>NC_135265.1:122094782-122694782 GCF_051311805.1 Agelaius phoeniceus
TGCTAGTTACAAAATAACCTGTCAGGATTAGATTCAATTAAAAATTCAGGTGCTTACAAATTAGGCGCTGTAAGAGTGAAGTTTTAAACAGCACATCCCTGGAATAAAATCAAAGGTCTAAAGTTAAGCACTCATTTTTTTTACTCAGCATAAAGATCAGAGACAGGTTTCTCTGAAGGATGAGCTGAGAAAGCTACATGGTGAGTCTGGAGCTACCTGCAGGCATTGAGGTGCTCCAAGCCTAGGGGTGAACTCCTGGTCCTCTCTGGAATTCCTCTGCAAAGCCAGGACCAGAGGCAGGCCTGGCAGCTTGGTCAGCTGGTGGCTACAAATGTACAGTGCTCTCCTGAAGACAGCTGGCCCTTCAGCTCTCTGAGAGGCCTGAGCAGAGCTTGCTGCTGCCATTGAGAAGGTGACCAGCAGAGAAGTGGGTGTAGGTGAGACTCTCCTTTTTGTCCTTTTCTCCATGGCACAGATGTGAGCACTGCTGTCCAGAGTATGAGATGTACAGATTTCAGATTTCTTAGCTTTAGGTAAACAAACTACATATCCTTCCTCCTAGGTGACATTCTAACCTCCAGGATCAGTGATAGGGAAGATTCAGCTAAAAAACAAAAAACAAAAGTCAACATACATGGATCAAAGAAAGGGAGGAGTCTGACTCCACAGGCTGATCACAGCAGTTACTAAGCTGTCCTGAGGATCACCCCATGCTCCCTAGATAACTTCTGTTCTTTATCTAATTGGTACTTTAGCAGTAAGTTCAGAAGTGATAAAAGCAGGAATTGCAATCCACTAGTTCTGCTTTTGGGGGCTTCTTTAAAAGGTAGGATGCAATCATATTCTTTCTCATCCTTTCTCTCTGCAATCCTGGGTATTTTAAGGTTTTGTTATGTGAAGGCTCTGGTTATCTGGGAAGGTAGATAAATAGCTGCACATGCATTTAGTCAGTCTCCTGTGACATGTAATTATTAATACCTGAAGGCTGTGGGAAGAGTTCATGTTTCCTGAGTAAGCCTATGTTACTGGGTAAAGCATGGAAACCACCAGCAACTGTCCAACCACAGCTAAGAAGAAATGCCCTCAGGATGCTGTTTCATTTAACATCCTTCTGTATAAGGCATTTTAATGAACATACAACTCAATTTTAATAAAAGATTTTATTAAGATAAATAATAATAATCCTTCACTATTCAAACTCTCTTCATGCAAATGATTCAATAAGCCTGCACATGTATGCAAACCCTTTGAGAGGGTTTCCAGGATCAGGATACAAGCAGTTTTACTGTGCCATCACAGAGTACA
This sequence comes from Agelaius phoeniceus, assembly GCF_051311805.1. Classification (NCBI taxonomy): domain Eukaryota; kingdom Metazoa; phylum Chordata; class Aves; order Passeriformes; family Icteridae; genus Agelaius; species Agelaius phoeniceus. The sequence goes on from NC_135265.1 coordinate 122,096,088, forward strand.
GTTAAATTAGTTAAAATCAACACACTCGGAATAAAAGCAAAAATACTAATGTAAGTTAAATGACAGTAGAGACTAAAACTTTATGTCCAGTCTCAGTTAGTTCTAAGAATTTAATAATTTTAGCTGTTACATAAACAATAAAATCAGAGCATGAAGGAAGCACTAGAGTTCTAAGGCTGCTACCAGAAGCAGAGAAAACCCACACATAATGTTATGCATATTAGACAGTAATATTCCTCAAGCACAAATAAGACCTAACTGAAGTCATGCTTGGGATAACTGTCATGCTATCGAGTTACAGTAAAGAGGAGATCAGACTTATTCTTTCCTTCCCAATGAAATCAGTATAAACAAATCATATAATGTTTGGACACCAAACTCCTGAAACAAAGAAACCTAGAAAATCTCTTAAAACCACCCACAGACTCCCCATGCTGGTCTGTGATTATACAACTGGAGAAGATCATCCAAACTGTGATGTAAACCAATGTCAGTCTGCAAAGGATAGTGCTACAGTGGTTCTAACAAAAAATAAAGCAAGTCCCTGGAAGAGCCATCAGTAAGGAATACTTTCATACTTACCATCCATTTTCCCTGTAAATGAGGAAAACTTTTTTAAAGCTTAGAGAAAGAACTTTATCCCTACACTAAGGATACAAGACCCAGACTCTCTTGTGTGTTTTTACTCTACTGCAAAACAAATTCAGCTAAACAAAAGTGAGCCTGGGACCAACCATAAAGGAAAATACTTCTTAATGGACCCCACTGCTTTATGTATTTCAACCTGCTCCTCTATGAAAATTTTTTTGTCCTCCTTATTTGTTATGTAGATACATTCACCTTCATTTTTAGAAATACACATGCAAAACAGCATATTTTTTTTTCCTATGGACTACTCACCAAGAGAGATGATCCAGTGGTTAAAACCTTTCCATTCTATCAGTAAAATATAGTGTTTCTGTAGATTGCATTTCTACCTCAGAATTGTAGTTTTGCTCCTTGCCTATCATCTGGAAGCAAACTGTTCTAGACCTGAAAACAACGTGTGCCTGTCTAGAAGAGATGTGAACGGGTCCAGCTCTCTTTCTGTAGACATGGCCTGGAAAGGGTAAACCTCTGTGCACCCTTAGGTGAGGCTCCACAAGACCCAGGACACACAGTGCTAAGGATGCTAAAGCAGTGGACTAACCCAGCTGCCCTGAAGGTGGGCTCTATGACATATCCCTTTTTAGCCCTGTTTCTACTCAATTTAGATTCCACAAGGCTAAAAAGATGTTTTACTGAAGGAGGGAGCTAATGGTACAGTGCAAGACCATTTCCAAATATTCTGGCATTCTTTCTTTCTAGCTATGACATAGAGGAATTTAATATTCACATGTGTTTAGCAAAGAAACTTACTTCATTGGAATCAGCCACCCCTGCAAATTGGTTGATAGTTTATGTTTCCCTAACATTAATTTCATTCTTGTTTCTAAGCCACAATTGACTGAACTGTAACTTGGTATCAACAATGGGGATTAATCATACAAAAGAAAACAAAAGAAGCAGTAATGAACTGACAGCATTTGTTAGTCTTCTCCAGTAAGGGTGCAACAATTAGCAATACTATGAATATCAATCATTCAAATGCTGAAAAAAATGTCTGTATAACGAGAAGAAATGAAAAATGGTAGCTGACAAAAACTCAACAATCTTGGAGAAAAAAAATACCAAATAATTATTATACTTAACAGACTATGAAAGAACACTTCATTAATAAGATGGCAAAATATTTTGTACTGGAATTAATAAATTCTCATTCTTAAGAAAGTATGTTCTGCAGAATTTACACAAAGTTTGTTCTTTCATATAGTCATATATGCTTCTTATATCTTACTAACCTTCAATCTTTTTCAATCTTATTTACAATATCATGCCTGACTAAAAGCTGTTCTACTGGCATCAGTGTTACCAGCAGCTGCACACTGAGTTATCAACACAATTGTACATTAAAAGTGCTTTTGATGAAACATAAGAAAAAAGATTCTATTTGTTCTTCATGATCACTAGCTCTCTTGTGTTTTAACTACTGCAAGGATTCCATCAAAGCTCATCGTATATGAAGAACTAAAGTCAAATAATTTCCTCCAATATTTTTACATGATTTTCCATATGCAATTTTAACTTACAATGTTTATAACTAAATATAAATTATTATTAATTATAAAGACAAAATACAAAAGTCAAAAAATGTATTTTTTGAGTTATGTGTTCAATAAAATATAACTCTCACCCTTCACTGGAGAAGGGACAGAAAGAGGTCTTCAATAAATTTCAGAATAATTTGCTGATATTTTCTATATCAGAGTTACAAGTTTACAACATACACTGAATATTTTAATAAACATGCTTACTTGGCTAATAATTTCTAAAAAGAGCAAACCCCTCCTTATAACAGCTGCAGTGGCCCAGATGTCACAAAAGCAGAATGCCTTTGCTATGCAGGGGAGGGGCAGGCTTTCCCTTTGCACAGGCACGTGGAGGTCCCAGCCAGCACAGGCACATCCATGCCTGATGGGGTAAACATGGAATGAATTTATTTGCTTCTGTACACATGGCAAAGGAGCTTCAGAGCTGGAAAACAGCACTTCCAGCCCCATGCATCAGTTTCCCTGCTCTGCTACAGTGCAACTGCCCAGTTTTTCTGATTTGGCAACAGAATCAATATTTAGCCTTGAAAAATTGACTCATTCCATGTTTACCCCATCAGTAGAGAATATGATGTGCATGTGCTAAATAACAACTTACTGAGTAGTCAGAGCTGCTTGTTTCTGATGAACAGCAATGTTTGGCAGGCAAAGTTGCTACCCATGCTGTTTGCTTTATGCAAAGGTAACATTTTTTATTGTGGTCTCTTCAAAGGTCTTAATACACCATTAGACTAAAAGAGCAGGCAACAAAAGCTCTGATTTCTCCTGGAAAACAGCAAAGCTTCTTCCTTGTAATGCATTGTGGAAGATCCTACTTGATACTGCTAGAAACTCCAGCCCTCTGCTTTCCCTGGGAAGCAGCAACACAGAGCTTCTAGTCTCCTCCCAAGTTTGTTAGTCCCTCTGTCCCTAATTCATGTTTTTTACCATTCCCTCAGTAGCAAAATATCAGTCATTGGGCCCATTTCACTGCTGTGCTGCTTCAGCCTGCAGGTTGCTTTGGCTGACAGGTGGATCCTGTTCCTGGACATTCAAAGAGCTAAACATAGTGTCTAAGAGGAATGGAAGAAGCAGGTATCTGCCTCTAACATCCTACAATTGGAAAAGGTAAACAGAGCATGAGGAGAAGCTTGAAATTAGACAGAATCTGTGATCCTCATCATGCAAATGAAGAACTTAGTCATGCAGTTTTCTGTTTGGAGAATGCTACCAGTAAGGAGTAACTTGACAGCTGCACTCTCATAATAGCCAGTTTGGATTCCTCTATACTCTTCAGTCATTGTTTTATTAGTTTGCATTTAGACATAGAAAATTCCATGCACCTGCACTATGCAGCATTAAACCCCATATCTACTAAATCTGCCAACAAAGAAGCCAGCTCAGCCAATGGAATTATTTGATGTGGTCACTCACTACAAAGTGGGTTGAAAGCACAAACCTCTCTCAAGCCCACCCCTGTGGAAACAACTGCAGCTTTTTACTGATGTGGGCAGAACCCAAGCGAGTAAGGACAATTTGAGCACACTTGAAAAATAAGTTATTTTTGAAACAAAGAAACAGAGTTTCTTTGTTCAGCTTTTACACGTTTCTTGACTTGTATTACCCACTTCTCCCTTTCCCATTCCCAAGGAAGTTTCCATTAATCATCCCTCTAATGGAAACACTTGTGTCTGATCACTGAGCAATGGACACAGGCATAGTCTGTGGGCATGCACTGAACAAGAAGCCCAAGGGAAGCCTAACTGAAAAGTTTGGGAAAGCAAGGATGCCTTTTTAAAATAAACTTTGGAGAGGTCAGCGGGACAGCAAGGGGTCAGCACCAGGCAGCCATTGGGTGGATGGCACAGGAGAAAGACAACAACACTTGTCATTAATTATATCTGTTGGAATGCTACACATTTTCCCCCCCAAGTGGTAGTACTCCAGACATCCAAGCACAATCTCTCCCACGTCCCACTTGACCCCAGGCAGGCACATGCCAAGAAGCTTTCATACACTAGAAGCCAAGAAGTAGCTAATACAAGTGGAGCTTTAAGAATTTAAATTGTCCCTCCACTTCAAAACCCTTTTTTCCTTTAGTTCCAGGCCATCCTCACGACTGTCTCCTTTACTAGTGAAACACATATTCTCTTAGAGCTAAATATGGCTACATTTCTGTGCCCAGCCTCAAGCTAACAAAACTCTAAACTTTCATTGGGGAAGAATAACTACAGGGAAGTGGACTCTGCTCAGAAGAGCTCTACTCCTAAAATCAATCCTGGAATGTAAATGTAAATGGTAAATGTACCATTTACCCAGGTCTAGAGATATCTGATCTACAGAGGTGATGTCTCCTATAAACACTTTTTGCAAAATGTCTGCAAATGCCAGAATGAGTCACTACTGCCAGTGCTCTTGCAAAACCTTGAACCATACCTATTTATAAAGCTAAAGTTTCATAAGCAGCAGTATCTTTTATTTTAACAAAAAACCCAATAAACCCTTGGTCGCATAAGAAATGGCAGGCTAGTAATTAATGGATGGACCCATCCTCACTTCACCCTGAATTCACCAAGCACATAGTCAAAGTTCATTGTTGTGTGCAGAAAGAGACAGAAAGAGTCTAGGTATCCCTAGAGTACGAATTATCCTCTCCTAAATAAACAGATGGGAGGAATGAGCCTTTGGAAATGCTTCTCTCTGTACTTCCACTACAGAAAAACTCATAAAATTAACCCAACCTGGAAGCATTGTAGGCATCTGAAAGGTATGCAAGATGCTTTAGTGACTATAGTTTATGAGGAAGCTTTGAGTATTACAACTCCAGCACAGTAGTTATAAATCACAGTAGTTGTAAATCACAGCAGTTATAAAATATGGAATTAAATTACCTGTCCATGTGGTGAAAAAAAATTCTGCTCACTTCTGCAAAGAGTGGCCAGAGATGTCTTAAAATTAGCCTGTGGGGTTCTTTGGTGTATGTGAAACAAAGAACCAGAATTGGGGTGGGGGAGAGTCAGGAGACCCTGTACACTGCAGAACCCTGTTTTGTGCTAATGGAGGGACAACAACTCGAGCAAGACCAATCTGGGTATGCTAAGCCTTGCTAATGGATTCTGATTATTAAGGGGGGAAGAAAAGTAATGCCTGCAGTGGGGCAGGCTTCATTACAGGCTACACTATTCTGTGGCTTAAGGACAAATTCCTCTACGACACAAGCAACCTTCCTACCTCAAATCCTTATTTTGGGACTACAGTAGAAAATAATTTATCTTTTTGTAGAGAGCAAGGAGACTTTTAGAAAGAGAGAACTCTTCCATCAGATAAAAAACCAGACCATTGTCTGTGTTTTCACTTGACTGATGTATCCAACAGGAAGACTTTAAACTGTGCTACTGTCTGCCAGTTCAAGCTTCAGGATGGGCTTTGAACCCACAGCTTTGGAGCCCAAGTTAAGTCACCAAACTTTTTTGAGACCCCTCCTGTAACTTTTTCTCTGTAGTTTTCAAGCTTTCATCAAGCCATAAAACATGGGAAAAAATAGGCACACTCTACCAACAGAAAAATATCGTGTAAGGAAATATATGCTGTGGTAAGTGTCCACAGGAAGGTATTAATCATTTTTTTTACTAAAAGAAGGAAAAACCACCCAGTGCTGAAAAAGTAGTAGCAATGTAAAAGTAACTTGTTGGATGGATAAAGAATTCCAGAGTGAATGACAGTGTTTGTCTTTTGGAAGTCTGTTCTTCAATACCACAAGAATTGTGAGATTTAGCATTGAACAAGAGAGGTAAGAATAGGGCCTAAGTTACATATAAGAATTTAAAAAGCAACTTGTCCTGATTTCCCCCCAGAAAACAGTAAATGAGCTAAATAATTAGCCTGGTTGTGCTGATTTAAACCATTTGCAAAACTGCACTTCTGAGTTGTGTTTGCATTAAGCAGAGCCAGATGCCAGGCTTCCTCTCTACTTTGAGAAATTCATCATAGCTAGAAACTGCAGGAGATAGAGAAACAGGCCCAAAACACCATGTAAGCACAGTGAATTCACTACTCAAAACCCCAAACAAAAGTGGAAAAGACACTGAATTACAAAAACAAGCACTCACAGGTAGTAGAATTAGTTCCTCAGATTTCACCTGAGACCTCACTATGAAAGCAAGTTGGCATCACACCCCAGTATGCTTCCTTCAGTTTAGCTCCATGCTCTCTCTCACAACGTGCACTGATTTTCCTGGCCTGTGCAACTTGATCTGGTGATGAAAGTTATAGGTTTGTGAGATTTCTATGCTCTTCTGTAGTTGTAAAGCACATAGGTTCATTAATTCATAAAGGAGGGAACTTGGGTTGGTCTAGTCTGTCCTCTTATGATACTACCACCATCCTTGAGTGTTGACTAAAGCAATCCTATCCTGTTAGGGACATTTAGAAGCTTTCATGGGTAAGCATTTTTCTGTTCAGAACAGAAGAATGTTCTGTTTGTCATCTCAATTTCCATACCTTCAGATTTTTGCTAGTGGTTCTAATTATGTCCTTCTAAGGTAGATTAAGGAGTCCCTTAGGAAAAACCAAATTTTTTCCTAAGTATTTTTCCTTAAAGAATCAAGCCAGCTCACAGTTTTTTTCCTTTCCTTTTTTCCTTCATTACACCAAATGAGCTTCCAAGTCTCTCACCAGAAGGCATTTTCCCCACTTCCTCAAGCAAATACTTTTTTGTGGCTGTTTTCTAAACTTACTTCAGTGTTTCCATATCTCTTCAAAAATGCTGACATCAGGACTATAATTCCTCCAGCATCAGCTTGACCAATGCCATATACAAGGATATATCTTGCAACTCATAATTACTATTACTTGCTACATTCATGTTCAAGGGCTCAATGGGATTTCTTACTCAATTCCCCATCCTATATGACCCCTGATCACCTAATTAGAAGCCAAAATTCTCTGTGCTGACAGTATGGCTTTGATCCCTTGTTCCTTGATGAATAAGTGTGCAGTTAGCTGAGTCAGAATGCACTTTGTGGAATCAGCAAGGCTTACTGCATTGTATTCTACAACTTATCACCATTTAACACTCTGCTGGCCTTCATGCTACCAGCAAACATTACCAAGAGATGATTTCATGCTTACTTCCAGACCCCTGATGAAGATACTGCCTATAATGTTGAAATGTTTATTTCTGTATAGTGTGGAGAAAGAGCAATACAGTCTTGTGTACTAGAAGAGATTTCTCAAGGTAACTCAGGAAGTGCTGTATATATAATAAAATGCTGGGTCACATTTTCTGCCCTAGTCTCCAGTTTTTGAGTAACTTAATGATAGCACTGAAATGAAGACATTTATATATAGACACTGCAGGCCAAGTTATTCAATTTCTGTGTAGATTAGGTACATGGACCCTCCATTTTGATCCTAGTATGATGCCTTAAATTTTAGCTTTCATTTTTTTTTTAGATTCTGTGCTGCCTAGGTGTGTAGCTCTGAGCTTCATATTGAGTGTCAGTAAGTTCTCTTCACAGAGTAGGTAGAAAAGACAATCTTTTTCCAGCTTGACACCAAGGACAACTTATAAAAATTTCAGGCCCAAAAAAGCATAAACTACAGTGGACTGAAGAGAGAAAACAAGAAGCATGGGACTTCATAAGCTGAAGGTGTAATTGAACAACTAACCCCAATATGCAAATAGACCAGAACTTACAAAAGTGTGAAACCTCATGGCTGGTTGTCCATTTTGTGACCATTTTGGGTCCATCTTGGGTGTAGCCCTGGCTGGGCTCTTGTGCTGCCCAAGGTGTATCCTTTAAGGCCTTTTAATAAATACCTACTTATTCTCTTAGCTCTGTCTAGCCTCTCTTCTAGGTCAGCCTCTCAAGGCATCAGTACATGGCATGCTCAAAATCCATGGCCTTCTCATACTTCCTTGGCAGATTAGGTTTAAGAAATACATATGAGATCAAAGTCCTGAAATGTGTGTCCAAGTCAACAGGGTTAAAAATGAGAAAAGAAAAAGGAAGGAATACTTAGCCTTTGTTATATTGTGAGCATAAAGTTGATTATTGACAGCAATATCAAAGCTGAAGCTGGGAGCTTTCAGTGCTATACACCTTGTTAGTCCAGAATACCATATTCTGCTGAACTGAAATATTTGAAAGCATCCAATATTAGTGGTGCATTTAATCTGACTGGTATCTAAGCCTCATCCAGCCTCTCGCTCCCTCTCCCAACAGTGGCATGGGGAAGAGAATTGGAGCAGCAAAAATGAAAAAAACCTTCATGAGTTGATAAAGACTATTTAATAAGTGAAGGGAAAGGAGATAGAACCATGTGATGTAAAGGCAATCACTCACCACCTCACACCAGCACAGCAAATCTCAGCCACTGTCCAAGTGATGGTAATCTTGGAAGGACTCTCCCCCTGCTTTATTGCTGAACATAATGGAATGAACAGCATGGAATATCTCCTTGGCCAGGCAGGGTCATCTGTCCCAGCTGTGTCCCCTCCCAAACTCTTGCCCAATCCAAACTGCTTGCACTGAGGTAGATTGTGATAGAAAGGGCCTTGACTCTATGCAAGCACTATTGAGCTGTGCTAAACAGTGGTGTGTTAACAACACTGGTTTTGTCACAAATCATAGCTGTAGCCTCACACAGGATGCTAGGAAGAAAATTAACTCCATCCCAGCCAGACCCAGTACACTACTGGACAACAAAGGAGAAATCACAGGTGCCGAATTCAGATTACAAAAGCAAGTGTTTGGTTGTTTACAGCTCTGCTCTAGCCCAAGTAGGTGTTTACTTTATTTTGATATAGAGTATATAAAGTTGAAAACAGCTTTATATCCTAAATTCAACAGCAATGCCCACCTCCTTTAAGCAATACTGTATTACTTTCATGAAAATAAAAGCTATACATATTAAAAATGATAGAACTCTTTCCACACAGGACAAAGGCTGTTTTTAAGATAAACCGTGCTTCATTGAACTTGTACTGCCTTTTTTAAATATAGATCTTTACACAAATCTCATTTGTCTTTATTGCCTTGCAGTCTTAAACTTCATGCTCAGCCTGCTTCAGTATTTGAAAATCAATTAGTTCAAAGTATTAATGTTATGAAGAGTTGGTTGCACAGTTTATACTAAAAGATTGTTTTCAAAACATTCAAATTGCTTGTAATTATTTAGAGTGGCCTCACTTAGATGCAAAAACAATTACTATGCTTATATCTTACTCTTTTGTTAGCTTACCAGCTCATTTTAATTTTCAAAATTCATATACTTGCATACTAGTCACTGTGTAGTAGCAGCCTGCACTGTCTCAATGACAGGATATTAAATACCCTGCACTCTGTTTCCATTTAGTGTAGAAAGGAATCTAGGTCTGCTGCATCCAGAAAAGGAATTAAGTTATCACAGAATATTGATTTCAACACTGAGAAATTATGTGTCTTTGATGAAAAATTTAAATTTGAAATAAAGTTGAAGTAAAAATAAGATAGAATGTTATCTGTTAATTTCAAAGAGTATTAGAAATATGAGACAAAATTAGGAACTGAAAATTTGGGTTTCTGCATCATCCTCACTCAACTCTGATGTTATTACTTGCCAAAATAACTTGGGTTTGTTCCCATAGCTTAGCTAAAAGTTTATTTGTTGATATATGATCTCACAAAAATCTTTCTCTGAGTTGGGATGGGAAAACAGCTTAAACATCCAGCCCTTCCTCTGGAAAGGTTTTGTAAAGGCTCCATTGCTTTGGTCAGACTTTTGTGTCTGGGCTCATAATCTGGGAAGAGCAAAGCCATGAATCCCTCAAAGTTATTATTTTATATAAAGTGACCAGTTCTCAGGCTGTTATTTCAACCAGGGAGGTTGGCAAGAAAGATGAGGGTAATACCTACCTATAGTATAACAGGCTCTTCCCACTAAGCTCCTGAAAGCTGAAACACTGTCGATTTTCTATCTTATAAATATCCAGTTAAAGAAGAAAAAAGAATCAGATTATCCATGAATTTAAGTGATATTGGGATCCCATTACAAGCATAAACTTTTTTACATTCCATTGCCTGAAGCATTTTCTTGAATTATTTGTTGCAGAGTTCAGATTGTTGAACAATGGGTTTTGAAGTTTGGAGGAGGAAGATTTGGATACAATGGAATTATCTGAGATGTGAACACCAGCCAGGAGAACAACCACAGAGTTTCAGCCCACTTCAGGACCAGACCCAGCATATTTCACTCACCTTGGTGAGTCCTCCCTGGCCATCCCTACCTACAGGGATGATATCCCAGGAAAGTCAGGGTGCAGAGAAGGCAGGAGGGAAGGCTGCCAGGCACCTGCTTCTTGTCCCTGTATGAGGCTAAGAGACAGACAGAGTACCAGCCTCAGGAGCTCAAAAGTGATTTTCTAAATAATGAACTCAAATATTTTTGCCAGTAGTTACATCAAATGGATCAGAAAATTGGAGAAAGAAGGTTGGCAGACATTTTATTAATCTGACTGTACAAATTAAGAACTCCATTATTCTGAAGTTTGTCCTTTTCTAGACCTGCCAGAAGCAGGATATTGTGAATCTAAGGTTTCCACACATGGAAGAAACATCAAATCACATTACAAATATTCAGGGAAAGGAGCTGTGCTTTATGAAAAACCATATTCGATTCTCATTATTAGTTAGCAACAACATCCATCCTCAGTGAAAAAGATTCTAATTTCTTTACTGTGTAAAGCTTGAAGGAAGTACACAGGATGATTTTGAAAAGTGGATTTGTTTTCTTCCATTTAATATTAAATCTGGCTCCTTCCCTCTGAGGAAAGGAACACCGCTTTTTTATCTTCTCTTGAAATATTTTTTTCTCTCTAGTTCTGATGAAACTTCACTACTTCTGATGAAGGAGGAAGTGGAGATGCCAACATTTGATGCTGATTCAGAGGCACCCACCACATGCTATAAAAGCTGCTGCCTGAAAGGGATTATGTGTTCCTTGAACTATTATACGCTTAAGGAGATATGAATAAACTTCCAAATTCCAAAATGATTGAAAAAATAGAAATACACCCACAGAAAAGAAAAAAAAAAAAGGAGAACCAAAAAGGAACTAGAAGAAATTGAATCAATTCATGACAAATTTTGCCAACACATTTCATATGAATAAGATGTCAGATGTCCTGGAGTTATTTCTACAACTAGTCTACAAACAAGAACTGTCAGTACAAGAAAAAAATGGGTTGCATCTGCTTATTCTTTAGTTCTAGAATATTTACAAACCTGTAGCAAAGAATAATCCAAAAAGGCTTTCTTGTTCAGTAGATGATACAATGAGGAATCAGAAGACTAGTTTGTTCTGCTACAATTTTGAGCAGCATTGAGGCTAAGTCATGCTAGACACTGCACAGACCATACATAAGTCCTTTGACCTCACCCTGTAGATCCTACATCAGAGAGTGAAAAGCATCTAAAAAGGGACCAATTTTTCAGAGCTTTTTTAGTCAGAAGTCACCTCTTACATAGGCATGATGGTCACTTTCCACTGAGCCTATTTTCATCATCATTACTCTCAACCAGCTCCTTAAAATATATTAAATAGCTTCAGGTCACCATGCTGGTTTTGGTAAGTGCAAATTATTATCTACTTTTTGGTTTGAAAGTTCAGACAGGAGAAAAAGCTACACCCTTAATTTCACTAGTCCTTGGCATTTATTAGAGGATTTTTTTTAATCAGCAAAGAATCATAGTGGGCTGAAAACCTGAATGCAACAATCCAGGAATTACTGAACCAAGCTATTTCATAATATATTGCAGTTCAGTTTCAGTATAACCCTAAGCTTTATTGCATTCTTTTCTTTTCTTTAGAAGCAAATTTGCCTCAGGCATATTATTTTTGACAGTCTAGAATACATCCTCCATAAACCTAAATTCATATGGTAAGCTCTTACTCTTCAATCCAATCTTATCCTTATTTTGGGAGAAAAACTAAAGATAAGGATCAGTTTCTACACTTGCCCTTAGCTGCTTCAGAAAAAGGAATGCAAACTGACAAAGCATCTTTATTTCGACTTATTATTCCAATTACTTATCTGCAGTTTGGATCATGATTGCTTCTATTTATACTGGGAGCCTACACATTGCACTATTTCTGCATGACTGCTTGTCAAACAAACACCTCAGACAACGATAAACAGCTCTGTTTGATAATTAGAAATTCAGAATTTTTCAGGGGAAACAAGTGAATATTTTTTATATAGAAGGTGACTGAGCTGCGAATTGGGGCTGTATGCCTCAAATTTAGTAACTGAGACAGCTAGAAGTAAAAAAAGTCCTAAAATAAAGATCAGGGCTCACAGTACATAAAGGAAACTTTTAGTAATAAAACATATTTACACACATGAAATATTCAAAGTTTATAATGCTATGTAGCATGTGGCTGGACTCTGTAGCTATACATGAAAAATACTTCAGGTGATCCCATTCTGACTGAAAAGTTGTTCAAAATTAGCATTAAATGAATGGGGGTTTTTACTTAGGGAGTACAAAATATTGTATATAGGTAACTCTGCTTCTGTTTTGAAAGGCTATAAAAAATGGAATTAATATATAATACCAGTTTTCATTTACTAAAAAGTCATTATTTTAGGTCTTGTTATAAAGACTTTACACATGTTACAGACAAGAAAACAAAACCTGAACAATATTGTATGTTAGGAAATGATGTAATTAAGTCAAAGTGACAGTCGTGTTTCTATCTGAAAATTAGGGCAGCTAATGGGGAGCATTGACACAAACTGGTTTTAGCCTTCTAAGAACCTGAGGTGGCAGTGACATGCCCTATGGGTCTGGCTCTCAGGACACTCTCCACGACAAATTTTCTCCTTCACACACTGTGGAGCAAAGTAGCACTAAAGAATTACTTGAGAGTAAGTCTGTCAGCCCCTAAAAATTTGGGCAGAAAGGCACAGGCGATTTTGAGGGAGCAGCACTTGATTTCCTTCCAAGGAAGTTAACATAATGCAGTCCACTTGTTAAGAGCCTGCTGTGGCAAGGTGTTGAGAGCTCTCTGGTTCAATGGGCCGTAGTCAGCGTGGGATGCTGAGCACATTTCAAGTTGCTCCCTGAATCATGCAGGCATCCAATATGCTCACAACTGTTCTAGCAGTCACCCTAAAGATTTGCACATAACCCACGGACACAAAAAAAAGAAGGTTGAAGCATATGGCAAGATTTTAAATTTCTCTGAAAGACATCAGAGAACTTTATATGCAATCACAAAATATTACACATTCAAATGCTTCAAAGCTGTTTGTAAAAGATCACTGTCATACTGTAGGATTGATTCTTCTGTTATTCTCCTTTTGCTTTGGTAAGCCCCTGCTGAGAATCTGAGAGTGCATTGGCTCTGCAGGTTTTTATGGGGTAGCATTTATTGGAAGATACCAGCAAACACAGAGCTGTAGTTAGACAGATGCCAGCATAAGTTCTTTAGATGCCAAGGCAGGTTTATGTACAGAAATCCAAACTTTTTCAGGTTCAGATTTGTCCTGTCATCTATCCAGGATGTTTGCTCCAGCTGAGAAGTTTCAGAGGGATGCATGTTCCCAGACAGGTGATATCTGCAAAATGCTGCTCTTGCTCTCAGCCCCTTGCTCCCTCATTCATCTTGTGTAACCTACAAATGCTGAATATGCTATCTAATCCTAGAAGGTCCTTCTAAAACTAACTTACTGCCAGTTTTGGCCAGACAGCTGCTTTATCTTCCCCTATATTCAGGGCTCAGAGTCGCACTCCCTTTCACTGACAAGAAGCAAGCTGCCTTACCGTGCTAATCTTTGAGATTGTCACAACAATTCAGTGTGGCATGTTGACAATAAAGCTAAACTCAGACTTCTGCTCCAAATGTAAATGTCCCTTACACTTTAGAAAAAGGAAAACCTTTGCTGAATCCTTACCACAGCCATGGTTATAGTGATATTTTTTTGGTGCCAATATTTGTTTAAGCGCTTCCTCGCTCCTTCTCTCTCCACTCCTCCATCACTATTCCAGCCCTTGTGTTGCCCCATTAATTATGTTGCTACAACTGTCTTTCAGGACATGCCAATGGCCAGTATACAAATAATTTGGCAGGAAAAATGAAATCATGCTTAATGCTGGTCAGTTTTCCCACCTCATTCTTCCTACAGGCCTGAAGAGTGGCACCAAGAGAAGGGGTGGCGTGTCAGGCATACACATCAGTTTCACCACTACCAGATGGTCTGTGCAGCCATGCCCAATGAACTACATTAGAAACATGATTCACTGGGAAAGTTAATTCAGTTATACAGGCTGACTCACCACAGGTTTATTGTGGAATAGTGCAATTTTGCTACCCTCTACAGAATACCAAGGCTAGTTTGGCAAGACAGCTAAGCTGACCTAACACTGTGTCACTGCTAAAATTGGCTGTCCAGTCTCTCCCCTCTCAGACCATGAATGTGCTCCTGCCCCAGACTTTCACCACCACAGGCACCTGATTGACCCCCAATGGAAGCTGTAATTCTATTAACGTATTTTTTTAGGGTTCATTCCTTTTCTAAGTCGAGAACTCTAAACCAAGTCACCATGGGGACAAGTGCCATGCAAAGGAGACAGGGCAGTCATGCAGTTGGGAATGAGATGGCAGGAAAGGAATGAGACTGGCTCTTTGGGTAGCAGTGAGCAATTAAGCAGGTTTAGATTTTGGGTCAAACTAAACATAATGACTAAAGAAAACACAAAGAAGTACTACCTATCTGTCAGTCTCCAGTGAGCACAAAAGGGCAAGAAGGTTCATTTTCCTGGCTTAACTTTGGTGGCATGTGTTAGAACCGGGCAAAGAAAGTGGATTAATTTCTGCTGAAACAAGAGTTTTGGGAGGATAACAGGCATGGCTCATTAGCTCCACTGGGGGTAGGGGAGGGGAAGGTGGCTTTTCCCCTAAGGGCTTAGGTAAACACAGAACTTTACAGGAAAGTGCTTTAAGCAGCCAAGCTTGAGAGGAAATATCAGACTAATATTTGCATCTTAGCTGTTCTTTCAAATAACAGCAGAGTTACACTCTATGGAAATTACAAGATTGATTATGCTTATTCTCTATCCCATGCAGGCTGTCATGTTTAATACTAATTTGACTAATTCTTTGGTAGAAGGTTTCTAAAATGCAGCTTCCCTAAGCTGGTGATTTGACAATATGGAGACTTCAGCAGTAATGCCAGCCACGGAGTAAGAGTTAATTTGGCATCCCACTTGGCCTGAGATTTCCCACTTCTTATATATGCCTGTGCACTAAATGAGAGAAGCTGGGCTATACAGATGAAGAAGGTCTTGCTAGAGAAAATTATGGTGCATGGAAGTATGTCCTTCTACTCTGAATACCTGGATCTAGTGGAAGGTGTCCCTGCCCATGGCAGGGGGAGTAGAACTAGACAATCTTTAAGGTTCCTTTTAACACTCAAAATTTTATGGTTCTATGAATACAGACACAGGAACAACAACAACAAAAAAGAATTATACTAAATCGAGAAGATTATTTCTCCCTCTCTCCCCCTGCCCACAGCACAATGTCATCTGTGAGAAGAAAGACCTGGATTTTATTTTCTACTCTTTAGATTTTTTGTCTTTTTTTAATCTAAAGTTTTATTTTATAAAAATATGAAGAGTTACAGGTAATTTTAAGGTGCATTTGTAATTATGCTACCATTAGTTATTATGATAGAAGCTTATTGGTTATACTTTGAGCCACAGGCCCATAGCCCATCTTACATTTAGTCATAACATTGGACATTTTTATTAGCACCTATTTTTAAGTAGTAACTCTTTGACTGGTTATAACACTAAACACCTCTTTCAAGTCAAAAGATCCAATGAATTTAGCTCCAATCTTTGACAGCTTCACAGAATGTGGCAGCAACTTGGGCTGTGGGTGACAGTCTGCACAGCCAGGGCTACCTCTATGGACATATGCCACCAAGCTTGATGAATATAACCCAAGAGGTCATTGAGAGCCTGAGCAGACCTCAGCATGACAGGTGAGCAATTTGTTTAGCTTTTGTATCCTGAATAAAGGTTTAGCAATAAACTGACCATCCCAGTTAGCAGCTCACAGCACTGCAAGTGGACTTGAAGCCAAGTGTTTCTTCACTGGTGACATGTTTTCTGACAAAGTCTGTCAAGCCAGTTTTCCTTTTAATTCTTCTAACTGAAGGTTTGGGGATAAACCACTGCCATTTTAAAGGAGATGAAACTGTGACTTCTCTGTTATGGAATCCAGCCCTTCAAAGTTCAGACAGAAATTCCAGGTTGTTTTGTTATCCAGTATTGCTTATTCACCTGTTACCAGCCCCACAATGTTTCCATTCAACAGAGAAAAATTTGCTTGATTCCTACCTCTCAACAAACAGAAATTAACTGACTTGCTTGCAACCATGCATGAAGACATTAGACCCAGCTGCTGTACATCTATAGCAGGCCTTGAGTTAAGATTAAAGCAGTGTACAGTGCCAAGTAAATTGACCTAACCAGCAGTTTTCTCTGGAAAGAATACTGAGCAGCACTGTAATATACCTCCTCTAATTTTCTTGTGTCAGCACTAAAGATAACATTAGGTATTTGCTTCACATCATTTACAAGGAAAAAAAAAGCTTGCATGGGAAAGTGTAGCAAGGAGCTGAAGTAGTAAGGGAAAAAAGACTGGTGAAATGCAGGTTTGTGGGAAGGAATCTGGGACAGAAATAGGGAAGGGCATTAAAGGGCATTAAACCTGGCATTAAATCTGGCATTCTCCAGAGCTGCCCCACTCTGTAATGCTCAGGCTTAAAGAGAACTGCCTGCCAAAAGCAGCTCAGGACAGGTTCCTGCTTCCCTTGAGCAACCTCAAGGTGCAGGTTTCACACTGTTCCCCATGCAGGCACAGCCCAGCAGCAGAAAGCCCCCGGGTCTCACCCTGAGCCTGGGTTTCCACACGGTCCCTGCAGCCGTGATGGCACTGCCAGCAGGGATTACTAATTCTGGCAGCGTGGGACTGCAGTGCTGACACCTGCCTACCCAGCCCCAAACCTGCAGCTTCCTTCACAGGCCCTCCTGCAGACATCACATTGGAGCAGCTGTCAATCAGCCGTGCCCCAGGACAGATCCGTGCAGCTGACCTGCAAGTGAAATATTTCCTCCCACTAATCCCTGAGAGCCACCAAGGGCTCCCTTTAACAACTTAAGATGTCACTATGTCAAACAAAAATGGTACTAATTTCTGGTTATGAAGTGAAAGTTAAGTTTTGTTTCCTAGTAATTACTTATATCAAAGGAGAAGAAGACCAAATCAGTGACCTGTTCTTTGCTCTTGGTTTTCTTTGAGCCCACTGATCCTTGGGACAGCAACAGCCATAGGAATCACAGCTTCCTAGGGCCTGGCAGCTCCACAGTCTGGCAAGTGTGTTATGGTACTGAGCTTGAAGTTATGCCCTAGTGAACAAAGAGCAGCAAGGAAGCTGAGCAGTGAACAGCCAAAGGCACCAGGGATCAAAGGATACAAAGGAACTCCTGGCTTTGGTGGGGGGATAACAGGACAGGCCAAATACGTCTGCTAAATATGGTCTGGAGATGGTATCATCAGTGGGGACTTCTTAACCTACACTGAAGGCAGAAACCCAAACCAAGACATGAGCTTGGAAGTGTGCTAATGTTTAGCTATTCATAGCCCAGCTGATCTGGCAAGCCATGTACTTGTTTCCTCTGCCAATAAAACTATAAGGATCTAGATACTTGGGGTTACATATGGGAGAGAAATCTTAATGAATTCAATATGGCACCTTCATGTTGCTTATTTTATATGGCTACTCAAGTACTTATATTTTAAAAATATAAATGTATTCCTTCTGTGGAGACACAAAAATATGGCTATTGGCCCTCTATTGAAAAACAGCTTATGTGGCAATTTTTAGCTAGATTTGGTTTAAAAATGAACTATGCACACATAAAAAATATCTATTTTTCTAACGAGAGACTTTCAAAGAGCCTTTTGAAAATTAGCTATGCATTGGAGCCAAATATTTCACAAAAATAACTTGGAAACAATACACTGGCATTTTTTTCTTGGATTACTCTCAAACAGAGGCTTCTGACTATAATAGTATGCAGCACTTGCATGATATGGACAATTGCCTTGGGACTGAGAAATCAATTCTGCAAAGCACTAAAAATGCTGATGATCAGCACTTTGTGGGATACCACCAATTCTTTCTGGGACTAGTTAGTTGCTGAGACACTCAAACTGACTTAGTGCTACTGATGTATTTCAAATGTTAAACAATCTGTAAGTCTTAATACTACTTTAGCAAATGGTTTTTCTTTCAAGCATCTACAGATAAATCCTTTAAAGTCTCTTCTGCAAAAAGACCAATGATTGTGAGTATATACTTCAAGAAAAGCTCTAGATCAACTCTGTAGGTCAAGGTATATACAACATTCAAAATTCTGTTTTACTGGAAGTGGTTAAATATGTTGCTTGGGGATGGATGAACTACTTTTATAGAGAAAACACTTATGAAAAAATAACCAGGTAGATATTTGTGGCTTAAGAAGATCTAATGGAAAATAGAGGATCTATTTGTTAAAGCATATATGAACTACAGTAATTTTACAGTGTCTTGGATTGTTCAACTATTCAGGAAAATTTAACCACCAGTTTCTCCTATTCAGCTGCAACACTTGTGAAGCAAGCTAATACTTACAGATTAAAGTGGTGTTCTAGATAAGTAACTGGAGTGCAAAAATTTTATGATGAAGCTTTAGAGAAGGATTAACATAAGTAGCTGTGCCAATGCTGGTTGACTTTCAGGTACCTACCCATACCTTGATTTTTCAGAAAATATTTGCTTGGCTCTTAAAAATCCATTTCCCTGATGATTTTTTCTAAAGTGAAACATCTCTAATCACAAGTCACTTGAAAATTTATTCTTTCTTCCCACTAATGCATTTTGTTAACTGCACTTTTTACACTTCTAACTATCAATAGTGAAAGAGTGAAGAGAGAGTTTCTAAAAGTGAATCTTGTCAGCAAATAAGTCATTAGTATGCCACCTAAATAGCTTCAGTCTTGGCATGCTAAATAGTCATGCTCTGATAAGAATTTGGCATGACCCTTTAATTATTCTTGCAAAGAACACAAGTAATTAAATCATGAAGTATTCAGTTTTCTTCATTTGGTATTGGAATTGGTATTGTTCCCAATCAAAGGCAATATACCTATATGCAGAACATGACTATTACTATTACACTGTAAATAAGGCAGTAACTCCCAAAAAACCCCCAAAATAAATGACTAAAGCATAATAACTATGCAAACATTACGTGTTCTGCTGTCATTCTCTCAAAATAGGGAATAATGCAATCTGCTCTAAAATGCAGATTATGTATAAAGGCTGAAGAAGTAAGCTGCTTTCCTTACAGAGTTTCTCAAACTCTCTTCTATAGCACAATTGGCTTTGTGTGTGTTTGGGGAAAAGGTGTCCAAAAGCTTTGTGAATTATTCAAGAAATCTAAAAGTATTACAGGGGACTTGTCCCAGAACACTTTGTCCCTGGCTCAGGGCCTCTGCTCAGCAGCACACACTGAAGGAAAGCGTAGTCTGAGGCCCTATAATTGATGCCTACTGGTGATTCTTTGATTCTTTTCTTTGCACAGATCTTCAGCACCTGCTTGCTTTCTCCCCATAAGTGCCAGTGTGGATGCAGACACGCAGTCATCTCAGCAGTCTTCCTATTTCATCATGCTTTCCTTTCATCCTGATCTCTCTGGATTAGGGGGCTAAGGATTTGGGCTTCAGGTCCCAAACTCTTTTAATCCTGCCTGTAAGTGAAATGCACACATGGAAAATAATGAGTGGAAGTGACCATTTACCTGATGGTCTGATACAGAATCACAGGATTGCCAGGGTTTACCTAATCCAGCCATCATTCTACCACCACCACAATCACCCCTAAACCATATCCCCAAGTGCCACATCCAGATGCCACTTTAACCATTTCCAGAGATGATGACTCCACCACCTCCCTGGGCAGACTATTCCAATGCCTAACCACTGTTTCAGTAAAATTTTTTTCCTAATATCAAATCTAAACCTCCCCTGATGAAACTTAAGGTCCTTTCCTCTCATTCATTTATTTGAGACATGGCAGAAGAGACCAACTCCAACCTCACTACAACCTCTTTTCAACCTCCTTCATACTAAAGAACTGCCAGTTCTCTCAGCTGTTCCTCACAGGACTTGTGCTCCAGACCCTTCACCAGCTTCACTGCCCTTCTCTGGACTTACTCCAGCACCTCAATGTCCTTTTTGAAATGAGGGGCCCCAAACTAAACACAAGATTCAAGGTCTGGCCTCACCAGTGCCGAGTACCGGGGGACAATCTCTGCCCTGGTCCTGCTGGCCACACTATTGCTGGTACATGCCAGGATGCCACTGGTTTTCTTGGGCACACTGCTGGCTCACGTTCAGCTGCCTGTCAGCACTCTCAGGTCCCTTCCTGCTGAGCAGCTCTCAAGTCACTCCTCGCCAGGCCTGTAGTGTTGCATGGGATTGTATAAATGGTTATATACCATTGTATTAATTCTGGAGAGGGATGATGGTACAGAAACAGATATAAATGCTTAGTGTGACCACAGAGATGACTTGGCAGCTCCTTTTTCAGCTACAAACTTATCTAAATTATGTGTCTGAGATATTCCCTCTATCTGCTGCCAACACTGCCACAGCCTGTGGAAAGGAACTGAGACTAACAACCTCACACACAAGTTAAGCCTTTTTCATAGACCTCCAAGCACTCAGGCATAACCCATGAAGACTGAGAAGCATGAAGGCACTGGCTATGAGATTGCCTGTGTAGCCTTAGTGCGGTCCTTCATGTGTGTGCAGTATGGCACAATCTTTACTCACATACTCATTCCATCCCTGTCTAATGCCACACACAAGATGGGCATACTCAAGAGTCACTCTTCCCAAACATGTCCCATCAAAACCACAAAGTTTCACAAAATAAATAAGATAGCAGTTTGTAAGGATGACCTGGAAGGCAGCAGAACCCATGAAATAGAGCACTGGGACAGTGTTTTTACTTCCAGGTTTGCCAGCACCATTCCAGCAAGATGCTGAGCATCCTCATCCCTCATTTCCCCACTCATAACATGTGCAGAATAATATCAGCTTTCTTGATAAAGTATTTGAGATAGATATACCAGTAAAAAAGGATATGCAAGACTCAAGTCTGTCTTTTGAGAGACAGGAGTTTTCACACCTCACACAATCCTCCCTTCTCAGTGGAAAGACTGAAAAAAACTCTACACCTTTCAGTTTAAAAAAATCTAAACATTCCTAATCCTTGGATCACACCTGGAACTATTTATTACCAAGATCCGATCCTGTGATGGGATTAGTTCAGCCTCAGTGTTACAGTAACTCCACTGTGGTTTCACTCATAACAGGGAATAAAAATACATACTTCTGGAGTTATGTTTCATATTAGATGGTGAGCATATTTGTATGAGCCCTCATTTTCCCATTCAGCTTCAGAGGATCCCATTACAGAGTTTTGTATGATTATTTTCTACTTCTGCATTGGGTCAAGCTTTCCCCAGGGTACACTTCTAATTCATGGTCTTCTACATTATTATTACCCTTTTGACCTAAATGATTAGCCAAAGTTTGAGGCCCTGAGGGCTGTTTCTATTAGGAGGAGAAAATTATGAAGGCAAGCATCTTTTAGGCATATCTAGTTAAAACTCCAAAATCACCCACCCCCAATTTTACTCCTGTTTCCTTCAACACATGAGACATACAACAACAACAAAAATCCTTGCTTTCCCTTCTTGAAGCCTTTTCAACCAGCACTGAGACCTTTGTAGGACTGCCACAGTGATTATCTAATTCTTTCTTATTTTCACATTCTCTTCCTCCTTTGAGTCTTCTGGTATGCTTTTTCTTCTGCTTTTTTCTATCTTTTGCTTTTGCCCTACTCTTCCAGACACATCCAATTTCCTCTGAGATTAATTTAATATCCATTCATACTCTTCTTCCACTTAATTCAAGTGTCTGAGTACCCTCACTTACGCTTTTGTTTCCGGAGGCGAAATGTGCTAGAGTTTAGGGTGGAGCAGCTGCTACTGTTTGAGCTGCTGCTAGCATGAACTTACCTGTTCCTTAGAGGAAGGATGTAGCATTCACCAAATTCACCAAATTCCATGGTACTTTACATATTCACATTTCTGGAATGCTGGGAGATCCTTCTGGTTTGCTTCCATAGCCCACTCATCTGGCTCCAGAGTCTGCAGCCAAACCAACATTTCTGCTGGTTGTACCAGAGCAGTGAGTGATGGCAGCAGTCCTGTCCTCCCCCAGCCTCCTCTCCCTCACTGCTTGTAGGATAAACAGCTGTGATAGCTCACAGGATAGCGTGGTAGAGGGTCAGGAATGAGAAGTCAGGAGTGGGGGAAAGGCAGGACGGTGCTTTTGGCACGGGTGTCAGCACACCTCGCTTGAGGCATTCATCAAACCAGCCTGATCCATTGAAATCTCCCTGAGCTCTGAGCAAGCAGAAATGCTTGCAAAGTGGATGCCAGTAGCTGCCAGTTCTAATCTGAGAATGGTATGGAAAAACAGTGAATTTTTAAATTATGGCAGTTATGTAGAGTAGCATAAGTGTCTCAATGCTTTCTACCTGTCATATTTACATACCTATCCAAAATGAATTAAAGAACATAATAGAAAACATGCTCATGATGAGTTCCAACTAACACAAGGGGGTTTTGATATTTCACAGCCCTAACAGCTGAAACCCTTCAAAATTTTAAGAATGTAGGACCCTCCATAAGACCACTGTGAAAGATAAGTGCAATTTACAGTAACTTGCCCAATATTAACAATGGCATTTGTGGCACAGCACCCACATCCTCACCTCCTCACCCATCTGACCCCAGAGCTTTCTCACAATTAGAGTCCAACTATTATCTTGGGGAAAACTTTGTGTGAGTAAGCTCTAAAAATAACTATAGAGAAGCACATCAGAGAATGTCCTGCTAATATTTCCTCTTGCAGATGCACATTTTCAAATAAAACTCCTGCACCAGTTCTTGAGGCAATGCACGCAGCATTCTCCAAACTGCCCAAACAGTTGTGCTATACCTGTAACCCCAATCTAATAACACAAATATTAAAGCGGAAAAAGCTTGCATAAAATCTATATTGCCACATTAATCTCAAAAGGACATTTGGCTAATATAAAATTCAGCATCATCTTCATTGATGGTTCAGGGAAATAAAGTTGTAATAAATTGCCTCAAGGCAAAGTACTAATGATTGAATGAGGCTATGCAATTAAGGTGTAAGTTTTTTAATCACCTTTGAGGTTAAACATAGAAGAATTATGTGTAAAAGGGCAATTAAATGCCAGAACTTTCAATCTCAGGTCTCCTCATCAAAGATTCAGTTACCTAAATTGTTTTCCACTATTTCAGAGGAAGAGCTGGATGTAACAATATTTCATGCCCCACAAGAGGAAGTAAAGAATACTCTTTCAAATAAAAGCATTACCAGGCTATCAAAATCTTAACAAAGAAAAATAAACGAATCAAGATTGATCTCTAGGGCTCTCAAGTTCCTGAATTCCTAAATGTTAACATTAAGTTATAAAAGGGAAAAGTAGTGGAAAATGTAGCCATTATCTTCTTCGTACCATATCCTTAGGTAATATATATATCTTCATGAAATGTGAGTTGCATGAGCTGTCCATTTATTATTTCTGTAACTTTTTATATAATTTCACATGATCAGTTTAAAAATACTTTCCTTCTGAAATGGTTTAAGATTTTTTTTAAGAGAAAAATGGATTCATTTATGCTCTGATCCTGCAGATGCTTATATATCTGACTGTCTTTGAGTAAAATTGTTCAAATGAAAGTGTATTCAAGATTGTCAAGCCAATTGAAGTTTTCTTCAAGGGACACATGATAAATCCTAATACTTAATGACTGAAAAATTAACCAGCTTCAATCTACTGTTATTTGTGAAAGTTATAGGAACATGCTATGCATAGTATTGAAAATAGTAACCTTTTTCTATGTTTCCAAGGAATGTTAAGATGGAGCAATTTAATAACCTGACTTGTTTTGTGAGGTTTTGTGCCCCTATCTCTAGCAGAAAAAAATGGGGGAAAAGAAATATTAGAAAAGAGGTTTCTCACTCAAGATCAGTAATATTTCTATTACTGCACTGTAAGATTTAAACTACTATATTTTCATAATATAAACAAATAAAGGCCACATGCAATTTTCCCTTGGGCAGAATGAAAAAGGGAGAAAAGAAAAGAAAGAAGCACATTTGACAGATGCTAGTCACTTACTACATGCTAAGCTGTTAGAAGGCGTATCTATTTCAAAATAACTAAATAAATTCAAAATTCACACCAGTTTGTTGCAAGAACTCACTGTTTTTATTTTAGACTAGGAATGTGTTATTTTGCTCTAACTTAAAATAGCCATACACAATCCTCCCTTAAAAAATACCACACTGAAAAATGTTCCCTTAAGATACACATGACAAAACTGACTCTCCTAGTGATTGAAGTGGAAACCAAAGTATCCTTAATTAAAAACTTACCTCCAAAGTGGACAGAAGAGTTTAGGAAGATGGGAGGAAAAGAAGTGTATTAAAATGTGGTGCATTTTACCTTATGCAAAATGTGTGTCTTTGTCTTCTCTTCATTTACACCTCTAACCCTGTAGCAACAGTCACAGTTGTACTGTACAAGTTTCCCTGTGCATTGGTTTGAGTAATTATTGTTATTTACTACTGCCATTTTCATCAGGTAAAAAGCCAGTTCTCTGACTTTCAATAAACTTCCAAGTCTCTTCCCAGAGCTATTTACAACAGCCTTTCCAGCTTAACATTTCTGAGATATGTAGGCAGGTTTCCTGACACATGGAAAAGAGTGCGAATTACTGGAGTATTCAGCATCATAAAACACAGTCACTGATATAAAAGCTGAAAATGTGCATACCAGCTTTTTATTGTGCGTTTACAACCCCATTCAAGTTTATGAATAAAGTCTCATTAAAAGTTGAATTATTGCATATTGGGTACACTGGCATTAAAATAACACTAAACCAAAAACCAGAATCAATTGCATTTCTCTTGGCTTTATGCAACAGAGCTTCTCCCTGTACATCTGTAATTTTTAAAAATTCCTCCTGCTTCTACAACAACCTTCTGCTAATTTTCTTCAATTTTCTGCTCCACTAACTTAAAAGTCATTTCCTTAAGAAAACAGATGACAGACAACCTGAGTGACTGATTATATTGTGCCATCACTTTGTTTTTTCTCTGAGGCCTTGGTTTAAGAGGATGGATGTTAGTGTAAATGACAGAAAGGGGAGCTTCGCATAGGATTTCACTTCTGTTCAAAGACAAGCTAATGCAGCCTTGCTGAGGTGCAATCAACTTGACAAATGGATGCTGTGCAGCCCTGTGCCTCCCACTGAAACCCGAGAGTCTGATTTACACAATATTCCCCCTGTAAACGGAGGGAAGCCCAAATTCCAATCAGACTTAACGCTGCTCGGCTGTATAATGGGTTGATCTGATAATTCCTCCCATATAATGAAATCTGATAATAGTGGGAAAAATACATCAGAGAGAATGGAATACATTAATGAACTTGTAAAAATACACTTAAGTCTTAACAGATTTAATAAACAGAGGAAGGATGGCTCAAACGGGGAGTCTTCATATGTGGTCAGCAGTTCTCGGGTTTAACAATGAAGCTGACTGAAAATACAGAGTTTCTATTTACAATTGACTACATTCACCACACCTTTTTTCAGATGGCCAGGAAATGAAAAAAAAAAAAAAAAAGCATTTAAATATCAAAGTAAGCTTTGTAATATGTTTATATGTCTTGCCTTGTTCTGTTTCCCCTTCAAACTAAACTAATTCTATGATACAAGCTGTTTTCTCAGGGAAATGTGAGTCAGATAGAAATGTTTTCCTACACGAGAAACAGTGTTTCATTTACTGACTGGAAAGAATAGGAAACATTTGCTTTTAGACTTTTAAGATTTTTTTGAATTGAAAAACAAAGACAATTCCATTTCAAAACACTTTTCATACAAGTTTGACAGCTGGCACAAAAATTAACTGAATGTTTACATAGAAAAATGTGACAGAAATGTCTACTAAAATCAGTACTTTTTCTGTATCATAATAAACTCTCATTGTCATTGTTCTCTACAAATAAATATTTTGCCTTAGCAGCTAGAATTGTGACCAGAAGCTGTTCTCACACATCTACAAGTTGAGTAGTACAGGATTTTTAGGGTTTTATTTACTTTGCTGTTGTCACAAATAAAAGAAAAAAAGAAAAAAACTTATGCAAACATTTCATGCTGAAGTGAATGGATTTCAACAGCTGCTGATTTGGTGACATCGAGAACCCCAGTGGAGATGTCCTGCTGAATTAACGTCTTGGAAATGTTAAAAAGAAACTTCAAACAGCCCTTGTTTAGCAGGCGGTCGAGGCTCGCTCTCGGTGGGGATCATGTGAAGACTAGCAGAGCAGTCACTCAGTCATGAATCAGACTTGTCAATAGTTGCCTATTTTCTCAACAGGTGTCTCAATCACACGTCATAATCCTTCCCCCATAGGCTTCTGTTTAACAGAAACGGCTCTGGCACGGGACGCTGCTTTTCCTTATATGAGACATATATTGACTTCTTACTGAGCAGCTCCCTCCTCCAGCCTCTGCTGAGCTTTGTGCTTGGTATAAACATGTCTCTCTCGCCTGTGTGAGCCAGCAGGGAAAGAATGGGGACTGCAACACAGGAGCAAGGAAGCTTTTAATCCTTTGTTATTGCTGCAGATAAGCGCGGCAAACACCAAACCATCACTCGCTGCTCTGTCAGATAATTATGAAGTGCTGTTGTGGTGAGGTACCCTTTGTGAATCCCTGTGCAATAATGCACTTGGTACTCAGAAAAAGCCATTGCTGACATAAAATATCTTATGCTGGCTAAAATTGAAGGGAAATGCTTCATACTAATTAAATGACAACAAAAAAAGTTTAAATTAAAAACCCAGGAAGCCACTTTCTAGTAGGTATTTTTAATGTAAGTAACTTTCAATCATTATTTTTACAGTAATTTTGGTAATTAAATTAATTTTCCTAAGTTTTGAAATCCTCATTTCTTTTATAGGACATATACATTCAGGCAACTACAGAAGTAAATCAAGTCCTATGGGTCCCAGATGTCAAAATCCAGAACAAATGCAAGTGTTCACAGAAAATTTTAAATTACATACAGTTTTTGCCCTATAAAAAAGTGTTTATATCTATGCTTACCCCTATGCTCTTTGAGTCATATCAGTATTAAACAAAACAACAAAGAGATTTAAAGAAACTTTGGTTGGCTTTTCTATCAAAAAGCAACAAACCAGTAAATATTCTACAACTCATCTTAAGCTTGCACAGTTCATATAATTTCTAATGTATCACCAAACTACTCTGGGCTTCCTAACCATACTTTTGTTTTCTAATGTTACCTATTATATGTCTACAAAATGCTGATGAGCTAAAGCAATTTTCTGTATTTCTAGGCCAGTCTCTTCCTGTATCAATGGAAGAAGTGTGCTTGCGAAATAATGTGGGCTGGTTAGTAGCAGCATGCTTCACTTTTATAGTAACAGCTCCTGTAGAAACTACAGCTTCTACATGACTTGAAAATTAAACATAAAAGAAGATTTACAAAAAAAAAATCAGCTTTATGTAATGTTTTGAGATCATAAGCTCCCTTGTATCAGACTTTATTAAAATGTTCCATAAGGAAGGTAAACTTTCCAACTGTAAGACTGTATACAACTTAATAATTTTGAAATATCTTTGAAATGCACGTCAAATGAAGTTAGACAGTAAAACTGCTGTAGTTTGATCATTCCAGCCATATGTCAAAATTCTTCCACATTGCTGGATAACATGAAAGTCCAGCACCAGTTTCTGTCACCCTCAATTTAAAAACTTTTGATATACTACCTCTGAGCATGGAGTTGTTTAAATACTATCTCTAACATCAGTAAACTGCATGTACCACCTGCACCATGACTTGAATTACTGAAACACAACACTACACAATTAAAGAGATCTTCTCAGATTTCAGCAGAAAAAACATTGTACTGGAGAAATTTATAGCAAAGGAAAATATTTAAAATGTATTTCAAACGTGAAATATAATTTGATTCTGCATCTGATGTATACTTCATACTGGAAACACCACAGTGACTAGGTATTTTAAGTATGTTGATAGAAACTTATAGTCTGGGCCAGGTCTTGAAAATACTATGCAAGTGAGTGATTTTATATACAAGTTACTCCTGTGAATTAATTTTAACTACTCACACAAGTGCTTTGTAATGACATAGAAATTTTCACAATTTCTGTCAGAATGAATATAAAATATATACACTACTTCCTATGTAGACAGACAGCATGTCAATATATTTTTTTTTTTTTAGCTCTGGGGCAATTTGGAAGAACTCTGTTCCTAATCACAGTCATAATTTTATTATATTCAACACTGTATAAGTATTTTGACATAGGACTGGATTAATAAGTTGGTTTCAACATCACTGCTCAGATGGATGCTGCTTCCTGCACATTTGTAGGAAAATTTGCATTTTTTAAGATGTCTTTTCTCTGTATTTTTTGACACTACATAAGGATATTATGCAAAGAGTATGCCAGATGATTATTTAGAGAACACAAATACATTCTCTGTAAATGCAACTTTTAACGACATTTACTTAGAAAACTCACTGGGCACTGATTGATTGATTCTGAATGGGAGCCCAGCCTCATGCAAACCACATTCATCAAAAGCATCCTAATCATATCACCATGTTGACATTTTGAACTTTACTTTCAGTACTTAAGGAATGGAATTCAAGAAATAATCAAATTTAGGGGAAATTGACTCTTATTTTTCATTTATAAAGACCTACTTTCAACACAGATAAGGCATTCTTGCTGTATTCTATGCTTTCTCCCGAGCACGGAGTAAGAATTGATAAAAAGGGAGTAAACCCCTAGCATTGGCATATAAGCATTGTAAAATGGAACTTTCAATGGGTAATCCACAATGATGCAAGTTCCATCTCATTCAGATGCAGATCATTTATTCCAGAAAAGACAACATTAAAAAGTTGATAACAAAAGTAAGGCAAAGGCTACAGCAGCAAATGTTTAGGCACATGGTCAGAATGATATCAAGAAAGAGAAAAGTGCTATTACCAGTAGAGATAGCATTGATATACTAGAACTTGATCACATTTAGCTCTAAGCTCTAAAGTTTAAAAGGTATATTGAAAAATCAGACATTTTCTGGAAAAAAAAAAAAAGTCAAGAATGTAAAATCTTGCCTGTATTTGAAGACTAAAGAAGTTTAAGTTATTCTGCTTATGAGACAAGGCAGGGGTAACCTGACAGTGGACCTGCAATACCTACAACAAGAGAGATTTGCTGGGAGATGTCTTAGGAGTATCAAAGACAAAACCAAGGTCTTGTAAAAGGTAGAGGAAGATGAGATTAGAAGAAAGGTGCACAACTTCTCCCCAAAGTAGAGAGCAGTAAGAGTGATACTGAGATGTTTCTTTCTTCTGCCAGACAAGGAGTGGAATAAAAACTTCAGATGCACACTCTGAAACACTGTCTTTAGCAAGATTCCAGAGCCACTACACCAGTTACTCACACTGTCCAATTCACAACCTGAAAAGACATTCTGACTTCTTAATATAACATAAACCAAAGCATGGCACCTGGTTATACCACTTTTAGCTAGTAACTTGGCTTGTTTACCTCCCAATTTCTACTTGAAATGGAGAACATGACTGCAAATGCAGAAGGTCATAACATACAACCTAGAATCTTCTTCCATCTGATAAAGACCATCCCCCTAAAAACTGCACTCATGATCAAACCATCAGTCAAATACCAGTCTTTGATACTCTGGGCTGCTGCTCTCTCAATTGTGAATGATTTGTGATCTGGAGCAAGGTTTTAGGAGGGAGGTTTAGGAGGGAAGTAAGAGGCATTATTCAAAAAAAGACACTGCTCTTCAAGATACAACCCAGCCACATATCTCTTCTCAGGACAAGGAGCATGAATTCCTGTGATTTCAGCAATGAGCCTTTACTTTTCTATGCTTCTCATCACTTCTTTTTTTACAACCATGAACAAAATTTTCCACTTCAGTCACTTTTGTCCAGCTGGAGGCAATGGGCATGCAAGTGGCAGCTACAATGTTTTGTAAAAAAAAAAAAAAATAGGGAAAAAGGGAGTTCAAAATACAAATTACTCATTCTACTATAAAAATCATAAGACAGCTGGAGACCGCAGCTTTCACGCACCCTGGCTTTAAAAAAATAACTATAGGAACATCAGTTCTTAACATGACTGTGTTCAGGGATGTGGTGGTTTAGTCTCAAGCACTTAGAAAAGAGCCCAGCCAAAACAAAGATGGGATCCTAACCCCAGACCATATAGCTGCATTTAGTATTTCACCTCAGATCAACCTCCACTCACACCAGCTGAACTTGCATTTTTGACTCTGTACCTTGCACAGACCAATCACGTGGTAACCTAATGGAACACCTCCTATGTAGACCTACATGAGTACAGAAATGTTTACAGGATCAGGACATTTATACAGAATTTCTTAAAGAAGTAGTGTTTTAAAAGCTGTGTGTGCTCTTTTTTGTAAATACTGTAGCATAAAGTATCTTGAATCAGAAATCTAGAAGTAGAGGGTATATTTGAAACATAGACTTCTTAATTTTTCTCACAAGGCCTTGATTTGTACTTTAGACTTTGTTTCACAATCTGTATTCTTTTTAAAGCCTCATGATTAACCTCTATTAAAACTGCTCAGATGAGTGCTACTACATTGTTACACACAGCACTGTCCTTAGGCAGCTGAGGGAACACATCTTGCCTAAATAACTAAGCAAGTGATGATAACCTTTGAAACAATTTCTGGCAGGCTGTTATTTCAGACTGTTTCATACCTTCTCATGCTTCCTTTCATTAAAAGTAAATCTTTCGGGCAAATAATATATTATCTTTTTTATAATTTTACACATCACTTTAATAAGCTACTGTTTTATTTAATCAAAAGTCTCTGGTACCTTTAAATCACTCTGCTTTTTTGTCCAAAGTTGAAAGCTTATTGAAAAATAACAGTTTACTCCTTATCACTTTTCTCACTGTCATGATCTGAAACTAGATGTTCCTTAAGATTTTCCATAATTTTATCAAGTTCTATCCTTCCTGTTTTTTCAACTGGTTTCAGTACAGTTCTCTTCACTGCACTGCTTATTTTGTCACATTTCCCAAGTTTTACTATAACCCAGTGCTTGTTATATTGCTGTATGTTCTGGAGGCTATTGAGATATGAAGCACTCTTGGCATGTTATTCTAAAAGGCATCTCTTGTACACAGAAAATAATCTGACTCTGAAGTTAACACTTAGCTTGCTACTTTTCCTTCCAGATGCTATCAAGTATAACTGTGACATTTTATTTGGTCATTGGCTTAATGCAAGTTATTTGGGGCTTTGACAGGTAAATAAAATCCTGCTGTTTACTCATGACTTGCCAACACTGTTAGGATAAGAAGATGTATGTCTAAACATATTAAAACACAGATTCATAAGGCAGATGTAGTATGACCAGTATGACCTAAAAAGTCAAAGTGTATATATATAAGTGTGTATATATCTTAGAGCAGTCATTTCTCTAGATGAAGAACTAAGACATATTGCACTGAAAAGGATTGTGTTGGGGGGTAAGTGTGGACACCCACTGCCATGCTGCTCTGCTGACTCGCTGAGAAGCTGCTTTGCTTCTAAAACTTCAGTCATGAACTTCTCTCCAAAGTGAAAATTGCTTTCACCAAGCAGCTCCAGCCATATTAAAGCTAGCAGCTTTTGATTTTCTTTTTCATATTTCATTACAACTCTGTTAAAACATTTGTCATAGAGCAAAACTGTGTCCAAACAGCAAAGTTTCTTTAAAATCCTAAATACTGTTCTTTTCTGAATGCTGGTCTTGTATCACTTAACACTCAGAAACACTTTGACCCAAAGAGTGAACAAAGCCATCAAAAATAGGGAGGATTCAGCCAAGATCTTTATTTTTCAGGACTATATACATATTTCTTTTATTCTGACTAATAGTTGCAGCAAAACAAATTCTTCAAGAGAAGAGTACAAACTTTGACTCTTTCCATTTACATTTGTCTCAGGTGTTACCTTTTCTAAATAAAAAAAAAATTTATTTAAAAGTATAACTTTCCCTTTTATATGAAAAGATAATATATATTTTCCAAAACACAATTTCCTTACACTCTACTAAACACAGACGGGGATGGCTAGAGGCTACAAATCTTTAGGTTCTCCACTGATGCATAAACTAAACAAAAAAGACAACCTTACTTGTTTCAGAAAGCTTTATTAGAATAGGAATCTTTGAAGACAAACACAAAAGATTCTAATATGTTTAGATTTTATAATGTAAACAACTAATTTAATGCATCACTAACAATATACAATACTCGCCATCTTGCAACATGAATGCAAGGAAGAAACTGATGTAATCTGTGAGATATTTCAAAATAATTAATTTGAGAATAAAAAAGAACTTTTATTGTGCAAACTCTCCCTGTTTGCTTTTTTTAAAAGGATCAGAAAACTGCAGCACTTGAACATTTGTTAAGTGAAGGTAACAAGCAATCTTTTGAACTGGCCTCTAAATTAAGAACATGTAATTGCCTGAGAAAGGGTATTTGATCAAAAGGATTTTAAGTGTTACTTATCAGGAGAGTTCCAAAAAACTCAAGATCCAGTTTATTTAAATGAGGGCCAAGAAACTTTCAAATTATCTTAAAGTAGTTTGACATGTCTAAATTGTGCCTTTGCCAGCATGTCAGAC
This sequence comes from Agelaius phoeniceus, assembly GCF_051311805.1. Lineage (NCBI taxonomy): Eukaryota > Metazoa > Chordata > Aves > Passeriformes > Icteridae > Agelaius > Agelaius phoeniceus. The sequence goes on from NC_135265.1 coordinate 122,129,280, forward strand.
TTCCTCACTAGTATTTTCATTCTGTAAGGGCAAATGGGATTTTAAGCACTTCTGGATCAGGCCAATGCTTGATGCCTCCTTTTAATTTCCTTAACTCCCTCTCAAACCCACATCTTCTTGCTTAATTATTTTGCAGCTTATAAAATTATGGCAAACATTCCTTTGCCCTTTTTTTCCCCTATTATTTTTCTCACAAGCATGGACAGACACATGATGACCAAAAAAAAACTTCTATACATTGAGCCTTTACTTTTTATTTAATTAGGAAGAATGATCCTGTTTTGTGACATTCCAAAATCAAGCCCCAGGTTATGCAGTATTATCTGCACTGATGAACTGAGGCACCCTGGGAAGTCCCACTCACAGGCACAAAGGTTCATGTGTGCCCAGCTCCCCACTAAATGACTGGTAGTGTATTATTGTACCACCTCACATAAATGACAATGGAGTATTGAATCAAACACAACAACATAAAAATCTCCTCAATTCATAATTTCATTCAGCATGCTGTGCTAGAAAGAACTTCCCCAATTATTCAAAACAATGTTGAAGCAGGAAATATTTAGGAGGGAGTATGAAATAAGACTGACTTGCTGAACAGCCCAATATTTCGAAGAAATGTCTAAACAGGCATTCTGTGGCCTCACAAACCATCTAAAATCTTTCCATTACTGGGATAAGCCTTGTAACCAGTATCAGCAAAAGGTGTTATTTTTATCTAAGTGGCTGAGACATAGTGGGTACAGGGACTGCTCAGAGCTCCACTGCTATCAGCATAAGAGACTTGAGGCTTTGGCACTTGCCTTACTTTATCTACAGCCGATACAAGAGATTCAGCAACAGCAGCTGCCAAAATGTCCTTTATGAATCCATGCCATGCAACTAAGTTTTAAATATCCTGAAACAAATGTAAAGCTCTTTTACAGACAGCTGAAGAGCTGAATATTGAAGAAAGAAAGATTTTGTTTTGTCTGCAGGTTATGCTTAGAAGAAATACACAAGGGAGGAAGACAAAGACTTTCCAGGTACTGCTGGGGAGCACAGTGACTTCATCTGCCCCACTGCCTTAAATTGCCTTTGTAGCCTGACCTGGCAGTCTCAGCTCTGGGTCCATGTGGCAGCTTCCACCCAGAGAAGCACATGGCTGGAGGTTTGAACAATGCCGCCACCAACTGGGTACCTCCCCGGGGCAGGGACGGGGCTGGCTCTGGAGCAGAGCAAGCATATTCCTCCAGGAAACACTGGAATTCACCGGAGGGAGCAGTTTTGCTTTGGCCAAATCTGCTCCCAGACTCAGGATGGATATTCTGCATTGTGAACTGTAAATACCTTTAGAAATTAGTAGTTACCTGCTACAGTTTCTTTAGCTTTGTCCGCTTGTGGTGAAAACTGAGGGGAAGAAGTATTGACCATCAAGTCCAGTATTGACTTGATGGTCAATACTAGACGGTGAAAAATTATAGCTTAAGTCTCTTTAACTCCCAGGAGGATAAGAATTCTTCTTTTCATTATTCAGATCAAAGGGGTTAATATCAAATAAGAATTCCACCAAGATTTTCTGCTCATGCAGCTCTATTGAGCAAACTGTTCATTGAGTCAAAAAACAGGACTGTTCTGTGGTTACCATTTTGTGCTCCTGGGACTGCCCAGTTGTGACTCTCTATTGCATAAGAAGGGTTCCTAAAGAGGGTTCATGGTCCTGTGGGGACAAGGACAGAACAAAACTTACATCTTCTGCATCTTGCGTGAGAGTGTGAACCCCTGAGCTTACTGGTAAAATAGTTCATCATCTTTCCCACCAGTTTTGTAAATCTCAGCCATTTTCTTAGTTTCACTACAAATGCCCAAGTACAAAATTAATTATTTTTTTTGGCTAGAAGCATTTTTTTCTTTATTTTGGACCAATTTGAACTGGTGGGGTTTTTTTGAGGGGATAAAGGATGAGAGAGGAGATTTTGGACTGTAAAATCAATTATTTGTACAGCCGTAAGGATCTGTGGAAAACTAGGTCTCACATTCTCTCTTATGATGGGAAAGAGAAAGAATGAATATGAAGAAATATTGATAAAATTTAAAGTTTAACTTAAGAGTTCACTGCTTTGGTTTTGCTTGATACCTCCATTCTAGTGTTTATTATCTCAAGTCCTGGATCCTTGAGAGAGCGAATTACTTGGAAGCACTCTTACATTGAGCATATGTGAAGGATCTTGCTGGAATGAAGCATTAGCATTGGAACAAAGGCAGTCTGTAAGGGCTATGAAATGGAGGGCACAAGTACATACAGAGCTCTGGGGACACAGAAAGTCCTGTAACAAGTAAGGACATTGAACACTTGATGCTTTGGAGAGAAGGTTGGTTGGTGACTCCTTCCTGTCTCAAACAGTGGGATATTCAGACTCAATGATCTTAGAAACCTAGTGTGGCTACAAACAACCTGTACAGGTAATGACTCTGGAAGCAGACAGAGGGACTTGGATTTTATGTTAAATGAGCTATAGGGAAAGAGTATAAACACCTTTATCCCTTGAGATGTTTGGCACTTTCCATCAGGGCATCAATGACAAGCACGTAAAAAAGAGAAGTGAAGTAATTTTCTCAGGTAAACCATTAGTCATCAAGCCAGGGTAAGTCTTCAGCTCTTTCTTGATGGGGTATTTAAAAAAACCTCCAAGGAAGAAAGCACAGATGTCTAGGAACTGAGTTTAATCATAGTGCTCCTCAACATTGCTCCACAACTTTCTTGTGCTCACACTTCCAAAATTACCTGTTACTAATTACTAATTACTTATGAGTCCTGACCTCATTTATTTCCCCTTAAGTCTATTGTCAGAGCATTTATTACGAGATTCTGGCTTCTTGAAATGAATCCTTGAAATGAAGGGATGTGGGATGTCAAATTTAGTTTCTGCTTGCACTGGGTAGATCAAGGGGTTGTATGACGATTGTGCAAATCAAATACGATGAAATTTCATTTGTGCTAGATGCATGCATAATGCCAGCCGTGGGATATTATTTCAAGAGAAGTGGAAAAATTAGGTGGCAAACAGAATTTTGGCAAAAGCACAGTTCTTCAGATGTCACATGTGCAAATCATTATTTTGTCTTGTAGAATGGTTAAGGAAATGTAACTTGAAATGCCAATTATATAATTAGGGTGTTAAGCAACTTCACTGAATGACAAGTGATTAAACACAAATCACCAAACAGACATAGCATTACTTTGAGTACTATGTGAAGATGCCACAGAACAACTCCAGCTAGCACTGGGTGGGCAACAAAGTTCAGTGTATCTATTGCTAATGTCTTTCTTTGTCTAAAATAGAGGTGCCTACGAAAGCTGGGCTTTGACTGAGTGCTAGTTTTAATTCATAATTTTGAAAGGTTTTACCAGTCCTAGAAATTAAAATGGACAAAATTATTAAAATTAAAATGCTGCTTGTCAGGGGTTCAAATGAAAAAACCTAGATCTTTGTCAATCCCAACTGCAAGACAAGCTACTTGGGGGTGGGTCTCCTCCCACTTGATTTTTGCCTCTATCTCTGTTACTATCTTTTGTCCAGTAGGTGTATGCCTATCCATTTTTAGCTGTTGAGTAGGAGAAGAACCTACCTCTGTTGTCTTCCCCGTGCTTTTCCCTGACAGGGAAAAATCTGTTCGATTTCTTGATAATACAAGTGGGCTGAATCTCCTGCTGAAGCGTGACAAGGCAGTAAACTGACATTTTTAGCTTTTCCAAACTTCTCCAATCCCTTTCCCTTTTAAGCTTCTTCCCTTTCCTAACAGACACAGCAGCAAGAAAATTCAAGACTTTTACATTCCACCATTGTCCAACTGAGCCTAAAGTAACAGCAAAACAACCAAACCAGAAACAGATTGCAAACTTAGGATAGCGAACAGCTGGCCTGTGGTCCATGGAAGGTTGGCTCATTGTATGTTGTTAATGCCTTTCTTGCCACTTCCACATGTTACACTGCACTGAAAGCTTGCTAAGGTATTTTAATGCAAGTAACTACTAAGGGTGCAGCTCCAAAACAGCTAAACTTCTGCAGGTCAGGGTTGCTACAGCCCTGCTCTTCCTCCCTCCTTGTGCCATTTCTGATCTCCTATTTGTGTCAGGTCATGCTACTGCACAGTGAACAGCTTTAAGGGTACTAAAGACACACATTTCTACAAGAAATTAACTTCTTTGTACAGTTATTTTTTGCCTCATCCCCTTTAAACATCATTTTACAAGGTGGGTAAGCTGAACCAACAGCTTGCTGCCGTGGAAAGGGATGACTCCCTCTCCTCTTCAGTCCTGATGTCTCCCTTGTTCCAGGCATTCATCTAAGGCCCAGTGGGTCAGTTCAACTCAATGAGCTTGTGTGCACTTAGCTCAGCAGTTTAGGAAGCAGCCAGGACTGGAGATGAAGTAAATGGGAAAGAACAACCAAGGCAGTGTCTCACCTTGAAGGTGCTCAAAAGCTGCCTTGACATGGCCTGGGCAGCCTGTTCTAGGTGGCCTAGAAGGGGCCTTGGACTAGGTGATTTCCAGAGGTCCCTTTCCACCTCAACCACTGTGTGATCCTGTGAAACCTCACCAATAGCAGTCAGGAGGATATTCCGGCGTTTTTTTCTCTTTTCCCCACAGATGAAGACAGTCCCAAAAATATACATGGTCTTTGTTTGTCATTAGTTATGAGTTACAGGCCAAGCATTTAAGATAGGCAGAGACTGCAACAGAAGCATTTCATACCCTGCTGACATTGCTGTGTAAACAAACATGCATACACAGAGCACTGAAAAATCCTATTATGCATCTTCAGCAAGAAGCAGTCACATTGGGAATCTACTCAGGAAGCCCTGAATGAGAGGACTGAAACAGTCTGGCAAGGAGATAGGCTTGCCTTGGTTTGCATTTTTTTCCCATTCAGCAGTTAATTAGTAACCCACTTTTTGAAAATTAAAGATTACACTTCCTGAACAAATACAAGCATTTGATCTTGGGCTCATCAAGGAAAACTTTAGCAGCTGCCAGGGAAAAGCAAATGTTCTGTCACGTACATCCAGACTGACATAATGCAAAACAGAAGATGAAGAATACGGAGAGAATGTACCAGTACGTCCACACACAGTCGTGGGGAGCACAACAGATGAGGAAAAATATCAAATAGCAGACAACAATCCAGTCAGCCTAACTAAAACCTGATGGGATGGCTCCTTACTGCAGCATCAACCTAACAGATTGAACAGAAGAAAAGCAAAATGTGGTGCTATATATCAAAAGTAGGTTAAATTTCTTTCCTACATGAGCTGGCTCTTTTGGAGCACTGGACACACAGCTGTGGTCATGCTGACACCCTCTCCCTTGAAGCAGAAGGAGACCTAGTTGTGTGAGATGTTTTCAAAAGATCAGGTAGAAGTCCTGATGCTGTAGGGGATGTAATGGAATTGCCAAACTGCTAGAAAATTTTTACTTATTAAAACTGAAGTTGTACCATTATTAAAACTGAAGTTGTACCATTTTATTCAACAAGCCACCCTGAAGAAAAAATAAATGTATTTACAGTAAGTAAAATAGAAATGAGCTGATAAATTAAGCATATAACATCACCTAAGGAAAAAAGAAAAAGACAAAAAAGGATACATCCATTTTTTTAAAGAAAACCTTGACATTTTTTCATTTTTTGACCATGTCCAGGACATAAAAACCCACTGTGAAGTAAATCTCAATATCTAGAAAATGCTAGAAAATACTAACTTCTTGTTACAAAAAAAAAAAAAAAAAAATTAAATAGGTAATTAATATAGTGTCCAGTAAGTCATCTGGTTTTCTGACCTGGAAAGGTATCTTAACAAAAAAAACCACAACCCCATTTATCTTTTCTGGTTACATCACTGGACAAATTCTTATCCTTCACATACTCGGTGACTACACCTTTAGTTATTTTGGCTTATGTAAATTCCCTAGATGCTGCTTCCTGAGCATGCTCTACAAGCAATTCTGAGACCATCACAGAGATGTGGAGCTTCTTTTCAAAACTTAATGCTCCAAGCACCTTCCCTTGATTCTGTCACCCCTCTCTGTTGTTCTTTGAGAACTATTTCTGCCCTTCCTGTATTCAAATGCCACCAGGAGCTGCTCCCATCTGGGCATCCCCAATGTCTGTTAACCCTGTTGAGAAGTGCCTGTTTGCAGGCCAGCAAAGATGGTGTGATACAGAGCACATTTCAGTTTTCTCACCACTGCTGTCTGCCAAGCTTTCCATCAGTGATTTCTGAAACTGCTGAGTGTGGCATCTTCCTTTCAGTACATCCTCTCCATGTTGGGCTCTCTGATAAATTCTATCTTATCAGTAGCTCTCCCACTTCTACAATTTCTGCCCCTGCTCATTCTCTTTCCAGCTATTTTTATACTTGAAAATAAAAGTGCTATTAGTGGTAGATTAAATATAACATTAAACATTTGGTATCTTCCTGCAAAATAAAAGTGTTCTATTCTGTGCATTGCTATGTGCAGAAGAGCTCTAAAACTACAATCTAATATACAACATAAATAGAATGGATAACATTAAGAAAGCAAGGAATGAAAATATAGGCATAAAATGTTCATTGATATCACTTTAACAGTACAATTAGGTGAAGTAAACAGCTGAACTCAGTAATAAACAGATCGACAGCATTGCCAGCTCCAAAAACATGCATAGGGTTAAAACCTCCAAAATCCTCAAAAAGTATTAAAGCAATGAGACTTTAAGACAATGGACTGCTCTTTGATCTGCCTCCTGAAATTCAAGTAGAGAGCTGGTCACTCCTCAATGAACATTAAGTTTCTTGGCATTAAAAGTTGCTTGTTCAGGCAGAGCACTCCATGGCAAGCATGCTAAATCTCAAAATAGACCCAAGATGTTCTTTTTCATCACTAGTACTGACTTTTAAATAATTTCATTTTAAAATGAATGTTCATACTTTCAATTTGCCTGCTATTCAGCAAGCCTTATGAATGCACCCAAGATGTTTATTCTTTCACAGCTATGACCACCACAGGAGTGTGATACCCCAAAGCACTCAGTCACTCAGAGCAGTAACATCCAGAAAAACACTTATTACAAAGCCATTAAAGATGGTAACATTGCAAGTTTCTAAAAGATACATGTAAACATGGAAGCTGAGTTTGACATTGGCTTGTTCAAGGCACAGCAGAAGTATGTCACTTCTAAGACTGAGAATATGTCACAGGCTGTCTTGTTTGACATAGGGCATCAAATTTAACCTAGCTGCCATTATAGTGAATCCAGTGATATTTGTTGAGTGCATCTATAACAACTTTAAGGTATTGACTAGAGTCCTCCAGGGAAAACATAAATCTCCATTTCCTACAACTGCTAGCACTACAACTTCTAACTTAGAGTTCTTAGTGTGCCTTGACTCAAGAATTCAAAGAACTCTTCATGTGTCACAGTTCACTAAAACTGGAAGATATTTATTTGTAGCAGTAACAAGAAATTCAGGTTTCAGTACTTTGAGATGTATCAGTGTGGATGTCTTTTTTTTGGTGGGGTTTTTGATCATCCCTTCTGCTTAGCTCTAACTTCTCTATCACTCTTCTGTGGCCTTCAGACATTCACTGCCCCATTTCCCTGCACTTTCTTAGTTTCCTGCTTCATTCCAACTATTTTTTATTATATAGCCTCCTGTCTATGAATTTTTCCCTTTTCTGTCTCCTACTTTTCATATCTTGAATTTTCTCAGTGACACAAATAAAAAACTATCTGGACTTTCTTTCTATTGCTTTGACTTTAAATTCATTTCCCAGCTTTACAATATATGCCTGAAGTCCATCATAAGCCCTGAGAATAGGTTGTCACCACTCCCATAGCAATGTAAAAAATGCCAGGCTTTACTACCATTAAGGAAAAACTCAGCTTTTATTGAGAAAATCAATAGAAAGTGGTGACCATTTTAACTAATAGCTACTTGTAACTAAATTTTACTGAAAAAAAAAAAACCTCCAAAAAATAGTTGCTGTTAAGGAAAGAGAATTTTAGAGTTAGAGTCAGGTAACAGGAAACAGAAAAAATAGAAAGAAATCATTCAGGAAAAAAAAAATTATGAACCCCATTAAATTTTTATAAAAAGAGATTGGCATACCTGAATGCAAAACCTAGCAAAACATGTGGCAGGATAGACTGCAGTGGTGCTTTAGGAATGTTTCCCAATTTTGATTTTTGTCAAAAGAAAAGTGAAAGATCAGCAATTGCTTCCACAATACTGCTTCATGACCAAATGAGATATGCCTTGTCAATCAGACATTGGAAATACACACTAATTAGTGTACCAGTATGATATGTTTATATTAATCTGAAATTGCTCAGATGAAGTATGTGGGGAAAATATTTGAACTCATTAAAATCACAAGCTAGACCAATCTAAAGAATGAAAACTCCCTACAGAGTACAGGAAAAGAGCAAGAGACTTGAAAAACTGCAGTGTCAAGTCTTGACATATTTGAAACAGCCAGATAATGTACTTATGTAGGATTGTAACCACTTTGGTATCTGCTGGGTAACAAATCTCCCACTGGATATGAGTAGGAAGACACATTACAAAATACAAGTCCAATCTAAAAGGTGTTCTATAGCGATGGAGATGCCATTGGCAACATAGTTTTCCTTTTTTTTCCTTTTAATTCCTATTTTTTCTTATCAGCTGCCACGTACCACAGTATTGTGGTTCTCCTGCCACAATATAGTCACAAATCTGTACATAGCTTTTTTGTTAGGTACTCTCACACATCACTTTTCACTCCTTTTCCATCAAAATATTCCAGAGTCTCATTCCTAAAGTGTTCCATAAAAAATCTCTAGAAATTATAGAATTAATATTTCAAAACGAATATGAGAAAAATTATCTTCATAAGCACAGAAGTCGACAGTTCCTGATGTCAAACCATGCCAGGCCTCACTACTGAGGCAGAAATCACCATCCCTCCACTGAAATCACAGGCTTCCAAGTGATCAGCCCATCCTATAGCCATAAAATACTACAGACATGATTGAAAAGTAACGGATTACAAAAGTTAAAGAAGAGTTTCTAAAATTCAAGGTTTATAGCACGCAGTTATCTTGCACTTACTTAATTTGACACTTTAAAATGAAGCTCAGTTTAACAAAGGTGCAGAATTTCTGTCTCCTATTTTTAAAAGAATAATAACCATCAAATCAACTTACTGTGAGTAAAATTGTAGGAAACAAGGAAAAACATACCGAGCACATAGGAACAACAGAGAAAAGGGAATTTTTCTTTTAGTTAGTCCATTAATAGCCCTAATTTTGTCATTAATTTATTAATTCCAGTGCCTTGACTTGCTAATGATTAATTTTTCTCTTTTTATTCAGGTGATGGAAAATGATACTTTAATCTAGTCTTGCTACCCCCTTATCAAACACACCCATCAACAGCACCCCTCTTCCCCAGAAAATGAAATTCCTTTGACACTTAGGAAAGGCATGAGCAGAAATTTGTGCATCCTGTCCAGTGAGTGGATTTATTTTGCGAGACACTGGTTGGCATTTGGCTTTCAGATTATTATTTTCTTTTGCTCTTGGCTCAGATGAAATCTTTGCACAAGTGATGTGGGTTCAGTAACACAACAACCACCCCATCATGCAATAACAAAACATTTATCTTTCCATTTTAAGAACCCTGTGGAAAATTACGTAACTAAAACCAATTATGAACAGTTTTTAAACTTCAAATTGAAACAAGATGAGGAAATTCCAGCTACATAATGGCCCGAGTAAATTTAATTCTACCTATTTGTGAACATGCTATGATACAATCTTTACCTGTGATTTTACAGAATTTTTCTTCTTCTTCTCAGAAGAATATCCCGTTTGGAGCACGGAATGGGTACATTTGGGATGAAACTAAAGCTGCGCATAATCTGGAATTTCCTAATTTCTGGGTGCTTGACTTTGCAGGCTCAATACAACATTTTCATTTAGAGGTCTTAAATATATAATTATTCAGATGGCTTAAATGTGCTTTTTGCTTACGGAGTCTTTTTTCTGTTTACATATCATACTCTAGCCTAAATAAATGCTAAGACAAAGGCCAAGCTGGCTGGTAGCCCAGAATGTAGTTGTTACCAAACTGACAGGGACCACCTTAAATTCATTGAAATGTCTAAATATCGTACTTGTGTTATAACGATATTTTAAAAGCCTATCCTTACTGAAAGAAAAATGGAGCAGCTTTAGAGCAGCATAAACAAGTTGCTGGATGAAATGAGAATTGAATGTCAAAGTATGGTCTGACTTACCACAGCTCTCCATTACTGTAAAATACCAAACACTTAAGGGCAGGAAGTATCCTCATGTTACCATGTAAATAACTAATGGGCTTAGTTTATGTTAACAACTAACTTAGGAACTTTCAATAAAAAACCCACCAAACAAAAACATGGCTAAGGGTGTCCAAAACTTTTCCCCCAAAGTAACTAATTCTGCTAATTCTTAAGGCAGCTTTCCTTTTTTTTCTTAGAGAATCTTGCATGGAGTCTGATAAAATGTACAGCAAATGCGAACGCAGTACCATTTAAAGATAATCTGCAAAGGCAAGTAAACATGGTAATTTTTCTAATCTACTGAAGATATGAAAGGTGCAAGATTTGGTTTAATGTTTTATTCTGCTTGTTTCCTTTTTGCTTTTAATACTTTCAGAGTATCAAAGTCTTGTCTTGCTTTTATAGGTATGAGTGTTGGAGGACAAGACAAGAAGAATGGAAGTCCCCCTCAGTTCCCTCTGAAGCAACAGGGTGATAAATGATTAACATTGAGCCTTTTTTTTTTCTTCAGGCTTTTTGCCAGAAGCTTGAATTAAATGTTTTAGCAACAGCCAAACAAAATGGAAGTTTTACACAGTCTGATTAAAAATGCCTTTCCCCTCTCAAATGCCAGTTTCTTGTGACAGATGATGGCTAGAGATGACAGCTTCATCTCTCTGCTTTTCCAACTAATCATAATCGTCTAACAAAAACAGGATAGACAAGACCTGATACACACATAAAAGCAAATAAAACCTTTGCAGAAACCTTACATCTGACTTTAAAACCAAAGCAAGCTCTTCAGGCTTTCCTAATAATTCTTAAAAATATGTTAAAGGCAATATAGTTTTGTCTCCTTTTCATTTCACTCTTTGGATCTAATCAGGATTTTAGTAGGGCAAGAGAGGCAAATCCCTGTGACAAGAACATGCCATATGAAAAGCACAAGATGTGTCGAAATTTTAAATTTACTAACGCTGACAGTCTGACCTTACCAGATATGAATAAAATTACAAGAGTGGGGGTGAAGGTATGATACCTGGTCATGGCTGGCTTCAATGGAGCTCCCGATACCTTGGAAAGTCATCTGCACAGGAGACAGTGTCAAACAGGTCAAACACTCTTTGCCATTTTGTCTATCACTGTAGTGTACCTATAACAGAATAACATACGTAATCTGCTAAACACCAGGTTTGTACAAGGGAGTCATGCTAAAATACTGTCCCTTTTCAACAAGCTTGTAAGAAGAATTCCAGACATTTACATTGAATTCATCTTTAATATCAAAAAAGGAGTGTGTAAAATAGTCTAGATAGTCACATGTTGAACTGGGGCCCAATTTTCCATGATATGCCTGTTGCATAATTTTTGAAGTGCTGAATTCTTCAGATTCTGACATCTTTCAGACTGAATTCAAGGTGTTATATCTATATAAGAATCTAGCTTCAAGTTAAAGTTTCCAACCTACATGCCATTCTTAGAGCATATTGTAGCTTAGTTATAAAACACCCAAGTAAATCATTACAACCTCGAAAAACTTGCCAATAATAGTTTAATTTTTTCTATTTTAATTTCATTTCTAGAAAAATCCACTAACACTTTTGACATTACTATTATGATACATAATTAAATCAAAACGACGGATAAAATGGAGAAATCACATTCTTCTTGAGGTGCCTAGACTATCCTTTTCTAAATGTAACTCATTCCCCGTGGGCATCAAGATGTGTATGTTGAACCTGAACTTGCATGAAATACAGAGAAAGATAGTGCTTCTACTTGAATTATTCTCTTTGTCTTCAGGTTCCCTTCAGATGGTTTTTAAATCCCCTAAAGAAAGGACGGATTTTAACATGGTGAAACAAAATGAAATTAAATGTTGCTAGCATTTCATTATTAAGAACAGGTTGCCACTCATGCTGAACTGTTGAAATATTACAGTTCTCTTCATAGCTCCTGACTTCTGGACAGGCAGATCAAGCACTTTGTTCTACAGGAGAGGTGGAATTTAGTTTATGGTGGTAATTTACATTGACTATGTGACCCCTGTCAGAATTGGAAAGAGAGATCAGCTCTGCTGGAGACAGACCTTTTATGTTAGTATCTATTTACAGCTGTATGGCTCTCAGGCAAAAGGTACGTGGTAAAGTCTCATCCTGACTTCTAGGCTACAAAATAAATCTTGCTATTTCTGAAGACAACTAGGAACTACATTAGGTTTATTCCTGTGGAAACAGTTTAGTGACAATATGAAAATTGTAAACGGTGTATTAAATCTATCGTGCCTAACTCTTCTCTGACACAGGTGTATATTTGGAATACTTCAACTGAAGTAAAACCAGTGCAAAACTGGTTGAGTAAGAGGAAAACCAAGTTGGTGCTATGTTTCAGAATTACTTTACTGACAACACACCAAAACAGTTTTGCTGTGGCCAAAAGTAAGATACAGAATGTGACAGTCTTGTACTGTGTATAGAAATACTGATTTCATTCAGCCCTTCTTAAAGCTTTCTGGATTATTCCTGTCTCTCTTCCTCTCAACCCCCACATTATGTGCCTACTAAATTGCTTGTGGCTCCCTGCCAGAAAAGCCATACTACTTACTTAGAAACCACAAGAGGCCCCTTCACATATACAATGGTTTAACTTTGATTAATTGAAAGAGGTATGAAGGTATGAAATTTGGCTGACAAATATAAGCTGAAGTCCTTTAAATGTCAGGGACTACTGTTATGACAAAGGCTTATCAAGCTTCCACAACTAGTTGCAAAGTAGATTTTCTGCTGAGTTTGTGTTGTGGGAATGCAATATGAGAAATGGGGCAGCAAAGATCAAGAACATGGTCCTGTGCTGCAAACAGAACATCACAAAAGGGGCAAAATCTGGTGACCAAGAAAAGCACATATCTAGAAATGGGGAAATGGCCCTTTCTGAACTGTGCAGCATGTTTGTTAGTTAAGTTTTTGTCAGAATAATATGAGTATAAAATTCACTAGTGTCCACTGGAATAAAGAATGACTAACAAGCTGAAAGAACAGGAGATAGAGGAAAAAACTATTAGTATTTCATGATGCTACTATCTGCAATAGCAGGTTTGACTCATATCCCCTTTAGAATCCCACACTGAAATGGCAATAAATTCAGAATTTTGGTATCTCTATAGGCTTAACTTTCCCAGGGGGATTTCATTATGCATTTTTGGCCTCATCTCAATGTATCAAGGCCATTATTTTGGAATTTCTCAGACAACAGTTTTCTAATTATCTCTTGCTCTGTTGAAGCTCTTCAGCCAAACCAAAACACTTTCTATATTAATGATATGAATAGTGATATAAAACACAAAAGACTGGACTTTAAATAGGAACAAATAAGACTTTGTCCTTCCATCAAATCTCTCTAGTCTACAGATTTGTGCAGTCAGAAGAAACATTCAGACTTCTACATTTGGCATGTGTATGTGCAATTTCCCAGTGTTCCTGTTTTGTTGTTTATCAGTCCAGTTGCTACATTCTCAAACTACATTATTCCTTTCCCCTTCAAGTTTGCTCTACAAGCCAAAATCTGGGGCTTTTTTATTTACCTATTAGAGCAGAATGTCCAAATAAGGCACTCAGAAAGAAATAATAGTAGTCAAATAATTATCAAATAGCTCAAATTGCAGCAAACACTTCTTGGGTTTTGGCCAGCAGCATGGTGCAAATATTTCAGTTTCTATGTCCATGCTATTATTACTAAGTGTGGGAAGAATCTGAACATCTATAACACTCTTTCAAGAATATCATATCCTTTAAGGCAGAGCACAGCAAATACCTGAGTCAGTATCTGTGATCAAGGAGTGATGACCTGGCCAAATGCTCTGATGGTGATTATGAAGCCATTATTGAGATTAATGACAACAAAAATAATGTTTCTAAGTTCCTCTGTGCCTTAAAGAGTCAGGAGTGCTTAACTGCAGCCCATCTCACCAGACCTTTGTTAGGCAGGCAAGGACACTTCATGGACAGCCTTCAAATGACTCATCCAAGCTGGACTGGACTGACTGGCAGAGCTGGGACTCTAAGCCATCATAAAGGCCTCTGGCCTAACCACAATTGGTCATTTTCTCTTTCCATATGTGATGGAGGTAAAAACAAAAGAGTTATGAAAATAATTACTCTCTGTGTCCAGGACCTAATTTCCCGGCTTCACTTTTTATAATTAAGGGACACTCACAGATTAGCTCAGTGCATTTAAGGATTAAACAGCAATGAAATTTCACTCATTAAAATTCAGAATGTTTTATTTAGATAACACATAAGCAGACATCTTATGGAAAAGAATTAGAATCTGGGTAGAAACAATGGCCAGAATATAGATATCTCTAGCAAGAGTTGTGCAAGTTTTTGAGTAAAATGCAAGACTCCAGCCTCAGACTATTATGAGTGATTTACATGAAATTCTCCTCCAAGGTTTGTCCACACAGCACAAAGCGGTGTCAGCACAACAAGATCCTGGCAATAATTCTAAATGAGACTGCTCATTTATTGGGAAAAGCACACAGCAATGCCAGCTTTTCTCCTGGGTAACTACATACACCTGAGATAAATCATGTATGGCCAGCTCAAGAATCCCAAACACAGCACTCCATGGCACAAAACCTCAGTGCATAAAACACAAAGGGCATCATCCCGGACACCAAAATACAGAAGTAAATTCTAGAAGTATATTTTTTCACAATGCCACAGATTTACTCACATATGTATGTTTTCTTGTTCCAGATTCACATGACATGCAAATGTATATTCATTTTACAGATTGCTTCAGTGAGGAACAAGCAGCATGGTATGAGTATGTATGGATGGGTACCATTCATTGGAGTGTGTAAATAGAAATTTATGTGAAGGTCTGAAACAACTTGACAACTTATGCTGAAATTTGGCCCTTGTTTTCAGTATTTTAAATTATTGAAGAGATGCAAACATTCTGATGGGCATTTATAGCTACATGTAAAGGAAGATATAAGATTAACGTTTACAGTGTTACAAATGAATGGGGAATGGCATAGCCAGAATTCTTAATTTTATACATTATTTTATACAGGAGAAAGTAAACTACACTGCTTAAAACTGTATAGGAAATTACATTTTAGGGTACTTCTATCATAATGCTGCTTCACAAGCAGGAAATTTCCCATTTCTCTCATATTTATATAAAGATGTCTCTTTAATCTACCTTTACTATAATGTAATACTCCTCCCTACTTGCAAGTGTTCTCATGGAAACTGCAAAAATATTTCAGGATTTATCTTGCAATAAGCTGCTTTAAAAACTGGATCAATATGCAATTTCAGATAATGGCCATAGTTAAACTGCAGAAATGATTCTGCAAATACAATGTTCCTAACTTCAAGAACAGCACAGTCTGCTGGCCTTCAGCATGCATCTCTGAATTTGAACATCTTTCCTTTTGCATGGACAAGGGCTGTGGTTTACTGAATCACAGCTGAGGAGGGTGAGAGACCTGCTGTACTACTACTTAATCATTAAGCTTGACTATAATATCCCAAACTACTCTTAGAAATGAGTTAACTAAGAAGAGTCTGAGGGGAACAAAAATAAAGGATACCCTTTTCACACACTACTGCTTAGATGTTCACAGTTTGAAACACAACTTCTGTCAGGACAAACATTTTCTTTCTTGAACATTTAATAGTTAAAAAAAAATACAAATTACCAAAAGAAAGAAGTCATCTGTGACACTGGAGTTCAAGTTTCCAAACTGAAAACTACTCTGAGTCAAAGCATCAGCAGGAGTCTTAGAATGCTAGACAGAAATAAACTAGGTAATAAAATGCCATTATGTTCAGCAATGCACAAATCTTCTGGATTGACAAGCCTGGACTATTTTGTTAGAACAAAGGATGGTATTCCTTTAAATCTACCCCTTAAAGGGAGAGCACCCAATTTAGTCTTGAGTTTACAGAATAGTTTCCAAGATTTTACATAGGCTTGGATTTACAGC
Source organism: Agelaius phoeniceus (assembly GCF_051311805.1). NCBI lineage: Eukaryota > Metazoa > Chordata > Aves > Passeriformes > Icteridae > Agelaius > Agelaius phoeniceus. The sequence continues at coordinate 122,145,587 of NC_135265.1, forward strand.
AACAAGAAAACCAGAATAGGCTCAGAAATTAGTTGTTAAAATAGTAATTCTGATTTGGACCAGAGTCTCATGAAACAGTTTACTTCCTTTGGCATGCTGGTGAAAAGCTTTCTTTTTCATATGGTTTTTTTATCTTCCACTTTATGTTGCTCATCTACAGTTAGTCATGTCAACTATCAAAGAAAAAATGAAACAAACCTGTTTGAGCTCCAAGTCTCTTTCATGCTTATTTATTGCTGAAGAAATACTTCGGGCACAGAAATAAATTTCATACACTTGCTCATTTCAACCATTTTATCAAAGCCAGTTTTAGGAGCTCTCACTGTATTGTATTGTAATACTTAAAAGCATGAATCCTTGTATTATGTATTATCCATAGATGTTTCCTAACAAATATTAGATCAGTTCCTTCAGACACAGAGCAGTATGAGAGAGATTCCAAATACTTTTCATTCTTACTACCTGTTTAAAAATTCCTTTTTTCTTTTTATTTTTTTTAGTAAAAACAAAACCAAAAATGGGGGGGGGGGGGAATCCCATCATCTATAAAAATCTTTTTTAAAAAGTTGAATAATAGACAAAAAAAACCAAGTCCAAGTTGGAAAAAAAATTATCCCAGATGAAATAATAAGACATACACTAAAAAAATTAAAAAAAAAAAATCAGAAAAAAAGCATTGAATCAAACTGTTTCCTGCAATGCTGGAGTTCCTTGATGTAGTGCTATTACTAAATATAGTATTTTACTAATCTCAGCAGGGTGCTGGCTAACTGCATGCCCGTCAGATGTTTTTAACGGCCACCCCCTGTGGAACAAATCTAAGGAGAGCATGAAAAACACCCACATTTAAAAAAGCCCCCTTGCTAGATCATTAAGGAAAGATAAAGGCCTGTACATTGGGATGTGATATATAACACAATCACTGTGCCAAGAAAACACATGTTTGATTAGCGCGCCTCGGGTTCATTAATCGCCGTGTCTGCCTCACAGCAGTGGGTACAGTTTCCTCCGTAGCTACTGCACCAAAGGGTAAAGACACTTGGTAGCTTAAAGACTGACAGTTCAGCAGTAAATCTTGAGCTATTCCAACATGCCTCTCTCACACAGTTTGAATAGCAGCTGTATCATAGCCTTAAATCTTCATTAAAATACAGTCCTAGGGTTTAGACGACGAAATAAACCATTACTGCACCATAAATAGGCAACAACAAGCAGACTAAAGGCATTGTCAGAGGTTACTGAGGCAGTATTTCACCCTCCTGGCTACAGTAAGGCAGACACTTGACATCTACAAAAACCAGCAAAGTACAAATAAGAGGAGAAAAAAATATTTGATATGGCTTCCAAAGACAATATATAAAATATCTGCTAAATGCAAAGCAATTCTGAGCCGAAGAAGCTTGGAGAGGGGTTTTTTTCCTGTTACTCCTCTGAATTCAGAGCTCCTGTTTCAGTGATTCATGGGAACTGGAAGGTCGAGCCATATATTATGCTCAGTCAAGCAAGGGAGACCCAGCTCTGTCCCACCTCTGGATGTGATGTTCGGTTTCACAAAAGAGAAAATCAGCTGCCATCATAGCATAGAGGATAATCAGTGCAGTAAGGTGCTCACTGCTCACCTTCCATCTGTTAAATCTTAACCCAGGCATGTATTTATACAGACAGTGCCCCTTTGCAGCACATGCAAAGTGAGCAACTATGTTTACAATGGCTGGCACTGAGAGGTGCAAAAAGACATGTTTGTCTGATAGGAAAGCTGAAATCAGGAGATGGAACTTTCTATTTAAAAAAAAATAAATCACACTTTCATTGAAAACTACCTGCCTATCCTGTTCACTTCCTCTATTCCGTAAATAAGATACATATTTTTTTTGTCAATATAGGAGAGAGTAGCTTAACTACACTGAGTTGAAACAATTAATACAACCCTCCCCCCAAATAAACAATAAAAATGTGATAAAAATTAATAAATTAACTATTCAGAAATAAACACAATGCAGAGCCCTACAAAATAATGTAAACTACAGCTGACATGGTTTTTGCAGAAACAACTTGTCTGCCATACATCTAACAGGTAAATATTGTGTTTCCAGAGGGAGAAGCTTTAATTAATTTTATAATTCACGTCAAAGGAAACATGAAAAAACTGGCAATCCTGAGATCTCCTGTTTTCATCAAAGGGCCTAAAAATTAGGAGGGAGGTGAGAAGGTGTGTTTTGCTAATAACATACCCTGAGGATGAGCATGGTATGGAGCATTACTGGAGGAGCCTATGTCTTGGGTACAACCTGAACAACTGATGACATGAAAGAGCAACTTGGTTACTTTGGAAAGACAAAGTTGCTTGAGTTTGAAATAACTTTCTAGCAACAGCATGAATGGAAATAAGTTCTCAGGAACACTCTTTTTAAGGAATAAGGTTGTCACTGAAGTGAAGAGTGAAGCAAACATTAATGATTCTCTGTTTGCAAACCACGTGTGAAAGCCCCAAATGCTGCGTTAATGAAGGGAGAACAGGATCACTGTGAAACTGTGAATAGAAAATCAGCTGCCTGAATTGGCTAAGAAATCTGAGGCTGGTACAGACCCTGATGTTGTGCACTAACCTAGAAATAGGGCAATATGCATAAAGAACCACCCTTATTTGATTAAAACAAGAAACAACAATTTCACTTCCGAAAATTACCCTGCTCCATTGTGCTTTCAGTTTTGAATGAGACTGAAGGAGAAGATATCCAAATAAACCCCCTCTTAAAGCTTCAGCTTCAGTCACAGAGAGGGGAATAAACTCTAACTTGTCTCCTTTCTCCTTCTTCACCTTTTCTTATTGCCTCTCTTTTTAAGGGTTTTTTTCTTGAGAGCTGAATTCCCTTACTATAATTAAAACTAAACCCTAGTCTGCTACGAATTCACCACTGCACCTTCACATTTTTGCCAACTGAAACTTCCAGTCTTTCAAAGTTTGGGCTCTATTCCAAGCCAAGGTCTGTAGCTAAGTTATCAAGTCACATTAGGATTTACTGAGAAAGATTTTGGCAGAGAATGCAGTCCGGTGTGTTCAGTGCTGGCTGCAGTATTTTGAGAGATCCTGATAGCTTTTAAACTTTCTCATACATAAATCCCCTAAATTCTAAAATTGGCTATCAAAATATAACTCACATTTTTTCCACAGACCAAGTTACATGCAGGGATATGTGGGAGGATTTCAAACTCTTATTTGCAAGATGCCAAGCAGACAAGCTAAAATGTTACCAAGGTGACATCCACACCACACCTGAGGACCCACACACTACCAGTAGCCAGTTATTCTCTGTTTACCTTCTTTCCTTTCAGAAACTGAAACAAAAAAGAAACCTGGCTGTTTCTGGAGACAAGAAGGCCAGTGCTTGAATAAAGGGCTTGAAATAGGGAGAAAGGTAATGATGGCCAAAATAGAAGAAAGCTAGTTTAGATAGAAGTCTGGCCCAGCTAGTTGGATAGCTTGTGCTAGATTTGCATTCGTTTTCCTAATTCTGCATACTCATGAGTCAATTTGGAAACACTCTTGCTGCAGCAAATACTACCTCCTGCAGTATGCTTTGTGAACAAATAGGCTACATTTCCATTTTGCATACCTTTCCTTATGGCAACTCATATGAGAATGATTTTTATGTTTCTTTTTAAACAGAATGCTGCCACCATTCTGACTTCCTTTCAGGTCAAAAATAGGATAATATGAACTAGATGGTCTGTAGTCCACAGAATCATATCTGAAATAAATGAAAACTATAAAACCACTTCTTGTAGATCTACCTTGGGTCACTGCCATCAGCTGTGGTTCTGCCTACCTTCCCTCAGAAGTTGGGTGATTAAGAAAACCTATAAACCAGAATGCAATGAAGTCCAGGTGCTTTGATTTTTACATGAGGCTCTCTCTGAAGATCAATTCTTGCTATCATCTTGTTCTGGTTTATCTCTCCCTCTATTTCACATTCTCAACATATTTTCTTTCCTTTGGCTAGTCATGTATAAATCAAGGTGTGGAGACCTAGAAGTCCTTTCCTACATAACACAGCCATTTGATGTCAAGTTGATTTTCAGTAGCAGGACACCTGCAAGTTTCTGAGAGCCAAGTAAAAATTCTCAATTATCAGGTAGCCTGGAGTTGTGCAAATCAGAAATGTCCCTAAAATTGTAAATAAAATCCTGCCTGACTTGCTGTCATTCTTGGAGAAAACTTTTTTCCCTTTAAATAAAACAAAAAATAGTAGTTGTCTTGAAAAATGAGTAAGTTTTGCAGGAAATAACTCAATAAAAGGGTGTAAGTTCTCTTCGAAGCACAATGACTGTAAGTTCACATGGATAAAAGGAGCTTTCCTATTTCCTGACTTCTTCCCAGTGGCACACAGTGGCCAAAGATGTTACTGAAGCATAAAAAGCTGTATGCAGTTTTGACTGGGATTGAGCTTCTTTGCTTCATAGCAGTTTGCTTAGTGCTGTGTTTTGGCTTTGTGACCAAAGTGTGGGTAACACACCAATACCTATTGCTGAGCTCTGCTCACGCAAGGGCTTTTCTGCTTCTCACACCACCCCACCAGCAAGAAGGCTGGGGATGGGTAAGAAGCCAGGAGGGGACACAGCCAGGACCCCAGCAGAGCAAAGGGATATCCCACACCATATGGCATCACACTCAGCACACAAAGCCAGGGGAACAGGGTGGGGGTGTTGGGAGTGATGGTGTTTGTCTTCACAAGTCACTGTTACATGTGGTGGAGCCCTGCCCTCCTGGGGATGACTGAATACCTGTCTGCCCAGGGGAAGTGATGAATGAATGATTTGTTTTGCTTTTACTTGCATGTGTGGCTTTTGCTTTCCTTATTAAACAGTCTATATCTCAACCCTTGAATTTTAGCACTTTTACCCTTCTGGTTGTTCTCCCACGTCCCACTGAAGGGGAGTAAGAGCAGCTGCATGGAGCTGATCTGCCCACTGGGGTATAGCTGTACAATCCCTTCTGGCCAGTGTGGGGCATGAGGAGTTAGAGATAACAACTGATTTAATCAGAGCATGCTATACCAAATTTATATCTGTTTAGCTACTAGTTGTCAGGCTCCTGTGCTTGCCATGGGGCTTGCTTGCCTGGATGTAGATTAGTAACTAGTGCTCACTAGTTACTGCTTTTTGCTTCTGTTGTTTCATTTTCTTCTTATCATCCTATTCTGTTCTGCCTGGGAAGATACTGATAACAGGAATGGGCTGGCAGACAGCCAGGGCACTGCTCCCATTCCTGAGCTGGACAGGCTGGAACTCAACTTCACAGGACTGTGACTGTGGCTAAAATCATGATGGTACAACCAAAAACACACATGGCCATGGAGAAGTCTACACTAGAGCAGGTACTCCCCTGAAGGGAGAGTGGCCTATGGACACTGTCGTTCTGGAGCAGTTACATCCCCAAAGGATGGTGGTCTGTAGACAAGTCCACACTGCCCATGTGGACTGCGGGCCCGTGTGCAATCTCAAACTGGAGGAGGGACAAGGGGAGGAGTTCATTGCAATGCTGAATCCTATGGTCTGGTCCAAAGGGATGAGGCCTGAAGATTGTAGTGGAAAGACCTTTAAATTGTTGTAATCCAGGATCTGAGCTGCATGTCATGGGAATTACTATAGCAGGAACCCCTCGTTGCTAGCCAGGCAAGGAGCAAAGGGAGGAGTTTGCTGCAAACCCTATTATGTTTTGTTGTTAAACCTTATAATCTGGCCCAAAGGAACCAGCAGTGGAGACTGTCACAGGAATACCTTTAGACTTTTGTAACCCAGGATGTTAGTAGCATGCTATGGAAATTAGCACAGCAGGAACCATCTGAACCAATGGAGAACAAGCCTCACAAGATGTGAAAGTACAGCAGTGACCCAACCTGAGCTGTCTTTGGTGAACACCATGGATCACACCACCTCTCCTGTCCTGAGTGAACTGATTGAATACAGATTGAATAACAGATTGAATACACATGGACTAAATGGACTCAATGGACACTTTGTGGACTTTTAAAGGGGTGATCCCGACTAAGGTAACAATTTCCATGTATATAGTCCAGGATGGGTAAGAGGAGGTGGTTAATGAGGGAGAATCTATTGGATAATGTGGGACCTGAGCACAGTGTCAATAGTATGGAATAAAGGGTGGATTGCACGGGCTTTTTTCTGGGATGGAGCTAATTTGCTTCATAAAAGCATGTACAGTGCTAAGTTTTGGATTTGTGACCAAAACACTGTTGATAACATAGTGGTAGTTCAGCTGTTGCTGAGCAGGGTTTGCACAGCACCAAGGCCATCTCTGCTCCTCACCCCTACCCATCAGAGAGCAGTCTGGGGGTGCACAAGGAGCAGGGAGGGGATACAGCCAGGACAGCTGACCCCAACTGACCAAAGGGACATCCCAGTGATATCCTGCTCAGTGATAATAACTGGGGACAGGAGGAGGGGGACATTCAGCATTATGGCCCTTGTGTTCCCAAGTCACCATCACATGTGATGGAGCCCTGCTTTCAGGAGGTGCCTGAACATCTGCCTGCCCACAGGAAGTGGTGAATGAATTCCTTGTTTTGCTTTGCTTGCACACATAGCTTTTGTCTTCATCTCAACTCCTGAGTTTTATCACTCATGCCCTTCTGATTCTTTCCCTTATCCCACCAGGGGGGAGAGAGTGAGCAGCTGTGTGAGGCTTAAGCTGCCCACCAGAGTTAACCCACAACAAAAGCCTATAGTAATTGGAACATCAGGCAATAGTTTGGTAATTGGTGAAAGTGCAAACTTCCCATTAGAAAAAATCCCCACAGCTTTCAGAAGACACAGAAACTGAGATAATGAGGGCTTTGTCAACCATTTCTAAAGGTGTTTATACTCCCTGAGGGTAAGACACAAACATTGCTGTTGAGATTATTGTACTGGCCATTACAAGTGGCACAGTACAAGCACACAGGAGATAATACCCTTCTGCCAAAAGCCAGGCTTTAATATTTCTGGTGAAGACAGAGCACAACATCATTTTACAAAAACTGATCTGACCAATGAGCAGAACAGTGATAGTACACCTGACTAAGATCTCAGGCACCAGGACAGGAAACAGAAGCCCAACTCCACTGCTTGCTTTACAGAAGCAGGTATTGATAATATATGGCAGCAAAGTCACTCTCAAGCTACTTGAAGGGAGTTAAAACAAGTTGTCATTATATTTTTAATATAAGTTCAATAATTCCCACTACCCTCTGAATGTTAACACAAAGGCAAATCAGCTGATCACAGTTCCCTCTGGGACTGACTGTACACTGCTATTTTAGAATAATTTCACTAATATTTGCAGTCTGGTCAATCCTGCTGGGAAAGAAGTCCCCAGTGGTTCTGGGGGTGTGGGGAGGGAAGGGGTTTGATGTACAGTTACATACATAGAATTATAGGGGGTCTTGACTTCAAATGTGGGCAAATAAATACTGTCTTTAACAGTCTTATTTCAAAAGTATTCTTCTCTAACACAATCATGCGAACATCTTCACTTTTTAATATCTTATTTTTTCCCAATTTTTGGAGATAGGATCTTCAAAGAACCATTTATCTGAAAACATTTTATGGACATAGCTTTCAAATCTGTTTTACATTAATGATGCCAAGAAGCCTGATGCTGTAATTTCAAGTGCTTAATTATTATTTGGGTTTTCTACTTTGAACAAGTGATGGGACTTTTGTATACTTCAGCACTAGCCCATTTTTTGGGATTTCAGTCCCAAGCTGAACGTGGCCACAAACTGTGTCCACAGCCAACACATTCAAGGACAGAATGGTATCATCTGGATTTACATTCTTGTTTTTAGCACTTCCTGCACTTTCTCTCTTTGGCTTTATCTGGAGATTTGCTAAAACATACCTTTTGATTCATTCATTTGCAGGGAGCTTTGAAAATACACTCTCTCTGGCAGCTAACACAATAACTACAACTATCTTCATTATAAAAGAATCAGTGCACAGAACCCTTCCCTCCATCAAACCAATAAACAGCCCAAGTTTGCAAAACAGTATGTAGGGTGCCCCAACTAGTGAAGTGGAGGTAAGGTACCTAATCTGCACAGGTGTATATGTAAATCCCAAACAGCTTCTACCTTTTCAGATTATTTTACAACTTTAAATGACTTCCTATTAGCAAGCATAGGGCCTGTGTCAATTTTGAAAATGGTATTTAGGTGCTTTTTAAAAATCTGACCTGTTGAGACAAATCATCAATTATGTACAGATCAGACCAAAACTACAGGTCTTTCCTTGAAATCCACTAAGGGTAGAATTTCCCTGAAATTCTCCTCACATGCATACCTCAGTAGTGAGATCCAAGCACTCCTACACTGATTTCCAAATCCAACCTCCACAAAGGGTTTTGTTTTGTTTAAGGCCACTGTAGGAAAATGTTTGAGCTCAGTGTCAACCCTAATACGAGTGTAGAAGTTTAATTTCAGTCTAGTCCTGCCAACAATTCAAACCCATGCACTGGAATGTATGAGCCACAAGTAAACCTGACTCTAGAGCATCCAACAGGACCTCTCCTGTGCGTGCAACCCTTCAGAAATGTGTGCCATTGGGGAAAGGAGAAACATTTAGAAATGCCACACAATAAAACACTGAAGTATCCATGTATAAAATGGAACAGTTAACGAGTAAACAAATGTGGAGGGGAAAAGAAAATTGTGTAGCCATTGCAATCAAAGGAGAAGATCACACAGAAACTATATCCTGTGTGAGGTTTTGTTATGGAGCCACTACGGAGGAAAAGTTAAGACCTCCAAGCCCTGCCAGTGTAGCAAGCCAAATATGCCTACAGCCACGTACTGGGACTGATTGCGGGGACTCAACCCTGGCATTTTACATTTTTTATGATCTTTGCTTTGTGGAAATTCACAGTGGAATTTCCTACTGGACTACCTGCAACTTGTGTTTCGCTTCAGTAAAAACTGGAGGCTCAAGTTATACATGTGTAAACAGCTTCTCTAAATGTTTCCATTTAAACAAATTCTCTGAATAATTTACGGCACTTAAATGGTCAGCAGAAATAACTGTAACTTTCCTAGTCTGGTTACAGAACAATGGCCAAAATACCACATAGTCACTTAAAAATAACAATTTTACCAAAGCTGAATTTTCCTTTAAACCATTTCCAGGCAAAGTCTGCAAAACAATTAACTGGGTAGATAGCATTCATAAGTACGAAGCAAGCACTAAAATGCTTTATTCAGAGTTTGTAAAGGCTTGCTTGAAGAATTTGTGTTTAATTATCACAGGTAATTTGAAGCCTGACCTTTGAAAGTATCCAAGCTAAACACCTGTTCTTCAGTAACACTGAGCTGCTGCTTATCAATTACAAATGTCTTTAGAATAATAAATCATAAAAGAATGAAAATGCAATTTTTTACTACTTAACTATACATTGGTTCCAATAACTTAATATTAAGGGCTTACAATAGAACATAGCTGAGATCATATACAAACAGTTTAGAAGAACTTAAGTTAAATAAATGTGTTTTAAAGACATATCCCCTGCAGCTAAAGCAGCTGAAGAAAACCATTCAAATAAGCAAATAACATTGTTTACATTTACAAATGAAACATCATATGAGTATTTATTGATTTTTTTAAAAAATTCAAAAAATACATTGTAACAGAACAGAATGTATACGCTCTTCAATGAAAGACAAAAACTATGGTTATCATCTGGACCAGAATACAAATACATGCTAACAATTTAAAAATCATTTTGGGTCATTCAGGAAACATGAAACAAGCTAGCTGTTTGGAAATGCAGTAGTCTTCTCCTTTAGTAAATATGCCTGAGAAAGTTAACCTGTAAAGACATCGGCTTTTAAACTCTAAAACACAAAGAGCTTTCTAGGCTGAAATGGTGAAGAGACCTGTGATATGCACCTGACAGGCCACTGAGCCATTTCCCACAGAGATTCTGTTCACTGCTCCACCTCAGCTCAGCCATCCAGCAGTGGCAGAGTTTCACATCAATACCAGGCTTATTGAAGTGAGGTGTTAAAAAGCATGCTAAGATGATGTAAAACCAGCAGTTACATACACAGTGGATAGATGTTAATAATCAAGATTCCGTACCAAATTCCTTGCTTTGTATTAGGGCCAAGCAAAAAGTAGTAGTCTGGTTCAAGGATGAAAAGGACTATATTTTTTGGCTCAAGGTAAGACCCTTTAAAAACAGTTTCTGCAAAAGCATCTAGAATCAAAGCATGAGGAAAAAAAAAACCCAGGACAAACACAACTAATCATTTTACAGTAACCACATACTTTAGGCAAGGAGGACCCAAAACAGTAACATAAATTGTGCATCGGTTCTATGAAAATAAACCATTACTAGGAGACACAAGCAATCTGACAAGATGTGAAAGTGAGCAGTGAAAACTTCATGGATTGAATTTCTTTTCATCAGAATTAATCTTTTTCTACTGCAGGCAGGTAATAAATGGAACTCAGGAAAACTGAATTCCTATTAGCAGCTTAACTCTACTACAGTGAAGCTGAGGCTATTACTGTTTCTTTCATTAAGAGACATTCAAATGAATGAAGCAAAAATGACATTTCAAAAATGAAGACCAAAAGAAAGCTGAATGTACATTTTAGACAAAAACAGTGTTAGGTCAAATTCACAACTGGTGATATCTGATGTAAGAAAAAGTAATTTTACTATGCTGCGTATACCAACAAAACATCTGACACTATTTCTTGAATTCTAGCAGCTTTTTTAAAGTCACTCAACAACTGCATACCTTGTAAATTACATGGGACAAAAAAGTTCATTATCAGGCATGCAAAAAGAACCTCCCATTTTTAGAATTCAGTTACATGATCAAATTACATATGCTAAAGCATACAAAACCAACTCTTCAAATGAAGCAAATTCACAATTCTGAAAAGGGAAAAAACTCCAGACAAAACAAAAACTCAAAACAAAAACCTGTGACAGGAAAAAGTATATTTCTACATATATCTCTGACAGTTCAACACTGTAAAATGAGCCACTATCCATACACATGTGTAATTCTGCATGTAATGGGATAGGGAAGAGGCTTCCTCTTCCTAACTTCCACACCACAGAAATGACTGGATGTACTACAGAGGTTGCCACTGTCCTATGAAATATAGGGTACTTGGCATTGCTGGATACAGTGTTCAAGGACTCAGGCACTGACCCAGCATGTTTCATCTTACATTCTCTAGTATTGACTATGATGTCAAAAACATTCTGCATTGCTCTGACACCAGCTTGGCTTCTAGGCTGTACCTTCTGAACAAAACACCATTCTCAGGTGTCCTGGTTCCAGCCAGGAAAGGGTTAACTTTTGCAGTAGCCAGGAGGAGGCATGACTAGGACGTGGAGGTTATTCTCTAACACCTCACATCACTGCTGCAGGGAGGGAGTCTCTTCAGGGGAGAAAGGGGACCCTTCTGGTCAAGTAGTGTGGCAGAGGGAGTGGCTGGGTATTGTCCATTGGTGGGGGGGTTCTGTGTGATTCTTGTACTCTCTGTCACTAATATTGGTCAAATTCTTATCTCATGGCTGTTTCCAATAAGTTGTTCTTATCTCAACCTGTGATCTTTGACTTTTGTGCTTCCAATTTTCCTCTCCCTCCAGTTTAAGGGGTGGGAGGAGGGGGAGGGAGGAGCAAGCGAGTGGCATGTGGTTTGGAGAGTCTCAGTGGGAGCACTAAATTGGGGAGTACCATTCCTAAATCACTACAGCCTTACTGGGCACCCAGTGTGTGGCATCAAGGGTTGAGGTAACAACAGATCTGTCCAGAGCAGCTTGGAAACAAATTCAATCTAAGCATTTGTTGCATTAACTCCAGAGCCACTGGTCACAATGCTGCTTGGTCTGTTCATGTGGTTGTGGTACCTAACCCTTCATTCACATATTCCCCTACATTCCCATATGTGGTCCTTGTGATGTTCTTTTTCAGAGCAGGGAGAAGGATTGGAGTTGCTTTTTTGCTGTATTATGGGATATCAGTCTATGACTGATCAAGGGCAACGAGCATAATTTTGAAAGTGTATTCAGTGCTGCTCTCCTACCTTTACTTAGGCACTGTCTTTGGCAGTCAATTAATAATCACACTCAGTCTGTAGGGGAACAGGGGAAGATTATTTTTCCCAGTCTTTCACCTCCTTCTCCTCCTTCAGCTGTTACAACAGCTTTTGAGAATTTTGAATTTCCCTTGGATGTTGAGGAAAGCATGTTGTGGCTAAGACTCACTGTCTCAGTCCACACCATGTCTAGAGTCAAGAAACAGATTTCTAGCAAGTTCATTCAGAGATCTGCCCCAAGGATGGATAGTCATGAGTGGCATGAAATGTGGCAAAAAATGAAGCAGTTTTTTTTTAAAATCTTCTGCTCCAGGGGTTTGGAAGCTCATCCCTGAACAACTACAGGATCTTGCTAAAATGACAGAATATTTGCAAGGAGCATGCTGTGGCAACTCAAGAAAGGGGCAACTTATTGTAGCATGCTGGGCCTGGCTACTCTTTACTGGACACAGTTCAATACTAGACAGCACCCTCAGGGGAAAGAGGAAGAAAACAGACCTACAGGCACTGTGGCCTGATTTGCAATTGAACCCAAGGAATCACCTGTGCCAGTAGTAGTTGCCCCAATAAAGGAGAAGAAATTCAAATCAGCTCAGTTAGTGAAGGATAAAGAGGAAGTAGAGCCCTCACAACAGGAGGAAGAGGCAGGGCTAGAGATAATCACCTGATCCCTATTCCCAGCTGTATTGAGTTTGCATGGCCTAGGTTTTGGGGGGGCTGGGAGAGAGGGGCTACAAGGGTGGCTTCTGTCAGAAGTTGCCAGAAGTTCTTTCCATGTCCAGCAGAGCCAATCCATGGCAGTTCCAAAAATTGATGTGCCTCTGGCCAAGGCTGGGCCAATTAGAAATGGTGGTAATACCTCAGAGAAAACATACTTAAGAAGAAAGATAAATAAAAAACTGTTGTGCAGTTGAAATTGTGGCTGGAAAAGGATGGAGTGAGAACATGTAAGAAAAGCTCTGCAGACAGCAAGGGCAGTGCAGAATGAGGAGCAGGAGGAGCTCCAGGCACCAGAGCTGGGATCCCTCTGCAGCCCATGATGGCCATGGTGAAGCAGCTGTGCCCCTGCAGCCCATGGAGATCCAGGGGGATGCAGGGATTTGCCTGCAGCCTGAGGAGGAGCCCCACCCTGGAGCAGGTGGGTGCCTGAGAGGAGGCTGTGAGCCCATGGGAGACCTGTGGAGAGAGGGGCCCTGTTCCTATACTGGAGCAGCCTGGCCTCGAAGGACTGCACCCCATGGAACAGTCACCCATGCTGCAGCAGCTTGGGCATGGACTGTTGCCCATGGGATGGAGTCACACTGCAGCAGTTTGGGGAGGACTGCAGCTCATGAGATAGACTCATGTTGGGGAAGTTCATGAAGAAGAGTCTCCTGTGGGAGGGACCCCACAGCGCAGCAGGGGAACAACTCCTCTCTCTGGGCAGTGGGAGAAGCCACAGGTGATGAACTGACCAAACCCTCCTTTCCCCTGTCCCTTTGCTGTCAGTGGGAAAGGAAGGAGGGGTGAGGGTATGAGAGATGAGGCAATATTTTGCTGAAGCCAAAAGGTTGTTAAGTGAAAGTTGTTGGTTCTGTGTGGTGTTGCTTGTGGTTTGGATTTGTTCTGGTTGGTTTGTTGGGTGTTGCTGTGAGCTGGGAGAGGGGCAGAGTTGAAGACCTGACTAAAAGAAAGTAGGATGAGAGGGGAAGAGACGACCGAAAAGTAGGTGGTCAATCCCCGAGTACCCAGCCAATGGGAAGAGGGTCAGGGACCACCCCCTAGATGGGAAAAGGTATATTTTGTAACCATTCTGTTGGAGGGCGTGTGTGCTCAGCTCTAGGGGAGAGAGGTACACACCTGGCTCAGTTAAATCAGTATGTTCTTAATATGAAATCTCAGTACGTTCTTAATATGTTAAGAATATGTTTAATCAGTTAAATCATTACTAATAAACAGTTTTCTTTTACTTTGACAAAAGTTTGTCCCCATTTAATTGTATCTACAAGTTAGTTCATTTCTAACAGGGGGAAGGTGTTTTCAAGGTTCTTATTGTATTTTTCATTATCCTGCTCTGATTTTGTTAGTAATAAATTCAATGCATATCTCTAAATTGATAAGCATTGGGGAGTACCTGTTTTGCCCATGATGGTATTTGATGAATGATCTCTCCAATCCTTACTTCAACTCATGGATCCTTCATTATATTTTCTCTCCCCCATCCAGCTGCAGAGGAGAGAGTGGCTCTGGTGGGTGCTTGGCATCTGACCACTACACCAGGTGAGCAAAAATACATCAGCCACCAGCCAGGCAAGCCCCTGGTGACCTGGCTGCTCCTCTGCTGGGACATTGTGTCCCACAGTATGAAACTAGGTTGTAATAAAGCCAAGCAACTGGAATCCCTGTCACAGGATGCAGGTATTGACAAAGAGATTGGGAAGAGGACAGAAACTCTCAGCTTCTGGAAGTGACTCCTGTCAAGCAGAGGGAAGGGTGTTCTCTCAAGGATGATCTAATAGTGTGTCCAAGCAGGTGGAATGCTATTGAGAAAAGTACCTGAGAGCATTAGCTGTGCTAAAGGTACTTTAAAGAGCAGCTCTCTGTAGCTCCAGATGAGGTCCAGTGTACACAGTCCATGTGGTGGAAGTTTGTGCAGAGCACTCCATCATCATATGCATTGACATTAATGGCAATGAAAGGAGAACAAACAGTGCTTCAGGTGACTACCTGACTGGCAATATGAAGATCATGTATTTGCCTCCCTGCCAACCTGCCCCTCAGCTGTGCAAGACTGTCCAAGATGGCAGACAGATCTGAAAGACCTGAACAAGCTAGAGAGGACATGGCCATGGTCCCATGGCCCGCCAGTATGGACCAGAGTCCTTTCTATTGGTAAGGACTGCTTAGAGAGAGAGGGTGCAGACCACAAGGTAGCCTGTGGTTTTACTTGCATGACCATAGAAAGGACATGAGGAAGTGGAATGGAAAGCCCACCTGTGCCCTAGCAGCATGGGTACATGATGTGAGAGGAAAAACAACCACCGCAGAAAATCCTTCAAGGATAAATGCTACTCCAGTTTCCAGCAGACAAATACTCAGACAGAACAAGAGGGCTGATGTTGCTTGAATCCACTTGAAGTACCCTCAGTTCAAATTTGTGAGCAACAAATACCATGACCAGAACTGGAAGGGTCCTGACTCCAGCAATGTGGAGGAAAGGGACAATCAGATCTCTTGGATTGTGTGGATCTGATGACTTGGCACAGCAGACCCACAGGAGTTTAATGCTTTACTTGACACCAGTGCACCACGTACTCTCATGCTACCAAGATAAGTAGGGGCAGAATCTGTTTCTGGGGTGACAGGAGATCCCAAGAGCTGCCTGTACTGGAAGATGTACCGAACCTGACTGGGTATTGTGAAGAGACTGGAGGAGATTGCTTGCTCAAAACATTTTGGGGGTGCATGTGGGCAAAGGGGCAGGTTGGGCCTTGCCCTGGTGGGGCAGTACCCTGCTCCACAAACCTCATCCTCTAAAGCCTGCATCCCAGCCCCATAGTGACTGCCAATTACAGGCACACTGGAGGCAATGCTCCTCATCCCATCTCTGAAGCCCTAACCCAGCTCCTGAGTGGCTGCCAGACCAGAAGTCTCATCTGGAGGAAGGGCCCAGGAAAGCCAAAGGGTACTTAAGCCAGGACACCAGGCAAGCACATATCTTGACCCTACCTTCCCTTGGATTTTATATCAGCTGAAAGACCACTGGAAGCAAGAAGTGGTAGCTGTATTCATTCTTTTCTGCATATTTTCTCTCTTTCTCTTTCCTCTCCTTCTTATAATGCCTTCTTCTCAAAGTTTGAGTAACTTAAACTTGGATTAGTTGGAGTTTGCTAAGTTGATCAGGCTTGGAGTTTGCTAAATTAAGGCTTGGCAAAATGCTTTATGTTGATTGAAAGTTGCTCTAAACTTTTGCTTAAGTTCTCTGATTTTCTGAAATTTGCCAGTAAAGTTTTTGTTGTTGTCATCTCTTGAGAACACCGTGTTGGTATTTCTCCTTTGCATCTAATTCAGGGTACATAAAAAAACCTGCAAATCCTTTTAAAAGACTTGTCAAGTGAGTTCTGGGGTCTTGCAGGAATGAATGGAAAAACCACCCCATTGTGATGGGCCAGAGGCCTTGTGCATCCTTGGCATAGACTGCCTCAGGAGTGGGTATTTCAAGGACCCAAACTGACATTCAGTACACCTGGAACCAGCTGCCCAGGGGTGGAAGCACAATTCCCATCATTTGCCATGGAATGATCTAGACTGCACTGGAAGAGAGTGAGGCTTCATAACACTTGCAATATATTGATGACATCATTGTGTGGGGCAACCAAGCAGAGGAAGTTTTTGAGAAAGAGGAGAAGATAATCCAAATCCTCTTGAAGGCTGGTTTTGCCTTAAAGCAAAGTAAGGTCAAGGGACCTGCCAGGAAATCCAGGCTTTAGGAATAAAATGGTAAGATGGATGTCATTGGATTCTAATGGCCATGGTCAACAAAATAGCATCTATGTCCCCACCAACCAACAAGAAGCAAATACAGGTTTTCCTATGAGCTGTGGGCTTTTGGAGAATGCATATTCCAGAGCTTGATCAGACTGAAAGCCCTCTATATCTTATGATGCAGAAGATGAGTTATTTTAAGAAGGGTCCTGAAAAACAAGCTTTTGAACAAATTAAGAAAGAGATTGTTAATGCAATAGCTCTTGGGTCAGACAGGACAAGACGTGAAAACTGTGCTCTCTATACTGCAGCTGGGGAGAATGATCCTTCCTGGAGCCTCTGCCAAAAAGTACCAGGGGACACTGGAGGATGACTCCTGGGATTCTGGAGTTGGGGATACAAAGGATCCAAGGCCTGCTACACAACTGAAAAAGGGATACTGGCCTCCCAAAAAGGGGTTCAAGCTGTTTCAGAAGTGACTGACACTGAAGCACAGCTTCTTCTGGTCCCCTGACTGCCGTGCTGGGCTGTATGTTTCAAGACAAAGTCTCTTCCACATGTCATGCCACTAATGCTACATAGAGTGAACTGTGCTAATCATACAGTCAGCTTGAATAGGAAACCCCAAAAGCTCAGGGATCTTGGAAATCATCATGAACTATCTCCAGGGATTTAGACTTTTGGGTGAGAACAGTCTGTGCTGTTGAATTGTGTAACATTGGTTGCTGAATGACACTGTATGCTGTAACTGTGATGGACAAGGAGTATGGACTGCTCCAGATGCACCAGTAGTGAACTCGTGATGCAGCCTGCAACCAGCCAACAGCACACCAGCCCTCCTGACCTGAAAGACATCTATGATGTTTCACCCTGTTCTTCTAAGTTCTTCTAAGCCTTCTGATGTTTACATTTTTGTAATGGAGTTTCTCACACACTTTTCATGTAAATAATGATTGTTTTGCATTCCTTTCTGGAGGAGAAGAAATTTGATGGACTGTTGGTTTGACCAGTGTGGCTGGAGAGGTGGCATTTTCATCCTCCAATCCATGGTCACTTTTGAAAGTCTATAAATATTGGAGTTTGAAAATAAACTTCCTTCTTTTTACCTTGGACGTTTCAGCTTGTGCGTGTTGTTCATTCTGTGTCCTATTGCGACATCAATGGATAGAACCCACAGCCATGGACTAAGTGAACTCAGCAGACATCTTGGAGGAACAGCCATTGACTAGGGAAATGATACCTCTGCTTGCATATACATATATGTAACTGGAATGTGTAGGATCTGGGCATGCACGATGGTATAGAACAAGGGGTGGATAATGTCCTTGTTCTGGCCAGGACAGGGTTAATTTTTGCAAGTGCCAGGAGGGGCCATGGCTAGGACCTGGACATTATTCTATACCACCTCATGTCATTGCCATGTCTGGGGAAGGGAGTCTCTTCCAGGTGAGTAAGCATGGCAGAGGGTGTGGTCAGGTATTAGCTGTTCTCAGGGGGTTTCCATGGGAATTGTTCATTTCTTCTGTCATTTGCATTGTTGCTGTTACTGTTCTTTTCCTTATCCCATTGCTGTTTCTAGTAAATTGTTCTTATCACAACCCACGACATTTACCTTTTTTGTTTCCAATTCTCCTCTCCAGCCCACCACAAGGAGAGATGGGAGTGGGAAGGGGAGAGTGAGTGAGTGGCAGTGATTTGGAGAGAGTCAGTGGGACACTAAATTGAATAGAACCATTCCTAAACTGAAACATCAGGTTACATTTAAGAAGTGAAGGGTGGGAAGCAAAGAAACTACTTGAATGACCTGGCCTAGAAGACAAATGCCAAGGTAAGGTGGTGCATCAGTAGCTTCTGGATCAGAGTCGAAGGGAGAAACCAAGAGGTGAAGACTCTCAAAGAAGTGCAAGTTAAAAGCATAATTTAAGCCTGTAATTATTTAAGGAGAAGAGACATAACAGAGAAAGATGGCCTGCAGTAGGATAAATGTAAGGTGGAAATCTGTATCTCCTGGACCCAGAAACTGCCTCAGACACCAGCTAATTTTACAAGATAAGTTACATGCATGCCCTCATTCAAGAGGGCAAGAGTGAAACCTTGATGGCAACGCTACGATTCTGGCTGAAGAGCTTCATTTTCCCCCTCCCATACCTGAAAGCCTTGAATCCTTGCCAAATATTCCAGCTGTTTTGAAGGCTGCACTGTAGAACAGGGGGAAGCAGGAGATATTCCTTTTAGACCTATGGCTTCGGCAGTTGGGGACGTTCCATTCATGAGAAGTTCCCTGGCAATGGTGGCCGTGCTATTTGTGGTAGGAGATATGCTGAAGAAAGAGCTAGAAGTCTGGCTCATTTCTTTGGATGGCATATAGCTTACAGTGGTACCAGGGGCTGATTTGTTGCGGCTTGCTTCCATCTCTTGATATACGTCAGGAGAGAGATGGAGTATTCCCTTTGGTGCTGAAAACAAAACCAAAGATCATTCTCATTACTTTAGAATGGGTTTGACATGTAGACAATTTTCATTAGCATATTTTACAGTGAAAAACAAAGTAAGAATTTAGAAGCAGGAATTTTTTTTTTTACAGTAACTGTAAATGAAGTCACCTAATACATTTAGAAACAAAGCAGATCTGAAGGGGCCCTCTTCTTCCTCTTCCCCAACTCTTTTAAAATGGTACAAACCTTAACTTTAAAACTAAACCGTGGCTAGCATAGAACACACAATAAGAACAAAAAATGTTTGGAGACCTACAAACCATGAGGAACAGATGTTACTTCAAAATAGTAGCACAATCATTATTTCCCTACATTCTTCTACCTCCTATATGATACAGTAATTTAGGCTATTTTTTCACAAATAATTGAAACTAGTCTATATCAGCACTGTTGCCACCAGAAGTAGTTTAGTTTTTTTCTCCCACCTACAGCTGGTGTTTGTACTCCCCAGCTACTCTCTTGCCAGCACCAGCACCTGTAGGCCCATGTAGGGACATCCCTGAGAACAAGGTGCTGGAGGTATTGGCTGTTCTCAGGGGGTTTCCGTGGGAACTGTACATTTCTTCTACCCTCTGTCATTAGCATTGTTGGAAGGGCAGTGTGGTTCCTTGCAGTAGCAGCATTGCCTTGAGTGCTGGCTTAAAGAGTTTGCTGAACCACAACAGCAGCCTGGGGCTAAAAAATCTTAAATTACCCTGCAGCCAGTGTTACTGTGCTAACGATTCTGATGTGACTGACTGCTCTGCAGTGGAAAGGAATTTATTTATTTATTTAGCTGCATATTCTATAGTTTTTATCCTACAGTTTTCAAATAGTTACTTGCCTTTGAGAACATTTATACTGAAAAAGGAAAGCATATATGTGTCCTACTTAATATCAACAGTGTTGCGGTGCGATATAATAGCCTGTCCATCCCGGTTCTTTCCCCAGGTGTGCCAATAACCTCTCCCTTCCCCTCCCCTTGCCCCCTGCTGACTGCTGTCCATCAATCTTGGCATTGCAGAAAGGGCATAGTGTGATTGATGAACAGCAGACAGCAGGGGCAAGGGGAGGAAAGGGAGAGAGGTTATTGGCACACCTGGGGAATGAACTGGCATGGACAGGCTTTTACATCGCACCGCAACACAACAGGAGTTAAGGTGAACATTGAAAAAGCTAGATTTATTTATGTGAATAAATTCTAAATATTTCCAGTGAGATGTAAATTAGGGATAATTTATCTACATTTAAACATTTTGAATACCTTTTCAGAAAATATCTCAACCCTAAACCTGCTTGGAAACAGAAATACATACTTGATCAGTTTTGCTGATAGTCCTGTGCATGGAAATGTGCAGAATTAAGTCTGAAGTTTGCTAGTTTTCTTACACAATGAAGCATTTTTTGGAAACACAAATAACCAGTTGGCTGATACTAGAGGGAAACCTTTTTCTTATTATTAATGCATCAGAAAATGAGCTTGAAATGTGTAATTTCATATTAAGAACATACTTTAATCTTCTAGCATATAATATGAGTGAACCTGAGCCATATGGCATTTCATGCTAGGGATAATAAACCTGTTTGTTAACTGATTTAGTAATCCCAAGAGAAATCAAAGGGTTCAATGTTTAATTCATTTGCAGTACATATTAAATTAATCTCAGAAAGCAGAATAAATTCAAAGAAGAGGAGGAAATTAATTTCCAGTACCTAGGAAAGATTCCTTTAATCCTAGAAGTGCAAGTAGTACTTTTAAATAAAATGTCTACCGCAAGAAGACTCAGAAAATATTACCTGTAATTAATATCCTCATTTTCAACTACATGGTGAAAATGGAACTTCCTCAGTGCCGACTCAGCAAACTGCTTACAGGTGAATCTTTTAATTGATTTACTCGTACATTTGGCTTTTAAATTCATATTGCTTTTAGAAATCTGGAACATCTGCTTATATAATTTACAAAGACATATCTGTTATTCACGTGATTGCTCTCTCCACCTACCTCCATAGGGCTGGGGAGTCTGGTTGGATCCTGAACATTGAGGCTGCTTTTACCTAGTTTAGAACTGGCTCCAAAGGCAGTACACTGAGTTCCTGAGCTAAGCACAAATTCAAGACAATGCTGCTGGGGAAGATGGAGGATAGGATCCCTAAAATTTCTTTTTCTCCGTCTGGGACAATTTCAAACATAATCTAATAGATTAACAACTGTGTAAATACACAGCATTATTTTATGGCACATAATCACTATATGAGAAGAGAGACTTGACACACTTTTCCTGAGGCTGTAACCTCCAAGGCCTACCTCTGCCTGGATTTTAAAGTCTTACTTACACAAGATGTAAGATTAATGAAAATTGAAAAAAAAAGATAATACAGATCTTGGTAGTTGATGTTAGGTTACAAAACCAAACAGCAGTAAAAATACTGAGTGGCAGGTGTCCACCACCTCCTAAGAACTGCCCACTGTAAATCTGATTTCCCACGAATATTTCAGAAACAGAAATGTAAACTGAACAAAAGATAAAACAGTCTACTTGTTTAGAAATAACATGATATTAGCCCCCCTAATAAATTTTAGAAAAACATAGTACAATGTTAACTTGAAAAAAAGTTTAAAGAAGTTTAAAATCAAGTCCAGTGCTGCAGATGTCTGTTCCATTGATGTAATATTACTTAAAACAAACATTTTACATGCTTTCTCAGCCATTTCACTGTTTTTACATGATCCACCCAAATATCTAACTGCTGTCTGGAACAATGGTTTGGAATACTTCCAGATTACTAAGCTTTCTAAATGTTAAAATAACTAATATGCAGCATATGATGAATAGAAAGATATTGAGCAGAGTATAGCAAATGCTCTTAAAGTACTGACTTTAATGGTGATGTTAAATTAATAATAGTACTTTTACACTTTGCAACACCTTACTGCTAAAGACTTCAAAGTGCTTTATAAGCAATAATTAATTTAAATCATACATTGGCTCTGAGAGGCAGATATTATATTACTATCATTGATTATCTCTGGAAACAAAGTAATGTAATATTCTAGACATTACATTAATGTAGTTGCAAGATATTAACTTTTTATATTCAGGGCCTATGTTTCATGAAGCTTCTTACAAACATGTTTTAAAAGGCCAATAAAAACTTGGTCTCTTTAAAAACTTCTATAAAACATACATTAATTGTAATTCATTATTTATTTTTAATGTATTACTGAGATTATTTTATATATCATTCCTCACTGTTGCCTGCTTACTTCAACTCTGCTGTATTATAGGAAAGTGTATAAATATATTTAGTTACAGTAGTAGAGTTATCAAATGACAAGGGATAAAACAACAACAACAGAGGATTAAGTGCAAGAACAAAAGAACCCTTGAGAAATTATCTTAATTTGTCCTCTAACAATCAGTTGATTAAAAAGCAGGGGAAAGAGTAATACTATCCTCTAACACCTTTATGCATTGCAGAAGAACACCTCCAGGCAAACATTTTAATTCATCTTTACTTTTCAGCTAAGAAAAAAACTTAGACTTTTGGGTCCATTAAATATTTATCCCATACAAGCTTCACCATACTCCCCAGGAAGAATCATAATTATTAGGAGTCCCAGGATCTATAATAGATGAACAACACTGCACCTTCTGGTGGACATTAACTTTGAGGCACATTTATGAAACATGTTAAAATAATTTCCATTTATATTATTTAAACCTGTGGGCAAATGTGCTACAAAAATATGCAGGCTAGCTATGCAATGTAATCACTAACATTTAAAAAACATGTCTTACTCATCATTGGCAGTAATTGTTTGCAGTCTCTCACAATCTTCTGAAGTCTATGAAAACACACCAAAGACCTTTCTTACCTAAGAATAAATTTCTTCATCTTCCATTGTCTACTTTTGCTGTCACATACCAGATAATAGCAAAATAGCTTGGACTCCAAGGTAAATGTGTGAATCAGATATAAGATGGCCCAACAAACCCTCACAAGCCTTGCCCTGGAAATGTCATCTCAGTGCTTTGATTGTACCTTTTTTTCACAGCATCTATAATAGAGACAATCTTTAAAATCTCTGTTTGAGAGATATTATTTTTACCCCTAACTCTTTCTCTTCAGTGTCCCCTTGGCTGGGAAGACAGGGGGACATTTCTACAAATGGGTCCTCCACTTCCTAGAGTTTGGATAAACAAAAGTAACCATTAGAAAACTGTCTGCATGGGTAATGGGGTGAAGAACAACTGACAATATTACTGAACAAGCCTCAATGTAATAAGACTCTGCAAAAATGGAATTTGCTGATACAGGAACAGTGACAAGTTACCCACAGCAGTGGGCTACTAAATTAAGAAAAGTTCAGAGTGATGACAGCATTGCCTGCACACTCACAGCTATTAGAGCCTACACAGGTACCACTGGTGTCCTATTTCCAATTTTCTGTTTCTCTCAGGAAGAGCAGAAAACATTATAAGTTGAGATTTCAATTTTAACATTCAACTCCACAAGATGGCCTACAGAATCAGGCTTGTGTTGTCAAGCTGCATATATATATATATGTATGTCAGTGCTACTTTTCTCTTCTATATTTAATCAGTAATGTAGGGATACTCTTCCTCTGCCTTCACTCAATGACTTCTCTGGTTCAGAGGCACTCACTAACTTTTCACATTTATACTTGGTCTAAACCACAACTTTATTCTTTCTTGGATAATACAGTTTTCTCCCCCAATTTTTGCTTATCCTACAAAAAAGCTGTACTTGTTCATGTGTCAGAAGCAGTGCCAGCTGCAATATGACTTCCCCTGACCCTGCTGAAGAGCACATGCTCTTCCCTGCACTACAATCAGTGATATGGGACATGGCACAAAGGAGTTTTCATGTCTTGTGCAATGATGCAGAGTAAACAATGATATAATTCTGTATATGATATGCTCATGAATTAAGTTTAGCACCCTAGTATCTGAAACAACCCATCACCAGATGAAGAAAAGACTGTTCATAAGGAAATAATCAGTATTTTTGGAACAGAATAAAATACTTGATAGATAATCATCAAAAATCTTTCTTTCAGATTATGCTATCTGTAGTCACATTGAATAAAGCCTTCTTATAATGTGGTCCATAAAGTACAGGGAAAAAATTTGTAGTAAGGCTCTAAGAAGGAAAAGTTAGAACTGGATCTAATCCTGATTTCACAATTTTGTACATTAAAATGGACAAGAATTTAAGAGGTATGGGGGATACTCAAACACAATAATTACTCCCTAGAACTGGCAGGTTCTCAACAGGCCCTAAAATATGGCCCATTACAAATCTAATGACATAAAAAAAAGAAAAAAGAGAGAATTTACAAAACCAAATAACTACTTCAATAACAAGACTGAAAAATGTAAATATTATAATAAGAAGAAATGATGGTTTTTTACCCCACTCAGTGTAAAAGGCTATTTATATAGTAGAATATTTTCAAATTTCATTACCTCAGTAGGAACTCAGAAAAGGTCAGTCAGACAATTGAACAGGCAAATAGTATGGCCATTATGTTCTCTGCAATTGTCTACACACAATCTTGGCTTGAAATACCAAGCTGCAATCATTACTTACTTAACACAGCTATCTGTGGTATTTCTAAGTCACCAGCTACTGCAATATTCAGACATGAAAAAATGTTCTGTCATTACACAATGTCTTTCAGTCAAAAGATCTTGTCTACATGACCTTAAACAAACTGATGTTATATAAAGCTGCTCATTAAAACACAAGCTTTGTTTAACCTTAAAATAACCATGGTACTGAAGTATATACTATTTAGTTCTTCATGAAATTAGGTCTTGATATCCCTAATTGCACTGGACTATTTTCTGTATGGCCAAAACAGAAATTGCAGTATTGCAGGACTTAAATTGTATGCATTTCTTAAATTGTATACATTTGGCATTTAAGGAACATGAGGAAAGTCCTTTGAATTCTCTCCCAGCTTCACTCCTGCTTGAATACATAAGATTTTGGTTAAAAAAAAGACATAGTGTTTGCAGTGGGGAATTTCTACAGGATATTCTGATTTATTCCAATAGACAGATGAAACATCTACACTGTAAGTTTTACATGATAATTCCTGCATGATAATTTTCCAGCAATATGTCCATGTAATACATACCCAAAGATTAAGATTGAGCAGGTTCAGGAAAAAAGCAAGCAAAATACAGAAGGAAGGTCAGTATTCTTAGCAGTAAAGAGGATCAGCAAATTTGGAGCAGGAGCAAATCAAGCTAGTGAGCTGGCAGATCAAGGTGCGTGTAACAGCTGCTAGAAAGTGATATTTGTGGGGGTAAAGCAATTTAGGAGAGTGCTTGAGTGCAACTGGAGGCAACCTGTGCAGGCAAGACCATTCATTAACAGATTAGGAGGGGAATGAGAATGGTGATGATGAAAACAAGGCCTGACCCACACGGAGAAGAGAAGAAATAATGAGCAGATCTACTAGACAAGGACAGAGAGGCTGCTGATGCTAAGAAGGCCAAGGGGGCCATCAACAAGCACAGCAAATGTATGAGTGAGGAGGAAATCAGAGGAGAAAGCCGTGTTTGATGTTGAAAGGGCATGAAGGAAAGAGTGGAGAATGAAGTTTTAGCTCTGTCAGCAATAAAGTTTCACTTCAGGAGATTCACTTTTCCAAGGACATGATTATCCTAGACTAAGGGTGAGGTACATGGTGGGTTCCAGGTTGGAGGGAAGGGTGTTGGAAAAGGAGAAAAGTCAAAGTACTTAGAGTAACACCATACTGAGGTGAATTATGTGCTACTGCTCCATTTTCTCACCTGAAGACAGAATACCAAATGCAGATACTTAGCATAATTACATAATTAAATTTGAATTGGAGAATTAACATCAAAAAAGAGCTCTGCATTTCTGCTTCATGTGCAGATTTTTCTAAAGGAATAGACTAGCAACTTTGAATAAATGCAGTTCATATCAGCCTTTTAGGAGACTGATAAAAACAAAAGGATGCATTATCTGAAATCATCTCTATCCATAGAGCTGGCTGTCTCCTGCCATGGTGGCTGCTTCCTCTTTATACATTTCATACATCAAAAGCTTGATGGCTAAGCAGTCTCTCAGACAGGTGACTTGAGCTTCTTCTTGTCTTGAGGGCACCCAAACCACAGATCTCATAGCCCAAGTCTGTATTTCTCACATATGCACAATCTGTACAACTCAACAACCAGGCAGCAGGTTTCTCACTACTCTTTCTTTTTAATCTGTATCTAAAATAGGCAGAATACCTGTAAACCAGCCAGAGAACACCTGAATACACATCTGCATTTTCATTCACAAGACTTTCAATCAACAGGCAAACTACAGTCATGATTACTTTAGATCACTCCTTCCCTGTGAACTTCCTATATTTTAATAGCATTTCATTGTTCCTTTTTTGGCTGCAAATCATATTAGATACACATCTCCAAAAGGCAGCTGCCATTATCCAGATTACTCTGCACTCCATGAATACTCTCCTTCTGCTGAAGAAGGAAACTAATTCTCCAATGCTCTGGGCACATGCTTAAAACACTAGGCTCTTTATAAACACATATTGCACTCTAAACTCAGCACAGAAATCATCATCTCTGAAGATGCAAACCTTGCAGAACTTTAAGCACTTAACTGAGCATCTCAAAAGGGGAAATGTGGGAAATAGAGAAGGACCACTTGCAGTTGTTGTCTTATGCTCCAGAGTTGAGCCCAAATCCCACTCGCACATAAAAATGCTAATTTGGCTCTTGTCACTAGTTCTCAAAACAGCAAAGAAAAAATAACACTCTCTTCCCTGTTTTGTTAATATGTTTTTTAATATTAGGTGTTTTAGAAGTTTTTTCAACTATCAAATAAATGTAAGCTGCATTTAACTGGTATTACGCTGGATAAAATTATTTTCATTGTTAGAGGAAACTGAAAAATAACACATCAGTTATTAATAATGCCAAATGCAGCATGGATTTCCTAGTTTCAGTAAATTAGGAAAGAAATAAAATTGAACAAATCTCCTCTGCTTCTAAATTTAATTTTCCAGTATCTTCAGTTAGAAAGAAAATTTAATTAGAAAATTAGCAAATCAACTCAGTAGTTACAGAGGCAAGGTATTATTTAAACATAACCAGCTGTGATAAGAGCTAGACAAGGCTGTGAGACATATAAAGTGGAGACAAATCGCTCAGCTGAAGGAACTGCTCCATTGATGGTATAAGGCTCACCTGACGGTTTGTTAGCTAAAAAATCCCCACAAAACAGAACAAAAACATCAAAATGAACAGATGGAAAACTATTGTTCTGTGGCCTTTTACCAAGTAAGTGGTGTTGTCAATCCCTTTACTGTGGTTTCTAGTCAGAATGGCCAATAATCAGCAAACATTGAGTGATGTATCAATGTAACTCCTAGCAAGAGTGCATTACAATTGACAAAGCTGAGTAAATTTGGAAGCAATTCAAAAGCCAAGTCCAATGCAACAGCAGTACCTAGTAAGTAAAAATGCACACATCCACTCTAAATCACCTTTGAAATATACCAAAAAGAATTACATATTTCAGCAAAATATAACATGCTAACATTCCAATGAAAAATGCCCAAATTATAACACAAAAATTTTATTCCAAAACTGTAGACTTCTGTTCCTGCTATGGAAACACAGGGGTGTTAAATTATCTACTGGAAGTTTTCACCAAAATCCCCAGTTGAAAAACAAACAATTAGAGGACTATATAAAAAAACATCTTTCTGAAGCTACTGAGGACCAGAACTACAAAGTTCAAATAAATTTTGTTTCCTTCAGTGTGAAGGAAAGAAATAAATTTTGTTTCCTTCAGTGTGAAGATGTATTAGTATGCAAAATTTCATAAATATATAATTTATGTTGCATTTATCTTCTCCAAAAAGCTGGTGAAGAAACTTTTAAGTAAGGATCTGAATGTAAATATTTTTGTATTTTTTATATTTCTTAATTTATATTTCTTAACCTAATATTGAGGTAGAGTTTTAAAAATAATAAAATGAATGTTATTTACAGAAAAATACCAAATTTTCTCATTACAGACTTAAGAAACTCTTCAGAATATCTATTTGTTTTTTTCTTTCCTTTTTCTTTTTTTTTTTTGTCACTGAGAACAATTGTATGAGATCAAGTATCTTTGTTCCTTAGGAGATCATCTGCTCCTGCTGCTCATTTACCATCTGAAATCATAATCATCTGTTGGTGACAATCTAATCATCTTCCCAGTAACTAATTGTGATGTCACAAACAAATGGTTATGATTTCAGGTGGTGAACAAACAGCAGGAGCAGATGTACTCCAAAGAACAAAGACTGTAAAGTCATGCACGAATCCCTAGTAATAAAATGTTAGGCAAGAAAAACAAAGAGTCTGTCCTTTACAGAGAGGTAAGATTGCTCTGAATGTGTTTTTTTAAATTATTGGATTTTCAGTACTTTGTGACTCCCAGAATTGTTAGAAATAGGTAAAGGAACCTATACAATGGAAACCTGAAATTGGGAAACCTGTAAAAAGAGTTATGGTCATTTTTTTCCTTCTTTGAATTATAATATCTATAAACACAGTAACATTTTACTTTTATTTTTATACTGTTTTTAATAGCTTATCTACAGTTTCTCCTAGAACACATCTTGTATGATGTTTGTTATTACCCCATCCAGAAATACAAAACAAAAATATGTTCCCATGAAAATGCACTTTGCAATAGGATTGTTTATTTGTTGCATGTTTTGTTTCTGTTGATAACTACTTAAATCAAGAGAGATAAATGAGATTCTGTTTACAGTAAACATCTTCTATATGGGCTGCAAATACATCTGGTCTGCTCACAGTTTCTCAAAGTCTCTTCCAGAAGCATAAGGGAAAAAACCTCTATGTTCTTGCCATTTCACATGTGAAGAATATCAAAGATATCCCAAACCAAGAAACCAATAGCTTTGTGTTTAATCTTTCTTTGAAATTGTGAAATGAAGAAGACAGGTAAAGAAATAAACCTGTGGGAAGAAGCTTTGCCAGTGAGTTGGAGGAACAGAAGTGAGGTTTGCCACATGGATAATGCAAGAGTAACATGATAGAGGGCAGCAGGAGAATTTAATATTCAAGAATATTTAATAGGCAATACTAAATATATATTGAGCTAGTAATTAGGAGGATACAAACTGTAGAATATTTCTCAGCAAAAACAAACTACATTGTAAGAGTACCATGAAATCTGTTCTTCAACTGTACTAAAATATAGAACTGTTATGATTTTTGTTTTCTGTTGTACTGAAGTATACAAATTCCCTTTACTATTCCAGTTTTATTTGATTCAGATGGAAACACAGGGCATTATGTGCATGAAGAAAGACTATCTGTCTGCAAAAGGAAACTGATGCACAATAGCCTGGCCTAGCAAGACACAATTGTTTTCCTAGAATAAAATGTCTGGAAATATGAATAAAAGCTGCCCAATGGTAGATGTAGTAATCTCAGAGCCTCAGATTTTGAAGATCACTGAAAGTTACGTTTATGGTAACAAGAAATGCAAACTGTACATTTCTCTTTTAAGAGGGATACAAAAGGGAGGAAGCTGCTCCATTTGCCCTCTTTTAAAGCTTCCTAACTTAAAAAAATTACTTTAAAAACTTCAAGAGTAAATTCACCATCCAAAAAGTGCTGTTCTTATAAATAAACTAGTATATTCACACCTGAAAGGATGTGACATTTTTTATCTCAAATTGTGGAACTTGTTTGGAATTGCCTTTTAAAAACCCTGCACTTCACAGGTGCATGAGAGATCATTCATAGAAGTGATTTCTTTTATTCAAAACACCCTGGCAGTGTTCAGAGTCAGGCTGGATAAGTACTTGAGCAATCTGGTCTAGTGTATGGCGTCCCTGCATGGCAGGGGTAGTTGGGACTAGATAATCTTTAAGATTCATTCCAACCCTCTAACTTTCTATTATACACTTAAATCACCTGTTTATTGTTAATGTTACCTCTAGATTGGAACCCTCAAAAAAGGGGGTTAAGAGACCAAGAACAGTGGTCTCTGAACAAATGCTCTATGTCTATTGGCAGGCTCCATCTCTTTCAACTTCCAATTTACTTGTAGATCAGAAGAATGGAAATGAAGGATTCGAGCATTACAAAAGTGTCCCAGAATGAAAAACTGTTTCTGTACTGTGGCTCTGGTGGCTGAAAAAAGGTCTGTGAGCAGGTCTGTGAAAAATAAGTTAGTTGGTACAAGTTTAAAATATAATTTCTGTTGATCTTGTCTTCTGTTGAATGAGTTTGCCTTTGTGTTCTCCTTCTAGATTTGGATTTAAAGGTATAACTGTCAAAGTTGTCTTGAGCAGCCTAAGAGATTGTTTTTTCTTGTTGGTTTAACAGAAAATCATGTTTTCATCTGTAAGTATCTCTGCTACAAGATACTAAAAGGACAGGAGAAAAAATAAAGGTCTTATGCTGCTGTCTCAAACTCTAAGATGCTAACATTTGAAGATATTTCACAGATCTTGTCCTTAGAGATTTTGACAATACAAATACAAATCATCTAAAAGTATTGATGGGGGTTGATGACAGGGCTGTAAGGAAGCCATTAATAGGAAGACTTAGATCCTGTAGAATCCTTTCTTTCAGGGAAACATAATGGCATGTGCTCCATCCAAGACCACTTGAAACACAAGCAAACTGTTGAGTAAGTTGAAGCAAAAATTATTCCTCAGGTCTCTGGGTCCCTCTGTGGTGAGTGGGAAGACCATATAAGTAATGGAACACTACTGAAACTCCTTAAAACCTGCTTTTAGGAGCATGTCTTTCAGATGTATATAGGCAAAAAATAGAAGGTAGCTCATGTGTGTGTCCATGTCTCTACAATCCTTAGTTGAGGGAGATAATGTTTGGGACCCTTAAGAAGTTCAAAACTACACACGATTCTAGAGAAAAATCCAGGGCTTAAGAAAAAGTGAAAAAGTACTATTTATATTATCTTTACCACATTAAACAGCAAAAATCTAGTTACAAACTCACCAAGTTCTGTCCTATTCTTTACCTGTTGCAGTGAAACTAAATTCAATCTTGACCAACAAGGTTTCTTGGGTTTTTGTGTCTTATAGACAAAGCTCAAGGAAGAGAGGAACTACCAGTAGCAGAACCTCATCAGAGTCAGGGATGTTGTGAGAAAAGCTAGAAATGAACCCATATAAATCACAAAATCTCAGAACTGCAGATAGGTCAGGTTGGGAGGGACCATAGTTGGGCCATCTGGTCCAATCCCTCTGCTCAAACAGGGTCATCCCAGAGCACATGGCACAGGATTGTGTCCACATGGTTCTTGAATATCTCCAGTAAAGGAGACTCCATAACCTCTTTGGGCAACCTGTTCCAGTGCTCAGTCACCTGGACAGTAAAGTTCTTCCTCATATTCAGGTGGAATTTCCTGTGCATCCATTGCACCAAATGGGATCTATCTCAGTGTGCTGAGTCAACCAGCTTACATCATTTATGAGGCCACTCTCTGTTCTCTTCAAAAAGTCCTGGAGATCAGAAGAAATCTCCAGTGCCTGGAGAAATGCATTACACTCAAAAAAGGCAGGCTGGTCAGCCTCACTCTGGTCCCTGGGAGAATCATGCAGTCCTCTTAAAGCCATTTGTGGGCACAGAGTGTGATTGTCTTTCATGATAAAATGATTGGTTTTATCAGTGGAGAGCAGTGGATGTCATTTACCTTGGCTTTAGCAAGGATTTTGACACCATGTCTCCCTTGTCTCTAAGCTGTGATTTTAGAGTCTAGGTAGATAAATTCCTAGATAATGGAAATCTGTTGAGACACAACAGCTGCCTTCCAATATCTAAGAAGAAGTTGTCAGAAAAGATGGAGCCGGGCACATTACTGAGGTATATAGCAGAAGAACAGGAGATGACAGTCATAAACAAACAGAAGATATTCTGACAAGAATTAAAGGAAAAAAAATCAGTGTGAAGACAGTTAAGCACTGGAACAGGCTGCCCAGAGAAGCTACGGAACCTTCATCGCTGGAGAACTGTTACAAGTCCTAGGCAACCTTATCTCAACTCTGCACTGACTGTGCTTTGAGCAAGCAGTTTTGGTGACCTCCTAAAATCCCTTACAAACTGAAGGATTCAATGATTCAATTAATAGATAAAAATTTCCTTGTTTCTGCACTCATTCATACCTACACCCACACACAGGACACTCAGGGGTTAATTCATCTAATTGCAACAAAACCCCTAAAATATTTACAAAAAGCATTTCAATTGTCTTGGATAATCCAAATCATATAGAGACAAAGAAAAATAAGTATCAATATAAATTTAGAAAGCAATACTTACTATTACTTGTTGGCTCAGGAAACCCAACATTTTGGCCATTCCAACTTTTGTTTTCTCCAAGCTGAAACAGGTAGAAAAAAATAAGTAAGTAAAGAGCAAACTGCTCCCTAAACAGAACACTCCTGTTTATAAATTTAGTTGAAATATACTAAAAAGGATGAGTTGAGACTGCCACATCTGTTCACAAAATTTTGCTAACTCATCTTAATTTTTGCCTAAGACAGGTTATTTGAGTAATGTACCCTTCATGAGTAAACATTAACAACTATTGCCTAACACTGAAATATAAATGTTTCCCCAAGGATTAGGTTCAACTCAATGTGTTACCAAATCAGACTTAAATAAAATTAAATGTTTTAAGCAGCTCTCAACTGAAGACATAAACAGTCAACAGAGAAATTCTAAAACAAGAAGATCCCAATTACCGCCTATGAAGGAATGTGTAAACAATATAAAGTACTTTGGGTGTAATTTAAAAATATTTACTAACAAGTACATTTTAAATTGATTTAGTCACTGAAGTGGAAGTAAAAATGATTGCAATTTTCAATTATTTTAATATATTTTTGAGGAAGCTAACTGTCCTCAAATTACTTTTACTATGTTTAATACTGGGTATTAAACTCTGACATGGAAAAGGAGAACAATTAACATGGAGGTTCAAAATTAAGCCAGTACTGAGGTTTACACAGTAAATAAGATGGCAGTGTTCTAGGTTTATGTATAAAACTGAATAAAAAAGTCAGAGCTTCCTCATTACTTAGAAGCTATTGACAAGCTCTATGAATGTGAAATGAATGATCCTTTTCAGATTTCACTGGGATTTTCTGTGCAAACAGAAAACCTCACAGCAAAGCAGGCAATATGCCAGAACAAAGTTGTCATCATTTGCTCTCAAAGACGGGGTTGGAAAGTGAAAGAGATGAGAAGGAAAATCAACCAGCTGAAATCTGCCTCTGCATCTCAGAGGTTGCATTAAGGCTGTTTAGATTACTACCATGTCATAATACAGACCACTAGATTATACATTTTACTTGGAAAAGAGGATTAGAGAACACACTATGAAAAGCAGGTATTTTGGTGATTGTCTCCCTGCTTTCCATCATCATGTACATCCCAAAGAGCCTTGGCAATGAGCAGTGAAAATGGGAGATATTTGATGGAAAAGAAGGACAGGCATTACAGTCAGCTTTCAAACTGGTCACCTACATCCATACACTTTAATTTCATGTAACTTGTTTTATCCATATTATGAAGCAGGTAATATGTATATTTGAAAATATGGGTGACAACAGTTCTTCATATGAGTAAGCAATATGAAATCTATAAATATGTTTGTATTTACTGCTGTTAACAGAAGCATGGTTTTGTCAGGAAGTCATCCTGACCATCTGTAACATGATGGCAGCACAAGCACACTGTTACAATAAGAGAAGATTTCCAACTTTCCTCATTCTTTTCTTTTTTATTGTTTATTAACTTGATCATAACAGGGAATTTAACAACAATTCCTCTATGAGTAAGTGATCCTTTGTACTGCTGCCTCACATGAATGCAATCTACCTTGGTTTTCTTCTCTCTAAGAGAATAAAAGTGGCAAGAAGAAACAAAAAGGTGGAAAATGAAAAAATTACTACAACTCTCTATCCTCATCCATACAGCCGAAATTCTGACAACTGCAAAATGTCTCCCAGCATACCTCCAGATTGCTCTCCTCAAGGCTCTTTACAACCATTACTGATTTCTTTCAGGAACCAGTTTAAGCCAGAAAAGAGCAGAGCCTTTACTTTTTTACATTACCTGATTACTTGTGCTGCCGTCAGCACTACACATTGCTCTTATAATGCTCTTAGGTCTCCATTAAAACAATAAATACAGTCACTTTTTATGTACCAGGGTTAAGGAAAAAAAAAACCACTGGATTTGGTTTTGCTTATTTTTAAGGGAGGAGGAATGGAAGGACTTGAGGAAAAGGGGGCACAGGGGAAAAAAGAATTGCCTTTTTTAACCCAAAAATATACAGGTGAAAATTATCTATTTAGATGCCAACCTCTGCATCAGCTAATCTACGCTGGGACCCATTTTGGATTCAAACAGTGAAACAAGTATTTTCTAATGATATATCTTTATTGTGCAATTTATATGCAAGGAATTTTGCAATCCTCAAATTGATAGAGATCTATTTTCCCTCTTCTCCACCACAGTTCAGTTTGAGAGTTAAAATTCCTTCAGCTACACAAACTAACTTGTGCATCTCCAAATATGTCCAGACATATATACAGAAGATAAAACCAGATGCTCTAGATATTTCATGTCCTTAAACCCCAACAAAGCTTTAAAATTTTGTTATGATTTTATTATGATACTGCCACTACATAAAAGTTGAGTACTTCACATTTTTTGGATACAGTAACATTTGTTCATTGTCTTCAGAATAATATTAGGCCATTGTACACTAGTCTACCAATCCTGAAATGTCTACATCTGCAAGTATGCAATTAAGCCTGATTTTCTAAAGACAATGCACTTGTAAGCAATAGTTTAATAAATGTAGGGAAACAAAGCAGCAGCATCCCTTTTTAGCCACTCAATTTTTTGGTAAGGATTTCAATGTAACCACAAGTTTCCACTATGTAGAGCTCTGCAAAGAAACTATGTTGTGGGCTGAATTTTTTCAGGCTTTATCTCTGAAAAATACTGTAAAATTAGTTCAGCCAATTTAAAATCCTAGAATGACAACCTATGTTTTCATATTAGAAAAAAAAATTGATTTTTCTGTTTTGACTTGTTTTTTATTAAAGCCATTTGGCAAAATTGGCAGTGAAGAAAAAGTGGATAGTTTTATACCATAGAGAGTATATTCTACAGCAGAAATGTCTCAGCATTCTGGTGAAAATGAATTATCATTTGACTCAGTCAGAAGCTTTTTTTTAAATGTCCCTGTCTGCACAGTGTGTTCTCACTAGGAACACCATCCAGCTTCCAAGGACTCTGTTTAGAGTATTTCACACTTGTCTATGACTAAGACATATAGTGAAGAACATAGTGAAGGTGAGTGTGAACAGCACACATATTGCTGCTACTCTCAAAGGACAGTGAAACAGAAGAAGGTGGGGACAAGTAACCAGTACAGTATTTCTTTTTTCCTGGTTAGGAATATAGAACATATAGAACAGAGTATCTTCATATTTACATACACATAGATGTGTACACATATACTATATTCAGATTTATTATGTAGTCCTAGAAAAGCCCAACAGAACATTCTGTTGGCTACCTAGTGCAGCCACAGTAAACAAATAGGTAATTATCAAAATATATACATGCACTGAGAGCCTGTATATGACAGAAGCTGTTTAAGGTCCACAGCTTAGTTAAATACCTTACCAAGTATCTTTTGAGTAAACAAAAGGCAAAACTTTAACAGCCAATTTTGGTTACAAAAGCCCTAATCAATAAATTCAAGACAGGAAAGGAGTGCTAAGTTACAGATAGCTAATGTGGAAATACATACTTGCAACACATATGAATTTGAAATGCAATTCCTTCTTCATTAAAAAAGTGACACACATTTTCTTTATCAGTCATCAAATGTGAAAAGGCCATTATTTTTCTGTAATGCTGTTAGTGCACATGCAATGGGAAGATAAACATTGATTACTACTTCATATATGAAAATTACTAATGTTGTTCCTTTCTGTTCCTTTGGGCTCTCATGAATGCCCAAAATGGAATAAAAGCAATAAACATTCATCCTGATTTGTAAGCAGAAATAGGTGCATGGATCACATGAACACTTTTGCACACACACTATTCTATGGAACTGTGTTTCTGTTCCTCATTACTCTCACAGGAGCAGAGGCTGCACTTAATACTAAGGGTATCTGTAGAGCTGTAGCTAAACAAAGGCTAATCTGTGACAAGCAACTCCCTAAAACAGGGTGTGCACAAGCTTAAGCTTCCAGTTTTACTAAATGATTAGCTGATACAGCTTAAAAACCTAGACAAGGGTAAATTGTGGGCAACACAACAACTGGTTCTCACCTTTTCTGCCTGGTCTTGAAGAGGAGTAGAGGCTTTGTATCCCAGCTGTAGCAACATTGCTTCTGCTGCATTTCTTTTAGCTATTTTCTTGTTTGGGCCTGTTCCAGTAGTAATGTCATTGCCTACTTTTACCTTAAAAAGAAAATATTGATCATAATCATGACAAATGCAAGACTCCTTATTATCATCATATAATACTCTTGCAGATCTATCAACAGCTGTCAGCTCTTTTGATGAAGATGCAATCTTGAAAAAGATACAGCAGTGCAAAAGGGGACCACAGTATTCACTTAGAAGGGCTTGTTTAGATTTTTCAGAAGTTCACCAAACCCATACCCAAGAGCTATAATCTTCTGCATCTCAGTGCACACACAGTTGCCTCTCTCTTCCACCAGCCTCTGTGTCACCCCCATTCTTCCTCGTGAACCTCTCCCCCACTCTGCTACACTGGAATTGTCCCAGGGTCTGTACTTCCTCTTTCTTGTGGGAAGGAGTGCTGCCTGCAGCAGCTCCCCAGCATCATCAGGACAGTATGCAGAACAATGGACAGACAAACAGACTTGAGATTTAACGAGAGTGGCTTCTAAAGAAGGAAGAACATCATATTTGCCTTCCTCCCACTTTGTTGCACTGCAAGGAACAAGGGGCTGGAACTGCTTACACCTGACAAGCCTTGAGCCAAACAGTCCTTGGAAAGAAGGCTCCAGACTGTGGTCTGCACAGTACAAAGGGTTTCTGACAAACATGATGCCTTTCATAACACTAGGAGAAATTAAAACCCCAAAATAAGGACAAACTGTATGTAATGGATAGCCACAAAATGTGTGGCTCCAACTTAATCCTTGGCTTTGGTACCATTCTTAAAACTCTTGGTGCTGTATGTGTCTGGTTTGTGACATGAGCACTCTCACTGCTCTTCATTCATAGCTCTTTGATGGGTGTATTTTGCTTGGTCCATTAAGTCCTTCTATTTGCCAAATTGTCTCTCAAAATACTGCACAGTTTCAAAACCATGTCAAAAAAGGAAAGCAAAATCAAATAAAATTAATAAAATCATCAAGATGATCTGAATAACAAAAAAAACCAAAACCCAGACGTCAAAGACCAGAAACAGTTTGGAAGGAGCTTTAAAAAAATGGTTAAAAAAGGCATACAATTGCTAAATAAAGAATAAATTGTATTTAGGAGTTTATGTCATTTAGTAGTTTATGTCATTCAGTAATTCTTCACTTTCCTTAATTAATCATATATGTATTTTCCTAAAAGTTTAAACTCTTATTTATTCAAATACTCTTAACTCTAAATATTAGGAAGAGAATGTAAATAAACAATTATCATGAATATCCCTTCAAAGTATATATATATATATATATATATACACATCATTAAGCAAGAAGATTTGTCTACCTAAGCCAAAAATATTAATAATCTTGAAATATAAACCTTATCTTCTATGCAGTTCACAATAACAATTAGAAAATAGCCAATCTGGTACAAGTTTCTATGCAATAAAATTGAGGGACTTTAATGGGAGAAGACAAAAAGATAATTTATAACATAGGTCACAATAAATCAATGTGTTACTATTTCTCAGACCTGTAAAACTGGTTTAGCTATTATTATAACCTCTATCAAGGATTAAAGGCCTGACTACAAAGAGAAAGAGCTTTCTGAAATTAACTTTGGGAACAGAAAACCAACTAATGTCATCAGAGGTTTTCTTCTGTTTATCTAGTAGCCAGGACAAGTAATTGGATCCATTTCATCACATCTAAACTTGTTCTTTGTGTGACAGATAAAAATGAACATATTATCTCTGGATATTTTACTTCCACATTCAATTAAATTAAATGAAAACATGGTTTAAGTAGCTTATACAAAGGTATTTTATTCTGATAAGGTTTTCTGCATGTCTTAATGAATCCACTGAGACTTCCTGAAGGTGGGATAAATAGTAGAATAATTTTAGTGTGAAGATATTACAAAAGGGTGAAAATGGAGTTTAAAAGTATTTGTAACAAAGCAACTGCTCTGTGGAGTTTCTTTAACTCTTTCTTTCACTAACCTCCTTAGATACACGAATCTTCTACATAGTCACTGTATTTAAGATTCCTTTTTTATACAGACTGGAGACTTTGCCATTATCGACACTCCTCCAACAGAAAACTAAACTTCCAGCCCATCTTTCTAATACTGTGTTGCATTGTTCTGGCCTCATACAGCAACTACCAACTGTGGACAGTCCCATGGGGGTCTAAGCATGGGAAATGAGATTTTCTGACAGGATCACTCTTTTTCAAATACTTTCAGGTCTCATAAAATGTTAGAAATCCAAGTTTATATTCAAAAAAAGATTCTGCAACATAAAACACAATACTTTTTTTTCCTGCAGAGAGAAAAATAATAAATCACAAAGAAAGACCACTTAGGCCCAAGAAAATTAAGATCACTAGCTTATCTTCATAGACATGAAGGAAGAACTTAGAGATTGAATTGAAAACATAACTAATTCTCTGGAGAAGGAGGTGCTGGAACGTCATAAATTTTGCTTGTGATCAGAAGTGACATTTTGGTGTGGTTGGTAGACAAGAAGTCAAAACATGCTGGGGTATGCTGTTCTGAGTTGTTCCGGCACAAAATTACCCTTGACTGAAAACACAAGGATACAGAATCCTTTCATGATTCTAATCTTTCTCAACCTGCTGTTGTGTTATCTAACAAAATATCACAGTTATGCCAATTTTTTGTACATGTTCTTAATTTAAATTTGAAAGGAATTTTAATGATCTACTGTTTCAGTATTAGGTCCAGTCAGAGGACAGTCTAAAACACGTGGTTGGCTTTTTTTGTCGTATTTCAGAGATAACAAAGCCACAAAGAAATTGGCAATCTGAAAAAAATTACAACACTATTTTATAAAGCCAAAATGCCTGATAATATGGAGATATTAATGTCCATATTTCAGAATACTAGGTATTGCTGGAATCCTCGGATCAACACCAGCCCAATTTTATTTTTTTCCAAAAAAACAAGTAAAAGTAAATAAATCATGAACCATCAGGGATAAAGACAATAACGATCAGGTGAAATAAAAAAAGGAGTGTAAAATAATGCAAAACACATGAAAAGCATCTAGAGTGCACATAATTCAACTGCCATTTGTTTCACTAAGAGAAAAAAGTTTAGACAGGCTTTCTGATACTGTATTTCATACTATTCCTGCATATCAGACAGCAAGGCAGATAGCTAAACAGAAGGAGTTCCACTTCATATTATGCCACCATTTTGTTTGAGTTTGAGCAAAATACTTAGCAAGGCCATTATCTCTAACATGACACAAAGGATACCTGCATAACAAATTCCCGACGGCGAGGCATTCCTCTCTCTGAAAGAAGAACATACTCTGGCTCCTTCTCCTTTTTGGCCTGCTGGATCTGAGCCAAACGACTGATGGGATTCATTCCTTGACCATATTCTGGTCCAGTCTAAACCAGGATTAAAGGAAAGAACCATTATTTCAGTATATATCCCTATAACTAATACACTGCTTCAATAACATTTACTAGGATTCTCTCTTTTGTAATACTCCCTTTAAGAGAACAAGAAGTAACTTACTTTCCATTTTCTGATCATGAGACAAAAGACAAGAATCCTCAGGCTCAAAGCTGTGGAAAGAAATTGTCTGCCACTGTTGCAGGTATGTGTATACCTTGCATCTGCAAGCTAAGAAAACCCTCTCCTATCTGTGGAGGTCTTCATGAGGATGGATGAAAATTAGCAGATTCATTAGTCAGTTATATCTTACTGCCCTGTTTCTAGGACCCTTCCCCCTAACCCCTTAAAACAGCTTGCCACAATGCTGGAACATGCACTACACTGAGAAGAGGTGGGATTTACACAGGGACAAAAACCATTTGCCTTACATAAAGATGCTTCCTCTTCCAGCCTTCCTGCTTTCCTTCTCAGCACTCCAGGCCTTCCATCCTACACTGCAACTTGCAACTAAAGGTGCAGAGGGTTTACTCTGTGTGTCATATGAATTTACCCTAGAATTATTGCTTATGGTGAACCACCCATAAAGTATTTCAGATTAACAGGCAATAATCCTCACAATAACATGTCCAAAAGTATGGTTTGTGGGGGAATTGATCTCATGCCAGGGAAACATAAAGACTGACAGTGGTCTGTCCAAGATTATACAGACAGGGGGAAAACTACAGTCCTTGAAAACTCTCTAGCTCTGAAATTCTTTTAATGAATTATTGCTCATACAGCAAATGCTCTTTCAAAGCACATAGCTACGAAAATATTTGTTGGTAGATTTTAAGAAGAAATTAAGACCCACAAAAATTTATCTGAAATCATACTTAACTGATTTATATAGGATAACATAAAGAATGCACTTGCAAATGTAAATGGCATTTGAATGTAAAATTGTTCTTATGTTATGAAGCTATTTCCCTTTTATGAAACCATTTGCAGGCTAAGAGAAGATGAGCACTCATGCTTGCTTAAGCTTCTCAAATAACAAACAAGTGTTCAGGAAACTGAAGAAATGATCAGCAAAGACCAGAGAGGGATATTATATTTAGAAAGCTGTGCAGCAAATCCTACATAGTGTAACTGCTGAAGCAGTTAGAGAAGATGTAGGTGAAAGAGCTAAGACAATGTCATACACAAGGGCAGCTGTGTGGGCAAGAAGCCAGGCAGAGACAAAATGCAGAGCAGGCTAAATAAAGAGCAGGCCATAAGATACAGCCTCATAAATATATATGCAAATAAAAAGAAGTTTTTGTTACCACTTTTTTTGATGCTCAAAACACATGCAAGTTAAATTGAAAGAAACAGGCACATTGAAAGCATTTCAGAAGTTTGGATATTCAAAAAATAAAAACCATCTACATATTCAGCTTATTTTGACAATTAATGTCCCTTTCTAACAAGGCCAACTGTGTACTATTAAATTTAAGTTTGTAATGGCAAATGGTATATGGTAATATAAGAAATCTTTTCATTATTATACCCTTAGCCTCTTTCTTGAGAAAAACTTTCCAAGATGTTTGGTGAAAGCCAAAGCCAAAAGACTTTTCCAATCTTCCAGCTTTAAAGCTGCATTAATGCCGATGGTTTTCTATTAAATCATTTTCCTGCCCACTTTTTCATATAAGTTTCTGAGAATTAGATCTGCAGGATTTTAATAGGAGACAGGTATCTAATTAATCTAGGTTTTCCTGAAAAATCACCTATTCTGTATTGAAGGCAAATGAAAAGAGGAAGGTGACAAATAAATCTTTTGTACATTTTCCAAATCCAGTTTTTCATTCTCTTAAGTACTTGCTTATTTTTAAGTGGTTTTCTGGTGGCTGCTCTTTCAGAACTCTGCACTTTGTATCCTGAGTGTACAGATTTCTAATGGTCAAGAAATCTGTATATAGTTTCTTCATATGTATATGAAGTATATATCTGAAGTATATACTTCATATACTTCTTATATGAAGTATAATCTTCATACTTTCAGTAAAGTACTGAAACACTAAAGTATCACCTCATTAATTTAATTTTTCATGTATCTCTCTCCCTCTTCAAACTGGGGAGGGGAGAGAGCGCAGGGAGAGAACCACTACGTACACCAGAAGGGATTCTCTGAGGAGATGATACTAAAACTTCACATGGCTGGACAGGGCTGCTTAGAGGGCTTGATCCTCCACTGGACCTGAACCAAACCCTTGAAGACTTCAGGGATGTGAGCTATTTACAAGCCATTCTGTTTGAGAATCGCACAGCATTCTCAGGATTTAAAAAAAGCCCAGGCATACTAGCACAAGCAAACAAGTAACAATATTGACAGTAACAAGCAACTGTAACAATATTGACAGAAAATGACAAATAAGCCTTTCTTGATTTTAAATCTGACTGTTACTTTCTAAGCAAACATTCTTAATTGTCTCAAAGGTAGACACATACCTTCAATATTGTTTTTGGACGCTTTTTAAAGTAAAGTTTTGGCTTTTCAATCACAGGAAGAGGAGGAAGTTTCTTAAGTTCTTGTAGTACAGCCATTGCAGCACGTTTCTTTGAGAGTTTCTTACTGTTGCCTTCTCCTTCTGCAGTGAATTCTCCTACTGTAACTCGTGTAACAAAGCTCTTCATGTGAGGAGGTCCACTTTCTTTAATCACCTTTTAAGAGAAAGTAACACTGAGCCAAAGCACCCTACAAGAAGATACCCTAATGTTTGTTATCTTTGCAATGAACTTATTACTAGTCCAGTTTTCCTGCTAACTGAAGGCATTAGATTGGTTTCCATAGAACATGGACAAGTATTAATGAGAGTACAAGGTTTGAGGACAGAAAATTAAGACTAGTCGGATAAAGCAAATTTAACCATCATATTCAGTGTTTCACAGAAAATAAGAGTAGACCTACATTTTTAAAGATTTATAGAATAACACACTATACAACAATTCTGCATATTTAGACCAAGGCTGATAGTTTTTTCATTGCAAGATGCTTCACATACTAAAGCAATTAAACCCACGAAGGTCTACCAGGCTTTGACTATTTCTTTATACAAAACATATTCAAAACTGTATTAATTTGGCATTACCTCAACCTGATTGTAATTTTTTCTATTCTCATCAAACCATTGGATGTTCACAGTCCCATACTTCAGTCTCAATAGGTGCAGGCTGGATGCCTGCTCTCAACTCTTGTCTTGCCAGATTACACAGCTCAGAGCAATATCCCATATATTTGAAAGGCTGACACATTCTTGCCTCCATGACTCTCAGCTGTCCCTCCCATCAGTACTGAAAAGAATTACCAGAAGAGCCACCATAACTCACACAAAAGCCAAACATTTCTCAAAAAAAAAAATTTATTCATTCCCTTCCAAACATATTTAGTACAACAAAATAAGAAAACCCATTTGAAGTACTTCACTACAAGTTATAGTAATATGGAAAGAAATTAAGTTCTGAATGCTGTACCTTCCTGTAGTTGTTTTTCTGTCTTCAGTTTTACATACATACATACATATACCCATATACACACACACACACATCTCCCTTCAGAAGGCTGATGCTAGGATGTGTTCACCCCCAAATCAGAGCACTGCAAGTGCTAGGGTAGCCATCCATCATTTGTGTATGCATGCACCATTTACTGGTCTGGACAATGTCTATCAGGAATTAAGAGACCTCATTTGGGAAAAGGTTCAGTTATTTTGTTTGATGGGCGGAAGCAGCTACCTAATTTAATCTTTGTTATAGGTAATATGTATAAGGAGACATTAGAGTATCTGACAGACATCTCTTTATAATATCTTAAAAATCAATATAAATACAAATTTTTTTCATTTGATGGAATTATATCAAACCATTTGTTGAAGAAGAGTAATGTCTTTTTAGGTTGAGGAGGGAGGGGAATGGGAGCTGAGGTAAAGGTACCAGGGCCTTCTTGGTGTAATAACTATAGTTTTAATGTGCTCAAACCTTCAATTTCAACATTATTACAACATGTTTTGTATTAAAGTTCTTTTTATCAAGGTCATGTCCCTTGCATTATTTAGTTTTGCTGTTGCACTGTAATGAGGTCTCCTTAGGCTTGTTTTCCTTTTTTAAGTTCTCTTTTGTGGCAGCTTCACCCAGCAAATACAATTACCACAGCATATATCAATTAAAAGACACAAAATTAAAATTAACAGACAACTTTGGCCCACTTTCCCAGAATAAAATGACATCTATGCCAGGATGGGATTTTTCTGTTTTAATCAAGGAGTGTTCCCACTCTAAGATTCCAGGTATTAATTTCAGAAGTGTTTTCAACACTGTCTCTCTTT
The DNA here is from genome assembly GCF_051311805.1 of Agelaius phoeniceus. Taxonomy (NCBI): domain Eukaryota; kingdom Metazoa; phylum Chordata; class Aves; order Passeriformes; family Icteridae; genus Agelaius; species Agelaius phoeniceus. The sequence continues at coordinate 122,189,915 of NC_135265.1, forward strand.
GAAGTTGCCCACTAAAGCTTGACCACACGAGAGGGCAGCAGTGCTTTCAATGCACTGAGCCCTGCTGAGCCCCAGGATGCTGCAGTGCCTGCACAGGAGCTGGGATGAGCCCAGTGCCAGCATCTCCTGCTCTCAGACACAGTTGGGCATTGTGTCCATGCTGAGCACCTTCATCACACTGCAGCATTCCCACTCGATTTTACAGCACCTCAAACCATCCCTGTACTTGGTTATCCAAGTATTACAACATGCTTGCTGTAAAACATAGCTAAATTAACCTTACTAAGGTCCTTAATCTTTCTGTGGTTCTACTAATACTGTTATATAGGTGTTTGTCTTTACATGCAATATAATGTATTAATAAAATATACAGGAATGTCTATACTGACCAGATGAAAAAGGAAAAAATAACTTGGTTAAGAAATATAATTGCTGAGTTCCTAAAATATTAGTTTATATAAGTTTTCTCATATGTATATAAATGCACACAAATATATATATATATATATATATATATATATATATAAGAGAAAGAATGTTAATACAAAACCAGATTATATTTTCATATACACAAAAACATATTTCTCAATATAAAACTAATGCATTCTGGTGTGGTTTTCATCTTTTAAATTTTAAGTACGTGACACAAGGTAAATAATTGACTGGAAAACATTAAAAACTGTATCTTTGTTAGTGTGTAAATGGAAAAAAGTCTGTGTTGTCAATGGAATGAACCCCATAGCATTCAGATGGGATCTGGATCAAGCTAAACATCCAAATTTGGTAATTAAGCAAAAAAAATATTTACCTAACAACATTTTTGGTTAACCCCAGATTTCAGATCTTTTTACTCCATATGATTTCAAACAGTTGTGCTATGAGCCTTGGACAGAAAACACTAAAGAGAAATTCAACCTTTGCTATCTAAGAACACTATACACATTAGGACATTAACCTATTTCCTCAGTTGAAAGATACAACCTGTGGATCTAATCATGGCTAATTTAAAGCTGAGAATTTGATTAAGGATGACAGTTCAATACACTTTTCTTTTTCTGTTCCATGGATTTAAAGAATAATTACAACAAGAGAAAACACACGGGGCCAAAACACATCTAAGGTCAAGTTACATCAAGAATGAATTTGGCTCAACTTAATGAATCATGCTGACAAATGAAAAACAGAAGTATGATTACAGTGAAAGAGTAACACTGCTCTAATTATTAATAAGATGCCAGGTAGAAAATTCAAAAGATTAGGGCAAGATTAAATGGAAATTAAACTCCCCCCAAAACTAGAGGGGACAGAAATCAGATCAAAAAACCCATGTCACCTACATCTATGAATACATGATTATTTATAAGATATTAAAATATCAATATATTTCCAGGAGCTTGTGCAGGTAGACACACTAGATTTTCCCAGCTACAAAGGAAAAAAAAAATTAAAAAGAAAGAAAAAAGGAAAAGTCTGAATGTCAAAGTGTAAAAACTGCAGTGAGAAGGGTGACCATTCTGCAAAACTCGAATGAAAGTTACTCAGTAGTCAGCCCTCCAAAGCTTTAATCCCCAGGACAGCAGAAGCCAGATAGGTGTGAAACTTCCTGCTGAGAACTATTCTCCCAGAGTCTGCAATTTGGCCTGTCCCTGGTTCAAAATGCAGAATCTCTGATAATTCTCTGCAGAATCTTACTGTGGTAAGACTGGGACTTAAGAACACTTTCCAGCAGAACACTGGACAGGGATGGAGGGGCAGAAAATTTGCTTGTTTAGGCACTCTATGCCTTCACTCCTGATACTGAGAATGAAAAAAGCATTATTATATTTGCTAGTCTAAAGAAATAACACTGCAATACAAAGAAAAATATTCAAAATAAAATGGCAATCTGAAACACCCCATTGTGTTCTAATATCTGAAGCTGTTGACCTCAGTTATGTTTTCTAGGCTCATCTATCCCTTACTGACCAATAAGGAATAAAAACCATCTACTGAAACAAAACAAAACTACAACGAAAAAAAAAAACCCAACAAAAAAAAAAAAAAAAAACAAAAACAAAACCAAAACAAACCAAACCAAAAAACAAACAAACAAAACAAAACAAAAAAAAAAAAAAAAAAAAAAAAAACAAAACCCAAAAAACCAACAAGATTTTAGCCTACTGTCAAGGCAGAAATAAGAAGTGAACTGACCATTCTACAGCTACTCTAACAATTCCTACAGCAATCACTTTTGTAGTCGTCCTTAAAAACTATTCATTTGGAACCCCATAAATGCCTTAGAGCAGTTGCATTTTGACTTAAAAGTTGATGAATCTAAGTTAGCTAAGAATGCACCAGTGACAAGTATGGAGTAAAGCCTGTTCCTTGTTACAACTGAATGTTTTTATTTAACAAATTAATAGATAGAAAGTTTGTTAAAATCATCCTAAAGCTCCTAGACAATTAAAACTAGCCACATTACACAAAAGGACCGTTCACCCCTCATGCAATTCTAAGGACATGTTTACATGGAACTTAATATATATTTATGATCATTACTTTGTTGCATAACCCAGCACTGTTGGAACATTGGCTAAAGCTTTCTCAGATGAAGAAAAGGCAGATCATTTTATAGCTACCACACACAAAATAAAAGCTGGAAAAAGCTTTGATGCTTGCCTGGAATAACACAAGACCATTAGTGAATAAAATCCTATTAGAAACATCAGATCCTGGGGATTATCCATAATTGCTTAGCAGTTTTATTGAAAAGTAAGCCAGAACCAAGTTCAATCAAAACTCTATTTGAGAATGTCACCTATATTTAGATTTAAAGGCAGGAAATAACACAAAACCTGTCAGGAGAGCAAAAAACTGTCTTTTTTCAATGTTGCGAACATTCTTTGGCAAGTGACACATTAGATTTTTCCTCACAAAGTATTTCTGCCTTTACTCTCTCCTTACCAAATGCTCTCCCCTGAATAAGCTCAGCCAGGAGTGAAGAAGACATTCAAAGCATTACCCCTCTTTACAGCTTCCAAGCTTCTCTGTGACCAGTGACCATACATCTCCTTACATTTTAGTGCATTGATTGGTATGGAACTATTCCACATATTTTAAAATGTTTAGGGTAGAAAATAATGTTTGAAAACTGAGACATTAATTATGAGCTTCCTTTTTGAAACAAAAGCATGTGTTTTCATTATGTCTGCTCGTAGCTAAGAGTTGGGTGATTGGCATGTAGTGGCAAACTGATACACCAACAGCCCCAGACACCCCAGTTTTATCCTCTAGATTTCACATTCTCTTCATGTTCTAATTAGTCCATATCACATAGACCACATATATGAAGCATCTATGCCTTTGCTATACCAAGGAATTCCTTAGTCATGAATAATATTCTTTGTCTTTCTTACCTACCTTCTGAGAGATTTCTCAGATTTCTAAGAAGATTCAAATAGCTTATTTGACACTGGCCAATTCAGGAACAGTCAGTAAATTGCATACAGCACACTGCAAGGCATGCCACAGTTTAGGGGTTTTGATTCTTTTCACATGCAGATACATGCCTATACTTTAACAGGAAAAAGCACTGGAGAATATAACCATCACCAGTATAAGCACTATCCACTGAGTCTTTCATACAGACTCAGTTTAAATGCAAAATAAAATGCAGAAAAATAAAATAATAAAAGGCCACTTACATTAGTATTTTCTGCATTAAAAAAAAATAAAATAAAAAACAAAACAGCTTGAAAATCTGGTGCTTCCTACCACAACAGTGTTAGATTTTTACAAGGTTTTGTGAGAACTTTCTCATCGGAAAAAAATTCCTGTTAGTATCACTCACTCTCCCATAGCTGCTTCATTGATAGCACTGGAACTATTCCAAATGCTCTTTATTACTTCAGGTAAACAAAGGTGTCACAAGTGGGTTCATAGATAAAATCATAGGAAACAAACAAAAAAACTTGTGAAAGCTTAAGCAGAAATAGATAAGTGAAACAGAATCAGAGTGGAAGATACTCATGACTTTCTGAAGACAGCACACTGGAGGTGAATGTTTCAATTGGACCTTTTCTAGCATATGAATGCCAACAGCTAGAGCAAAGACTTTGGCTAACTCTTTTGAAGATTATTTCAAATCAGATTGAATGTGGCTACAGATTCTAATCCCACAGCTCTGTACAGAAAATGGTTTAACTGTCTTTCTGCCATCCAAGTGTTTGCAAACAAATATTAGATCTCTAAAAGTTCTGAAAGAGTATCTATTTTACCAGTGAAAAGTCATTGTCTTAGACTGATACAGTGACAATTTTTTTTTATAATTCCCATTAATATTAAATTAATATTTTTAATATATGGATATTATGTGTTGAGTTTTAGTGGTACCTTTTTTTAATACTTTCTTAGCAAGATAAATATGTAACACAGATAAAAATGCAACACATACCTCGAAAGTGACAGGTATATTGCGCTTCAAAGCAATTTCAAACACTACGCTGATCTCAGATTTGTTTGCATCTTTATCTTCTTCTGATTCTTTTCCTGTTTCTCCATTCTGAAAATGATGCATATATAATCATTGTACAATTCTTAGCAGATCAACAAAATACAGTATTCTCCTCCCAGTTTCTCAAAGACTTTTGAAGTCTCCTGTCAGGCTGTAAATCAGCATTTGTACATCCATCTCAGCACCCCAGTATGAGACATCTGCTAACTGAAGCCATATATATTGTGCTTGTGCTTCATAACAAAGGAATACATACACCTTAATTTATAAATTAATTATAAACAACCACTAAGGATGTTATTAATGACATGGATAACAATTGTCTGAGTTAACACTTGTGTCAAACATGAGGATCAAACAGATCCTTTGACCCATTTCTCAGGCTCTCTGTGGGTACCCCTTCTAAGCAAGGAGAAAATCTGTGCTTGTTGGAAAGTAGAGAAGACTGTACTTCTCTCAGAAGAAATTCAGTCAATCACCCCCACACTCTGACTGGGTCACCAGGTTACAGGTGTCCTCAGCAGGTCCAGCTGCTTAATGGCCCCTCCATCAACTTCCCTCTGGGAGTTATGACCAGTGTGAAAAGGTAGTGACAGAGAACAGCTTGCTCAACACAGAACATTATTTATTTATCCATAGGAACATAACAAACAGAGAGGCAAAGAGATAAAAAAACAAAAGACACATGAAACATTATTCTGCCTAAAATTCAGCTTTGCTTTACTCTTTAGGCAAATCTAAATTTTCTCACACAACCATTTTGTGTGAGAAATTTTCTCAATGCACCAGGATCAGTCAGAGTTTTGCCTTTTGCAACTACTGCCTTTGGTGTTTGTCCCCCAGGTCACATTTCCTTAGTTCTCAGAGGCTTCACTTCCAGCTATTTTCAAACTGCAAAGCTCTGAAATACTTCAAACTGGGATCTCTCAACAACCATGTAACCTTGGCCAGGGTCCTAATTTTTTATTAGTGGAGGTAAACATCAAAGACACTTGGGCTGAATTAGGTGGATTCCTGCAGAGCTCCCATCTTACATAACAAAGTCTGATCTAAATCTTCAGCCACCAGCATAGCTACAAAATTTAGATACCACAGTTCTAAAACAACATTAAAAAAGCACTAGGTTCTCCACATTACAATGAAATTGATCCATCTTTTATCTACCTTTTTTTAACTCTTAATATATTAATCTTTAAGATAACACAGGGCCAAAAATCCAGCACTCAGCTACAGCATGCAGACACGGAACACCCTTTGCCTCATGAAATTGTTGCAAAACTTTGATTCTGAAAAAAGCCATTTACATGCCTGATATTGATCTGGAGCTAAATACAAACCAAAATATTATAAAGTTTATAGAACCTCTAGAAAAAAAAAAAAACAAAAAACAGGCGCTGTGCAAATAACAAGGGTAGTTACAATGAAATTATGTAGGACCTCTAGCTCATTTCAGATAATGAAATTAAAGTACCACTGAAATGAAGAATGTAGATCATTACTTACAGGACAAGCAAAGCATTGATTAGTTTCACTGAGAAAGATTAGCAGAGTTAAAACAACAATATTTAAAAGTAAAAAAATTGGGGATATAAAGAATGGGATGCTACCATTCTGTAAAAAACCTTAGCTAAAATATTACTTGATATTGTATTCGATTAAGTTTGTGCTTTATAAAGGATACTAATAATCTAAAAAGCTGGCAAAAAATAGCCCAGAAAACAAACTACTGATTAGAAAAAAATAACTTTGCACTGACACACTATGAAAACAATCAGTTCTACAGAAAATTCAGAAATACTTAAGAATAATCTCTAAATATATACGTGGGAGAGATTTTTGATATATGTTGGTTACATTTAGCAAACATAAGAAAACACCAATCAAATAGAAAATTAAGCTAAATTAATTCTAAAATAAATACCTCACGAATTATCTTTGAAATTGAGAATAATCAAACAGTGGCATAATTTACATTAAATGATATAATGCCCACTGGACTGTCAGCAAGCCTTCAAGTCAAGAATGTTTAGGTTTTCTAGCTGTACTCTAGTTTAACCAGATATGTATAGTCTAAACTAGAAACTATAGTTTAAATGTTCATGATCAATACAAACACATCTGTCCAGAAAATCCCTCATTGTCCCTTCTGCCCCACCAATTTAACACCCTGCATATTTTTTCCACCAAACATAGTAGAGAACCTAACAGTGAGTGGAGAAAAGGAAGGATCAAGGTTCAGACATTAGTACTGAGCAATAAAGTTTCAAGCCTTAGGAAGATAAAATATGTTCAGGAGTGTCTCAGACACTTTGGATTTAAATTTGATCCTCATTCCCACAACTGACACTTCAATTGTAAGGCCTTTCTTAGCCTCACATCTATGAGACAGCAGAGGTGCTTTGGCAGACACACAATAGCTCTTTGTGAAAGCACATTCACCAGCAGCCCTGCCCTGTTGGCTGATTGCTTCTTGCTTCTGCTCACCTTATGCTCTTCTACACATTTGCCCAATTAGGTATTAAGGTGGAAATACTCCTTTTCAGTGGTTTAATATGGATAAAAGATTTTATCCTTTATTAAGTTTTTCTAATAAAAGGAAAAACATGACAGCTTGAAATGGAAGAAGAATACACAGAAGGCTGTGTTAAGGATGGCCATGAAGGCCCGAAGATAGACTAAGTAAGTAACTACTGTGCTATATTCCATGGATCCCATTCCAGTCAAGTTCACTGAGTTACTAATGGGATTACTAGGTGGGTCCCAGCAGGCCTGTCCTTGCTCCCTCAGCAGCACACTGTCAGGGAGTGGGGAAGAAAGAGGCTCAACCTCATAATGGAATTGAGGCCAGCCAGAGTATGATGTGCACTGGCTCTGATCCATGCCCGATGTTTGAGGAGCAATGAATCAATCATCTTCCACAGATAATCAAGCTGGCCAGTTTTGCTGAAGGAAATAGAGTTTTACTAAGATGGACCATGTCCCATGGTGAAAGCACACCCCACCACTGCATGGTGCCCTGTGTGCACTTCTCATGGGCAGCAGCAAGGAGGAGCCTGAACCCTGGCACCAAGAAGCCCTTAAACACTATTTCAATCAATCTCCAGTTCTCTGGAGAGCTACACTCAGCTCTACACAGTGCAACACTTTGTATTCTCTCCATCATGATCTCGGCAAAGTGTGACCTCCAGCCTTCTCCAGCCACCTACAGCTCTAACCCATGAAGTGACAGAGGTGTTGTTCATGATTAACCTGCAACCAGCACCCCTTAACCTCAGCATAATCAAGCCACAGAGATTTACTTGATTGAGGATTCAGTTTAGTCTCCTGCAAACACACACCTGCTGTTGAGAACCTACAGTATCCCAAGTGGTCTTCAGCTGCTCCCAGAGGTCTTGCAAGTACTTGGCTTCTTTGACTGGGAAATGTTATTATATTTTTGCTTTCAATTTAGAAAGATTATTCTGAGAATAATTTTTCTGTTCAGTATTTTTTAAAATATGACACAACATTTTAATTTTTAAGCAGCAATATATGCTGCTTAAAGACATAGCAAGCAAGTTATTAAAAAAAAAAAGTTTCCTGAAGCACAGACCTGAGGTAATTTTTCTGGAATAGGCTCATTCTGAAGAGCTTGAAGGGCCTTCATTGCAGCATTATGTCTAGCAGCTTGACGAGTCTTTCCTTCACCAAAAAACTCACTGTTGCCAACAGTTAACTGGACATAGAAAATTTTAGGCACCGGGCAGTGATACCTGGAAGGAAGTCATGAAAAGAAAACAACAATACAAGTTAGGAATTTTACCCATGCATTTTATGTAAAATAGAGTAGTATTTGGGGATAAAACATTATCTTTTCTCCCAGAATAAGACCCAGGATTCAAATGCACGGACTGTTCCTCAGCAAAGCAGTTGGTAACTGACAGCAGCTCCTATGTGCAAACCAACTCTTCACCTACATTTGTGGAGCTCTGCAATGAGCTCTACTGTTTATCAGCCCAACAGCCTAGCCCTGCTCTCCTCTTGGTTTGAGTCTTGAGAAGATGAAATTCTCTCTCACCTAAGGAGAATCCAAAACTCAGTGGAAGCCCTGCTTGGGAGACAACTTCTGTCCCACAGAGTTGCATGGAGGAAGAAGGACTGTGAGGTTGTTCATATGACACCTGTCATCATAGCTCAGCTCTAAGGGACAGCAAAGTCAGATGACAGAGAATACACCTAGCAGAAATGGATCCTCACTTGACAAATAACTTGTTCATATTTTACAGCAATGTAAGAAAGCCCAGGATTCCAGGATTCCAAAAGCATGGACAAAAGCAAGTTCCATCACAACAAAACTAGATTGACTCAACCCAGATTCAATCAAACACAATACTCTATTTTCCTTATTCCTCTTAAAGGATCCTTTTTAAAGTGTGCTCTCTCCACTTTCATCTGTGCACATGGATGACAACTTTTTAATATTACAACTTTCTGAATTTTCATTAATAAATGTAACCCAGTCATTCCAACTGTAAAACAAAATACAAAGTTAACCAGAGAGCAGCACACTTCAGAAGCAGACAAGTGTGAGTAAGTACTCTGGCCTCAATGTCCCTAAACTTTGTGCCTAACTCTAAAACTACATTTATATGGAAAGAACCAAGCATAACAATGGCTCAAATATACCTCTGGCTATAGGGCCTTGGAGGAGTGAGCTAAGTTGCCTCTATGACATGCAAAAAGTGGGTATTTACTTTGCTTTCTTGTTTACAGCTTAACACTGTTTATAGTTTAACACATTTATTGAGAATTATTAAGGCCTGGAAATAATTTTGCTTATGTAACATTTTCATAAAATTATATAACTCCAGCTGGAAAGGCTTCTGGAGATTATCTGGTCCAAAGCAGCATCCAGAACATGGTCAAGATCTGAAGTTACACTGCCTTGTCCAAGGTATTGTGGAGGTCTCCAAGGATGAAGATTCCACAACATCTCTGGATGACCTGTTCTAGTGTCAGACCACTTTCTGGAAAACTATTACAAAGTTCCTACATGCCTAATGGAATTCAAACACTTGGCACTGATATTGTTGCAGATTTGCAGATGGAGCAAAACTTCCTGCCAATGCCAAAAATTACCAGCTTCCATCTCTTGGCATCACAGGACTCCCTCCCAGTTTCCCAGCCCAATAAGCAGTGACTCTCCCTGCTCCTCCTTTGGTATGGCTGGGAATTCATGCTCTTGTACTTGCAAGGTCTTAGAGAGGATCCAAGTGATCTCTCACTCATTTGATCTAGTGATGTCAGCAGTTTGTTGACATCTTCCTGCATCTTCTTTGGTAACACAAATCCTCTGACATGGCACACTTCCTGCAGACAAGACCACTATCTGTACAGCCTGGCTAGAGCTCTGGAGCTAGCTCTGACTCAAGGTCTCTGATGTAACAGGAGAGCTGCTCCAGATGGTGCTAGGAACTGTGCCAGGTAGTGCATCACCAGCACTGCTGAGCACAACCCCATCCTCAGCAGAGTTTCCAACTCCCTTCTGCATCTTCTGCTGTGCCTGCTGGCTCTCTCTGGGAGCAGTGCTCTGGGCCCTGCACTTACATGTGTTCTTCCCCAGTACCTGCTGAGAGGGTGCTTGACCCTCTCTAATCAGATGACTGGAAGGAAAGTTCAATGCAGCTGACAGAGCCTACTGGCAGCTGCTAGAGCTTACCAGAAGCCACAGCCTCCTGCACTTGTCTTTTCCCTGCAGCAACAGGTACTCTCAAGTTCCTTGAAGAGTTCCAGGAATCTTCCCACCATCCCAGAAGATGCAGGACTGGAAATGGCTGCATGTGTTGGTTGCTGCTTAGCACAAGACAAGCTGTGTCATGCAAAAGCAGTAGGCACCTTGATAGCATGTCCCACCTCATTACTTCACAATCCCCTTTAAAGAGGAAAAAATGAGGTAGTGCTGTTAGCAACTACCTAGATTTAGGGAAAATACAATATCCATCAGAAGTTCCTGTTTCCTGTTGAGTTACTAGACCTACCTTTCTCCTCACTGCCTGCAAAGGAGGAAAGCACATGAACTTAATCCACTTTATAAACTCAAATCCCACAACAAGCCTTCTCTTTTTCCCTCTCCCCTCCCCACCTTTTCATTTAAAGAGTGTTTAGGGAGCTATTTATGTGATAATAAGGAAAAATGATATTCAGCCTGTGGCTCTAGAGCCTCATGCAGCTCTTTGGCATCGCCAGAATGATTAGGCTTTTACATGGTTTTGATTAAATTTTTCTTGCTCTCCTTGGCCTCAAGCAGAGTTGTAACACAGCACTGATAATATGAGCATTGCCAGGAAAGTGCAAAGGAACACCTGAAATCCTCAGAAAATGAACAAAATCTGTGAGGCTACTGGCTTCTCTACAACAAGGAGCATGTCAAAGGAAACAACATCCTCCTCTTTTCAGTGAGGACAGAGACTGTATTAACAAAAGCCTCAAAAGTAAACATATTATTACAGTCTGAAATTACAGTGTGACAATTAAACTGAGTTTTAATAATGAATGTTTCTGCACCCTGAAGATGTACACTCATGTAAAGAACAAGCCCATGCAAAGGCAAAATGCTGTATCTGCCACTGATCATTAACAACCTTCCTAGTATGCTACATATGAGTTATCAGAAAGGCTGAAAGCTTTAGCAATCTTTGGAATATTTATATAGAATTTAGTGATTATTCTGCAATAATGTATCAGCACAATATTTTCCATCAGAAGAACATCTACTCATCAGCTCAGTCCTCTGTCACTCTGTTCTGCCACAGAACTGAAAGAATCAGGATTTCGAACAGTAACACCTCACATATGGACTCATTAGGTCTCTAAAAGTTTTTAAATTATCTTCATTTAGAAAATATGCATCTTCCTGCATTCTACATGGCAGCTACAAATGCTAGGGTTTTCCTTGGAGAAAATGCTTATGTAAAAGAGATTTTCAGATGATACTGGCACACTCCTCAGAACGTAAGCTGACCAACACAGCCAAATGAAAGAAGATTGTAAGACTAGAAGACAACAAAATGGCATGTGAAATGATACATTCAGTTGGAAGAAAACAAAGTGTGATAACAGGTAATACACAATCAGTCACATATAACCTATAAAAACAAGTTCATTTTCATCTGGCTGTTCTGGACATTTGAGATTCTTAAAAAGATTCTTCAAATAAGAGGTCTGGAAAGCAGGTTCCCTTTATTCCCTTTAAGTTCACAGCATCTAAAATCTACTTTTTAGCTAATGCCACTAGAATAGTCAACCTGAAAAAGGATATTTGCTCTATGAATGTGACCTTGATGTCAAGTTTCAGCAATAAGTAAATATTTACAACTAGTTATAAACCCCTAAAAATAGGGGTTCATAACAGAAATGCTGACAGACCTCAACTAAGTTGGTGTGAGTGGGCGCCACTATAATTAAATAAATCACCAAGGTCTGCTGACAATTAGAAAACTCATTTTGGTTTGCCACAGAGACAAACAAAAATTCTGTTCATTATAATTTTACTGGAATATGATGTCATAACATGTAAGCATACTGAAACAATCTGCTGCTTTTCTAGCCAAAATATTAATTGCATACTAAGGAGCCCTTGGGGCCTCTTCCTTTTTGGCCATCAAATCCACACACACAAAGACAAATAAAGTATTAGTACATACGTTATGTGTTCATACTGCATTTCCTGCATTTCTCTGGATTCCTCAGTGGCATAAATGGTTTTGATAAATATTGTTACCTTCTTCTTAGAAAAGGAAAAAAAGCAAGTGCAAGATGCAGCTCACAGAAACCAGGAATTTTATTTAGATTTAGCTTCATACTAAAACGTCAGTGAAATTTTCTCTAATTTCTAATGGTCAACATATTCTTAAACCAAGTAAAAAAGAACAAGTAAACTCAATTACTTCCCCACAACACAAGTGTTACAGGAAGTATTACCCTATTCCCACTCCATAATATTAGCAAAGTGAAGAGGAACTGGGACCATATTTCAGCAGCCAAGATAAAGGCCACTAAAATATGAGCTACAACACAGAATGGGAAAGTCATTCTTCAGATGCCAGCTCTGTTGAAAGGGTCACTCTCTGCACTTTTTCTGTCTGGCTCCTTTTTCATAAGAACTCAATCAAGCTGGCAGCCCTGCTGGCACTGTTTAATCAGGAAAATGCTGTGAGCTTTGTGAGTGGAGGGATAGAGAGCCACAGACCATGCAGGGGAGTAGGAAAGAGCATTTGCTGTGAACAACTTTTTCTCTGCAACATTTGAAATTTCTCTAGGGGAGCAAGTTGCTTAGTGCAGCTGTTCCCTGGCTATATCCTATTTTCCTAAGCAGTCCATTAGCCACGTGCATTTCTTACAGATGTGAGTTCTATGGTTTGAAGAAGGAAACATCGAGTATAGTCACTTTTGTCTCCACACAGTGAACCTTCTGGTTCTTTCAGCAGATCCACAACAACACCTGGGAACAAAGAGGCTCTCTTTTCCAAGTACCCCTTTTGAGAGCTACAGTCCATTATTCTTGAACTGTGTCTACTACAGACTAGGCTGCCTGATCAAGCAGAGCTTATAGATGAAGCCTTGTTGCTCCAGTTCCAGGAAGGATTTTGCTCACAGGCTCTTGTCCTACTGGGGGACTTTAACCACCCTGACATCTGCTGGGAAAGTAGCAGGGTGAGCTGCAGGCAATCCAGGAGACTCCAACTACTTCACCAGCCTGATTAAACAGAGAATTTAGGAAGAAAAAGAGAATGTATCACCCCTAGAAGGAGGATCTGGTAACTTGGGAGGACTATAAAGATGTTGCAAGGTCATCTAGGGAGAAAATCAGAAGGGCCAAAGCCCAGCTAGAACTTGATTTAGCCACTATACTTTAAGCTAACAAAAAAAGTTTCCATGAATACATTGGCAGCAAAAGGAAGGTCTTCAGCATTTGTTAAATGCAGAGAGTAGTGATAGGAGATGAGGTAAGGGCAGAGATACCTAATGCCTTCTTTGCCTCAGTCCTTAATATCAAGACCAGCTGTCCTCAGAATACCCAGGTCCCAGAGCTAGCAGCTGGTGATGGGGAGCTGAGTGAAGCCCCTGTAAATGAGGAGGAGATGGTTAGTGACCTGCTATGCTAACTAAACACCCACAAGACTATGGGCCCAGATGGGATCTACCCCAGAGTCATGGAGGAACTGGTGAATTCCAATAGATTCCCTATAATCTAAAAGCAGTTCTGGTCAACTGATGAAGTTCCAGCTGACTGGAAATTAGCAAATGTAATACCCATCTACAAGAAGGGTTGGAAGGATGATCTAGGGAACAACAGGCCTGTCAGCCTGACCTCAGTTCCAGGCAAGGTTATGAAAAAGATCATCCAGGGTGACATTGCATAGTACATACAAGACAACAAGAGGATCAAGCCCAGCCAAAATACATTTACAAAAGGAAAGCCTTGCTTGGCCAGCCTGATCTCCTTCTATGACAAAGTGACTCACTTTAGTAGATGAGAGAAAGGCTGTGGATGTAGTCTACCCAGACTTCAGTAAAGCTTTTGACACTATTTCCTACACCATCCTCCTAGAAAAACTGTCTTCTTCCAGCATGGATGGGTGGACTCTCTGATGGTTAAAACCTGGCTGGATGGCTGGGCCCAGAGAGTTGTGGTGAATGGAGCTAAATCCAGTTGGCAGCCAGCTGCTAGTGGTGTTCTCCAAGGCACAGTTTTGGGGCTGGACCTGTTTAATCTCTGTTTAATCTCTTACTGACGATCTGGATGTAGGGACTGAGTGCAATAAATTTGCCAATGACACTCAGCTGGGTGTGGCTCTGCTGCAGGGTAGGAAGGCTCTGCAGAGAGACCTGCACAGGCAATCAGTGGGCTAAGGATGACTGCATGAGGATCACTAAGGCAAAGGGCCAAGTCCAGCACTCACAACTACCCCATTCAGCACTACATGCTGCAGGAGGAGCTGCTCAGCAGAAAGGGACTTGGCAGTGCTGATTGACAGCTGGCTGAATATGAGCCGGCTGAATCTGAGCCAGCAGAATGTCCAGGTGGCCAAGAAGGCCAATGGCATCAGTATCAATATTGTAACCAGCAGGACTAAGGAACCCCCCTGTACTCAGCATTGGTGAGGCCATACCCCAAGGACTGTGTTCAGTTTAGGGTCCCTCAGTTTGAGGAGCTGGAGCATGTCTAGTGAAGCACAACAAGGCTCATGAAAGGCCTAGAAAATGTGTCTTATGAGGAACAGCCGAGGGAGCTGGGTTTGTTTAGACTCGAGGAAATGGCTTTAAGCTGAGACAGGGGCAATTGGGATTGGATGTTAGAAAAAAAAATTTCATGATCAGGGTGGTGAGGTATTGGAATAGGTTGCCCAGGGAGGTGGTGGAGTGACCATCTCTGGAGGTGTTTAAGAGGCACTGGATGTTGTGGTTTAGTGGTATAAGAGTGGTAGTGGTGCATTGATATTGTACTTGATGATCTTTAAGGTTTCTTCCCACCTTGATGATTCTACTTTATGATTTCTGAACCAAGTAATAGACAGCCCTACCAGAGGGGATGTGATACTGGATCTGTTGGTCACCAATGCAAGCAAGCTAATGAGGGACATCAAGACTGGAGGCAGCCTGGGCTACAGTGACCAGTGAACTTGGTGTAGTTCCAGTCCTGAGGGATATGGGTCAGGTAAAGAGTAAACTTAGGCACCTGAATCTTAGGAAAGCTAACTTCCATATATTCAAGGAGATACTCAATAGGGTCCCCTGTGAGACTGCTCTCAGGGACAAGAAAGCAAAACAGAGCTGGCAGATCTTTAGCGAAATCTTCCATGGAGCACAAGAGCTAGCCATTCACAGGAACAAGAAACTGGTCAAGAAAAACAAGAGATCTGTGTGGCTGAGTAGGGAACTGCAAGTCAAACTAAAGAGAAAGAAGCAAATGCAGAGGCATGGAAACAAGGACAGGTAACCTGGAAAGAGTATAGAGATGAAGCACAGTTGTACAGGGATGGGGTGAGGAGGGCCAAAGCGAAGCTGGAACTGAACCTGGCAAAGGATGTACAGAATAACAAGAGGGGTATCTACAAGTATGTTAACCAGAAAAGGAAGGTCAAAGAAAGTGCTCCCTGCTGAAAAACTGGTAACAACAAGTGAAGAGAAGGCTGAGGTACTCAACAACTTTTTTTGCCAGTCTTCAATGGCAACTTCTCCCACACCACCAAAGTCCCTATTGTAAGGAAAGGTCAGATTAATGACCACCTGAGGAACCTGAATATAAACAAGTTTCTGGGACCTGATGGGCTGCAACAGAGTCCTGAGGGGAATAAGTGGATTTTGTTGCCAAGCCACTCTACACAATATCCCGCTCTCTAAACTGGAAAGAACCACATCTGATGAATGGACTGTTAGATGGATAAGAAAGTGTTTGGACAGTGCAGCATGAATGTAGCAGTTAGTGTCCCTCTCCTGATGGACATCAGTGACAAGTGGTGTCCCTCAAGGATCTGTATTGGGACTGATGTTATTTAATATCTACATTTATAACACAGACAAAGGGATCGAGTGCACCCTCAGCCAGTTTGCACATGACACCAAGCTGAGTGGGGAGGTTGTCACACCTGAGGGATGGGATGCCATCGAGAGGAACCTAGGCAAGCTCAATAAACAGGCCCATAGGAATCTCATGAGATTTAACAAGACCAAGTGCACAGTGCTGCACCTGGGTAGAGGTGACCCCTGGTATCAACACAGGCTGGGCGATGAACAGATTGAGAGCAGCTCTGCCAAGAAGACTGGAGGGTGCTGGTGGGTGGGCTGGACATGAGTGGGAAATTCTTTAATGGGAGGGTGGTGAGACACTGGTACAGGTTGCATGGAGCAACCTGGTCTAGTGGAAGGTGTTCCCACCCATGGCAGGGAGTTGGAACAAGATAATCTTTGAGATCCCTTCCAACCTAAACCATTCTATGATTCTATGATTAATTAGTCTGGCTGTTCTCTTCTAGCTTACTTTCACATCCTCCAAAACTATTTTTAATGTAAAGTGAGCAAGGCACACACTGTGTATCAATTTTAGCCACAGACATCCCTTATTTGAATGCTGACCTCCTCCCAGCTACCTAGATGTGAATTAAAAGAAGAAAACTCATGTATACTTGTCCCAGATTATTATTCATTTGAAGGATGGTGCTAAATTATAAGTCAAATCTTTTAAAACTTTAAATGAATTTAATTAATTCTGAATTATTCAATTTTTTTTCTCTATTTGGTATTTGCTATGGTCATTTATGAAACCAATTTTGACCTAGTTATAGAAAATCCCTAAGCAAAAGAATGTTTAAGTGACTACGTAAGAATTGTAAAGAAAACCATGTGATGGAAACATATTATTAACCGAAAGACTTTCAAAAGCATCTGTCCATTTTTTAAAAAAATAGTCAGAAAACATAACAAAGATGCTTCCCATTTTAAAACATAGAAATGTTTTCTCTATTTCAAATGAAAGAATGCAAGAAAATCCCACATTAAAGAGCCAAAATCCATGAGTTGCAGGCAACTGCATAATGTAATCCTCCTTATCTGTTAAGGTCTATTAGAAAACAAATGAGATTACTTGCTTCTGCTGGGAGGATGAACTAGAAGCTGAGTTGATACTTAGGAATCTCCTACTGTTCACCTTGGCTATACTTTTACATACATTATTTTGTTTCGTGTCAATACTGTCCCATAACTTATATTGCTTATTTATTTTTCGGTTGTTTACCCTCCAAGATGAGCTTTCCTACTCCCTGTCAGCCTTTGCTTTGAAAGGGAACAAGTTAAACTATTTCAGAACTTTTCTGTATAAAAGGCTACCCACTGTCTTGATCATCCCTCACAGCCCTTCCCCATACTTGCTGCCATTGTGAAATACAAAAGCCAAGAATGATAGACAACATACCAATAAAAGGCAAACAGTGTTCTGTATAATAGGAATACTTATGTATCTATGCCAGAAATATCTTGCTCAACACATCTTAAAAATCACATTTTCCTCTCCACTAATTCAACCACGTTAGTTCTCGGATTCTCTTGCAAATACTTAATAATATAACACTTCTGTTCTGTGGTTTTCAACTGAATAACCCTCAGGTGACAACAGAGTTAGTACTACTAGTGCCTCTGTTATTAATCTTCCATTTTAGACTGGAAAGTCTAGTCTTATTGCATTTCTAATATATCAGTCCTCTCTATCACCCAAGTCTTCCTGCCTATGATGCCTTCTACATCTCATGAACATTTTCCTACTTCTTGTGCAAACACCTTTAACAAAAATAACTTAAAAGGTTGATTCTAAAACTGGAAGTACTGTACCTAATAATCTTCCTCCTAGCTTGACTTTTAATACTGCTGATTATTTTTCTTTCCTTTCCCCCCCTGCATTTCTTATACAAATCCCCTTCTCCTTCAGTTTAATGAAAACATTATCCTTATCTAATGCAATAAAATGCTTAACTGAATCCCACAAATAAAAGATTTACTTTACTCTCTTTACCTAAAAAATGAGTTGGCACATAACATGTAAGGTTAACACATTAGTCATACACAATCTACCTTTAATACACAGTAATTTCAAGTTGAGTTTTATACCTTTCTGTCTGTCTTTATTTCTACTTTCTTTTGAACCTTGTTATGAGTCTGGGAATTTTTCATGAAGCTAATGACAATTCCCTTTTCTATTTTTTTTTTCTTTTCCTGAGCTAGAGGCTATGTATTTCCTTCAAGCAGTATGAGTAACTTAGTAAGAAAAAGAATTTACTCATATTTCCACGATCACAATATCGAAACATTCCTGAGTGAAAAACAAGAGGGAGGAGGATTCAGTTTAACTTAACATTAACTAATCTGGAATCTTCCCAGCAGAATTTGTGATGACAAGACAATAATATTGCCACATCACTGTTTCTCCGAATTCCAAGTTGCTCAATAGACATTTGACTGAAATAAATATTTCAATATTTACTCTCTGCATTTATCACTACTGATTGTTTACCATTTATAGCAAATATGTACAACAAGAAGTAAAAAATAGAACTGTTGCTCATTACAAGTAATTAGAAGAAACCAACAGAAAGCTACAGACACTTTAAGTTTAGAAGTTTGAAGCATCATGGATTAAGCTGACAAGTAATAGAGCAAACATACTGAATTAGCTGTGGAGCACTACTTTCAGAGTAATTTCAAGTCTCTGCTTCCAGTTTTATTGCTCTCTCTTCTTCAACTGAAACCCCTGAAGTTAAGATGAAGCACTTGTCAAAGTTCCAGAAGGGTCTCAAAACCAGCCCAAGTACTCTCTCTTAAAGAGAAACTAGTGCAAGAGATATGTAAGAAGAAAAAAAAAAAAAAAAAACCAAACAAAAAAAGGCTAAGAAGAAGTAATAGGAAAAAAACAAGAGGAAAAATGACGATGAGAAAAACTTCCCAAAGTACTGTATATTGAAGACTGAGGTAGAAAAAACAAGTGAAAACCAACAGAATCAATATGAGAAAATGGAACAAAATTTTATGATCCTCTGAAGAAGTATTTTTACCTATCAACTGAATAACTAAGTAATGAGAATGGTCTACAAAACGTCAACTTATTCTTGACTGTAAAAATAGCACAAATAATATAGGAACATAACAAGAATACTGCCTCCAGAGTTAAAGACATTGGAAAATGTCAAGTGGACAGTGTGAAATGGAGTTGGGGGCTGGGGGAAGGAAAAGATAAATATCAGGAAAAAGAAAATATTCTTTTCTGTGATACAAAACCAAGCATAATAAGAATAAAAGGGAAAAACATAATGAAGCTGTGAAGTACACTGTATATTTCAGAGGTTAAAGCAGACATCCAGAAGACAAACATCTCATACTCTTATCTACTTCAACTCATAAAATTTCCCATGAACTGTATTACTCACTAATCTTTACAAGTATGCAGAGTGGTTACTAAGAATGCTGTCCAAATAGCCATTACAGTAAAAGAACATAAACAATGCTGAATATCTGACTGCAGAATCATTTTCTTTTTATATAAGAAACTGATGTCAAAAAAAAATGTCACTTGCCAGCCTAGACACTAACTAAATGAGAGAATGAAGTATCTCACTTATTTCATTTCATCATATACTTATGCCAGTAATGTGATACTAATAAAAGTGTTACTAGTAAAAACATCTCAGGGCTAGGAGTTCATAGGAATTAATTAACCTGAAGGAGGAAGAAGGTCCACAGAGGAAGAAGGCTCAAGAAAGCTCACAAAGTGATTCTCACCATTCAAACAATTAGTGTGTACTGTTCTACATTCTCTTCCCACTTTGAGGAATGTAAACATACAGGAATTAAATTGCATTATCATGAGTAAGAAATTTAACCTATCACTTTAAAACTGGAAATTGCAGGATTGAAAGCAAGAACAAGCTGAAAAAGCACACTTAATTCTGATTTAATAAGCCACTCCTCAGCAGATGAGCACAGTTAATTGAGGATGCACACTCCCCTACCTTGCTAGTTATCCACTCTGCAACCTCTAAAAATGGCCATGCATGGCCAGCTAAAGCTTCTATCCAGAAATCTCCTCTGTGCCATCAGACTTGCAAAGAAAAAAAATGTGAGAGAGAGCTTGGTCAATTGCAAAGCGAGAGTTGCCCTGCACATCATACCAGAATGCTGACAAAAAAGTGGATGGCCTTAAGAAGGAAGATTTATCTCCACCTGGAAGGGGAAAGGAAGGTGTCTCTTAATTAACCATACAGAAGATTTGTAAAGAGCCAAAAGGTGAGAAACCAAAAATTATTGGTGAAGCCTTTCAGTGCTTTGATTCCTTTCCACTGAAAAGCATAAAAAGTGCAGTTTTCCTAGGGAAGAAGACATAATATCCTTTAATATTCTTTTTAAGTATTTAATATTCTTTTTCAATCTTTCAATGGATTTACACCAGTGACTGACAAGTAAATAGCAAGTCACTGCTAATAAAAATGCATACATAATGCAATGAGACTGCCACAGTTGTGGTCACCAAAGCACAATGACTGATCTCAGTTGGTCCAGTGAATAAAATTTAGTACTGAATATTAACAAAGAAAAAAAAAAAACTAGATCACATTAGATCAGTACACTAAAATACAAAGTTGCAGACTTTCTAAAAGGTAGGAAACATAAGAAATGTTTATAAAATGAGGTGGAATTGTAGAGAACAGGGTCTCAAAAGAAGTCTTGAAGGACAGAGATACCAAAGACTGTTAAAATGGAATCATAGAATTATTTAGGTTGGAAAAGAACTCTAAGAAAATCGATTTCAACCATTAACCCAGCACTAACAAGTACACCACAAAACTATTTCATTAAGTGAAACTAAATGCCTCTGTAGTGGTGACTGAAGCACTTCCCTGGACAGCCTGTTCTATTGCATGACAACTCTTTTTGTAAAGAAATTCTTCATTGCATGTGAAATGGTTATTACAATGTTTGACTTAGCTAAACAAGGTCAACATAGAGATTACCTTTACTGAAGGGAACCAAGGCTCTGCTGCTGATGTCCACCTCCTTAAGAATTCTCATTTCTGTTTCCCTGACACTAGTGTCACATTTGAATCTAAATAAATAATGTGACTATATTCCACATTCTCCTCTGTCGTGGAACAGAACCTCAAAGTTAAATTTCGGGCTGGTTTTTGTCCAGACATTATTTCCCTTTTAATCACAACACTGAGGGATTCAGCTCCATTTTAGTAAAACATTTAAGCCAAACAAATTATGGTGCCGAAGTACCTGATGAGCACCTGTGAGTGCACCTATCCTTTCTGTGACTGTAAAAACCAACTTAAACTGGCATTCTTCTTTAAAATACCCTATAAAGACATGGAGATCTTTGGAAGATCCTGTGAATTGGCATTTCAGAAGAGATGTTAACTGTACTTTTCTTTCACGGAACACAAGCACCCACCAAAATCAATATAATAGACAAGATGTGAAGAGAAACTATAACACAGTGATTCCTGGTGAAAAGTTCTGCCTTCAAACTGCAAATATTCTGTTACAAAAGAATCTTTAAAAACTTCCTTCACAATATTTAATAGTTCCTCATTCTGTGGCAGAACTTTCATTTCAAAAGTGACAAAGACCTTGTAGGGATAGAGTACAATCCCAGTCAGATCTCACAGAGTTATAAGCTGTTTAAAAAAATTAGCCACTAACCTTTCTGCTTGCTTCCCTCAGGAAAATTATGGCAACCTCTCAAAGTAAAGTTTGAGCTCTAAGAGCAGTTCACCTCTGTCATTACCAAAACAAGCAGGCAAAGGAAAGAGAACATATTTACTGGTAACCAATATTCAGGTTCTGGACACAGCAGAAAGGCCATAAGAAGAAAGGAGGTCACACAAGCTTGTTTCCTTGAACTCACTATCTCACAGGTGTCCCATCTGAAATACCCTTAGTTCAGCACAAGGACAGGAAAAAGATAAGGGTGAATAAAAAGCTAACTGTGTGGAAAGAACAAACACACCCAAAATATTCCTGCTCCTGGAGGAGCATTCTGAATCAGTGCTTGTTTTCATACATACCAACCAGACTAGTCTTCTGTCCATATCCTGAAAGTAAAGTTGGCTGTGTTAAAGGCAGGCTAGAGAAAGAACACCCAGTGAGTTGCAAAGCCAACAGACTGAAGCGATTCACAAGGTGCTGGGGCAGGCTGTTGGCTCTGAGGATCTTTGGATGAGAAGGTTTACAGGAAGTCTCTCAAGTGGAAGGGCAGTGTTGAAAGACAAACATTAGGAAACCAAAGATCAGGATTGTATTACCCTTCTTTATGTTTTCAGCCTCTGTAAGAACAAGAAAAATCACATCTGAAGCTTGGGAGACACATCTGGAGCCAGATATATTTCCTCCAGACCAGATAAAAATCTGAGGAAGTTAAAGACCCAAAGTAAAGAACATTGTCCACTGAAGAAGCTTCAGGAGAATTAGTACAAACATGAGCCAAGGACCACAGAAGGCAAGGGCAATGCTCTCAGCATAAAGCAAGAAAGCAAGTGGTCTGGGAAGGTCACTATATCCTGAAAGAAAATGAATAAAAATACTAACTAAGAAAAGATTGAAGCATTAGGGCTTAGGAGCTCCTCTACAAATAGGGCCAAAAGTTCATTGACAAAACAACTTCATCTTGAGCAAAGAGTGATTAGAATGCTGCAATACTGTAAAATGTCATGCCTGAAGCATCACATTTTAGGCACAAAGAGCAATGAAGCATCTAGGATGCTCTACATTTAAGGTTAAAAAGATTTTAATGATACCAGGTAAGTGCATTGACTTGGAGAATGAAGAGACACTGTACTTGGAACACTAACTTCAAACCTTGCTCTCTATTCTGTTAACTTGATTTTTAGCCTACATAACATTATTTTAACAGCTGTCAGTGTAATGCTGTAAATACACTTAAGAGTATATATGTTATTGATCCCTTAGAGGCTAAATGTAGCCATTAATGCAGTGGATGGTAGTGAGAGGATGCATTTGTCGGAAGGATTATACGCACCCTGTGCCAGGACACCTCACCCAACACCATTTTGTGTCCATTGTGCAAATTCATGATAACAGGGTGAGGGGACTGCAGAAAAATCAATCTCGGACAGAATTTAGTGGAAACTGTAGATTCCATAGCAGAATCTGGGTTTTCTGATCCCAGATACTCTATGTATATTTAAGATTTAAAACACTGTAGAAATTAAACATTAGCTGTCAAAAATTTTACTGCAGGAATAAATATCCTCTGCCACTTAAGGAATCTTATTTTGTTTTAAGCCAACCATATAATCACTATTGTCTAAACTGATAGCTACTGGCAATGGCAAAGCTCATCACCTGCAAGCTCCCTTGCCACTGTTCTTTTGGGAAAACTATCTTAAGACAAACAGATGTTTCTGCTGTTTTAAACCAACAGGAAATGGACTGACTTTCTCCCTTTTCCTTTCCTAGAAACAGATACTAGCAAAGAAAAATCTTAGCACAGCTGTACTCAACACTTTTCTTGTAACAATATGTCTGTGTGGGAGGCAGGCAACTAGTGGGAACAAACAGGCCAGGGGAAGTGAAATGTAGCATGCAGAAGATGAACACAAAGAATTAATTTGAAAGTCTGTGACTGGATTATTGCACCATAATGCCAATGCACTAGCAGGGGAAATAAAAGGGTGATGTACAAGGCTTTGCTTTTAGATATGATCTGAATCCTATCTCAACTGGTAATGTACACAACTGAATTAAGTATCAGCTGGCAATCTCAGTCCCTTACAAGCAAATAGATGTTCAAATAATCTGAAAGCTTCTTTAGTACAAATAGACTGCAGGTTTAATGGCCAAGTTGTAGCCTTATCTTTAAGGAAATGTCTTTAGGGCAGGCCTGAGGAATGAATTAATATGATGAAATGCAGAATTCATGCTTTGTGCAGATAAACCAAACACTTAATTGTCACTGCTGGCAAACTGGCATCCTTTACTCACACTAGATTTACATAAAAAAGGAAAACTGCTGTTGAAGCTACTGCATTAGAGCCTCAGTTATTATAGAAGAGGAAAACTTGAAGAAAATGATGAGACAAAGCCTTGCAGAAAACCTGGTTTAAATTGATTTGTGCTGGAATTATGACATTTTAAAGTCATGAAAAGCTTCAGAATAGAAAAAGGCAACTTTTTTGAGAATGCTTTTGCTGAGAAATTCTTGCACAAATTCATGCTGCCATCTAATGGTCTAAATCAGCTATTTCCAGCTGAATAATTAAATCTGAACAATCACTTGCATTATTCTTTGGACTATTCTTTATTTCCCTCAGTTTTAATCCTTTGAAATTGATATCTATTGTTCAGAATTAAGGAGATATAACCTATTTAAAAAAAACTCTGAATTTCTATTTTCAAGTAGTTTTTAATATTTCTTCCAAGGTTCTTTTCCCAAACTACTGGGAGGAGTGTGATGAATGCAGAAAGGAGGTTTTGCAAAGTCAGTCAGTAAACATTTTTATCATCACATCTCTCAATCCTTAAAATACAAATTTTAAGGACAGAATTTTGCAACATTGAATGGAAATGCAGGCAAAGCACTTCTGACTCTGGCTTTTTTGGGGGAAGAATGTTGTACCCTATGGCTAAGGTCTGAAGCTGACAACTGTAGCAAAGTAAAAATCCCTGTGGCACCTCATACTGCTCCCCCACAAACCAAGAGATTTGTTTGCTGTGATCAGTTCAACACAACCCAGGAGTGAGGGTTCACTTCACGTGGGGAGCAAGGGCACTGGTCTCTACAGCCAAACAGCTTCTTGCAGCAAAACAGGACCTTATTCAATCAAAAGCAATTCAGTACTTGCATGTCTGCCTCTCCTCAAAACTGCTGTTACCCAGATATGTCCCTAAAGAGTTTGTTCTTTTAATACTTTTCTCTCCCACTTCTCTCCGGGGAGAGATTTTTGTCTTTTTTTCAGTCCTTCCACTGCGACAGTCAAATTACTCCCACTATAGCACTCATAAAATTATTGCAAATCAACATTCTTAGGATTATTTCTCAGAGCAGGATTCAGCCTTAGATTCAGAGGCCTAAATTTAGGTATTTAGTTAATGTGTAGACACTAAGTTGCTATAAAAGTGAAGCTCTGGAGAGATCCATACAAAACACAGACAACCTAGCTTAAGGCACGACAAACAGCATTCTGGACTAGAAATTGTTCTGCCTAATCCTTCCACTATTTATAAGGGGAGACTGAGACTTTCTAATGCACAGGCAGAGACTATTTGAAAGGCATCTGAGCTTGGATCCAAATCCCACCAGCACCCTGAAGAACTGCACCTAGCTGCCTGAACACAAGCACACAGTACAACTTGAGATGGAGTCATGTACCTAAACATCCACATGATGTGACACAGGACTGACCCATGGAACAGACAAGTTTCTCACAAATAGCTGGAGTCCTAGTGGATTATATGAAACGCTACGATGACTGAACATCACTTTTAGGGATTCTGTCAATTGCCTAAACTTAGCTACACAGGGCCATTTGAAATGCTCTAGGGTATCTGACCTTCCTGACCTTCTGCCTGACCTTCCGCTGCCACTCCAGTAAAGGTCTCCTCCAGGTCTTCTGCTAAATCCATTGGTACCATGTGGATGTCTCACACACCCTGCGATGTCTCAAGCGGCACCAGAGACCTATGTTTAGGCAACTTAGTGTCCCACATCTGCCACAGCATTTTTGCTTGGGAAAAAAATCTGCTTTACACACAGCTGTGCATAAAATCCTCCTCTGTTGCAGCAAGCCCCAACATAAAACCTCAATAATGGGAATTGAGCAACAGATATTAGGCTAATCATGTGCCTAGAGTAAAAAAAAGACTGCCTGGACCAATCTGAATTTTACATTTTCCAGGCTGCTGGCTGATCTAATTAATAAGAGATAGAAGTGTTTCAGATCCAACTGCCTTTTATATTATGCACTGGAATATTTGTGCCTCAAACAGATGAGGCTCTCCATGCAGAGAGCTGTCTTTTGCTAGAAGGTAAACAGGGTGCTCAAGCAGCAAAGGAGAACATCTAAAGGTCATGAAAATTTCAGACCTCATTCTCTTTCTGTAAATTAGGTAACTGGGTTGTATAACTGTAGGTGTAGTTTTGGAGATGCTAATATCAATAGATTTTTACATTGTCTCCTGCATTGCAACCCACTCACTTCAAATTTGGCTTCCACAGCTGTTCTTCTGGCTAGATTTTCCTTTCTCCCCCCTCATAGGACTATGTAACTTTTGTGAAACAAATGAAGTTGGGTGAGGATTTAGACTGCATTACTAAGCACTCATGTCAAGTAACACTTCTCTCAAATATTTTCCCTTTGATGCACATATTAAATCTTTAGGTCAGCATTCATAAAAGAAACAAACTCTTCATTTTATTCCATTCTTTCACCATACAATCTTTTATTAATATGACTTGACAATTTTAGTAATTTATCCCATAATCACACAGTCTGCTCTCTCTTTGATCATTAGATTGGATAACATGTTAGTCCACTATGAAGCTAGCAGCTGCAGATGTAGTTGGCCACAGACCAGCCCTCAAGCTTTCTTTTATTATCCCTCATTTTTAAAGTGCTTGTTCAGTATTTAGGCACTGGTCCACAGGGCTGATATACATCACTTCAGGAGCAGAGAAGTCTACAGTTCCATGCAGCAACTGAGTACCTGGCAGGTAGGAACTACAAGCCCAGGTAGGATGATAGTCTGTGCTTTGTGACCAGGCAGAGTAGCTGGCTCCACAAGAGGCAAGGATATGCTGTTGCTTTATTTTTCTGAGTTTGGTCTTGCAAATGGCACTGTAAAGAAGCACTAATTAACATCAAAGAAAAATGTGCTCAGAATGGCAGAGCTATGAAAAAAGAGAAGATGGGGAATGGTTTGTGCACTCTCCCATGCTCTGAGGAGAAAGAGTCCTCTCTTTAGTCTGCAGTACACAACATACATGCAGGAAGAAGCAACTCTACACAAGACCAAGATGAAGGCTCAGTGCAGCAGAAACTGTCCAAGTGCACAGAAGCTGTAGTTTATCCAAGGCACAATACCACTTTGCGTGACATGCTTGCAGAGCTATCACACCATCCAAATTCCTTAAAACCAAGCAAGAAACTGCTTTAATTATTTTACTTCCGTTCTTTAGCTTGTCATTGTTTTGTATTTCCTTTGTTCCTATATTTCACAAGTGGTTTTAATTTTGAAACCTCTTTTTTTATATATATAGATTTTTCAAGCTCTCTAGATTGTGGTGAGACACATATTAAGGAATTTTATATATTAAGAAAACAACTTCTGAATTCTCCTAAAACACAAGGTTTGGGTTTTATGATCTCTTTAACGTTACTTTCCAAACTAAAACATCAAAAGCTGCTGTTCAGTTTCTAGTGGTTTTATTTCCTGGCTGAAAACTCTTTGTTTAGGTAAGTCTGTAAGATATAATTTCTTCTGTCACTTATAGACATTCTATAATTGAAAGTACTTCAGGACAATTAAACTTCAGGAATGACTCTTCAATTCTAACTGAAGAAAAAAATAAAACCAGCATTCAATGGTAACAAGGCAAGTTGGACAACCCTGTAGTCAGAATTGATACCTTATTTTCCTCTTTAACTGCTCTCATTTAAGCAGTCGTTTTTAATTCTTTTTTACATGGTTTAAGCCAATTGCATTTTAGCCAGAGATGCGAGGGAGTATGGGTTCTAGCATTGGCTACAGATATGAAAGTAAGCACATGCTTTGTCCTCAGCTCTGCCAATAGTTTTCAAACCTGACCTGGTGTCTCAAGGCCTGGGCTGTGCTGAGCAGCGTGCCAGTTCTCCTGACTCATGCCAAATGCTGGGCTGACAAACACGCAAGCTACATCAGTTAGCAACCCAGCGCTGAAAGCAACAGCACCTCCTTCCCCAGAGTCAGCCTGGAAAACTCTTAAAGAAGCCATAAAAATTAAATCTTCACCATTTTTAGCTTTTCTGTAACAAATTGTGTTTGAACTGGAAGGCCTTAGTGCGCTTTTGTTGCAAAATTGCTTGAAATTCCAACCTGTGAGCTTTCAAATTGGTTGTATATAACTGGTAAATTTTGAGTGCCAAGAGTATTTTCCTCTATTATAATCTGTTAGGAATACAGAAACCTTTGTTAAATAAGAAGTTGTCTAACATGGCTGGATTCAGGGTTGACAACTTTTTTAAGAGCTCTGTCATATCAGAGGCCATCAAACTTTCTTTTACCAAACTTGCATGGATTTTACTTCAATAAAGAAAATCCAGAGAAGACTCCAAGTTGTTATCTACACTGTGAAATAAATGAACTGAAGTATACACATACCCAAGCTACCAGAGCCCTAAGCTGGTAACTTCACATGATTCAGCTCAGCCTCACACAGACTTCATCAGCCTGTCACAAGATGCAGTATAATGGCAATGGCCCAATGCTGTTAACAAGTTAGCAGTACTGCATTCACTATCTTGAGTGAAGAGTAAGGATGAAAACATTCATACCTCATCCAGTTCCAAGCTGGACTGTGTTTTATCTACTTAGCTACCCTAAGAGGGACACTGACTTGCCTTGCACCTCCTAACTTAGCACAGGAAGAGACTTAAAGGCTAAGACCTTAACACAGTGTTAAACACTGCCTTAAATGTCTTGCTGTCTGCCATGCTGAGTTTTGCATGCACAAAGCTCTATAAACAGCCAGTATCCAACACCTACCCTGGTGCAGCACTATCAGCACTGTAAGCAACAGGTAGCTAGAGCATGTCCTGACAAAAACCACAGAATTACTAAGGGAAAATGTTACTGAGAACATTTGTTGCATTGAAGAGAACACCTATGGAAGGATGCTCATTTAAGATATCTCATCGCTTGCCTTCCATGCTAAGCAGTAGAAAAACCTTCCCTTTTTCCTCTCACTTGTTTGCTGTCCTTCTCCCTATGAAAAGGACATACCTATCACATAGCTATCACCTTCACTGTAAATTTACACCATCAGCTTCAGACCTTGCCAATGGATGTTGGCCCCTTACAAACCTGCTTCATCATCCTCTGTGCAACATACTGCCCATATAAATATGCTCCAAGGCATGTGAGAGAGTAGTCCTTCACACACTTAAATCAGCCTAAGTTGCCCTTACTTTCCAAACACACCCCACCCCTCTCTGGTGAAGGCACAAGCTCCCGTGTGACTAGAAAAGAAGATGTCTAAGTACAGTTCTAAGTTGAGGAGCAACTTCTGCTTTCCTCTCCCCCCAAAAATTGATTAATTTCCGACCAGCTCAACTTCCAGTGCTGGAGGAAGGAAATATTCAGGGCCCCAAAGGCTAGGGACAAATGAAGGAGGAGGAATCACTGCCACTTTGACATAAATCATCTTAGCCTGGCAGGGAATCTAGCCATCAACTTTGCATACGAATTGCAACTCTCAGATCATGTTTCCATGAGATACTGAAAAGGATCTTTTGTGCCACTTGAAACACTAGACTTTACTGGTACAGAGATATGGCCTAGAATGAACTTAATAATCTGTTTTTTCCTCAAGACATTAGTCTTGCCAGTACCAGAGATTCCCTAATGCAACCTCCTAATCTTCATCTGTATCTTCCTCTATTTGAAAAGCACATTTCTTTAAACGGAGATCAGCAAAGGGAATGCGGACATAGTATAAAAGACAAAGCTTCCAATTTATTTAACATATTATGTATCTTTTTTAATAACAGAAAATAATCTACAGTCAGAAACTAATGAAAATTAAAAAAAGGTTCATGCAGCATCTTATCTACATTAATTTTCAAATCTTGTTTTTAACTGTCTATACAATCTGCATTTACTTGGGTACTCCAACAGTACTTCTATTCCACTACCCAATTCCCAAAAATCAGCAAATGAATGCTAAATATAATGTGGCAGTAGAAGAAAATAAATGTAGCATATTATACCACAGGAACACAATACAGTGCTGCATCATATGCTTTATACTTCAGACTTCACCGGCTATTATAACCAATGCAGACTGTGTCTCCAGACTTGCCTGTGGTGAGGGTGACTAGGAGGTGCCAAGCGATGCTGACTGGAGGAGGTGCAGGATGGTGCCCATCACAGCCAGTGCCCACAGCACAGCCAGGCTGAGCCATGGGGGCTGTGCTGACTGGAGGAGATGCAGATCGTGCCCATCACAGCCAGTGCCCACAGCACAGCCAGGCTGAGCCATGGGGGCTGTGCTGACTGGAGGAGGTGCAGGATCGTGCCCATCACAGCCAGTGCCCACAGCACAGCCAGGCTGAGCCATGGGGGCTGTGCTGACTGGAGGAGATGCAGATCGTGCCCATCACAGCCAGTGCCCACAGCACAGCCAGGCTGAGCCATGGGGGCTGTGCTGACTGGAGGAGGTGCAGGATCGTGCCCATCACAGCCAGTGCCCACAGCACAGCCAGGCTGAGCCATGGGGGCTGTGCTGAGCTGCAGGGCCCGTGCCCAGCACAGCTCACAGGACAGGGCTGTGCTGCTCAAATCCCCTGGCCACAGGACAGACCTGTGGCAAGAGATAGGCCCCTGGGCAGCTCCCCCTTGGTACCATCTGCATGGCCCTGCCTTTATCTGACAGCACAGCAGGAAGTTTTCACAGGACCATCATTCCTGACTATTCCTGGCAGGGTTGTCCCCTGGTAAGCAAATCCTGTAAGAGTGTGAATGACCAAGAGGGGTTAATCTCTGCTAAGGCTGAGGTCTGCATGATGTGGTGCCCATGGGGAACAGTCCTGGTCAATGCCACACCACTCAGGGCCCAAGGTATAGAAGGCATAGAAGATTATCTGTAATACTTGTTACTTAAACCGGCAGGTATAACAAACAGCATTTAAATGATGCCTTACAAAGTCTAAGTGCCTTCTTACTGTGATAATAAAGGGCCAGCACCTCCCTATGCAAAACAAAGCAATGAACAATTATTTCTAACACAGTAGTCCATCAACAGTACTATACAGATCATTTTCCTGCTTCCTCTTTCCTCTGGCATTCGTGTGCATACATGGCATGTGCACAGCAGGTATGTGTTCATGCAGATAGACAGGTATGTCCAGTTATTTACTACTTAGTAAATATTATTAGTTATTATCCAATTTACTAACCACAGTATTATTAGCTATTCTGCATGGGTAACTGCACTCAAATAAGCACAATTTAAAAACAAGCACAGATTGTGGACTTCTATTCCACCTAGCTGGTTTGTTTTGTGATCAGAAAAATCAAGTGGCCTTGGCTACCTAATGTGCCCAGAAAAATAACCTTCATGTATCATTTTACCCTAACACCAAAACATGGCTCTCATGCAAGAAAGTTTTCAAAGAAGCAAACTTATAAATTGAGCTAGACACACTAATCATTTTCAATGAAAAGAAATATTAAGAGCCACGAACTGCTGAGTGTTTTGACATTCTATTTCCACCAATACCTTTCCATAATTAAGTTCAGATTCCAGAATTCCAGATTTCATGCCTTTAACTAGCTTTCATTTTTTCCAGTATAGCATTATATCTGCTAGTCAAGCTAATCTCACTATAAAAGCAATTCAAATAAATGAAGGATTTCTAAATATTAACTAAACTCATTTCAAGCACCATAATTAGCTTTTTAAACCATGATGGATGTAAGCAGAGACACAGGTCAGCAGTGACTAGAAATATAAGACAAGTGATACAAAAACCAGGCACTGTTCCACAGAATAATTAAAGGGTTTCTTCCAGGTTATATTGGGGTTTTTTTGTCTTCTATAATTCTAGGTATTGCTGTTATAAAACAACACAACCCACCAGCCAAGCAAATTTAAAAAAACAAAAAAAAATCAAACTCATAATGATGTGTTAAAACCATGCACTTACGAAATTATCATGATTTGGGGAAACGTAAAATAGAATTAAGTAAATTGAAATATTTTCCTTAGACAATTCTGAAATGCTGCTTTTTTTTAAACCCCTTAATTTTTCAACATTGCAATAAATTCAATTTCTAATGAAGAGTAATTTTGAACCAAAACACTCCTTCAGAGTTCATACCCTCAAGCCATTTGACAATTATGAGATGCATAAAAATGAACATGAAATCCATCAAGTCAAGATTTATTAAAAAGGCAACATTTTCCACTGATAAAACATGTGATTAGAACTTTCTGACCTGTTTTGGTTCGGTCTTTTTTCATATTACAGATCATATTTTGTCTCACTTTTGGAGCTTCAAAAGACCTGATTTAATATAGTTCCTCTGGGGACAAATATGGAAAAATGAGGAAAAACCTATCTCAGAGAAAGTTTTTCAGATTAAAAATTGACATAGTTCTGAATATAGCTTTTTAAACTGTGAAATAAAGGATTTTTCCTAACTAAACATTGAGGATTAAGGAACTGAGATAGCTGACCAAGAAGAATGGCTAAAAAACCAGAAACTTGAGAATGGTTTCAAGCCAGTTATCAAAATGCAGTCCTTCCAATTTTATACTCAATTTTGAAGAAAAGATTCCTTCATTTTTGATGCCACAGATTCTAATCACATGACATGACAGCAAAGAAAAGCAAAACCGTTCTCTGAAGTTAATGCTCTGCCTCCTCACTGCCATGGCTGTTTAATGTGCTTTTTAATGCCCATAAAAAAAATAAATGCAGTTTTACACATCTTTATTCTTTTGATGAGCTATAGGCACCTGTCTCTTTTAGGAGGCAATTATGCATGTTTCTAAATAACACTGCAGACTCTCCTTAACAAAATTTTTAGTTTTCTTTTACTCTGAAATAACCTAGAAACTTAATGAAGACTTAGGACATAAGGATAAAAAAATTAAAATAACAGAAAGAGTCCAAACCTCTGATTGTACATGCCCCGGAAATTATAATTTGCTCTATAATTGGGGATTGGCTTTGGATCTAATGGCCTGTAGATGGCAGGCTCTCCTCTTTTCATTGCCAGACCATTCAGCTCCACAGTTGGTGTTATACTGCCTGCAAAAAAAACCACTGTGAGTAAGGTGCTTAAACCAGAAATACTGAAGAACACACAAGCAGGACTGAGCTACAAAGAGAGACCTACAGGATATTTTTTTTACTCTTAAATTCAAAAGATGCAACTAAAAACACATTTCAGTTTCTTTAAAAGATAGGAATATAGATGCCAACTTAATCAAAAGCAATGAGAAAGAACATTTAAAAATCTCTCTCAATGAATTCTCTATGCAGTTTCAGTGGATTAACCTACAGATATGAATGAGAAAATCAGTGTAATAAACAAGCTGGTTATTCATCTTCCTAAAGTACTTATAATACATTATGATACTTTCTGAAAGAACTATAAAGATAATAGAATAATGTGTCTTTCTGCTGAATACCATTAAATAAAACCACAAATAGATCAAAGAGTCATTGAAACAGGCATGAAGTAACAGGCATTACTGCAGTCATTCAGGAATCTTACAAGTTAGAAAAAAATGTTTTATTTGCAAGACTTGAAAACTTAAGACTATGTCTAAGAACTAATGGTCTCATAAGAGTGATCTAACAGACTGAGCATACAGCTCCTGGAGATCAGTGCAACTACAGCCATCTGCTGGTGACAGAATGCAAAAATAGAAGGCAGCCAGTACTTGCACGCTTGCATGGTTTCAAAAATGCCAAATAAGCTACATCCAACTTCTTTCTTTCTTTTTTCTTAGTTATAACATTCAGCTACTGTAATCCCCACTTACACTGTTGTCGGAGAATCCTAAATGAGCTAAATATGCATTCCAATAAAAAGGATTTAATATATTCTGAAAATATTTTCATGAGAGATTCAAATAAATTTACCCTTTAAAAAATTACAATTAATTTTCCAGTCTGACATTGAAGCTTTATATGCCAAATGATAAAATTGTTTATGCAACACTTAGTCAAAAATTTATACCAATAATTCTTATAATTTCCAGAGCAAGACATTCCTATGAATTAAATATTTTTATAAAAACACAAAATGTCATTTTGATGAGAAGATACCTGTGCATATACAATGGAAAAAAATTATAGTGTTAAATGATAAAATTTTTAATTAATTCTCTTAAAGCCTATTCCTCTTGTTATCAGATTTTCCCTCTAAGAATATGCTCAAAGCCAAAAAAAATCTAGAAACTCAGTAATGCTCTGCAATGTCAAGAACCAAACTCAGGATCCCTTTTCACAGAGGTCTGAGCCTCTTGCTTTCTAAGCAGCTAAAGTGACAGTGACTGTGAAGGAAGCAGAGCAAAGCCAGTGTCCTGGGTCTGGAGAGGAAACATACTGATCTCCAAAGGAGAGAGAGAACACTAGCATACCACTCTCAAACAATCCCTGATGCTCAGGATAATACTCACAAGTTCTAAAGGAAATTTACTCCTGCTTTTCTCTTTCCAACATAGAGAAAATAAACTACAAAATTACTTAATTTTAAGAAAGTGGCTAAAGAATACATTTTTTAAAGAGGGAGAGGGGCAGACAGAAATTAAAGGGGGGAAAGGGAATACAGAAAAGAGGCGAAGGGAATGGATTGTTTAAAAATAAAAGTGAGAAAATATTCTCACCACTTGATTTCCTTTACATTAGTCTGAAATGAAGTTATGATTTTTTTTCTTTATTGATCAAGACAGAACAGATCACTGAGCATGTGCATGAGAGGTACCTCAGGTTTTGCATGCAGTGAAGGCAACTTGTGGGTAACAGCTCAAAATGAAGGCTGCAAGACACCAGTATACATTCTTTCTATTATTGAATCAAGTTTCTAAAGCCACCTGAAAGCTTTTTGAAAGCACAGGTTGCTCTGAAGGAAATCTCAGCATGCAGGAAATTACCTGTCAAAGTTCTCATGTCAAATCCCAGCCTTTTGTTTATGCCAGAGATGCAATTTCACAGGATTGGACTGGATAAAATTTCCAGCTTCACTGGAAAGTTAGCTAAAATAATGCTTTGGGAAATGTGTTTTAGTTAATTCAGTCTGGTTTTCTCCTTTTCTCCAGTCTGCTTACTGTTGATCACATACCATCACTTAGCACACATCTAAGCATTACCTAAGAATATATTCCTTTACAGTTCAACCATTTTAGATATGTGCATTAAAAATTCTTCCATGAGAGCTTACTAGAGGTTCTGCATTATCCAATCATACTATAGCTATGTTGATTTTCATCCTATAAATTTAAGTATCTTGTTAAAATTACTTATCTAGTGCTATAATATGCTGAGACTTCAACAAGATCTAACACAGAGGAAAATGTCATACCTGGATTATTGTTTACATTGTTTTTGGGTGGTCTAGGCGTTGGCTTGGGAAGGGTGGTTTCATTCAATGCTTTGCTAGCAGCAGCATGTTGGGCCTTTTTAATACTGCTTCCTTCAGCTTCCCATGTCTGTTCTCCAAGAGTCAGCTGCACTGTGAACATCTTCAAAGACAAAGAACAGGTAAACACTGGCAAGATTATCACTGTGGATTAGAACAATATGTATAAAAGCTTCCAGGGCAGAAGAGAGACCGTGCTTTCTTTTCATTGTATTCAACTCCCAGATAACACATCTGATTCTTCCAGAGATCAGTGAGACCTTATCAGTGAGCAACATTTGGCCTTTCAAATCACAAAGTAAAATAGTGTAATGGTAATGTCATTATCAAAGAACAGAATAGTACTTAAACCAAGTAAGAATAACTTCAAACTGATCCTCTGCTCTTAGAAGACTATGTACAGGTCAGCTATGAACACATTTCTTCCTATATTTTAGTATGTTTAGTCACTTTACTTGTAGAAAACAAATACTAAACATGCTACTGAGAAAAAAAAATCAATTCTGTAATGATTATGAATGAACATAAATGACTACACACTTCACAAGGCAGCAGAGAATTTGGCCCAGATAGTTTTACAGAGTGAATTAATTTCTCACATATCCAGATTTCTAAAAATAATGCCTTTTGTTAGGGCAGAATCACAACTCAAGCATGTTCAAAAAGAGAAAGTAAGAAGCAAAAGAATTACTATCTTTTCTAATGAAACTGCAATTCTTAATGTAAAATCTATAGTGAGGACAGGAACTGCAAACATCCAGAGTTCAGAAATGGACTAACTGATAAAAACCATATATTTCAAATTCTGTGATAGAGGGCTATTTCAAGTATCCATGCTGTGCAAATTGTGCTGATAAAACTCAATGCATGTTTAAGATATTAGATAGACTCTATCTTCTGTACGATACATAAATGTTCTGTTTAAATTTGAGCAGCTGAGAACAAGGGGAGAAAAGCTGGGAACTCGATATATTTGCCATATAATCCCTAGATAAAAAACAGGACTTAATAGTCAGACACACACAGTAAACTAAGATTCACCTACCTCAGAAAACAGACTAACTTAGTTGAGTCAAAGAAAAAATTATCTACATATCAGTATGAGAAGTATATAAAGTAAAATTTTAATTTTGACAGCTCTCTAATTGTTTCACTTATTTAAACTTGCTAGATTCAGGACCAGGTTTTTAGAGATTAATATGGTGGTCAGCCTTTAAATCTGCCTTTACATATACATTTTTTTAGCAAGTACTTGCAAACAAGCACTTGAACACAAGAATGTATGTGACTCCCAGCTCAGCCCTCTGCACATGCACACATTGCATTCAAACTGAATGCTATAAATACATACTGATGTCTTAATTACAGCCTTGAGTTTTAGCCTACTGTAATTTTCAGAAGCACAATGCGAGTCCCTGTATCAGAGCTCCTTTGCCATGTTGGTTTTGCCACAGCAGTCACAACAATTTCCTCATGGAAGAAAAGAGAGAAATAGTCTCTTCATTTTACACTCTGTCAAACCCTACCCCCATCTGAAAGCTAAGATGGGTATTAGAGCTAAATACCCATAATTATATAAATTACCTACGAACATACATCCTTATTACTAAAAAAGTTGAAATTTGATTTCTGGATCTGAAGTTTATATATTTTATATTTTGCAAGAAAGTATCAGTACAATATTTTTATAGGAGGAGGAGAATCCTGAATTTAAATGAAAATATGATTAATAATGGCTACTTATCTACCTATAACTCTTAGTGCTTAGAGCAATAAATAGGAATTCCAGATGATAAAGGGCTTGCTCAGGAAATTTCTGCCAGTCAGAGCACCTTCTCACTTAACACATCTGCCAAAAAACTCCTGGAAAAAACCCACACATAGAAGTAGGCTTATTCCTTTATTAAAGGAATTAACCTGCCTAAATCCAAACTCTGGAGCAGACAATGGAACATTCAAGTCCTGGAATACCAGAGCTAACAGTTCTGCTATTGACTGAGGGACATTTTTCACCTGAGGAAATTTCTAATCCTTACACTGAACATAATTTACCTGATGTCCAGAGAGCAGAAATGCAAAGGCCACCACGCTTGTGCTTGTTTCCACTCTGCTGTGCTTGTAAGGTCAGTCTCTCTAAGCTCTGACAACTCTTTACTCCTCACTTCTTCTGTGTACAACCTTCTCTCCTCCTTCCCAGTTTTTGAAGTGCTACATCCCTTACCCCTTTCCCTCTTTTCTGTACCACCATCCACTTTCTTTTGCCACTGTTCCTTTTAAATTTGTGTCCTGAAATGACACTGACATGGAAGGACAGAAGACACGATCAATCTGACTATGTACTCCAAAATGTCATTTATGCTAACAAAGACTTTCGGATTTTTCTTATGATGAAGAATCCACCTGGAGGGCAGACTCCTAGAAACCCTAAGTGCACTGTTAGGAAGAGCCACTTCTCTCCCAACTGCACTGTTTCTAGTTTTCTATTTCACCCCAATTGTCTAAACTTATTTTCCAGAGACAACTAGAAAAAAGGGTATAAAAATTTACTAGCATTTGTGGTCACAACACAGACAGCTATCTTGGAGAGCATGTCTGAAAATTGTGAAAAACACCAGTGGTCAGGAACAGAGTATGTGTAGGAGCAAAGCAATATGAGAAGCTCCTTGAATGGCAAAGAGCAACAGCAGCACTACATCCTTCAGGTCATGCTCCCAGGACAGATTTAGGTCTGTTTCATGTATTCTGTCAAGTATATCATCATATTACTAGCAAGACATGATACTAAATTGCTAAGAGAGTCATAATAAATTCTATCTCTTTCTTCGCTTTTCATAGGTCAAAACCTGCATAATCTTATTAATATCACCCTCGTTCTTCATTCATTTCCCTTTTTTTATCTCACTACACAGATCAAAATTAGAGTTAATATCCTTCTGAGTCTATAGAGCACATAACTGGTTTTTTTACCACTATGAGCACAACTAAAGGAATGAGGAAAATTGAAAAACTGAAAAATTAAGGCAGTCATTGAAAATCTGAATTTCAGAAGTGCAGGTAATGCAGACTTAAGTAATTTCACTGATATCAGTTCCTTTAAAAGTAATAACAAATATATCATAGAATCAATATAGTTGATTAG
Source organism: Agelaius phoeniceus (assembly GCF_051311805.1). Lineage (NCBI taxonomy): Eukaryota > Metazoa > Chordata > Aves > Passeriformes > Icteridae > Agelaius > Agelaius phoeniceus. The sequence continues at coordinate 122,228,440 of NC_135265.1, forward strand.
ACCTCTAAGATTAGCAAGTCCAAACTTGGACCAAGCACCAGCACACCACACAAACCATAGTACTAAGTGCCCTGTCCAGTCATTTCTTGAAAACTTCCAGGGATGGCTATTCCATCACCTCCCTGGGCAGTCCAGTTCAATGCTTAACCACCCTCTCAGTCAAAAAAATTTTTCATCATGTCCAAACTGAACCTCCCCTGGCACATTTTGAGGTTATGTTCCCTTATCCTTTTGCCAATTGCTTGGGAGAAGGGCGCCCCCTTCCATATGTGAACAATTTCTTATCCTACTAAAATTTTAAGCATAATATGAATGTCATATAACTCAAATCTCCTTACTGCTGAGAAATGTAAACAGCCAAAACCACACCACAGTCAAAGTGATTATTTTTTTAAAAAATGGGAAAAAAAGGTAACACAAGAAATACAATAGTGGGAAGTTACAGAAAGCCCAACAAATTTAATATGCAACCTAAAACCAACCAGTCAGTGTACTCTGTGGTGCCAAATACCTCCAGAAAGAGGAAGAGCTCTTCAATTTCCATTTGCAACGAAGGATGCTAAAAGCAGCCCCACACCTGCTGACATAATTTCCACCACTGTAACACGTTCAGCATCACCAGCCAGAGCTGAAGGTCAGCGATCTGCATCAGTTCTGCACTAGCTGGCAACACAGTGTGCAACACAGGAACAAGGGGCAAGGGCAGAGACAGCCCGTGAGGAGCTGAAACTGTTACTAACCTACACCCTGGCCCTGCTGCCTCATGTGATTTAGCCACTGCAGAAATACCACACACAAAGCAGCTACTAATTATGCCAGTGTCTCACTCAGAGGATTTTCTAGGATTTTTTACTCTCCCAGTTTGCTCCTAAGTAGGGAGGAAATACAAAATTATATCAAAAAATTACCATGAGGATATTCCTCTGTATTCCCCATCATCTGAATGCATCCTAATTTTTACTTATTAAGTTGGACATCCACCCAACAAGCAGCCAGAGTTAGCTGTCAAATCACTAGAAACTTCTATGCTATAATCACATTAGGAGTTTTAGTATAACCCTACATTGTCAAGTTGCACAGTAATAAAGTTTGTGCCCTAAAATGCAAGACTCAAAGACAGACTATCAACTTAATGGACAAAAAATTGCATCAATAAGCACTTTAAAAAATGTCACAAATTTGTCATCACCTGCATTACCATGAAACAAGTGCAGAGGTAGTTATCAGAGGCATGCTGACTGCGGAGAAAGATTCATGCAGCCTAAAAAGCAAATGCCCCAGAAAGATTAAGGAAGGGTGGTGACACCCTGAAAAGACCTTCATGAGGTCTATATAAAGACCAGCAAATGTAAATTCAAAGATGAGAGAAAAAGTAAAGTACAAAATGATCTACAGGGCTTCTGTAACAGAAATACAGGCATACTTTCTGAAAGTGTGGTCTAAAAGAGAAGCAAAATAAAGAAGAGGAAGAAAGCCCTTACACTAGAAATGTAGCTGGGTTTGACAAGCACATTTGTCCAAACCATGATATTATCTGTTCAGCATGTAAGGTATGGCTCATCACCTGGAACTGTGACCTTACCTTGGCATGAGCAGGCCCTCTTTCATTCAGAAGCTTATACTGGGGTTGAATTCTATTGAAACGGGCTAACTCATTTACCAGACACATTGGAGTTTTCTCTTTGGGGTTTGCCATGTTATCTTGGAGAGGAGCTGTAAATAAAGAGTCTGTAAAGTTTTTGTGGAGAAATGTACTCTTCACAACTTCACAAAGCTTTGCAAAAGCAGCATGCTTAAAAAAGGAAATACTTTGGCTAAAACACAACTTTTGCATATATGCTAAATACAAAGTTTAAATACCATTTAAATATTAATCACATGAAACTATGTAGTTCCCAATAACAATTCTGATTACATGCAATTAAAAAAGCCCCAAAACTATTTCTTTCCAAAATGTCTATATGAAAGATGACAGTGCAGGAGAGCATATGCATATTCTGTATTTTCTGTGTCACCAAAGTTTACTGTCAGGAGTATACTGGTTCCAGGGGTTGACTACTCTTTCAGAATGGTTTTTCCACTCTTTGAAGCAGAAGTGGGTAGCATAAGAGTTATGAGACAAATACAGTAGATGAAACCCTGAGGTCCCCATTTATTTCTGCCAGCTTCTTCCCAGAGTTTTAGACTTTTCTCACAATACCAAAGTCACTCTCAGAACACTTACATACAACACCACCCCCTTTAAGGATTTGGTTCTGCTTTCTTTAGATTGTTTCACTTTCTGTGGGGTTTTTGCAATTTATTTGTATTTATCCCTAACACACACACGTTGTCATTTCTTGCTTAAATTGTTAGGACAACACTTCTGCATTTTACACCCAGTTCAGCATAGAAACTACAGCGTTTATTAGGCCACAAAGGAAACACCAAATACTGCCAAGCATTCAGAATACATTCTGTTCTAGGGAATAGAAATAAACTTGGAGACCTTCCTGCTCCACTAAAACTTCTCTATAAAAGATACACCGAGAATTTGACAAAATAGACATGTTCTTTCCTGAGCTTTTACATCACTGATCAAAACTTCACTCCAAATCTGAGCTCAATAAAGAAACTAAAGTTTGTAAACAGCTTATTTTAAGCCAAAACATTTTTCTACGTGTGTTTTCTCCTTTATTTTAATCCTCTTTAAGACCTAATTATTATTTTTTAAATTAACAAGTCATCAGAAAGATTAATTTGAACACCAAAGATAATATATCTGGACCAACTTACCTGGTGAGTTGATCAAAGACGTGGGATCAACAAGGCTGGCAGTAGGACTGCTACAGCTGGCAGCTGATTCTGAAATGGATCCATTCATTGAGGATGGCAGACTCAGTGTATTTGTAGCTGTAACTGGCAGGGGTAGCACCACAGGGGCCATGGTGGGTCCAGACAGGTTTGCTGTAGTCTGCATTTTAACTTGTGCCATTGCCTGTCACTGCAATAAATACATTTATGATCAGCAGAGCACTCTGCAGTTTGAATGTCCAATGACTACAGTGCTATTAGCAACACTCCTTTTTTGCTCCTGGATCTGGGTCACAAAACTGTCCACAAAAGTCATGCCTCTGTAAACACTACTTCCAAATGGATGCACAGAGAAACAGAGCTCAGAGCCAAAGAACATCCCTGGAGAAGAACCCGCACACTTTGGCTCCAGGTTCTGCTTTTCAACGTTGGGGTCACCCTGCCTGAAATATAGCAGGAAGAATTACTATTCCAGAATCAAATTCTACACAATTATTCTGCAGATGAGATAAGAAATTGCCAGTATCTTTAAGAGAGGATGACTTTGCAACCAAATGCCATAGCAAACTTGTAAACTTTCGCCATTGTTTCTCCAGTAAATTACACCTTAAGTATCCAATAAGGCACAAGAGAAAATCCCTAATTTTTTTGGCCAGATACCAAACTAGAAAAGAGGGGAAAAAAAAAAAGGAAGGAAAAAATACAAACAAACAAGCCCCACCAATGATGTAAGATGCAAGTTCTTAAAAAAAAAATCACTGTTTATTCAGTCAGGTGGAGTACTTCAAAATCCTTGTATAAATTACTGGCAGAGGTACCAGGATTTCCTAAACTAGCCTTCAACCCAGGGGCTAAAGCATTTACTGGGAATATGCCAGGTACTAATTATCTCTTTTCATCTACCCAAATTAGTTTCTTTATTGCAAATACCTGTTCTCAGGCTAGGTCTACATGCATAAACAAACCAAGGTCAGGGCACCACTCCATATTACTCACTGAGACTATGTTTCTTGGCAAAATTTGGGCTACTGGCTGAAAACTCCTGCTGTTGCAAAAACTATGCAAGAGCAGTTTAGGTGCCTGCAGGCATCCCAGGTAATCCACTCAATTAAGAGAGAAACCAATCATTGTCAACCATCTGGGAAAAACATTTGGGCTTCTCCTGTCCCATAAGGAGCAGGATGATATATTTTACTCAGCAGCATGGACACAGACTGTATTATTTGGGTTTCATACACGTGAGCTGATCTGTACAGAGCAGATAGAGACACAAAACCTGTGAGAGCCAACAAGTGGCCTGGGCAACTGGGACTTGTCCCAGCAGCAGCTCTGGTCCTGCTGGCCAAGGCAGAGCAGGGGTTCAGCTCTCCTCCATCACTAAGCTCTTTGCTTCTTCTGCTGGGGTAATTCTCTCTCCCTATCAAAAAAAAAAAAAACAAAAAACAAGCAAACCCATTCAACACCTGAGAGACTTTCTAATGGAGGGCTTATTGAAATGAATAACCTATATAAAAAATACTGACTACCATCAGTATTTTTGCCCGTCTCCCCCCCAGTCCATTAAAAATATCCAAGTATCTTTACTCAGAGGGACAGTATTGTTGGATTAAGATCCCAAATCACTCATTACACCTTGGAGTACAAGTACTTTAACACAGTTGCACTAGTATAATGAAAATAATAAATCCTATTACTGTGACTCTGTCCTTTGGAGAAGAGGTTCAGACTGGAATGCCATTTTGATTACTGAGGAAAGACAGATAACTGATTTAAGTCTCTGGAAAGGTAAAAGTAGAAAAAAATTTAAAATTGAGATGCAATCACCTGCCCTTTTCATACCTTTCTCTGGTAAGATACTAGTAGTGACAGATTTAAAAAATATATATAGAGTTAGATGAGATATGTTCAAATACCTCATGTGTTCAAAAAAAATATACTAAATTCATTCTGTAAAAATCCTATCACTTCATAGCAAATGCCATACAATACAGCAGTATTGTTAGAAAGGCCTAACCTAAAGACTGAGAAGGTGTAGAACTATAGAAGTCTTTGGTAGAGAACATGTCTGCTTCTGATTTTAAATACATTAGTATAAAGAGGAATTAATTGAAAAAGATTCTTAATTGTAAACATTAAAGTCAATGATGGCAGAATCGGGCCATATGTCTTAAACATATTTAAAATGAAAGCAACAAACCATGAAATATCATCACAATAATTGAAGTTTAAAAAACTCACAGTACTTTCAGCATTTTATCCTACAAACATGAGTATGAGAAAGGCATCACTCATATGGTACTACATGAAATACTACTGAACACCTGGTCTGGAGCCCTGCCAATTGTGAATTACCACTTCAGCTTCCAGTATTTCAAAAGTTTATTCTTCATGAAAGCAGAACTTACTAATAAACAAAATATTATGTCCTACAATACTGATGTTCTAAAGGGAGAAATTGTGGGAGGGATCCCTTCCTATTAAGGATAAAACAAGAAAAATCAGTTTAAGAATAGTATTGAGGAACTGCAAAAATGAACATGATAAGGTTTAGGGAAAAAAAAGACACTAAAAGTAAAGTACATAGAAAATTCAATTCTGAAATCAGAATTTATCATAACATATTGAGTGCTGGGTTGCTTTTTTTAAAAGCTGCAGAACTCCTACAAGAAACTGTAACTATTTTGCAAATTAACCTGTAAAAGCAAAGATGTCAAGGCAGTAATATAATCGTGGAGACTAATTCTTAAGCAGATGAGATATGGAGATAATAAATTTGTAATCAGTTCTAAAAATACACTAGTAGAGAGAGATAACAGAAAGAATACAGTTCATATAGTGATGGCATGTCATTCTCACACCACCAGGCAGCCAATCTTCAATGTCATGACAAAAGATGTCAAAAACTCTACGTTCCACCTTTTCTTTACATTTTTAACATATATACACCAGTGCTGTACTGCTTTATAAACAGTGAAGCAAAAAACATTTTGGGGCCTTCCAGCCACAAGCACACACATAATAAAATACACAGCTACCTAAAATATAGGACTTAGGGGAGAGAGATTTCACTAAGCTGGTCAGAGATGAAATGCAGTTATATAATCAAAATATTTTTACATCTTCTATGCAGATATTTTTGAAAAATCTGACATATACAAAAGCAATGGTTCACTTAGGATTAAGATTACAAGAACTAAGATTACAATTAGAAAAGTCCCCACACCCCATTTCAGGTGGCTACCCAACTCATATCTAGAAAATTCCTACACCCAAGTGTCTCCAAAGATGTTTCCCTTGAAGTTCAGCAATGGTTACAGACACTTGCACCTCTCAGAGAAAGCTGGACTGCACAGCTCTGCCTCCCAGCTTTGTGCCTTTACTCAGTTGCCACGTCAAGACACAGCAGAAATGATGTTCCCCAATGTTTGACTCACACACATCTATGCAGTCAAAGTCTGCATGTCACAGCGCTGCCGTTTTTGTAAGGCTGCACTGCAGGGCCTATGGATGGCATACTGCAATGGTTTCCCCTCATTGTCTCACCCACACAGATGCAGTAGAAATGCAATAGCAAACACATAAAGGGATGCAAATATATTAGAATTGCATTTTACTTCACTTCCCCTTTTGAGCACTTACTACATAGGCAACTACACAGGTTTCATAAAACACTTGGTACTGACTTTCATATTAAACTATGTACAAGCTGTAGTAGTTCCTGACAAACTAAAAATGACCAAATAGTTCCTGACAAACTAAAAATGACCAAATCAAAACAAACTCACACCAAAACAACACTCCTCACATTTTAAAGTGAAAATATTGTCATAAAATACTCCATTCACTTTTTAATATATCAGGAAACACAATGTTGTGAGTTGACCATGTCTGTACACTAGGTGACCACAAAGCCTGCTCTGTGGCTCACCACCTCAGCTGGACAGGGGAGGGAAAATATAATGAAAGACTTGTGGGTCTAGACAAGTGCATGAAAAGATCACTCACCAATTACTGCCACATGCAGAACAAACTCAACTTGGGGAGACTGACAATAAATTCATTTAATCAAATCAGAGTAGGAAAAGAAGAAATAAAAACCAGATCTTAAGAACACCTTCCTCCCATTCATTCTTTCTTCCCAGGCTTAACTTCACTCCTGAATTCTCCATGGCCCAGAAGGATGGTGAATGGGGGTTACAGTCAGTTCATCACATGTTATCTCTGCTACTCCATCCTCCTAAGGCAAGATTCCTCATATTCTTCCCCTGCTCCAGCGTGGGGTCCCTCCCACAGGTGACAGTCCTCCACAGATTTCTTCAATGTGAGTCCTTCACACAAGCTGCAGATCTTGGTGAACTGTTCCAGTGTGGATCCCTTCCACAGGGTGGCATCCTTCAGGAACAGAATGCTCCAGCAGGAGCCTCCCACAGGGTCACAAGTCATGCCAGTAAATCTGCTCCAGCATGAACTCCTCTCCCTCTCCATGGGGCCACACATCCTGTGGCTCTCCCCTACAGGCTGCGGGTGGATCTCTGCTCCACCAAGGACCTCCATGGGCTGCAGGGACACAGGGCTGCCGTGTTTCACCATGGGAAGCACCGCAGGCTGCAGAAGAGTCTCTGCTCCGGCGCCTGGAGCACCTCCTCCTCTTCCTTCTGTACTGAACTTGGTGTCTGCAGAGCTGTTTCTATCACATATTCTTACTCCTCTCCTCTCCTCTCCTCTCCTCTCCTCTCCTCTCTTCTCCTCTCCTCTCCTCTCCTCTCCTCTCCTCACTTTTCCTGTTTCTAAATCTGTTATCCCAGAGACACTACCAACAGCACTGACGGGCTCAGCCTTGGCTGGCAGCAGATCCATCTCAGAGCCAGCTGGCACAGGCTCCATCGGACACACGTGAATCTTCTGGCAACTTCTTATGGAAGCCACCCCTGTAGCCCCTGTTACCAAAACATGGCCATGCAAACCCATTGCAAATATTAAGTTACATTTACAGATGCAGAATAGTTTTAAAAATTGTGACTATACTTGTATCATGCTAAAAGCACCAAAAATAATTAGTTAACACTTCTTCTGATTATTATTACTTTTTGTATTTTTCTGGAATCACTTTATAACCTTAGATCTTGTGACAAAAATATGAACTGAATGCTCTGGTGAAATGATTCTTGGACTATGTCACAGTAATTGAATAAATTAAGACAGATAAAGTAGATAAAACACCACAAAAGGCAGAAAGCAGGGACAATGAGTTTTCAAACCAAACAGACTTGTACAATGTGGGAAAATTGAAAAAGCAGTATTAAAAAGAGAAGTTGTATGCACAATCAACAGACAGAGAAACTAATGGCCTGAACAGTCAAAATAAGGCTGGACTTCATCTGGGCAGAAAGTGAAAATGCACATATGCAGAGTCACCCCACTTTCACAGTGCTCTGTCATACAAGCCAGAGTACTAAATTTAATCTGTGCACAAGTATGTAATGGTGGCACATACTACATATGTTTAAGGACTTTACAAATGGAACAACTGAGGGCCAGCCACTGCTGAGCAAGAAAAATTACTTGACATATCTTGTATTTTATATAACCAAGAGTTCTGCTTACACTTTCTGATCAGTGTCCATTTTTCACAACAGTATTACATTAATGATCCCACATCCTTTTCTACAGAACTCTACCCAGCAAGTTCTAGGCTGTGCTCTCTTTGTGAAGCTGTTTCCTAGCTAATGAGACTTTGTTCTTGTCTTCCTTGAATTTTCTTATTAAAAAACCCAACAAAACAGAAAAAAAAAAAGAAAAAGACAATCATTTATTTTTTTCAAGATCACATTCAATTTTAATACTAATTCAAAAATGTTTGCAAGTCTTCTCTAAGCCTGTTTTATAGCATCTCCAATTTAATAACTGCACTGTTTCATCCACATCATTAATGAAAACATTGAAAGGTACAGGAACATCAATCCAACAGACTGGGGGCAGTGTCTAAGCAAGCAGCAAGCATCTCGAGAGTTTTTTTCAGACCAACCCCATTTTGGTTAGAAGCTTGTTAATGTGATTCTTCTGTGAAAGTCCCAACTCACAGAACTCTAATAGTTAACAGCTTCCTAACTAAGAAGGGTTTGGTTTTACCCTTAGCTTTAAAATTCCATTAAATGCTCAGTTCTTCTTCTATTCTTCTGATATTAATTCATCCGTTCAGTTACACAAAAGCATACAAAACTGCTTAAGGGTGAAATACATTTCTGGTGTGCCATTTCTCACATTTATGGCTAATATTTGTACATTTCTGGACATTATTACAAAAAGTACTAAAGAAGTTCTAAGCCTTATGCAATTTTTTTCACTGTGTTATATCTAGCTACTTATTTGGGGTTGACAAAAACCACACAGCTCTGGATTACCTTCAGAGCAGCCTAATTAGAACTTCTGTCTTCTAATATCAAGTAATTAGATGGCCACACAGTAGCAGTTTAGCAAGAGTATGACTTAAAGCAACAATCAGCAGATGATTATCCAGACTTATTTGAAAAATTAATTTTATTTATCCATTTTAAATAGCAAAAAATAAAACACTAGGCATGAAATTGAACAGGGTTTCTCTGTTTTAAAAAATATATTTTTTTTTCTGTATTACTGCTGGTCCCCCCTGTTTGTTCTTCCCATTTGCTCCTCCATCAATTTCGTAGCTTTTTGCCTTATGAGGAGTGGTTTGTCAACAGCTAAACTGATCTAATGACTTGCTGCCATAGCAAGGGACAATCCCATGTCCTCTCTTCCCTGCAGCAAAAAGCCAACACTTTCTGTCCATCTCAGTGGACCAGTTTTCGTGGCAGGTAAGGACAAAGACCAGAGGAGCATCTGGTCTGTACAAGGAGGGACACAAACTCCTGACCTGGAGTGGGTGCAAGGAATTAGCCCTTTCAACTCCTGCTAATCAGCTTAGCTTTGCTGTCAAGCCATACACTGAAGTTCATCTCCTTCACACTGCTCCTCACAAAGCCCATGATCTTATCCCTGATGATTACATCTTCAGAAACCCGTGGCCTGGTTTCTTTTCCTTTACTGTGCCTTACACTAGAGAACCTCAGTTTCAGTGAATTTATGAACACAGCTACCAGCTAATTAACAGCTAAGTAATACATGGCAGCAAGTGAAGTGATGCCTTAAAAGCATTTTACTTTGCATAAGTATAAGATGGGTGGGGGAGAAATCACTAACTCTTTTATTTTCATTGTTTTGGTAAGATATTTTACAAGCAAAGGAAGTGACACAGACTATTAGGGACTAATACCCAAAATTTAAGGAGCTGCAAGGCTTACAAAAATGTTCCCTGTATTGCTCAGTGTTGAACCCAGTCTCTGAAGACTAAATAACACAGTTTCTCACAGTTTGTTTTCTCTGCTCTTGGACTGGAGCAGAAAAGAGTTGTAGATAAAGCCCCAGGAAGGCAAGGAAGGGCCAAGCAGGTGCAGTGAACAGCAGGTCACAAGATCCACACTTACAGATATTATCACCCACAGAGGACTATCCTTTGCCAACTCTCATGTACAATCAATAGGAACCTTCCTGAGGAAAGAAAGGAAGGTATTTTTAAAAGAAAAAATCAAGTAGGAAACAGACTAAAAATCTGCAGTCATATTTTTCAACCACTTCTTCAAACAGCAGTCAGTTCAACCTCCCTTTTGAATTACTACACAGAACAGCCACATTAAAACAACATAAAAGGACTTAAAAATCAGAAAACTGAGGTAGAAACCGCTTCATCTTGCACATTTTTTTCATCATGAAACCATATCTGTTCCCAAGCTTCCAATATGATGTTGATCCAATTTGGTACAGCAAGTCTCCAAATCAATGACCACATTACCATTATCACAGAATCACATTATGTGGGAGTACATATTATTTATATCTGTCACTGAGTCAATCCTTCTTTAACAACTCACTTTAAAAATGTTTCATGTAAATTTGAAAAGTAAAAAAACAAACCAGACAAACAAGGCAGCTAATTATGGAATCACAGACTAAACCTAAAGATTTTCTCAATCAACAAAATGGCCAAACATGGGGACTTTTACTGCCATTTAATTATGGTGTGTTAGCAACAGGGCAAGAACCAAAGTCTTACCCTGCAATCAAGATTGGATTTATACAACTTGAAATACATAGAATGTCCCAGAGTAAATATAATAAACAAACATTTAGGATGTAGTAAATTACTTAAACCACTACAGCAAAAGTCGAGTAACTAATAGGAAAAATCAGTGAACTAAAAAGCCATTTACATGCACAGTACCTGTCACACCAGCACAATCACCCACACTGTATGGCACAGCTGTACAGTGAGATATGAGGACTCAGATAAGGATTAAAGGCATCTATAATTCAGGTTTACAAATATAAGCAAGGTCTAAATTGTCACTGAGTAAAATGAAATACAGCATGGGATTACCATATTTACCAGAGGGTACTGGGCTTGCATGGCCAAGCTTTGGCAGCAGGGGGTTACAGGAGTGGCTCCTGTGACAACCTGCCAGAAGCTTCCTCTATCCAGCAGAGCCAATCCCTGGCAGCCTCAAAGATGGACATGCTGCTGGTCAAGGATGGGCCAATTAGAAATGGTGGTGATGCCTCCAACATATTTCAGAAGAATAAAAAAAAACCTTGCACAGTTGTAATGGTAGGCAGAGAAGAGCAAGGTGGGAATGTGTGACAGGAACAAGTGTGCAGACAGCAAGGGCAGTGCAGAATGAGGAGCAGGAGGAGCTCCAGGCACCAGAGCTGGGATTCCTCTGCAGCCCATGATGGCCATGGTGAAGCAGCTGTGCCCCTGCAGCCCATGGAGATCCAGGGGGATGCAGGGATTTGCCTGCAGCCTGAGGAGGAGCCCCACCCTGGAGCAGAAGGTGCCTGAGAGGAGGCTGTGACCCTATGGGAGACCTGTGGAGGGACGGGCCCTGTTCCTATACTGGAGCAGCCTGGCCTCGAAGGACTGCACCCCATGGAACAGTCACCCATGCTGCAGCAGCTTGGGCATGGACTGCTGCCCATGGGATGGAGTCATGGTGGAGAAGCTTATGGAGAACTATGTCCTGTGGGAGGGACCCCACGGTGCAGCAGGGGAAGGACTCCTCTCCCTGAGCAGCAGGAGACAAAGCAGGTGATGAACTGACTGTAATGCCCATTCCCTGTCTCCCTGTGCTGCTGGAGGAGAGTGTAGAGCTGGGAAGGAGGGAGGGCTAGGAAGAAGGTATTTTTAAGGTTTTATTTCACCTCTCATTATCCTGCTCTGATCTTGTTAGTACCGAATTCAATTAATATCTCTAATTTGAGCCTGTTTTGCCCATGATGGTATTTGATGAGTGATCTCTCCTGGTCCTTATCTCAACTCATAAACCTTTCATTATATTTCCTCTCCCCTGTCCAGCTGTGGAGGAGAGTGAGAGAGTGGCTTTGATGGCTGCCTGATATCCAGCCAGGGTGAACCCACTACAGTCTTTTAAAGACCCAATACACAATGCCAGCTGAGACATCCTGAGACACCACATTTGGAGACCTGTCTATTCCATCAGCTGCTGCTTCAGGAAGCAGACATTCTCTCTGAAGACTCCTGCCACATCTGACACTGCATGTGGCAGGCAGTTCAGAGAAACCCTGACATGAAGAGGCAATGAAATGGCAATAATGTGTGTGTTTAAAGGAATGTATTACACCAGTCAGTACAGCCAGCAGACCCAGGGAGTTATTCAAGGTGATCAACAAGTAGGCTTCTAATTTAGGATTAGCTAACCACACAGCTGAGTGGCAGCTGAGAAGCAGACAGGGTAACTTAGTGTCTCAATCTGCACAAGAATGCAAAATACAGGCACCTGAATCCTACCCAAAGTCTACTGCCAAACTTGTCTTCAACAAGTGATCATGGATGTTACTAAAACTAACAAACACAATTACAGACATAAATAAGCTCCTTTGAAGAGACAAGTATTTTGTAAAGAATGATGGAAAATGCAGGGGTTAGGGCACTGACTGCAATTGTGCACATTTGCATGAGCAAGAGTATAAAACCTTGTAACAAGAAACTTAACAGAAAGTGGAGCATACTGACAGGCAGGAATGCAACTCTTCCCTTGCTTCCTTGGCAACAGCAAGGCTGACATGAAAAAGCTGGGAACAGAGCAACTCAGGCCACAGTGCATCTTACTGTGTACAGCAAAACTAATGACCCTAGACTGTACATGTGGCTAATTTTCTTTTCTAACAGAGAAATCAGTCAGTTCCTGTGTCTACTAGTCTTGCCACTCAAAGACTCAAGGAAAGACTTCATAGACAGACATCCTAACAGAGATCCTAAGTAGAGAAACTATTAATATTAATCTGAAAAAATTATGGGAAAAAGGATTGCTATTTTGTATTAAAATGGTAAGGGACATCAATCAGATCATCAACTTGAAGATTTCAATGCCAGAAGAAAACTAAAAGATAAAGAAAGCCAATCTGTTGCATCAGAAACTGTTTGGCATCTCAAAACATTTCAACCTGTTTATAACCCAAAGCCCAAGGGGGAAAAATCAGTCTGGTTTATAGAAATGTTTGCTGCGTTAAGATAATCTCATCAGAAAGTCTCTCTCAATTTATTGTTCCTGTCCAGAAAACAGAGAAGATGGTATAAAAGCCATGGAAATTTCCAACAGCCAGTACAAGCTAACCCAGTTCTCACAGTGCCACAAATTTTAAGCTCAGAAAAGACTCTGAACCATCCAGACAGAATATTGGTTCAGACACAGCCATCAGTTTGACCCAGCCAAGATACCCTGAATCACTACAGGGAAGAAAATGTGAAACTCCTTCATGAAACAGCAAGGTGATCATCAGAGCATTCTTTGTGGGCAGCCTTCCTCATCCAAAACTCATTGTGGTTTGAGGTAGATCCCAAAACCTAGTTTACAGGTGGCTATAATGCCTTACAGATCAGAGGCAGGACACACACCCTACCCAACACCAGAGGTAATATCCTCTTTGTATTTGCTTACTGCACCTGAGAGCAAGCACTAACCCAAAGCACAAGAGCTGGCTGTCCACTATTGTAACTCTTCAGCTCTCTCCTTTATCATGACTATAAACCACTTATGACTTCTTGAAAACTGGAAACTTGTATCTCCCCCAGACACTCTGTGGTACACAATCGTATCTGTAACAGTTTTTAAAAGATGAAGTGGTCATCATACCATCTTACTCCAGATACAGGTAACTTGCATTCACCTTATGTTGATCAAAAATGAGTTAGTCAGCTTTCCTGAAGAAAAATAGCTGAATAGAAGGGAATAGAATAGAACTAAACCGCTAGTTTAACAATCAATCATCAGCTTAAAAGTGGAGAAGAGGATTAAGTAAATGAAAAAACATGACTCAAACTTGAGTCTCTAAGTCTACCGACTTGTTTGTATCAAAGCTCTAATTGGTTCCTTATTTGTGATGTTGGAGTCTATTCTGAGGTGCTTCCAAGAATCTAGTTTCTGATTTAATTAGCATTTTGAAATTTCTCTCCTATATATTTCTAAAAGCTGCACTTTTTTCCCAATTTGTGCTAACAAGTAGTGGTTACATTCCTAAAATCTCCAGTAAGCTTTGACTGATTTTAAATTACAACATATTCTTACTTTTAGTAAAACATCCCTCCAACTGTTACTTTGTTCTGAAGCAGGAAAAAATTACTTCTTGACTTCAATCCCTAAGTAGAAATTGCATTTTATTAATGGAATTCAGAAAATCTCCGTTTTCCTTCACTGCCTGTGACAGACTACTTCTTATATAATTCGAAGTAGCAAATTTGGTGAAGTAGCAGAACCATGCCTTTTTCTTTGAAATGAAGTTACAGCTCCTGACACCAACCCTCCTCATACTGTAGTCAGCTGTCTATAATTAACAGCTACAAGTTCCTCAGAGAAGGTGGTTTCAGTGGACTAAGCAACAGGTGTTGCACTCTATTGTTAGAAGCAGATAAAATTCTGCTTTGTGTGCCTCTTTTTTTTGTTCTCCATGAGTGTATTTAAGCAAAACCACTGTATTTGACAGCTAAAGTGATGAATGCCCACACTGAAGTCTCATCCAGTTTCCAAGAAGTTGCAGCTCCCAGAAACAGCTGGGGTCAAATTGCCACCTTCTGTTCCTGAAACATTCCTGGAGTTCCCCCTTCTCTCAACTCTTCCATAGACAGTTTTTTAATTGCTTGGCTATAAGATAATGTGGACATAGAGTTCATACAGAGACTGGCTCCCCTGCTCACTAGGGGACAGGACTGGGACTCTGCTCCCAGGCACAGAGTACCTGTGAGATCAGGGGTCCTGCACTGATTTGACAGAGCTTCCTTCCAATTTCAAGTGCAGCTCTCCTCAGTCAGTGAATTAAGGTAAAATAATTCCTGAGTATTGGATTGGGCCTACCAAGTCTCCAACTGAAGATAAGCACAAAATCTAAGTTTTCAACCGGAGAAAATTAAGTTTAAAGATGCTGTGTTTGGGGACACAATCAATGCTAAACATTAGCTGAACACCAAAAACCTGCCACAAATTCAGCTGCAGCACAGAGGCAACACTCAACTGGCAGGATAGCAAAATGTTATTTCTGGAGTTGAAATCAGCAAGGATGGTACTAAAGTAACAACAAACAACAGAAAGGAAGAATGCTGGTAAAAAGATATTTTTTTCAAATTGAGCAAACTGTGAGGGCACAGAACCAGCACAACAAAACCAGGCTTTTTCCTCCAACTTATGTACTAGAGTTTAGGAACACTAAGTAGGATACACCATCAAATAGCAAATAAGAGACCTTCATCTATAGAGCTGATGATTCAGAATAACTCGTTTCCTCAGACCAAAGGAAGTTATAAATGTAACTACTACAGGGAAAAAATGTAAACAAACTGAATTAAAATTTGGAATTGTCTCAAGTATTTTTACCCAGATAAAGTCAGAAATAAAACAAAGGATAACGCTGGCTTAAAGTGCAAGCTGACGCACTGGTAACACGAAATGATTCAAAATAATAAGAAAGAGGACTTGGAATTGAGCAAAAGCAAAAAAAAAAAAGATTGCATTTATTAGGAATGGGAATGCTGTAACTTCACAGACTCGCGACCACCTAGAGGATGGATGGGTGGGTCATGCTCTGAGCTGCCCTTCAAAGGAATGTCCTTTCTTACCACTTACTGTACTTTGAGGACTCCAGGGTCATTAGACTCAGCAGGGTAAAGTTAGCTTTTGTGACTCTGGAACCACCCTAAACTAGCTTGAACAGACTTGAAAAGAACAAACTTGCTTTTGAACTTGCAGGGAGCTAGCACTTCCTGTTCACTACTAAGACTCCTACTCTTTCCCCTCCAAATAAAAATCAAATATAAAAAGAATACTTCAAAAGGGAAACAGGACCCTATTTTCTAGGATGTCCAAAAGAACATGTGTTATGAGGCTACAAACACATGCCTAATACAGTCTAACCCCCTGCAAAAATGGATGTTCCTAGTTAATGAAGGGTTGTGCTCCTAGTCCAAGGGTCAACCAAAGTCTGTCGAGGTTGCAATGACACACAGCAGAAGCTTAGGTAAAGGTGCTGACCCCAGAGGTGTGGAGCAGATCTGCAATCCAGCACAACAGCAAAGACATCACATTCAAAAACAGAGCAGGCCCTGGGAATAGAACTGCCTCAGCTAACCCTGCAGTGCTCTGTCCTGTCCTGTCCCATCCTGGGGATATATCAGGTATATTTATCTGATAGTACCTATGTCTCCCATGCTCCTGTCAGCTATGACATACCTGAGCAGAGGTAAACAGTACCAGTATTTGCAACGACAGCAAATAAAACCACTTCTTTTTGGTGTTAATGTCAAAATTCCTAGTGAGTACAGGGTTGGCTTAAAAACCTTGAAAAGATTCCAGTTACTACTGTGTCCAAGAAAAGAAACAATTTCAAATCCAGGATGGGCAAGTTGATGTTTACATTTCTTTTAAAATACTTTTAATAACTATTAAAAAATAATAACTATTCTATTAAAATACATTTAATAACTTTAGTTTCACCAGCTACAGTAGCTGCTTGCCCTCATGCCTACTGTAACCTGTGAATGTTACAAAGTATCAAGAGGCTCAAACGGCAGTAAGATTTGAGTAGAACCAGAGAAGGAGATAAAAGTTTTCCAGGTACCTTAACGGTACCCTGGGAAGAGAAAAGGCCTCCAAAGCCACCTCCTCTGGTGAACTACCACTGACAGAAATTTGTGGAATGGTCTGTTTCAGAAGAACCTTGTAATGTAACAGCTGAAGAATTTAATTAAATATTAAATTATTCTCATGGGACTTGGCAAATACTTAGGGTTGCCTGGAAGTCCAGATCCAGAACATCCTCATGAATGGCAACTTCACCAAGTCCATGGAAAATTGATCCAGTCCTGGCATCTTCAGCCAGTTTTCACTTGCTGAAGGCTCTAAGTAATAAAAACTGGCCAGTTGAAAAAGGGTGAAGAAAAGATGATGTGGGATACTCTCCCTTCTGAAGATTTCAAGCCCCATACCTAACCCAGTGGATTCAGCTAAGAGAGAATATTGAGAGATGGCTCTGAAAAAACAGGGAGCTTTAACTGAATCCTGATCCAGGACAAGCTTCTCATTCCTTTTCACAAAGATGAGACAGCTCTAGCTGCCATGCACAAGCTGGACACACATTTAATACAAGACTAGCAAGTGTCTTGCACTGAATTCTCAGAGGGTCAGAAGGGTTTTCAGGAAAATCCCTCTGGAGTCATTCATTACAATTCCCAGGCCCTACACAGGTACAAAAGGAATGTCTCTTGGGTATATACTCTTGAGCAAAATGCCTTCTTGAATGGACATTGCCTTCACAGATGAAACACTACTCAAAGTAGGCAGGTTTAAGTACTATTATACACAAGCCTGAAACAAAAAGCAGAGAAAATATTTTCCACAGTCTGGAAAGAAAAAAGCAACATCGTATTCAAGACTGAAGAAGGACCAGCAGAAGGGTAAAAAAGGAAAACAAACATACAAACTAACAGTTAACAGGAAATTTTAGATTGCTTCTTGATCTTACCTTGTCTAACAAAGCCAAAGCTACTACAGAGTGTTAATTCATTACTATTTTGTTTGTATCAGAACAACTGGGTATGCTTCTAAGTGACCAAACATTGCCCTCTACCAGGCCTACATTTCCACCTTGGGAACAACATTATCTTGATTTCATCCTTCAAAATGTATCAATTGCATGGATGTGTTGTCTGGGTGACATGGAAAAAGTTCTCTACCACTTGCAGACAGTTACTTATCCAGACAATTCCAGTTACTGATATCAATCTGCACATTTAGTATACTGATATTTCCTTATATTAGTTTAACATTGCTTTTTTAAACTGGGGTCATTGTAGGAGAAACTGGGAACCACAAATACCTAACAGGTGCAAAAAATAAGCAGTAGCAATAAAAATTAGCTTACTCATGTCTTTTCTTGATCCAACAGGTGACTGTTTTCATTGCAAGAAACTTTTCAAGAAAATCTTGTCTCCTACACTCAAAAACATTTCCTTTAGCCTGGAGGCAAAACAGCCTCCTCAAAGCTGACAAGCAGTGAAACTGCAAGTGGAACCTTTGTGATCCTTTGGAAGTTTTCAGAAGATGAGACTGTAAACATACCCTTCAAATGAGCACGTGCTACTATGGTAAAAATCTTAGTAAGCTAACTTCTCCCAGAATCTAAGGATAGGAGGTTAACCCATACTTGATATAATAATTGGCTGCTGGTTATAACCAGGTTTGGGACACCAAGAAGGATCTGAGCTCAAAGCTTGTGTCCTAACCAGTCTAAAAAGTGTCCCCTCCCATCATTTTAAATGTGACTAAATCAGAAGATTATGGGGATACAGAAGCATAGTGGAGTCACAATATTAGTAATTAAAAATGAAAAAAGTGCTATTTACTAGGAAAAATTTGAATTTCATAATTTGATTTTATTTGGTTAAATAGAAACAAATTTGTAACATTCTAGTGATGTACTGTATAGATGTATAGTTGACTAAAGCAAATGCAAAGATGGAGTATGACACAGTATGATATATTTCATTAATCGGAAACACTCCAAAAACTACCAGTTTAACAAAAAAGACCCACAAAAGAAAACCAAAACCACAAAACACTTGCTCTTGAGATGAAGTATGAACAATCTTTAGCAGTTACATAGATGTGACTTTAGTGTTACACTACCTCAGATGGCTTTTCAAAATTCATTTTAACATTAGGAGCTGTGACAAGCAATTTTTTCATTCTAAATATTTTTCCAGAACAATGCCTGAGAAGACATCTCTCAAATTCTTGCTGAACTCTTGATCCTTTAATGGAAACTCACTTTGGATAATGGCAATTGTGACTTAGTGCTGACAATGAGCAGACCCCTAAAATACAGGGCCCTTGACTTTATATATATATATATATATATATATATATATGTATGTATGTATATATAAAAATTATGTATGTGTGTTAACTACACTACACACAGATTCCATTTCCTCTCTTCCCAGAGTTTGTCATGCACTCCCACCAATTCCATTCCCCCTCATTTACTATCCTTTCCCTCCTGAGCAAAACTGCCAGCCCAGTTCGCTGATCTGCCTCCACAGGACCCCTGCCTTGTGCTCTTTATGCCCCTCAACCAGATGGAACCCCATGTCTTTTTTTCTCTTCTTCTTTTCAGAGGAGAGAGAATTCAAGAACTATTGTGAAAAATACAGGCTATGTGTGATCGAAAGATTAGAAATACAAAACAATAAGTTCTGGCAAAAGACAGGCCTCTTTTCCTATAGATTTTGTTGCTGGTGATAGGAAATAAATGTAAGCAGTGGAAGGAAAAGTGAACTTCTGTTAATGAGCAATCAGAGCTTATGTTGTTTCAGTTATCCTGAAAAATGCAGTGTTAGGTCCTTCCCCAGCATATCAGTGATACATGCATGAGGAAACAGATACTTTGCAACCCATCAGAAAAAACCTGTGCCCATATCTATCAAATATATGCCAAAAAAAGGGCACTTAAACCCACACACTTCCTTTATAAGACCAGCTCTCCAGTGGAATTATACCATCAGAATATGTATTTTGGGGTGAAGGGGTGGACATAATTGATGGGAGTTTTTCAGTGTTTTCAAAGACTTACAAATCAATAGCCACGTATTTTGGGCAGGTCAAAACAAACTGTCTAGACAGAGCATGACAGGTGCACCTTTCCTAATGGCTAGGGACCCAGTCTTGCAATAGGAGGATCTGCTTCACTATGGCTTGTTGGCTAACCTTCCCAAGGTCATTTGTCATGACACTTTACAAATAAAACACATAGTATTCGATTCACTTCCCACATTCACACCAGTGTAAACCAGAGTTAGAATGACGTTTACAAAGCTATGGAGGAAAATCAAACCTTTGCCCCCAAAGAAGGGGCTGATGGTGTTAAATGCTTATTTAAACTTAGTCCAGTCATTAAAACACCTCTGACCAGGTTTTTCTGCAAGTAAAATTACAAAGTTTCTTTACAATTTATTATCTTAAATCAGAATTTAAGATTAGTCAAATTTATTATTATTTTGATGTAATTCTTGGGGAACAAGGTAGGTTGAGCTGGCAAAAAGATACATAAAGACTTTGGCCTCCAAGCTGAGCAGCCTGAGCAGAACCCAAGCTGAGTAACATGGCTGAAAAGTTGTCTGCAAAGAAAAGAAAATCTGAACTGTCCTTTCTACTCAAAAACTACAAACGAGCAGGCAGCCTCAATCCTGTTCCTAGCTGGCAGCAATAGGAATCCTCGCAAAGACTGGCAGGAGTAGAAATCTCTCTCTCTGAGGTTTTTTATGGTCAAAGCTAAGGTTCAGCAGCTGGAAATCAGTACTGGAAATCTTACACTGCTACTGACTTTCTAGAAAAAAAAGAGATTTCATTCAGAAATCTGACAGTCTGGCACCGTTTATATAAGAGCAATGTCACAACAAAGCCTATACAGAACCTCCTTATAGTTGGAAAATGGCTTAAATGCATTAGTATTACTTCACTGGTGTAGACTGCTAACCTGGAATTACCACATAATGCAGGAAGACCTTACTTCTGTGCAGCTTGATACCACTGGTCAGCACAGGTGAGATACACCAATGTATGCTCTCAGACAGAAGCACAGCTCAACCAGCCCGAGCTATGGCAGAGCAAACAGCCTTCCTTGTGCCTTGCAACACTGCAGTTACTCATACACATCCCTCAGTACTGTTCAAGCCAGTATTGCATGCAAGGAGAGGGGCTACATCAGCAGCAGCACTTATCTACTCTTTTGTCCAGCATAAACTTTTTTTTAGTACCATGGTAGTTGCACAGGGAGCATTCCAAACATGGCTTGAGAAGCTTACGTCTTGGTATTCACAGAAACAGCTTGCTGGCCGTAAGGCAACACCAGCCAGATACACTGCAGGGCAATTTTTCTTGGGTATCACTGACTTGTCAGGAGGGACCCTGAGCACTACAAGGCAAACAGTTTGGCTGCAGGATTCATCCTCACAGATAAGCCCAAGCAGCCCACACTTCTCCAGGAGGGCATGGCTGTGACTCCCAGGCCTGGCTGTAATCAAGACGAACTTTTTTCCCACCAGACACCTGAACACTGGGAACATGCCACCCAGCCCATGAGAAGCCTGGACCAGGCAACTTCACAGCAGTGTGTCTCTGGGTCCCACCTCAACGACGGCCCCCAAACCCTCGTGCTGGGCGAGGGCCGGTAAACGGCTCTGCCCATCGCTGGAAGAGATGCCGACATCCATTTTGGGAGTGGGAGAGCCCAGCACCGATGGCAAAGTTTGGGGCCCTGTCCGAAGTTTGGGGGCAGCGCAGGACGTGCACAGAGAGGGCTGACTAGCACACACGTACAAACACACGGCGGCTGAGCTGCGAGGTCCGCGCCGCTGACCGGGCGAGCAGCGCCGGGCGCCCCTCGCCCCGCTGGCGGCGGAGCGGCCACCGTGCGCCCCCGAGGCCGCGCACCGCGACAGGCCCGGGCGGGACACAGGACGAGGAGCAAGTTCGGTCGCACAGAACTCCTTCCCGGGGATTGGGGCAGGGCAGGCCCGGAATGGTCTCCACCGAGCTCGGCCACGCCGCACGGCCCGGCCGCGGCCCGGCCTTGGCGCAGCGACCGCCGCCGGCAGCCGGATCCGTGTGCGGGGAGCTGCGGAGGGGATCCAGAGGGGGCTTCCCCGGCCCCCGAGGGTGGCAGCGCTGCCCACCTGTGCCCCCGCCCGCCTCCTGCGCCCCTCGTCGGGCGGGCGGCTGGCGGCGGACGGGGGCCCCGGGGTGGATGGCGGGGTCGGCGCCGCCGCCCCCCGCCGGAGCGGAGCCGAGCGGGCCGGCAGCGCCGTGGCGCAGGAGCGCCCGCACGGCCCCGGGGAGGCGGGGGGCGCCGGGGGAGCCCTCGCCCGGGAGCCGCCGCGGCGGCGGGAGGAGCGGGAAGCCAGGACGGAGACTAGGACATCGCGGCTGAAGCCGCCCCCTTCCCTCCCTCCCGGTTACCTGCTTCCCGGGGACACTTTGGAGACGCCTCCAACATCGGCAAACACTAAAGAGAACTGACCCCGCCGCCGCGGCGGCCGCCGCCGGCCCCAACCACTGCGCCCCCCCCCCGCCCTCCCGCCGGCGCCGCCGCCCCGCCCCGCGGCCCCCGCGCCGGGCGTCGCCCCTCGCAGCTCCCCTCGGCCCCCCCTCGCCGCCGCCCCCGCCGCGCCCGCCGCCCCCGGGGCGCTCCCTGAGCGCTCCCGGCGCCGCGCTCCCCCCGCGCCCGCCGCGCGAATGGCCCCGTCCGCGGCCCGGCCCCGGCCCGGCGGCGCGCAGCGCCCCCAGCGGCGGCGCGGGGCCCTGCGCCCTGCGCCCGCCCCCAGCCCCGGCGAGCCCCGGCGGGCCCCGGCGGCCCGCGCTCACCTGCCCTCGCCGGACCGGACCGGGGCCGGGGCCGGGCTTCCACACGGCGAGGCCTCGGCACCGCGGAGGAGGAAGCCCCAAGCCGGGGAGCGCGGAGAGCAGCGGCGCGGGGGATGTGCCGGTCCGTGAGTGGGGCTGAGATCGGCCTGGCGACTGTGCTCTGCCCACTCTCAGCTGCTCCCGAGAGCCGCTGTCTGCACCGCTCCTTGCGCGCCTGGAGAGAGCGGGCTGCGGGACTTCAGGCAAGGAAAAAGGCTGGCAGAAATACAGGGAGAAGGGGGCAGCCGCCGCAGCACACCACAGAAGAGGCTTTATTTTATTTCCCCCATCTGCTGTTACTCATCTCACTCTAGCTTGGACCACTAACTCTCCAACGTATTTCCCCTCTCACCTTTCTCCTCCCTCAGAGAAAGGTAAAAACTCATAAAGAAGGTTTCTGTTAATATTTTCTTCTGTCTAGAATTAGGGCAGATCACTGATGCAGTTGCTGGGAGCTGCCTGGAGGGAGACCGCCGAACGAGGGCCAGGGAGTGCAGCTGTGGAGGTTCAGCCATGGAGGTTCCACGGTGCATCACTGAAACCTCCTCCTTCCCCAGGTGGGCATAAACCCTCCCCTCCTTACACAGGGCTCAGCCACATAAAACCCTGGGATAAATTGCTGTTTCTGTGCCTTTCCAACCAAAACCAACTGTCTTTGGTTTTGCCACCATAAAATGATTTATCTTGCTGCCATGTTTCAGGTTTGCACATCCCTTACAGAAGGCAGAACTGGACAGAAAAATGTAAAAAAAAAAAGGCAGAAATAAAAAAAAAAGCTTATGCAAATTGAGATTAAATTCTAAAGTGTTTCTTACTTTAAATTAGAAATTAATAAACAAATAAAAGGGGACAAATCAAAGAAATCAATTTCTGACCAATCAATTTCTATAGCATTAAAAAGATAACATTCAAATCTTTATCACAAAGTCATCAGAAGTTTATTGTTCATTAGTAAAAGATTTCTGAGTTTAATCCACCATCTAATTTATTTTGTAAAAATCCGTTTTCTTGATTGGCTCAAGTAAAACAAACCAAGCATTTTTAAATCTGTGCAAAAGCCAGGTAGAAGCATCAGCACGTGTACCAATCATGTTCCTACCTGATTTGCAAGACTGCAGTAAAAAAATTTATCAGGCTCAGAAACAAAACTAGATTTTTGAGGGGCAAAGATCTATACCTTTTTGCCACACAACTAAGTTTTAATGAATCTTTTCATATGAGAGTTATAACATTAGTCATAGCAAATGTAATTTAAAAAAACAACAGATAAGTCAGGAACAGAATGAGTCTAGAGTTCATATTGCCTGAAGTATCTGCTATTATATGATAATTTTTATTTTTAATTATTACTTGATACCAAGAGGTGGATCAGTTCTGAGCAAAAACAAAAGATGTAGCCTGACAAAATTCCCAAGCATAGTGGAGGAACACTCTAAAAGCACACACCAGGTGAATTTTGGTAGTAAGCCTGCATATTGTAGATAATTTACACACCAAATACACATCGTGACACCTAGTGGCAGAGCTGCATTGTGAGTATCTAAGTGATAGCAGAATTTTATTCATACTAGCAGAACACTAATATGACATTTACAACTTGTTGAAACTCATGTTGGGAACTCAGCATTTGCTATGAGAGTTTTATACATACCCTTGTATTCAGCAGTGGTAGCTCGTTAATCCTCCCCTTCTCATTCCTCCATTGTTTTGTTTTCTGATTCCTTACCCCTTAATTTAAGAACTGAGGACAGAAATACACCGTATAATACAATTTCTTTTGTAGTCTTCTGATATAATGTAGCAATGGATAATAATGCAAGTACTTTTCATTAGGCTACTAGGAATTTTTGCATGAGTAAAGTTCATCCAGATGCTGAATTGTGATGGTGCTGTCCATAGAAGTTGCTGGGGGCTTTTTTCATTTGTTTGTTCTTGTTTTTTTTCTTCATAATTTTATGTCATGTCATTTTTACTTTACTTACTGTGAGTAGTTTGAAGAACAACCCTACAGTATAGCACATACTTAGCATCGGCACACCCAGAGAAAAACACATCTAATGAATATCAGCATCAGATTTATTTATTATGAGGGAGGTTTTGTGAACTTTCTGCAGTAGACAGGTGTAATTCCAACAAGCCTGTAAAATCTCCTGCTATTATTTCAATAGCTAACATTTTTATAGAATTGCTATTACTAAACAGCTAAAACTTTAAAAACATATCTTGAGATATATGTATCAACTCAGAAGTATCTTGATATACATCTGGTGGTGCAAACAGAATGTAGCTGGAAGAAAACTGAATAGAGAAGATTTTATCCCAAAACTTACCATGTATATGTACATATTTTATAAAAAAAAAAGTTACTATATTTTATAATAATTTTAAGTCCATGGGTGTATTTTGCTTTTTTAATGTCTCCTATATGATTGCAGCTTTACTTTTATGAACAACTACACTGCATTACTAGTCACTTCTTTAAGATTTACAGCACCCTTACTTTTGAGGGTCTTTTTCCTGCTACTGCTGAGGTACAGGATAAAGACTAGTCAGTATCTCCAGTAAAAGCAGCTTAACACATCATAAAAACTTCTCAGGTTTTGAAAACAAGATGTATAGTTTGCATGTACTCTTTCACACTGCTCCATTATTAAATAACAAGAGTGTCATAACTTGCATAACAATCTGTTTCAGTATGCAAATTGTTAATAGAAGTGATTAATTCAGTATGCAGTTTGAAAATAACAAAAAGCCACATTAATGCCTAAATGCCTGCATAAATACCTAAGTGAAGGAAAGGATAGAGTTATTCTATTTGGTCTGTATACATGAGTGCAGGACACTTGAAGATACTTGGTCTTTTCATTTTGAATCTCAGATTCAGAAAAAAATAAATCAGCACTTTCACACTGACTTGCAAAAAATCATAATATTCTAATTTTTACTAATATATTTTATTATTAGAATTATAGTTTCAACAGAAACCATCAAGAAATGTGTTTCCACCCCTCAATACACTTTGGTGTAACAAACCAAACCAAACGAAAAATAAATCCCCAAAGAAAATACCCAACTGTGTATTTAAGAAGGAGATTTGCAGAAGTGATTGGAAAGGCATTCTGAAGGTCTGCTCCACCACCCTCCCTGCCTCCTCGAAGTAGGACCAACTTTAAAGCTGGATCTGACCTTCAAGTTAGCAGGTTGCTTGGTTTCGTTTAGAAAACTTCCAAGACTGGATATTTTACAGCCTCTTCCAGAATTCTGTTTCAGAGTATTAGAAAGTTTCTTTGTAGCTGTACTATTTGTTTATTTATTTCAGAACTTGGATGATATTTGATAATAAAGTTGAAACCCTAATGAAGCTAATAGAGTGCTCATAAAATACCAATAAGAAGTGAATAAGGCATTATTTACATTAGTCAATCATTCAACTGAATAAAAGCCTCTAATAGCTTAGTACCAGAAGAATGAGTCACTTAATTTAATAATATTTTTTCAATCATTAAAAGCAAAATGCAGGCAAAACTAAAGAAAACTGACCCCGCTGTTTTGGATTATATTTGATTAAAACCCAGTATTAATGAACCTACATCTCGTCAGACCACTGCTCTCCCCAATTACACGTGCAGAACTGTGACTATAAAAGTAGAGCTTTAACTACAATGCATGACAAATTACTAAACCAATTTATCACTAGGTAGTACATGGAATGAGAGGCATGAACAAACCAAGACAAAACAAACTATAAGTAAATACTCTGAAGAGTTTTCTTGGGTAATGGAAACCATTTACTCTTCGTGCTCCAACGAGGACTCACAAGCAATGAATTTTAACAACTCACATTAACACACTGTCTGACAATTCATGTCTAAAATGTGAGTTCCCTAAAACAGATGAATCACACAATCACTTCAAGAATCTAAATTAAGTGAACTAGAACTTGCACGTATCAGCATATATTGAATTCCATCACTGTTGGTACAAGGACATTGAGAAACCTCTAAGTCCTTATCCCTTTAACAAGTATCATTTTTTTAGAACACAAAGTGAACCCAACCAAAAAGATGTGCTGATTTTGCAATTATCAGCCTTCATCTAGGTATCCTATCATTAAGGTGTCAATACTTTTTCATTATTAATTGACCCACTGCCCCAAATTTAGATTGTTTTGCAGGTAGCATTGTATTTCCCAGCCATCACTTGCTGCCATCGCTTTCATATGTCCATGCTGGGAATAGTAAAGCCATGTGTAAATAAATGCTTTACCCTTCTAATAATGCTAGTGAAACTTTAAAATTATACTAGTAAATTACTTTAAGTATTAGAAGTTTTACTGTACATTCAGAAAACTTCATTAATTATCATAGTTCCTGTATCCAAAACTGCATAAAAGCCCCAAGTCCCTAGTTTTAATCTGTACATTTAAGTTGTGACAGATATTTCCACAAATATTTTTGACACAAAGTACTGTAAAAGCTTTCTTTTGTAAGGTACAGACATCTCACCGTACAACTACAGAAAATATGATGTTGCATATTTATGCCTATTTAGTTAATATGTGTAATTACTGCATAAACTTTATGTATGTGCACAGATGCTTCATACAAGTTCATGACCCATTGGAACATTGGAAGCTTCTCAAATATCCTATGTGATTTCCAGATTTAAAAAACCCAAACAAACAAAACAAAAAAAACCCCAAACCAACAAGATTTGGATTACTTCTTTAAAGCACAGAGCATATAATAGTAGAAGAAAACCAGGAAAATTCAGGTCAGCCAGGGCTTCACATCTCATGACTACAGCAATGGTAACTACAGCAAAGGTAACTACAGTTTGCTAAATCAGCAAGAATAATAACAGAACTAGCAACCTGAAGATCAATTACAAAGCACACAGGCATTTAGAAATGGCCCATTTCTGCATTAGTAGGCATTGCTACCTGATGAGACTACACTGGCTTTGCTCAGGAGAGAAATATGTGAAAGCCAAAGTGTAATTACAGGTCAAGGAAGAAATAGATTCTATAAGATGAAATTCCTGTTTACAAGCCTGGGGTTTCTGGGGGTTTTGCTTTGCTGATAGCATTGTGACTACATAAAAGGCCTTCAGACAAGTCCAAACACAATGCTATTTCCTCATAATATTGTATGAGAGGATCACACACATCTTGAAATGCTTTGGATTCTCATTAATGCCTCTCAGTGCAGGCAAAGATTACAGCAACACTTCAAACATAACCAAAGTGACACCAGTAATGTGACCAGTTTGCACATCTGTGTCCATACTAGTCACATTTATCCGTAGTCATGCTCATGAGAGAATGTACCTTATCATACCTATTGGCACCCTTACAAGCAGCAGATTAGATCCCAGAGAGAGCAGGGATTAGGTCTTTTACATCTTGAAGCTAAGGCCAGTTCTGGACGTGAAAATTGAGTGTTTTGTTTTTCTTTTATCAAATGTGTATATAAATCAGTAATACACTGGATTCCATAGTGAACTTAAAGTGTAGCAAAGAATCAGATAAAACTGTTGTAAAATTTTCAGATCAGTCTGTAAAGATGTAGTGCCCTGTAATTTGTTTATGCTTTGTCTTAATATGGCTTTGAAGAATCCACACACTGTCAGACATGGGGATGTTTCCCTAACTTCTATGAAGGCATGTGAGCACTGTTAGTGTTTAAACTTTCAGAGAAATTCAGAGATCTACAGATCTGCCATAGACCTTGCCTTTTTAAACATTTTTATTTATTGTTCCAGGTAATAGATTGGTCCTATTCTCTCATTAAATGAACACTGAACTTCTCAAATTATGTGGGGGTTTACTCTTGCTTAGATTGTCAAATCCAGCTACATTCAACTATCACAAAACTAGTGCTTTTGGTAAATTATTGAATGGCTGGGAAAGGTCTGGCTCAATGATGTTATACAGCAATATTTTAGCAAAAATATCCAGTTAGTGCATTTGTGTCGATTATCAAAATATCCTAGAGCTCCTGTAACTCCCCAACTATGCCCCTGTTGTCCTGGCGTAGTTAGGACATAATGGTAACTGACGATTTGGTGACAGTGCAGGATAAGGTGGGAGAGTTTTATCATAAATGGGAGAATGTTGCACTGACTGTTCATTAAAAAAAAATTACAAAGTTAGAACTGCTGCAAATCTTACTGTCTACTGTGTTGCACCTTCATATAGCAATAAAATTTAGTCCAGCTATTTTTGTCAGTTTATAGACATGACAATGTTTGTGCTTCATTACAGCCAGTAATTTAGAATTGTCATCAGACTCAAAAAATTTCACTAAGAGGTGGGGTCCTCATTTTGGCAGGACTGTAAAACAATGTAAAGCCAAACAACTTTAACCAACTTCATCTAATACTGATATGATTTGTCTCACTCAAAGACGTTGTTTTACTATTTTTTCATTGCTGTCCTTTGAGAAAGTCAACAGTGCTATGTTGCTATAACATGCATAATATACAGCAAACTTCTTGCACAGTAAACCTCTTGGAAATGGGTGAAACTGAGGACTTCAATTACACTCCACCTGTTTTGAGGCTGTCTTTTGTTATGGTCCCTAGAAGTAGCAGGAGTCTTGTTGCTCTAAGAGCTGTCACTTAAATTGAGCAAACTGAGAATGAAGCTTGTGTGTGCTGGCAAGAGATAGTACTAACAGCAGATTAGAAGCATTGGTAATCCTCTAAAAATAAACATCATTTGAGTGACAATGCTGCCAGTTGCCCTTGCTTTTAGTGTTTCCATTCATGAGATTCTATACTTAGAAGCATATGTGGGCAATGCTTTATTACCATTCCTATTACCACAATAAACCCTTTATGTCATGTACTGAGTCATGTTTGCAGTACTGGTAACTTCTGAACCTTTCTTTTTCTGGGGCTGAGAGATGGGGAACCCATTTTTCTGTATGAATGCTGGCTACAGACAACTTCTCTTTTCTGCTCTTGCTGTTTGGTTTCATGTAAGTCTAAGGCAGTTCTTGTTCCAAGAGAATAATAATTTAAGAGATTACTGGTTTAATACAGGTTTAATTTACTGTATAAATCCTTAAGTAATTTTTTTTACTTCTCCAAAATGGTAGAAATACAGCTTCTTTTCAACTTGTTGCAGAATTGTTCCACTGTCCTGCAATAAAAGGTTATTTTAGCAGTGTACCTTAATAGGGATGGATGGGAAGCAAACAAACTATTCAGAATGGGAAGCATCTTTCTACTGGTTGAATTCTTTGGACTAGTTGTGTCCTTTGATCTCTGTATCTGTATCAGGTAAATCTAATGTCAGTACAAGAATGTGTTTAGAAAAAAGACAAAGTCAACCAAAACAATAAAAACTTAGATTAAAAAATTGAAATTTGAAAGGAACATTTGTAAGAATTTTAAAGTTCCAGACAAAAAATAGCAAGTTCTCACTTCCTTTTATTCACATTATTTTTAATGCAGTATCTTTGATTTTAAAAAGCCCACAAAGAATGAAAATGTAAATGTTGATGGAATCTTGCTCTCTTAAATGAAAAGCTGCAATTAATAAAGTGTTTGATACTATATAAAGCAATGTAAAACATATAAAGATTGATATACACTAAAATAAACTCAAATAAATGCAAGGCCTAAGCAAGATTAGTACCCACCTTTGTATGTACCTACACATAAAACTACTGTTGAGACCAAATACAAGAAATTAACTCTATGACAGAGAGAAACAGTATCCTGGTGCAGACTATGCAGGAAGATTCCTTTCCAGAGGCCAAATTCTGCCATTATACTTTGCAAATATAAGAAAGAAAGAATTAAGCAAATGCTTTACCATGTGACAAACTCTCAATAATGACAGGATCCATTTCTCAAAATCGAGCACTGGTACATTAATAACTGCCTTGAAATACACAAAAAACCATCTCACCACAAAACAGTATGGAATCAGCTTATGCAGAGATCACCACAAATTTTCTAATCAGATCTTTGGTTTACTACGAAGAAAATCCTGAGACATTAAACTTGGTGTGCAGAGATGCTCCAGACTGAGCTGGCTGGCACAAGACAATTGTTGTTGTACTTACCCAGGTACATCCAATACTGAATAAAAAGTTCAGATGGATTTACATGTTAGAAATCATTCAAAAAGACCTAAGCCTTACTATATTACATGCTACAGTACTAATGTAAGGAAACTTGCTTTCTGGATATTTATACCAATATCCAAGTGGTAAGCCTTAATAATGTTGACTTCCAAAAAGTGTTGCACAGAAATGAGTTTAAAAACTCTTAACATTACAAGGTAGCTGATGGGAAACACAAGAAGTAGATGATGTATTTAATTGAGTGTAACAACAACCCAGAACTTTCGGGGAAATAATTACAGGCTTTTCTGTACAGCATTCCCCAACAGTACCTAAGATACCAGGAAGACATAAGTAGTGCCTAGGTATTATTTAGTCTATTCTTACAGACTAAAGAAACTAAACTAACAGAAGAAATTTTCAGAATTACAAAACACATAACAAACTACTGTATTCAATCTATTTTCCACCTGCAAGACTTCAAAATCTCTTGTCAGGCACAGTATGACACCTACTTTGCTGTTTATTAAGGTTTCTGGTAAAACTATTGCAATGGAAAAAAGAAACCTATTACCTCAGTTCATAGAGAGAGCTACCCATTTTCTTTTCCTTAATATAGCACATCTCAACAAACTGCTAGATTGTCATAGAGGACCTTGATCCTTCAGCTGCATCGTGACCATAGTTGCATTGCATTTGCCCTTTTGCAGCTTTGGAGAACTTCGTATCATAAGAATTATAGATTGGTGCAATTACTCTTAAAAGCAAGCAAACAAACAAAAAAAAACAACAACAAACAAAACAAAACACAAAAAACACCACCAAAAAATAAACCCAAACCCAAAATCTCAAAAACACAGAAACCCAAAACACCATGCCACCAGCCACTGATTTTTTAGAGAATCTTCAGGATGATAACAAACTTAAAACTTCAAGGACTGATTGCTCTCCATCCTGCCCTACTTAGTGAGCATAGCCCATCTCCATATGGTATCCTCGTTGTTGGTCAACAGTTTGAAGGAGAATTTGAAAAATCATTCCCAATACAGGACTGTCTGGGTTATTATTATTTAAGGAACACTAAGTCACGTTTTACTCCAGCATAACACTTAAAATAGTTGCTACTGCCTGGGGCAGATGACAACACACAGATGCCTAAGAGATTAAAAGAGTTATAGTCCAAAGTGTGATACAGAAGACATCAGTGCAAGATGACGTCCCCAAAGTCTCCCCTAACCTCAAGCCCCACAAATGTAAAACCTTATGCAAGTCAAGACTTTAGGCTTGATATACTGTAAATCATCTGGAAATTTGACAAGTTATCTTTGTCACTTGTTTACTTAAGTTATGTATACATTCTATACTGTATCTTCCAAAGTTCTGATCTTCAATAAATTGTCTACACAACATAAGCAAAATTTACTTTATTCTGTGCATGTGAAACATAGCTAACAATGTTTAGTGCAGACATATGGACAGTTTAGAGAATGAGAGACTCAAGAGCTATTCACACTTCTTCACCAGAGTAGCAGCTGTCACACATTGTTCACTGACCCAGCACAAATAAATACAGATAAAAACCACAGGTTTCATCCATTCCTTGAACAAGACCTTCAGAGAAAGGGATGAAGTGGCAACCAGTGTGGTTTTGTCTTGAAAACCTTCTACCAGAGTGGAAGAGTCCCATTCTTGAAGTATACAATAGACAAATGAGACCTCTGAGACTTGGGACACAAGTGTTTTCTGTGTTAGATGAGTGTAAATACACCTAGCTTTTTATCTAAGCTCAAGAATATTTTATTTGTAACATTATTGCCTTTTTTTCTGGAGAATAACTGGCATTTTCTAAACAGTTTCACCACATCCATAACTATACTTGTTATGGATACAACTATATTTGATACTGTATACAACTGTATTTGATTAAGGTTTGACAACAGTGATCTGATAAAAAGTTAACTAAAAATATCCTCACAGAACAATAACTACAGACTTGCTACATTTAGAAAAAAAACCCAAAAAAACCCAAAACAAACAAACAAAACAACAACAAACCACCCACCAAAACA
Source organism: Agelaius phoeniceus (assembly GCF_051311805.1). Classification (NCBI taxonomy): domain Eukaryota; kingdom Metazoa; phylum Chordata; class Aves; order Passeriformes; family Icteridae; genus Agelaius; species Agelaius phoeniceus. Next base: position 122,261,416 of record NC_135265.1, read on the forward strand.
CAAAAAGCCACCCTGTTCCTGAGCACTAAAACTCAAGGCATCTAAATGGAGATGTAACAGATGGTTTGAACATTTTGGAACAACTTCAGATTTTTTTACTGGAAAACAGAATTAAAAAATATAGGAGAGTCCTCTCCCTTAGACTGTTATAGGCAGTTCAGAGCTCCAGCTCTCAGGCTTCTCATACCACATTACTCAGCTTCTGCATAACACAAGGTTGCCAATATTTTACATAATATTTTATTATGCAGAAAATTCTAAAGATACACATCCTGTTTTAGCCCCCACCTTCCAAACCCCAGCTACACAAAGCTTTCGGTTATTTGCACTAGCTCTGAAACTACTGCTTATGCAGCAAGCTGATCTAATTTGCTAATTGAGAAGATAGATTTTCACTTTTTCAAGTCTGTTTCCTACTGGTTTAGCATGTTAAATCATCTCAGTGCAGACTCGAGAATAAAGTTAGATGCAAGGTAGGAATGTAAACCATTAGACTGGAAAGGAAGGAGTACAAATTCCTCTTTCTCTGGTAATAGCAGAAACCATGCTTGATTTTATCTTTAAGGATTAAATGCCCTGGAGAACTGCATTACCAGCATCCAGATAATATTGTAGTCCTGGGAAGAAAAAGGGCCCAGAATGTTCATCTGAACAGACTTAACCCTGACCTACTTGGCACAAAGCACTTCAAAGGGCTTGAAGAAAACAGGTTCCCCAATTGCTGAAGTCAGGACAAAAGTTTTAAGGTCTTACCATGGAGATTTTAAATAACAAAAAACAGGCCAGCATGAGGGAAGAACTGTGGTCAGTGTTACAGGAATTCAGATTGTAATATCTTTCTTTGAGGCCAACATTAGGGTTTTCAACTCTTCACTGGACTCCTATTCAGAAGAGTCTCTTGTAAGCCGCTCCTTCACCAGCAGAGGTCAAGAGAAAAATGTCACTTCAAAAGACAAAGTTACACTGCATACAGCATGTATGCAAAGTAGAGGGAATTAAATACAATCTAACCTACTACCACTGACTCACATATTAAAGCTCCTATGAAGTATTATATTAGAGACAATGGGCACAGGCTTTTTAATCCAATCTCTAGACTTATATACACTGCACGGTCAATTGATTTTGCATTTAATTTTTGGTTTTTAAATACAAACTAATTATCTGAATGAAACCTATATGGTTTTGCCTACATACTTCAGGACAGAAATTACTTTCAAACTTCAATGTTACTGAAATACTTTGTTTTGTAATTTGTTTTAAAAATCACTTTAAGTAGCTGCAGAGAGAATTTGCTACATTGAATTAGATGATCAAAATTTCTTTAACACTATTTTTAAAAGTACATAAAATTTGCAAGAAAAAGAAATGAAGAGTGAATAGATTTTCCTGCACTGCTATATCAGTAAAATGAAATAAAAACAGAGACTAAGTATGTTCAAATTTGTATTTCTGGATTACATTTTCTAGTAAAAGGTGGCTCATGATATTTCTACTCTTCCAAGTTTATAAAGGTACTTTAAAGCCAGGAGGTTTGGAAATTTATTATTAGTCTTAGAAACAACAGCCAACAAGTACCTGGCACACGAACCAAATCCAAAGTCTCTCTTCCCATGCTGCTGTGTGACTGCAGCTGAAGATGGAATATCACTAAGACAACTTAATTCCCCTTATTCAGTTCAACACCCAACTATTCAGGTACCACTGTGTAAATCCAAACTGGACTGGGTGATATGGATTAAAAGTAATTGGTTTTAAAAGAAAATTCATTCAAACCTGTTCTTTAGAATGATCAGGATTTGTGGGCATACAAACACAACATAATGCTCAATTGCTCTACCAGAGGAGGCAAAAACTGTATTGACCTCCTCCAAACCTTCAAACTCTATAGCTGCATTTTTGCAGATCTTTTCATTTAATTAGGGTTTAATTAGGGGTGTTTTCCTCTCTTTTGGTTTTCCTCTCTCTTTTTAAAACATCATTAATTACCTGGAAATGGTATGGTCTCCTTAAATCATACCTTTAAATACAGTTCACACCTTAGGTTTTTGTCAGACTTTAAAAAAAAGGTATTAAATAAAAAAATCAAACATTTAGAATAATATTGATAGAAAACATATGAATTTTAGAAACTTAATTTTTCATAAAAATACATGTTTTAGGTATGCAGTGCCTTGCCTTTTACAAAGCAGAAGACATCATCTTTTGAAAAAAAAAGTACAAAACTGAAAGCAGTTATTGGTATGAGGCAGAGATTTGATTAAACAGTTCTGATAGATGCTGACAAAATAATAGAAACTCTCTTCCTACCACTGCAGGCAAACAATAATCCTGCATCTGAAACTTCCCATCAAATATTTTAAGTGCTTGTCAAATGGCAAAAGAAAACAAACAAACAAACAAAAAAAAATAACAATTTGTTCATCTGAGAGAAATGAAAGCATTTCAAATGAAAGCATCTAAGTGATTTTTTTTTAAATTAACTATTTCTTCCAGCTGAACAACAGATACCCTTTGGAGGATGAGGAAACACCTTGCTGTTATACAAATTCCTCCTCTGAGATGCATCACAACATTTCAGAATCACTGGCAGCTTTGTCTTAAGAGTGGCTGACTGTTAGGAACTGTGCTCCTGCACTGCACCATGAAAAGGTCCACACGTATTTCCATTCAAGGGTAGTAATCTATTTCAAAACAAGAATTTATTGTGTTATAGTATAAAGACACTAAACACAAAACAAAGTGTTTAACAACATGAATATCGACACAAAATAAAAGCAAGATAGTTTCAAGCCAATTCTGTAACTATTCCATGTGAGAAATTCCAAGTGAAAGAAAGTTACATACACAGGGTCACCCTTGGGAAAGGATGGCACCACCTCCATCTAATTCAAGCCCTTTTTCAGGACATCATAGCATTGTCAGAATAGTTGCATTATCTTGAGTGCTTGAGTGGTATATAAGCTTTGTCTTGGCCCTCTCTATATAGGTAAACTTACCCACAGATCTACAAGAGAACCAATGAGGCATTTCTACTGTAAACTATAAGACCTGAGGTACATTCTCTTCTAATCTACCTTGCATTTTCTTGATCTAAATAAAGATATATTATAGGGGGTGGGGGTTTATTAAAGAGCAGCATAAATTTGGTTATTTAACTTCACTATAGTCCATGTGACAGCACAGGTCAATAAAATGCATAATGCTTTGTACTACAACACCCATCTTCAACAAAATACATATGGTATGTCATGAAGCTTCTCTGAAACCATGTATTGTTGTTTCCCAAGCCACTATATGAAAAGGGAACTGAATTTGAGATGTACTTAAGCCATTTCTTCAGACATTACCTGGTCACATTAAGGTCCCTTTCTGTGGAGTATTTTGATAGGATCTACTATATGAACCAGTCATACATTAATTTCTCAACTGTTTCAATTCATACAGAGCAGTGAACAAGACTATACAGATTAAGTATCAGATTACTGCTCGTTCATATGAACCATTTCCAAAACTAACCAGTATGATGATCTCACAACAATAAAATTTTGCTAAACAAAAAGTTTAGAGCATAAGTATTTCTTTTGTTTAAAACTACCTTTTTTGGCTCTTAAGAGAAAATTAATTCAATGTTTCCAAGGCTCATTGTGAAAATATATACACACATCAAATTTATATCCAAAGCTAGATTTTTACCATTGAGTTTTAAAGGCCAAGAGATATTTTCAGTACAGTAGGAAAAAAAAAAGCAGTTCCTGAAGTATATTGTAGCCTCACTTCACTGCCAGTATCTACAGTTCTGATGCTGTACAAAATACTTCTCTGAAGCAAATCCAGCTAAACTCTATCCACCCTGAGTTAAGCATCTATACTTTTTTTAAAGTGTTTTAAACAATAATTAACAGAGAAGTATGTACAAGGCTATAAAACATCAGTTATCATACAGCAGATTTAAAAAAAAAAAAATCAGTCTTTTCAGCCAATTTTCTGGTTTTTATTGTAGTTAGTCATTGTGGATTTGGTTTAGGGATTTTTTTTTGCTTTTGTTTGTTTTTACATCAAGCTATTACTTGATTTAGACATTCATGCATTAATTGCTTGAATTTCTTTTTGAGTGCAACAATAAGGCAACAGTAAAAAAAATTATAGAAATTTTGCATATGTGTAAAGGTATTTAGTTTATAAAAGTGCTCCCTAAAAAGACAACCTAATTGCAGTATCAAAATATTACAGAGTGCTGAGAACAACTGTCATTTCAGTAAATGTTGCTCCAGAGAAAAATGTCTGATTTTAGGCTTTTCCCCCTTTTTTGGTGAAGAAAAGCCTGGAAAAAATTGGCATGGCTACGTGGGACAAACAAGTTAAGAAAATATACTTTAGTCTAAACTTAAATAAGAAGGTCCACACTTTTTTGTGAAAACTTTAAGCCTCTGTCAAAAATGTATTTTTTTTTCTTTTTATAATACAGGATTAAAAGACAAGATGATGCTTACAAGATAAAGAAATAATTTACATGAAAATATCTTCTGACAAAGCTTTTCAATCAAAATATTGTTTTGTAACATTCAAACATGACATACAACACAAAAGAAACAGTGAATGCAAACAAAAAATGTTATATGGATTGCTTTCGAACACATAAATAAATGAAATATTGGTGTAGGCAGTAGGGCTCATGCTGATGGCTAGCAGGAAATAACAGTGTGCAATCTATTTGGAAAAAGCTCTAAAGTACAAATTACAAGCCCAATTACGGACTGCAGCAAGTTCAGTTATATCACTGCCATCCTCTATCTCCAAAATAAATTCTTGTTTAAATCACTCATACCCTAAATTACTCATACCTTTGCTTCAGAGATATGAATAACTATATACAAAAAGTAGTTTTATTTCACCATAGGGATAACATTGTACCTCTCTGCCAATGTCACTTGAAAAACCGCCCATGTCAAAACAATTTGACAGCAGATAAACAATTTAATAAATACGTAATGATCTTATTACAGTCCTTCAGGTAGGCATGTTAACTCATGCTGCTAGTTTTGTGGTCACAGTGCATAGAATCCAAATATAAAAGAATGGGCTGGATTTCAGGTAATTGTCAATCCCTTGCTTATATTCCAAATATATCCAAAACTTTCATAAACTCAGTCATGTGTCAATCTTTTTTGTGGCAGGAGCAAAACCTTTCCCTGGTACAATGTCCATTGCCGGCAATGGATGCACCAAAACCGCCAAGGAGCTCAGTGTTATTGCACAATATATGAAGACCTGGAATTCTTCCAAAAGCTTAAAATAAAAATAATGGAATTATTCTGACATTTCTGGACACCTGCATTAATACTGTATGACTAATAAAAGCATGTCAGTTGCATGGACTGAACCAGCGATCAACATGCGCCCAGAATGCACACTAGTAAAAATGCAGTCAAAGGAAGTAGTCTTCATTGCCTATAGGTCACTTCCAGTCAAAGGTTAAAGTTCAAAGACTGAATGATCAAAGTGCTCATTTTCTCAGTAGGACTATCTTCTGCTACGAGGATCACAAAATGGTGGCATCAACATGTGTCATCTTTAAAATAAAAGAAGAGCATTTATGGAAAACATATAAACATTCTAATTCCAAATTAGCAAGGTGCTATAGGCAGAAACAATTCCTAGCACAGACAGTAACATGCAGAGGAAATACCCTGATTGAATAATTCTGTGATTTTGTTCAATAACAACTCTGGGAGAAAAGAGAGTATCAAAAATTAAACTTCCAAAATATACATACACCCCCAAAGACATCAGTATTACCAAATACTCCATAAAAATGACAGTCATTTCCATGCTTGATATTTAGAAAACCACTTGCCAGGAAAATGAAAAATCAAATGCTTAACATTTTGCACCCTTGAAGTACAGCAGATGCACAACAGTTATCTAATTAAGACATCCTTTTAGAAGGAATATATAGGGATAAGACTCAGAAGAGTGAGCTGCTTTGATGCATTCTCAATCCTTTATATGTGTTTATGTGTGTGTGTGTATATATATATGTATGTATGTATGTATATTAGTTTATTTATCAAGACTCAAAACAATAGCTGACAGATTTATGCAAAAAGAATAGGTTACTATTATATGCCTAAAATCTTAAACCTGGAAGTAAATTACATACACTAAATTTTAGATACTGTGATTAGACAGAACATACTACAGAAATGCACATTCTATACCTATCTTTTCTGCATTATGCTCCCTACTAATGCTCTCCCCTTTAAACATTTTCCTTCACACATCAACCTGCAGTATATTTGCACCTGCTAGCAGTAAATATTGAGTTGTTAACAGAAAGCAAGGTTACTGTCTGCTTATTTTTAAAGCACTTACTTGTAACCTCCCACACCTAAAAAATGTAGCCTCATAAACATTCTACATTCTCATGGGAAAATATTATATCAAAGCTATTACTTATAAAAAAACTCTTTAATTTTTCAGTAGGCTACTGCGCATGTAAAAAAATGGACAAGGATGCAAAAGAGAGAGAGAGAAGGGACATTTAAATGTTATACTAAAATTTTAGACCAAATATCAGAGAAAACACTTTCTACTTAAGAAAAAAACAAAACCAAACCAACCTCAAAACCCAAAAGTAGCAAGGAAGTGCTGGTTGAAAACAAACACCATTACCTTTCCCTTCTTCCACACCACACCCTTCCCCCAGGAAAAAAAAAATCTACCTCCTGAGAACAACAAAGGAAGTCAACAGCTTAATGAAACAGATTTCAGTCTGGATGCCCAAGTAAATTGTATCTGGAAGATCCTCCTCTGTCTTTAAGACAACATGAGCAACCCTCAGATGGAAATTCAGCAGGAAAGTCAATGTACAGTTGAAACAGACATTGGGTAGGGTAGACAATCTAGAAATATTTTCAGTTATCAAAGATCAGGAGCTTTAAAACAGGGCTTGTGAGGACATCATTTTGTAGCAAATAAAGCTCCATAACTCTGCTTGAGGAATAAGTTGCTGTGTTGGGGGGGGGGGGGGGCATGTGATATGACAGATTAAAAACTCTGTATTAAGATGAATGCAGACACATATTTACATGTCAGAATATGTCTCTAAGTGCCACTTTATCACTCTGTGCTCATCTGGGTTTTCTTTACATCAGCTCCCAGCCAGGGACTATTTTTACTCCCAGATAAATAAATTCCAGGCACATACTGGAAAAAAAATTTCCTTCAAATGAATGTATTAATACCTATGACAGACTTCTTCCTAACTCTTCAAAACACAGAGCTACTATGTCATATAAAGCTAAACCAGTCCAATGGGCAGCAGACAGCAGAAGTGACAGAACCACTCTGCATCTCCCTGCACAGGTTGTTGTATTAGCACTGGCATTTAATTTCTCACAACAGTTAACCCTGGACAGCTGGTTTTCTTTCCTGGGTGGGATTGTTTTTTCTTCCCTCACTTATCCAGCCAAATGTGGTTCAACCACAAGATTAAATATATGACACTTCAGCTGAAGCATGAGCAGAAAATAAACATCTTTTCACACTTCCCATTTTACTGTAACAAACAGTATTTCTTTACACCTGTTTAGAAAACACTGACAATTTAAAGATCATGCCTTGACAGTCTTGTTCTATGTCCACATAGGAGAAACAAAATTAAATGAGAAAAGAAGCAAATGACACACACAAAAATGGAAGGGAAAACACTCTAATAATTTATGAATTTTTTCTCTTGTGGACATCAGGAATATTTTGTTTTTTCATGTAAGAATTCAAGGTGGTGGCGAGCCCAATGAATTTTTAATCAAGACAGTATGAGTTATTTAAATGAACTGACTTTCTTTTTCTTGCTCAGGTTGGTTTTTAGGTTGCTCTGAATTTGAGGAGGGGCAAGGTTTTCTGACTTCCAGAAAAAACACTGCATAGTTACTTCATAGTAACTAAAATACCCATTCAATTAACTGTAAGCTGTGGTTTTGAGCCATAACAATACAGCAACCTTCAGAATCAGTAACTCAGATTTCTTTTCATACTAAGTTTCTCTTTTGCTTGTTTAACACAAATCGAATATCATTATTAAAAAATAAAAGTAATATCTGCAGACTGTTCTGCTTTTAAAGATTTCTACTCTAAATCAAAATGAGACTAGTACAAATTAAAAGCAAACAGAACATTTTAATCACAAGATAAAGCAAATAAGTGGAACTTTACCTGTTTGTCTTTAAAAATAATTAGCAAGTAAAAACAGCAAGTTAACAAAAACTCTCCCAAAACTGCCATTTAAGAGAAACAAAAACAAGAAATGGAGAAGTACCAAACACATTATGAAAGCATGAAAACAGAGAGAGAAAAGAACGTGACTGCTGAATAATCTGGTGAGGATGAAAAATCTATCCTTGTGTACAAAATGATTATTATTCTTGGAGTCAACTGTAAAAACAACCAGATGATGGTCCCAAGTTTCTTAGATATACCTTAATCTCATGGCATACAGCAATTCTCTTAGTGTACCTGAAACCACCTTGTTTTGGGGTTACAATTACTGTATTATGAGAAACAAAGTTTCATTCTGTTACATTACCATATGTCAAAATCCCATGGGTCTCAGCAAATATTATGAAACTATCAAGTTTTTCTTGTTAGGCCATCCATGGGCTTTTAGGAATCTTAAGAATTTTCAGGGTGAAGACTCTGGAATTTGCCTGTCCAGTTAAGAACTCTCACTGCCTCAAAATACTTGCTCTAGTTTTCACATCAGGGACAGAACCTATGCTGGAGTAAGGAGGCCATGAAAAACAGAGGATGTCTTATGGTGGAACCTTCACCCGCCTCTGCAGTGATGGAATCAACTGTTCTGCACTACACTAGCATGGAGCGTTACCTTCTCTGACATATCCCTTCCCAAAGTACTCGTGCTTCGAAGGACTACCATTTGTACAGAATTTTCCTAGGGAAAGCAAGGAAAGCATTGCTAACAAGAGGAGAGAAACAAAGAATGGCCCATCTCTATCCCCTTCTTCTCTCTTTCCTCACCAACGGAGTGGATAAGACAAGCACATACAGCCAACTGCAGCTCTGGGTGGAGGATGACAAATGCTGAGGCAGAAGAAAGAAACCACAAAGTATAAAGCAAGACACAGAACACATGGAAACAAAAGAAAAAAGCACAAAAGCAAAAGCAAAGCAAACCCCAAACCAAAACCAAACAAAGAAAAAAAAAACCCAACACAACACTAGCACTGCAGATGCTAGAAGTTTTAATACGCTTTTTTTCTTCTTGATCGTGTCCATGGAGAATCTTATTACTATATTATTGAATATTAGTTTTTAGGAGCCTTTAAAGTCAGTCAACTGTCCCATACTGGAAATTCTGATTGAGGAAATCTATCAAAACACATAGCTGTTTACAAATACATAGGTATCTTTTCAACAACATAAAAGTTTTTAAAGTGTTAATAACAATAACAAAAAATGTTTAGAGCAAAACCTAGTTTCACCATGGACTTTCCCCTATCCCAAACTTTGTACTTGTCATGGATTGATAAACTTTACAAGAACTTTCACTAAAAGTCAATCCTACAATTTAAAACATGTCTAAATTTCCACCAGGAATTATTCAAATGTGATATAGAAAAAAAAAAATCAAAGCAGAGTATCTCAAAAACAGGATTTAAATAATGTTTACAGTTGAAAAAACATAGTTTAATGCTTTGAACACATTTATCCTACTTTGCTACAATTTAATTGTCTTCAGCCTAAAAAAGAAGTTAAAATTTTCTGGTCCTAGTTAGATACTTACCATGATACCACCATTTCGTTTTCTTTGGATTCTTGTTACATGTTCTTACATAAAATGAGTTATCTGGAGGTCGCCTCTGCAACAGAAGAAAAGACCTACAAATAATCAAACAATCCTCATATTGTAATACATGCACTATTTAATAAGATTATGGAAGATTACCATGTGAATGCAGTGAAAATGAGGTAAGAGGCAGGACTAGACCATTTTGGTGAAGAAAAATCTCTCAAAAATCCAGGTAACAAATTCTTACTTGAGATACTCCGAGAAAATAAAACAGTAAAAAATATCATACAGTTTGATGATAAATAGGGGAGGAAAAAAAAGAAAAAATGAAAAAACCAACAAACAAACAAAAGAAACTAATTCACAAGAAACGGCTGTTGTTCAAAAAACCCCCCAAAATTAAATTCCTTTGCAGCTTGGAATCTTATTCTGATGCATTACATCCAATTCCCATTCTAAGGCTCAGCTTAGAGTGGGTGAAAAAATTAATTTCAGTATCTGTAGCTGATCATTATTACATATTCTTCGGCTTTCTTCATAAGTGCCATCATTTACAAAAGACATAGGATAGAATACAATGCAAAGCCATTTTGGGGTGTTTTTTTGACTACATATATGACTAAGACTGATTGGAATGCAAAATAAAAAGGCATGCTTGGATAGCACATATGGACAAGCTCTGACCACATCTAACTTCCACAGACAGCCCTCTGCGAAAGAAACGGTCAAAAGTGAAAGGGCAATCGCTTTACTAAAAGGTCTCTAAGGTATTAGTGCCAAAAAAGCAGCTTAGCACCATTTACTTCCCTGAAATGACAATTATCAAGTTCACTGAAATAGTACAGATGCAAAGTTAGAAACATCTGCATTAAAGACGTTTCACCAGTCATTCCATACTCCTTTTAGAGGAAGATAATTTTACACAGAATTGTCCTAAAGCATGATTGAACTTCGCAGTTAGTACAACTGGAAGGGCTCCATCCACTGCTCTTTTCCAGTAATGATACATAAGCAGGTTACCATGAAAACAGTGGCAAAGTACTTACTGCACTGTTTATTTTGCAGTTCTAGTTTAGTCAGTAGTAGAAATGTAGATACAGTAGTTTTGCCTATTTCAGAATTTGAGAAATGAAAATTTTACTTTGTAAAGTACAAAATTACAAACTTTTACTTATTCTACTTCAACAGTGCTAAAAAAGCCCATACCTTTTCTTTGCAGCTGGAAAGCATGCTAATAATGCTAAGACAAACAGATTGCACTGAGAGGGCTGGAGACCAGTCTTCCGTTAGAATGGATAAACAGATATGACCATTGCTATAAACATGAGGATGAACAGGGATATTGTCTCCAGTAAACATGACCTAAAAAAAAAGAACAAAAATAACTAATTTATAGTCCCTGTTTTATATAAAACTGTATTGGTTTGGGGAAACAATATCACCTTATTTAAGAAGCAGGTCTGCCATTTTCACTTATACTAAGACACTTCACCACGTTGGGTCAATTCAATTTTGGAAACTATTAAGTGAAATGTAAAATAATCAATGGAAGTCTAAATAACTAGTGAAGATGGAGTTAAATAAATAGTTAAATATAGGGGATTTTCTATTAATATTTATACAGTATAAAAAATTGCAAAGGTAACAATGTAAAGACTGCAAAATCTTGCAGCCTCTGTCTTCCACATCCTAAGGAATACAGCTGCCTAGCCAAACCACTGGATTAAATGACTTCATAAGCCATAATGTTATACTCCAAGAAGCACAACAAGATTCATAAATGAGTATTTCTATAAACTTGGACATAACAGAAATAAAATTCTGGACAACTCATCCAGGTTCCAGCATGAAGAATAAAATTAAAATTCATCTAACTTATTAACTATAAATAAAGGACTTGTGAAACCAAAGTTTACCAAATAGGAAATATTTGTAAAACATTACTTCAAATAAAAAAAAAATTGTTTGACATGGAGAATATGGAAGAAAAGCATTTAGAACCTGAACTCCTCTCTATTAAAAGATACTACAGTCAAAAAAAAGGCTAGAAAAGCAATTTTGACAATTCCTGCTCTTACATCAAGTTTTTGTCAAAATATATCATTGGTTCAGGATGAACAGAAAGAGAGTAAAAGTAAAATCTTTATATCAGTATTATACTCCTGAACTCCTTTTCCAACTCCTTTTATGCAATAAAACCATAAATCTCTACCACTCATAACTATAATACCCAGCAGTTTTTTAAGCTATATAGGTATGCATAAAAATATATAAACATGTACACACACACCCACCTCCTCACTGATGACAAGCAACACCTTCATCATATAGGAAACTGAAATTAGAGAGCTTAATTCATCTGCAAAATGGCAGACAGGTTTCTAAGGCATAAGAGAAACTGGATGCAGAACAATCTTTCAGAGGTCTTCAAACTGGTATTTCTTAAGCATTGAAGGGCTTACCTTCATAATCCTGTAGTGTATTTCACTTGTAATTAATATCCTGTTTTTAAATGGCAACCTGAACTAGGCAGACTAGGTAAGTAAAAGAATGCACTCTATGACAGACAACATACATTTAAAGGCAGAAAACATCCAAGTGATTAAAGCAGTACAAGTGAAAACTGTCAATTCACAGTAACTAGATTTGCAGGAGAGGTAATTATGACAAAGAAATTGTAGTGCAGACCCTACTCCACAGCAATGTTTGAAAAATTGAAATTCTAGTCATTAAAAACAATCCAGTACTTAAATTTTTAATTGTTTTCTGTGATAAAACTCAGTGTAGATGTATGGATCCAATTTGCTGCTTAACAATAAATTGCACAGAGCAACACACAGAGGTTGGGTAATGAAGACAAACAACCTGGAACCAAATTAAACTGGTGATCTCTTGTGGATCACCTATAATTAGTATCTTGCAAACCTGATGAGGTGCAGAAGTACAAGTAGCCAGTTTATTCTGTAAAAGACTGAAAGTCAGCATTCTAGTGTTTATCATGGTAGCTAAAAATATGTTAGTTTTTATAGCTTAAGTGTCTCTCACAGCTCCATGTTTCAGTTTTAACACCAACAAGAGAAGTTGCAGAGATAATTTCTAGAACTCTGAGCTGAAACAGACAGTACAAGAACTAAGACACTCTTGCTTTTCTATTTCCTTTTTCAGAAAAGCAGGAGTGGTAACTGGCCACTACTCTTATCAGCCATATTTTGAAGTGTTTCCCTCAGGTAATGGAGGAATGGAGGTACACAGCACATTCTGCAGTCTCTAAGTTCTGCTGTTCCTTCAGCTCTCTAGGTTGTCTTGAAAGCAACACGGCATCACATACCTCAGTTATAACACTATTTGCAGATCTCTCAAGCACGTTATGTATCTACAAGAATCCCTATCAGAAGCACAGTATGTCTTCAGCAGCTGTATTAACAATGGCAGCACAGAAGATGCAAGAGTCTTAAAAATCAACCAGAAAAAAAATATGTTGAAAGTAAGAAGGGATGAAGCAGCAGTTTATTGTTTACTTGGCTCTTGCATCACAGTAAAGGGGATCTTCCTACTTTACCCTGTATTTCAAGACATAAATATCAAAATCAAAGAAGCCTCCAGGTTACACTAATTTCATCTGTTCAAGCAGACATCAGAGTCCTATATTTCACTGCAGAATCATGTGTAAAGAAAAGGCACCTGCACAATGTGTTTAATACAAATTAAAGTAAGCGAAGCTGTCATTAGGCTATGTGGATAATACAATACTCAGCACAAGTCACACAGCTGTAACCTGAAGGGAGCAGGAAGAGAGAGAGAAGGCAGCAGTTACCTGAGGCGAATCAAAAGGATACCGACTACTAAACTTAAATAAAAGCTGAAATTTCTCCCCTTCATAGAGTGTTCCTGGAGCACCTTCCATGTCTACAATCCACCTAAGGAATAGGGGAAAAAGCAGTTAACATTGTGGCCTGACAAATAATTACTTGTACTCCTGGAGCACTGGACTAATCAAATCAAATATCAATCACAGCCAGACCATCTAACTTCTCTTCTAACACTGCAACAATCACAAAGGTGAACAATACATCAAGCCTGTATTTAAAAGAAACAAGTTTGGTGTTTTGCATACAGGCACTGACACAGTGATGCAAATTGTAAATGTAATTATGACTTGAACTATACACAGACTTGTCAGTTCCCAAGAAATGGCTGCTAATGTGTGACAACAAAGCTGAAAAAAAATCCCTGCTTGAAAACTTAAAAGGTTTGGAAGGAAACAAACTAGTACACATTCTCTTTTGGGTTGGTTTACTTCCCTGTCAATGAAAATTCAATACAGTTTATTAAAATAAAATCTGTAACGAAGGGGAAAGGGCAAAGCTCATCTTGTACTTATATTTGTGAAAAACTCAGAAATTAAATGGTATCTTGCAGATAATGGAACCAAAAAAGGAAAAGTTAATAGTAAAAATTAAAAGGTCCCAGCAAATTAAAACAAAACCCAAAACCAGGGTAATTTGAATCTGTAATGAAGATAACAACTCAACATACCAGTATTCTTTTCCCTCTGCTTCTTCTCCTTCCACCATAATACCATTAAAGTAACTGACTGGAGTTAGTTGGAGTTGCTGGGGAAGATGCTGGTGATGTTGCATGTGGGGGTTTTATTGTTGTTGGGTTTCTATTGTGGTTTTTCTAGAACAGCTAAAACCAGATGCTTTGCACATTGTTTGACACATACAGCAACATTCTGCTATTTAACTTCCATGATTTTACAGCTCTGTTGACCACTTAATACCATCCTTTGCAACATCTATTTCCCATTTTTGGTTTTTTACCTTTGATTGAGTTTTACAGAGCCAAGCAACACAATAAGGTAAAGAGACTACAAAAATACTCAGATGTGGTTTACATCAACTCAAGGAAGGCAGCTGAGATTTTGCAGAACAGCAGTGTACTCAAAAAAGTCGACATCTCCAGCTGGCAGCTCTGATGATCCTCCTGTAAGACACTCTCCCTCTGTATTTAAGCCATGCCCATTTTTTCTTTTCCCCTCTGTCACTCTTGGGCTTTTTTTTGTTTGTTTTTTTTTTTTTTTTGCTGGTTTTATTACTGTTGTTGTGCTTTGGGTTTTGGCATTTTTTGAGAAAAACTGCTAGCTCTCACACTCTTCAAGAGGAATGCATCTTCAACAGTAGCACAGTGGCAATACAGTGAAGGCTGATGAAGTAGGTTTCATATTTTAACTTTGTGAAGATGCCTTTGATTTAATCTATCTGCACTCCAGATCACTTATCTCTTCTTATGCTTTCTGCTTTTACATTTATACACACAGTGCAGCAATACTCTTTAGATTTATTGGTTCCTGTGATCCAGAACTTCCACTTTCAAGTTTTTTAAATACTTTACTTTACTAAGTAGAAGATAACTTAGCCTGGACATTGTTCCTTTTATGGTCAAGGAATCAGGAGAACTCATATTTCCTGTGTGCTTTACAGTTTACCCGTCTCAAATTTCTAATCCTTGTATATTTAAAATAAAAGATTGCTCAATGTTTTAAGTGACCCAGTTATATCATGGGATCCAATTATTTTATTCAACATCTTTAAAACCCAAGCAAGTATTGCTACACAAATTTTTAACCCAACCAATTCAAACTGTAACTTGATTAATGAACTCAAAACTTGCTGATACCAAAAACCCTCAAAGAGAAAAAAATATCATTTTACTTTTGACAAGAAGCTTCTAAAACAGTGACAGTTTCAAAACCTAGCATGACAGTAAATAGGAAGATTTTATATGCAAGGTATTGAAAGGTATAAAAGCTGTACAGGGCAGAAATTATAATGAGGTACTACTCTGGAAACAGAGATATCCTTTGCAATCTGCTCTAAACATTGATTTAATACTCTTTTGTTGAAATAAGTGGATACCATTTACAATATTAGACTGACTCATTTTTGCAGAAAACTAAAAACTGCTATTTCAGTTTTAGTCATATTCATCTGAATTATCACAAAGGCCAGTGTAATTTAAAAAGCAGTGAGTGTTTAACTCATGCTATATGTATATAGCAGTACATATGAGTCTCAGAAAAGCCTCATGTAACATGGTCTGAATGCCACCTGCTAAAATACAGATGTGAAAACATCAAAATTCAGCTCTATGTTTAAGCTGCTCCATCAATTGATAGCACAGTCCAGAACTTACAGTCTGAGATCATGCTCTCATCGATGTTTACATAGGCTCAATTTTTAACATTTCTCTAAAATGAAACTAAGAAAGTTATGAGAAAAAAATGTTAACACAGCTTGAATCTTTTGAATTTCTGTCAATTAAAAAATAGATTAATACCAAGAGCAACCCCTGTCCATTTCAATGGACACAGAATATTTTACCATGTTTCTCTTCCCATTTCACAAATCACCAAGAAAGCCAAGGCAGGGAAAAAAGTGCAAACAATTGTACCTGGACAACTTTGCTTTTTAAGACATTTTCTCCACTTGCCTTGGAGAAAGAAGGTAATGAAAACTAACGGCTATGACGTATATTCTGTTCAAATGTCACAGAACTCTAAAACAGCTACTCCATTGTTTCAATAAATCTAGAAGAGTTTTGGAGGTTAGTAGCTATGAAAGAAAATTAAATTATTTTATTATAAAATACGCAGAAGCTTTTACTAATTGACAGTTTGTTAGACAGTAAAATGCCTAATAAAATTTAGTAAATTCACTACCATGTTCCTGAAAGTGTCCAACACGGTATGGCAATATGCTTACTAAGGAGAACAATGTTTCATTGCCTAGACTAAAAGCAAAATTCACAATGTTACTTGGAGTAAGTCGTGGAAGTGTGAAAAGAACTGCTCATTATTTAGTCTTTTCAGCAGGATAGCAGAAATAAAACAGTATATATACTTACTGTGTAATTGAATTTTGTACACTCTTTTCATCTAGAGTCATTCCTGGAGGTGGATCATTTTGAAATGCCAATAGTTCTTTTTGTAATCGTTTCTATAAAGAAATTGTATGGAATATTTGAAATACTAAATAAAGTTCAACAATAAACATGCACACGTAAGTACATTTCATCAATGTTTGAAAGGTAAAAGGAGTTTTACTTGACAATTTAAAAACAAAGTGAAATTGAAAGGTGAGAAAGAAAGATGACTTTGCTCCTAGAAATTCAACTGAAAAGACATAGGCAAAATAAGTTACAAGCTTTAAACTTACTTTTTGGGTAAAATACAGTGGCACTTACATTTGCAACACTGCAAAGGGAAGGGAAGAGCTGTTGTGTTACAAAATACATGGAGGTATAAATGAATTTGTTGTATAAAAAAATATCTGTAAGACTTCTACCCCTAGCAGCAAACACTTCATATTTACACAACATCATTAGATTTATAATTAAATCTACAAGACTTTAACAGCACAAGTCCCTCTTTTAAGTAACCTGAGACATTGCCATTTGGCATCTGTGCAAGCCTTTGCCTTGTTCTAAGTCATCCCAGAGGACAGAACAGAAAACTAAACCAAGACTATTTGGATTGCACAACACAAACTAAAAACTTCACACTAACTGCATCTAAGAACCTACAGAGTCATAGCACTTATTAAAGTGTTATGGCAGTAGCTCAGGTAATTCTTGCCTATTTTGACAGAGATAAATCAGTCACTGCAAGAAGGTGTTTCTGTAACAACTACCAGAACAGTTTCTTACAATCTACTGAGCAAGGGAAATGCAGCCTCTGTGCTGTCATTGGCACTGCTCACAGAGTCAATTTTCTCCATATAAAGTTACACAATATGTTTTGTCATTTGCAAGCCATCTAGATGATAAAATGTTCAAGGCTTTCTCATTTCTACTTGTCCTTTTTTCCTGCCAACAATTTTAAGGTTACCATCTACAAGTTCACTTCAACCTCACTGCAAGTCAAAATTATTTTATACTCCAAAGGAATAAAACTATATGGCTTGGGGATTTAGTACCTCATTTCCATTCAATATCCAAATTTTTTAAAACACAAGTTTATCACACACTTGTAGCTGCTTTCTAGTGCCTAGTAGAACTTTATTAAGTTCCCATGGTAAAATAAAGTGTTGATTTGTCAACACAGAAATGATTCAGTATCCCATCAAATATATTTGAAATCAGACTACAATAAATTCAACCACACAACTCACAAAGAAAAGGCCCTTATACATTCACAACTTACATTCTGAAAGTACTGAAATAACTTTCTGTCTCTATCAAGCAGCCCTAAAAACTTCCTTGGGATTCTATATTGAAAGTTCCTACCTGGCACTGAGATATAACATATACAAACTGAAAATCCAATGCTAACATTTTCATAAGCTGTCTACATTGCTCACACATTAAAAAAACAGGTTAGAATCCTAGTGTTGACCTTTTCCTTTCTCCTCAGATTAAGAAAACACTAACAGTGTTTCCAACACCACTATTATGAATTAAAATGCAAAGGAGCAAAGTTGCAAAACCATTTTATAAATCCTTAATTTGAATGGCAGAGATGTTTCGAAGTCAATTCTTTTTCTGGCACTTCCCCCAACCACCATCAAACAAGCCTCAAAGGCAATCAACCTGTGTACACTTTATCACCTAGAGAAATATTTTAAGAGTTCAGAGATGAGAATGTTTGACATTGGAAATTCAAACTCCCCTAAAGAGGGGATTTGGAAACATTGGTTACAAAATAGCAAAGAACATATGTATATAAGAACAGCAAATCATTCCGTAGATCCATTTACTTATACATGTAGACCAGCTATACAACTTTGTCTTATAAAAAGGAGCCTAAGACACATTTTAGACTTTAATTAAAATCAGAAACATTAAGCTATCAGTGTCTGACAGTAATTTGAAGAGACAAAATTTTGTCTGTTCTGTATCCTAAAAAAAATTTCAAATTACCAACACTTAAAATATTATCTAATTTCAAGTTTTCACCTTTGGCCCTTTCTCCAGCAACCACCTTTTCTGTCTAACACAGACTCAGTCATGCTTTTGTCCATATCACTAGCACAAAAATATCCTCTGTTTCATAGGTTTTTGGTTCTCACACACTATGTTTATAGTCCTTTCTAAACAAAAAAGCCAGTAGCAAAAAGAAAAAAAAAACATTAAAATATATACTTGAACAACAGAGTACCACAGAATTGCTCTGTTGCTCTGATCCTAAAAACATTTGCTGACACTGGCATGAGGGCCTGTCCATTCAGCATAAATAATACATACAGACAACATGCTACTTCTCATTGTTTGCAATTCAAAACAAAATTCACAAAACATATCCCAGAGAAATAGCAAGAAATACTATTTACTCTTTGGGTCAAATGTAACATATCAAACAAATCATATTTTTAAAGAGGTTACTATTTCCCAGTTAGCCAATTCAAATAAGTATCAACGTAAGCCAGAAAAAGAAAGTCAAAGAAGGTTTAACTCCTCCCATCCATAAAAAATCCTGGACAACTGGAAAAAACTGATGAGCAGAAGGCCACGGTACTCAACAACAGGACTGGGGTTTTTTTTTGCCTCAGTCTCCAATGGCAACCTCTCTTCCCACACCACTCAAGTGGATGGACAGCAAGAGGGAATGATGTCCCTCCCACTTTAAGTAAAGGTCAGGTTCATGGCTACTTGAGGAACCTGAATATAAACAAATCTCTGGGACCCAACAAGCTGCATTCCAGACTCCTGAGAGGAACTGGCAGACTCAGTTGCCAAGCCACTTTCCATATTTGAAAAGTCACGGCAGTCAGGTGAAGTCCCAGCTGACTGGAAAAAGGGTAAAAAGGAGGACACTGAGACCTGTCAGCCTCACCCTGTGCCTGGGAAGTTCATGGGACACATCCTCCAAGAAGCTGTACTATGACACATGCAGGACAGAGAGGGATTCAGGACAGCCACCACAGCTTCACTGAGGCCAAGTCCTGCCTGACCAACCTAGGGACCTTCTACAATGGAGTCACTCATCAGCGGACAAAGGAAGGGCTACAGATGCCATTTATCTGGACATCTGGCAGGACTTTGGCATGGTCCCCTACAAGATCTTTCTCTCTAGGTTGGAGAGAGATGGATTTGATGAGTGGACTGTTCTGTGGATAAGGAACTTGTCAAAGAGTCACATCCAGGGGCATTGCAATGAAATGATCTTTACAGTCCCTTCAAATCCAAACCATTCTATAATCAGTTCCATCTGACCTCTATTTGCAGCTCTCAGTGGAAATATCAATACAAGAAAAAAAATCTATACCATTCCCATATAAAGCTGAAAAGACCATGTTCAGTAGAAAATGAATGTGTTATCTATTAAGTTACAGAAACTCAATAACCCAGAAAAGCAAGACTAAGATTCTCAGTGTTACAATGAAAACAGTTTATAGCAAATAAATTTATCACATTGAAATAAGAGACTCCACAAAAAACCCTGACTATGGTTATCTATTGAGCATAGGAAACTCCAGTGCAATTCTGATAAATAGTAAATTCCTAGACACAGCTCCTCACTGGATAGGGAAGGAAGAGATTTAGAGGTGAAGAAACATAAAACTCCTCTGGAAATGTTCTTGATTCAGAGTAATATCCCAAACAAAAGCAAGTTTCAGCAAAAGGCATTATTTCCTTCTGCCTTACAGGAACCTCTCTAACCCTATGTCTGCCTAAATAACCTGTAACCTAAATAATCCATTATATTATACCTTGATGGATTTTATGTATCTTAGCACTGCTCCCTCCCAAATAAAGAGGCTCTCAACCTAGAATTATTCAAAACAGAAGAGCAACAACTGCTATTAGAAAGAGAACTTCTATGAAATATGGCAGAGAACTTCTTAATTTTTCTTATCTCCAGCTATACTGACAATCTGGATAATTTGCTTTGATATTGAAGACCAAAAGCGGTATCTTGTAATAAATTCCTGGATTTCTACAGTCCTCAATGACAGGAAGCCTGAAACTGTTAAACTGTTAAATTCAAGTGGAAAAAATGCTATTAAAGATTTCCTAAGTATTAATCTTGCCACTAGAGACAGAAGTTAGTTTATATATGAAGATAATTACTTCTATTGGACCGACAGACACATTTAAGATGTGATTAAGCCCATTATTTGTTGGGGTTTTGTTTCCCCAGCTGTAATAATAAAATATACTCTATATTTCAAAACACTCTACTATTCCACACCATAGAAGTTAATCTTTCCTAATCTGATGAACATATCTGGGTATCTTTAACAGGCCTTCACCAGACATCTTCAAAATTTGGAGTTTTTTTTAATCAAACATCAACTCAATTATTTCTGTACAGAATAACAAAGAGCTGCCTATAGACCCTTTCAGAACATAAGAGCACTCCATAGACACTGGAACAAAACTGCAGAGGGCACAAAGTGCCTACTAACCAGAATTCATTCAAACAGTAAAAAAAAAATTAAAAATTTAAGAGAGAGAATAAGTAATATTTAGAAAATAATCTTAAAATCAACTTCTGTGGTCAATGCATTCCAGTGTTTCACTACCCATGGTATAAAATGTTTCTTTTGTATCTTACCGAAATACCTCATGTTCCAGTTTGTATCTCTTGCCCTTTGGCTTCCCATAGTGACTCTGTTTTCCCTCGATATCTTCCTATTATATTGTTGCAGGCATCAGCAAGATCTCTCATTTGCCTTCTCTTCTTACAGCTGAAGAAACCCAGTCTCCTTGGAGGTCACACAGTTCTGTCCCAGCCACCCTGCCCATCATCTGCTGGATTCACCCCAGAACCCCAAAGTCTGTCCTGGACTGCAGCCCCTGAACACAGCACTCCAGATGTGCTCTCAAGCACCAGAGGGAGAAGAAGAATCACCTTCCTCGAGCTGCTGGCTCCATGCTTGCACAGACAGCCTAACCTGCAGCTAGGGATATTCAGAAAACTTGAAGATATTTTCCACAGATATTATGAAGGACTACTTTTTTCTTTCTCTCTTTCTTAAAATAATTTGTCTTTTGCTGTGTCTCATTAATACAGAAACTGAATTATCAGGAGACTAATCTAATTATAAAAAAACCTCTTAAATGAAGCCCTTAAAGACCAGATTCATACAGTTTAATTAGGAAACTGAGTTCCTCGTTACCACAGTAATTCAGAAAACATCTAAAGTTTGAATTTAAAACCTTGAAATTAATTTCTCTTCAGTGTTGAATAGTATTTGCTGGCCAAAAAGGTTACAAAGGACAATGATTTTCTTACAGCAACACAGTCTAAACACCCACTCTTAGCTTCAAGACTCAAATGTACTTTAAAAAAACATGACTCTGGTATATCAAGCCCATACACAATAGCTACAAAAGACACAGTGAGACTGCAAGATTCTGAAATCAAGCATTTGCAAAAAAAAACGTTTCAGCAGCGGGAAAGCCTTTCTTATATTTGACAGCCATGAGTGCAGAATTATTGTTTTTGTTTTCACAAACATTCTAGAAAATTAGCAGCAATATACATAGGAGGACAAAATATAACAGATTAACACTTGCAAGACAATTTTAACTCTCATTTGTAGAATCTTACAAAGTTAGGCTTTAAAGATACCTCTCCATCTTCCTAACATAAAAGGAAGTTGTGCTAAAAGCCTTCAACATTTTTTCACATCACTTTATCTCTTGCCTTTACAACTGGAAGAATTTTCTTTACAGTAAGAGATCTAGGTGGGTTGAATGAATTAGGGTCAAATAACTTCTCTTAGGCTTCATGGATGTGAAAATGTTCTTTTATTTACTTCAAGTCACATCTCACCTTTCCCAATCTCTACTCAAGCAAACACTTGAAAGCCAATGCAGACTGGCCTCAAAATACCCTTTGGCAGGTTCACTCTGTTCAACAGAACCAATCACCCCCCCCCCCAATCAGACACCCAGCCTAAACAACCAACTACAACTTTGATAACTTGTGGTCTTTATGGTTTTAGAAAAAACAGAGTCCACATGATCAACACCACATTTTTCTTATGTCCTTATTCAAATGTCACATCAACATACATGGAAAATTTTTGCACAGTCAAAATATAGCTACTGCTCCTCCTTCCAACAGTTACAGCCCAATAAAAGGAGAAAATCATGTTAATTCAATTGATTTTTTTTTCTTAAATACATTTGGCTAATAGTATTTGCTAATTGTTGACTGTTTGCTATAGGTATCAAAGACTATCTGGTCCAGTGATTTCCAGAAGTCAAACTTTCACATAGTAGTAGAAAAACAAAAGTAATATTAATCATCTGGAAACTCACTCAAAAGAATTGTCAAAAAAATCAAAGATTCAGTTGCTTAAACACTTTTTAAAAGCAAACCAACCCACATAGCTAAATTTTAATTACTGACATAATATCCAGTGTCTAAAAGACATTGAATCAGCCCTTTTTCTTTGGCATGCTTTGTCATCAATTCAAGTATTTGTCACCTATTCTTTGCTTTGCTTTCCTTTCCTATTGACAGGCTCATCCCTTTCCTCATCTTTCTAACGATTTATAAGAACATCTTTTAATGCTTTTCAAACATACCAATTCAAAACAATGAATTGTGAGTAGATTTCACCCTTATATGTTTATCCTTTTAACAGGAATTACTTCGTTTCACTTTTCTGTACAAAGCCTCCTCAATCTTCATGTCACTGAACAGGCCCTCATGGTGCCACATTGACTTTTACTATTACTCTTATTTTTTTCCATATTGAGAAAGCTTGATATCAGACATTAGTATTTTTGTTTAAAAACCTGTAGCCCTTCAACACTCCAGCTATATTAAGACATGCCTAACTAAAGTCAATACGGCAACTGCTTTCAGCTTCTTCCTTACCATGAATGAGGAATACTTTTTTAATCACACTCAAATTGCTTTCAGCCTCTCAACCAGCTCCTTCAAGTCAAAATAGAAGCTACTGCAGCTATTCATGCCTAAAACAACCCCCAAACAGATGTTTTCCATACATTAATATTCTCTTGGGAGCTGTACTGGCTTTACTGTCCTTTTCACATCACAAGACACTCTCTTCAATGTTTCTGCTAATCCATCAAAGGATTTCATACAGAAGCACCTTCCTGCTTGTCCACTTTCTATTAGGAGGGGCTGGAAGAAAGCAGGCTGCAGACTTATAGGGGAATACATTAAGGATGCACAAGCAATCTAACTTTGACATTTCCCTTATTTTTGATAGAGAATCTTATGTTTAAACATTCTTCTAATACAACTTTAAAGTAAGCCAGAACTAAAATGTATTAAATTGATAAAAACTTTCACAATCTAGAAGGAAACAGAACAGCTGAGTAAGAATATCAGAAACCCAAGACTGCTTAACAGCACAGTTCTTCTACTAAAGGAATAATCATATGCAAAATGCAAAGGAGTGACATAACCAGTAGTTTCTAGAAGTATTTTCAAGTGGAAGTCTTTGAAACCAAAATTACTTATTCCTTACTTATACCTATCTCTACAGGAAAGGATGAATCAGGGATGAAATCAAAGAACACAGCTTAACACTGATCCAAGCATCACTTCCAAAAGAAGTTTATTCAAGTGCTTGAGACATGACTGACATAGCAATGGTTTGTATCCTGTTGCTAATTCTGTCAAACAGGATTTGTGCAACTCCTTCAGTGATCCTCCACAGATTTTCTAAGGTATCAAACTTCTAAGACTTCTTACAGCATATGGAAAAAAGAACACAAAATCAGCTGGCGCCAGTGGAGTAAAATTCCTGACAGCTTCCCAGACAGCTCACATCTACCTCTATCATTTCTATCCTGATAGACAGCACACACTGTCTGCCATGGTTCAAGTTAAATGTATGTCTGAAGCCAACAGCTTCTAGCAAAAATACACACTGCTCTTTCTCCAAACTGGCACATGTCTTACTTGGTCACCTCTGGAACTGCCGAGGTAACATCTCAAATGCCACTGCTGAATTCCCACTTGAGTTGATTCTTGGTGAATCACGTAAAGAAGCAGGCAGGGCCTGCATGTAAAAAAGATGCAACACATGAAAAGAGAGAAGGGGGCAGCAATACAGGATAGGAAGAAATTCAGAGGTTTTCAATATTAGTATTTTAAAACCAGCCCTAGAAACAGGTAGTTTGTTCGCTGTGTACAACTGAGCTGAATATTATAGCACGTAAATACTTATTAACAGATACAAAATAATTTCACTGGTCTCTGTGTCCCTGTTAGTTATCTCAAGGGTCAATAACATATATTCCCAAAGCATACATGGAATCATCACCATCACAATGCCCAAAAACAGGGATTTTTTTTTTTTCTGATTCTACCATAAACAAGGGACACCCAAGGACAGACAGAACAACAGAGTTTAACCACAATCCCTCACAATGAAGTAGTGCAAAGGTTCTTTTTTTCATGGTGGGTAAATCTTCTTTACCCACCATGAAAACTTCCCTAGCTCTTGGAGGCATGTGAAAATTACCTTTCTCAACGGCTTTAAAAAGGAGTATCACAATGTCAGTTCTAAGCCCATTGCCAGAACTCTTACAACAGCTTTGCCCCTCCCTTGGAAAAGTGGAGCACAGAGAGTTAAACTTTAACAGAGCTAAGGGCAAACAAAAACATGTGTACAGTGAAGTTAGAGGGGTCACTACCAAGTACAACTTACGTACATAGAGTTGACAGCACCTAGGCCAACCAGTAAGTGTTGCCTCAGGTAATATTTTATTCTTCATAACTGGAGTGGGAAAAGTGTACATACAGAGGTATATTGGCTGTTGATTAGCAGTAAAATATTAACACATTAATCCAATCAAGTTTGAATGTATGCCCACAGTCCTGCATTATTATTTCCTATGAGTTGAAATTACAAACTTTGAAAAGATAAATAATACCAAAAAAATAAAATTGCAATTCTTGAATACTTCACTTTTTGGTGTTTCAAGAAATGCAACACAAAATGTGCAGTGTCTTAAATCAGCAATATCTTAAATGAGTAAACTAAATGATGAGCTATCTTTATCAAATACCTTACCTACAAACATCCTATTTCAGCCATCTTCTTTTTCATAGAGAAATAAAGCAAGAAGGAGCCCAAAGCAGATTCACAAAAGACATGACATATTAAGGGAAGTGGTAAGAATTTGGTAGAAAATAGCTAGGGGAAAAGCAAAACTATCAGTAGAGCAGAAACATACAAGCAGAGCAAAAAGTGGCAAATGGACAAGCAGATTCCTTTCACTTCTCCTAGAGAAAATGTTTCATTCCCACACCTTATTTCACCATTAAAACAAGATGTGATGGGCAATTTAACTGAAATGTGGTGGCCATTTCACCTGGACTGGCAGGAACTCAACTAGCTATGTCCAATAAGGTAGTATCATGATGTTATGAAGAAACAAAGATGGAATAGCAACTTCACAGACTAGGAAGCATGCAGGACCAAAACATCTGCACTTGAATTGTGTTACAAACCTTTTATTTCTATGCACTTAAATTCCCTTCTCTTTGTTGTAAGAAACTGTGAACGTAAGAAAGGAGTCATCTTCCAAGGCCAAGCCTTCCTGAACACTGTAAACTCAAATCTTAATCTGGCTCAAAGATCAAAGAGAAAGAAAATTAACTCATAAATAGTTAGAAGCTAAACAATAATCCCATAGGGGCTCCATTCTTCTATTTTGGTGTGTGTGTATGTATATATATATATATATATATATATATATATATATATATATATATATATATATACACACATAGGTAAAGCTGCTGCACCCTAGGGAGACCTAACACTATTTCTTCCATAACTACCAAAGCTCTCTTCCACATCCAAAAATTTAAATGGGCCCAAACTCTGTTAGCACCAAAACACTGACAGTAATATGATAACATCCTGGCAAAAATTTACATTTTGCTTATGAGCTACAGCCTGTCACCTCCTCCCACATTCAAGTTATGAAATGTTTCACAAAAAACATCCTTTCTGTTTTGGAGTTCTTACATGCAGGAGACAGTCAGTGTGCAGAGACAAACAGCAAGCTTGTCACAGAAGAGGAGCTGAAACCAGGCTGCAATGGCAGTGTTGTACAACACCGCCATGTTGATTCATAAGCAAAGCCTGACTGTTAGTACCAGCTACCAGCCTGAGAGCGTATGACCACTGGAACTCTATTTTCAGTATTTCAGTTTCTTGCATTCACATGTTTCTTACTGAAAAGTGCCTCAAATCCAGAATATGAAGTTCTAAACACCAGGTAGGTAATTATGCTTTTCAAACTAAACTCGTCTACAGAAGAAAAAATCCAACATATTTGAAACAGTTGAAGTATTCCAGAAACTCATTGCACATTACTCTCTAATTAAAATACCAAAAAGCCATCAAACAGAAGAGAAACAACATTAAGACTAACAATGGTGACATTTAAGAAAGTTACCTGCTACACTCCATCTTGCTACTTAAGAAATCTAGAGAATGACAGTTCCTACAAATAAAAACCCCTTTATTTCCCAGTCAACCAGGTCATTCAAGAAAGTCCTTGCAGATTATATCCCATAATTCAGGTGAGATCATTTGCTCCAGACTCTCAAACACACAAACCATCCAGATACTTGATTACCACAATCCTGCCAGAATTCTTCCTATCAAAGTTGTTCTACTAAGCTTTAGTCAAGGCACAGAGGAGGAAAGATTGATAATTGTCTGGATGTGGTCAATTAAAGCTTCAGCAAGATGCATAACAAAACAGCTCCACAAAATACTCTGTCCTTATTAAAAAGTAATACTGGGATTTTAGCTCAAAGAATTGTTTTTCAGTTTTATCTATTTTTGGCTGAATAGCAGGTTTTCAATCTATACTGAGAATGCAGAAGCAGATTAGTCTGCTCCTCATTTCTAACAAAACATGTTAACATCTGGCAACTGAGTTCTAATGTTATTTCCTCAGACCAATCCTGACTTCAAGATCTGAACCTCAAGCATTTTGCACATTTCTCTCATTTTAAAGGAACCAAATGGCAATGCATAAACCTTGTTTATTGAGGTTCCTATCATTCATCTTTTGTTCTTCTGAGCATTTAAAAATTTCAAAAATCCAGTTATGGATTGAGGGTGATGGGAGGAGGGATTGTTGATTTCTCAGTTTGATAACAGAATATTATCTTCATATGCTCCAAGATATTCTAAAATATTTGACTGAAAGGTCAAAGCAACAATCCTCTTTCAAAGAGAATAATACACATGACTAAACTCACTAAGAGACAAGATCAACCTGAAATCGTAACTACAGTATAATTAGAGATAAATCACAGTAACTATACACACACAAAGGAAACATTCTGTACTTCACAGTCTGAAAAGCTTTTTGCCAGGTAATCAAATTTTTTACAATGAACCTGTCATTTGAAAGAAAATTAAATGGAATCCACTATTACAGGATGAGATGAAACTGACAGCGAGTCATCTGCTTTGTAAATGGAGTCTTTAAATGTACCAACGCCCAGCACAAGCCTCACACAGTAATAAAAAGTCAACCGCAGATAATTTTATCTTTTAAAGAAAAGAGTCTGGCACTACTTGAATTGCTTCAGTTACAAAAATTAATTTAAGAAAATAGTGAAGGCTGGCACAATGAGGTCAACCATATGTTTACCAGGGAATTTCTCAACCTTATAAAAACATTCCAATAGTTGGTAACCAAGATAAAGTTTTCTATTCTGACAAAAAGCATTTTAGAAAGAAAAAGAGGTAAAATGTTGGAAGCAGCAAATAGCAACAAGATTTAAACACTCATTCAATCCATACCCCTAAATATGACAGGGGGAGAGTTTTTAACTTAAGAAGGGGCAAGGAAACTGAATGGATTTAGGTTTCTTATTACTGGCCACCAATTCCTAATGAAGAAGAAATAAATAAATCAATATGAACAAGTAGCATCAAATTCTATGAAGCATTTTATTACAGCAGACTTTCAGGGACAATATTTGCTATGCCCTTCTAAACTATTATCATCATTTACTGACACATATACAGATTTTCTTCTTGAAGCTGATTAAGCAGTGCTTTTAATTAAGTTGAATAAAAAAAGATTACAAACAACTTTGTATTCGTAATCACCCAAGGAGAAACAATTATTTTTTAGTACTGTGTATGAAAGGATGAATAGCTGGTATCCTCAATGAGATCATTAATTAGCAAAAATGAGGCATCTCACAATTCCTGACTTACCACCACTAACTTCTGTCCTTCCTTTACTAACACATTAATATTGCTTTTAGGAAAGTAAATTATAAGGTTCTCTCCCTTCTTTCCTTGCCATCCCTGACTGATACCTGTTTTTCATACCAGTAATTAAGGTCACCTGAGGAAAAACAAGCAAACAAAAATTAAACTGCAAAGGCTTGCACAGATTCCAGAACCTATTTTTGAACAAAGCAAAGTAAAAAACAAAACAAAACAAACAACCCAAACAACTGCAAAGGCTCGAACAGATTCCAGAATACCTTTTGAAAGCCTTCAACTATCAAAAGCAGGCAGAAGACATGTTACGTGACCTTCATTGATCACAAAAGGTTGCCTACTGGCTCTTTTTGTTTAAAGCATTTAACCTATTTATTTTCATTTGCTTTCAGTAAATGAAGTTGTAATAGGTTTCAGTGAATAGACAGTACTAGCTCTTCCTCCCTTCAAAAGACAAAACCTATATATCCAGCTGACAGTTCTGTCACAGTCCTTCACTACTTCAAAGCCATGTAAGACACACAAAATTTCTGCTCCAAGAACTTTCATCATCCTCTTCCCCTCTGCCCTAGTGGAAATTTTAGCCTGGAATCTGCTTGAACGCTCATCTCTCAGCTGTAAACCAAGGCTGTGTGAGAGACACGATCTAATGATGTGAAGGCATTTACGCTGGCTGCACAGAGCCGTAACTGGGTACATTCACTGGCAGATGTGCCTTGTCTCTTCCACAGGGGTACAGGGGTAATTTAACCTCAGTCTCTGGGCGCAGTCGCCAGTATGGCCTAGA
This sequence comes from Agelaius phoeniceus, assembly GCF_051311805.1. Taxonomy (NCBI): domain Eukaryota; kingdom Metazoa; phylum Chordata; class Aves; order Passeriformes; family Icteridae; genus Agelaius; species Agelaius phoeniceus. The sequence goes on from NC_135265.1 coordinate 122,291,222, forward strand.
CCTGTACAATACATAGTGAAGATCCTTCAGTCTAAAACTCTTTGCTTTGTAGAACTGGAGCAAACAATTGGAGAAAGTACTTGATCACTGAGTTTCACACATTGTTTGAGCTAAGCTGCTTTAGCTTATTAATGACAAACCCACAGAGCCTTCCAAGGGAGCAGCTTAACAAGACAACATTCCCTGGCTCTTGCAAATGTATTGTGTTATATTTTTCTCTTCCCAGAACTTGAATAGCTAGGCCTAAACACAAGCATAAGATACTATAAAACTCAGAGCAAAAATAATTGTAATCAACCAGAATTACTCTTCTTTACAATAAACACCTGTCTACTTGATTCTCCTGACTGAAATCATAGACATATTCACTAGTGTTCAACATGACAGGTTGAAAGCACCCATTGTTTTTCACATTTTAGCTGTATAGTTGGTCTATTTGTAAGGAAGAGCTGCTGATAGTACTCAGGGGGCACTTGTTTCAATAAGCTTTTCCATTACTGCTTTCTTTCTCTGAAGTGAATTCTTCCAACCTAGCTCAAAAATTCTGCAGCTGCTGCACAACAAAGTATTTCCCAAAATTCTATTTACACAGGCAGATACAAAAACAAGCAAATGTGACTCCTTAGGGCCAAAAGCCATAACTTCTATTTTATTTATCTTTACTGAATGAAGACTATAAATTTTAAGCTTCAGTTGATATTCAAGACAAAATTTTATTAATAAACTCCCAAGATTAAATTAACTCATCTTGGTAAAATTACTAAGAATTTTGTATTTATCTTACTTCACTCTAGCATGGTTATACACCAAAGCTAATAGAGCACACATCAGTACAGACTGATTACCAAAAGTTATGTAAAGGACTGACAATCCTTTGTGGATAGACGAAATTATTTTTACTGTCTACTCATTCCAGTTTCAATTATGGTACTCACATTTCTCAGTTTAAATAATTACTGAAATCTTTATCTTCAACAACATTTCACCAACGGAACCACTAAATACTTTATTAACTACCAATAATTTTATTCTGTTTGTATCTCAGAATTGATTATATAGCTACAGTACCCACTAATTTTTTTTTCCTTTTTTGAAACAACACAAATAGAATCCCGTACTATGACATTTAACAGCACATAACCAATGTGCATAACCGTCCAAGTTCCAATTCACTGAAAGCTTTCCTCACTTAAGGTTGGGGCTTTGGCTTTTTTTGGAACACACCATAAAAATAGTTTTGTACTTTTTTCTGGACAAAGCTTTTAAATAAGAACAAATTATTGCCAAATCATTAAATAAAAACACTGCCAGTGTTGAGCAAAGATTGTGCAATAAGTAATTGTTCTGAGAACAGCTGGAAACACAGATCTTCCACTAACACTAGAAACACAGGTAAAGAATAGAAGGAAGTGTAACCAAGAGTGTATGTGGTTTTTCCTGGAGATTTCAGTAGCCCATAAATATTTTCCTCAACTCCCACCCCACCGACTGAAAATACTGGGGTGAAACTTGCAGGAAGTTTTCATGTTGTTACTACCTTGCATTCTGTGATACAAGTTCATTGGGATCTCAAACTGGCCATGAATTCTGCATTGCCATCTCACACAGTTATTTTATTAAACAGTTGCTTAGATACACCTTTAAAAAAAATCTATTGATGGATAAAGATTTTTCAAGTAGCACTTTATTTTGTTGTGTGCAAGCAATTTGATGGTAGCCCACCACAGCAGTTTTCGAGGCATGACAGAGAAGCACAGTGAAAGCCAACATCCTACACTCTTTACTGAAGTTGTTTGTGTCATTAATTACATTAGCTCTGCATTCAATTGGATGTAAATACCTACAAGTACAAATCTTATGTGCCTAACTTTGCAGAGTACATGAGAAGTTATTCTGGTGATAAAAAAACCCTAAAACCATCCCTCTAAATATTCTCACAGTTTCATAAATAAATCCAGGGTCTGTAGTATTTAAACTAAAAGGAAGTGAAAGGTAAATCATAGCAATTAATATGTCAGTATTATTAATAAAGTCAAATCTTTCAAGTTTATGATGCAAATAGTTCATATCTGGACACTGAGGGAAAGGCTTTAATAATTTAACACTTGGTACAGCAATGATGTATTTTCTGTACATTTTTAACTGATCTTCCTTACTGTATTTTTACCTGCTCTTCCATTCATAAGGCAAGTCCTGTGTTTCCAGCTGTTCTGAGAACAACTGTTTACTATTTCTCCAGTATTTGCCTTTAAAGGCTTCAGATTACTAAAGATGCTGTATCAAAATTTTCTAAAGCAAATCCATTCTCTCCCCTTGTTCTACATTACTTTTCAGAATATTTATGTGTTTTTATCCAGGAGAACATTGCACAAGCTTGGGCTTTTTCTGGGAAAATTCTTGAAAATAAGTGCTCTTTTCTTTAAAGGCTTGGCTGGGGTATGTTAGCTTTTTTTCAAGAAAAAATATGATTTGCAAAAAAGTTATGCAAACCAGGTTTAAACCAGTCCAGCAATGGCAAATTAGCAACAACAGTGTGGTTAGAAAACAGAACACAAGATCTCTATTTTTTCTGTGATAATAGAAGCATTGGCTTCTATTATCACAGAAAAAAAAAGGATTACAGAAAACTCCCATTAAAGACTGTCCACACAGACAAAAATCACTGTAATTTTAATGATACACACAAAGGCTCAAAGTCACAAGTTACTGTGCATCCACTGAACTGCAGTAACTGTTCAGGTCGATGTTCAGAGCCATTAACAAAAAGAAGCAATTTGTTACAAGTTTCAAAACTTCACTGTAGACTGACTAAGAACAGGCTAATCAGATAACTTTTGTAACTAAATCTGAGACTTTTCAGTGAATCTGTAAAAATAAAATGTAATTAACCTGGGGCATTATAGACTGTTGTATAAAATTACAGCAGTATAAGAAGTAACTAGAACTTACTCTGTGTACCAATGTATTATTTTTATCAATAAAATCCATAATATTGTCACAATGGTACAGTGTCAGACCACTGGTAGAGTCAGAGGTGGCAAAGAGTTACACAAACATTTCAAGTAAACACGGTGTGTGTAAAAACACTACACTTAATCAGAAAAAGGACATCTCTTTGTTGTGTCTGGCAACTTAGAAGATAGCAATAATTATAATAAATTATTCTAAACCAAAAAAAAAAAAAACCACTTAAAATTACAGATATCAGTTTCCTTTGTAAAAGACTTTTTCACACTTAACACTTAAATGTTAATTGATAGAATTCAGAGTTTTGAAATCTTGCTCACCTGGGAGCATGTCCGTGATAAACTTACTAGTTCACTTACTAAATTTTCATTTATGCTTCCTGTTTACAACTCCTTTCCAACATGCTAAACGACATTATTAAATTAGTAGTTTACTAAACATAGGAAAGAGTAATTAGAGCATCATGCAATTAGCCACATATAGACAAAAAACCTCCATAAATGTCCTTGAATCTCTTATCAACAGACAACAGAATATCAGGTAGGAAAACAAAAAGTGTCATCTTACAGCTGGTATTTCTAAAATGAAAGCAATTACAACATCAGGGTTAATATGGCTGTAATTTCAGGAAGCGAGTATTACCCTGTACACATCTGACATTTAGGCAACATTTGTCATTCATGTATCCTCAACAGTCTCATTTAATATATAACCATTTTTTCCCCTTTCCAGAAGGAGCAACAGGAATTAGGGTGAGGCACGCTGCAGAAGGTCATTTACTAGGCCAGAGACAGAGACACAGCACAGCTTTACCAAGTCCTTTTACAAAGTGCCTCTTTCCTCGTTCACAGCTGCCATTCCCCTACTTTTCACAGTTTTATAAAAGACACTTCTTAATAAACTATAGCCTCTATTTTGCAGTTAAGCTTGTAAAAGTCTGCCTATTAGAAGAAGAGCATTGCAAAAATGCATTTGCCAGATAGAGCTAATAAAACCAAGGCACATCGGACTACCTGCCTAAGCTACTGCTAGAAGAACATTCTGTACAGTATGTTCAATTTCTTGATCTCGTTTCATTTCAGTAACTCTGAAAGACACACTATGGAATGGGGGGGGAGGGGGAATTATGCTTCTAAACTTCAGGAGAATAATTTTTATCCCAGACAGTTCAATTTAACATTTTAACTCTTTTTGGCTATACTAAATGCAGGTTATTAGGAAAATTAAACAAATTTCACTCATTTTGTACACTCTTTCTGTTCTGTTCTATTACTAGTGACAAAAAATGTAAGCTATACTGTACCAAAATGAGAGAGATCTAGATGATCCAAATAAAACAAAATGGAAAACTAAAAATATCCAAGGAAAAATAGAGAAGGTGCTGGTCAAATAAGAAGAAACAGGGGCCACTGCCACAAAACCTAGAGATCTTTTCTCCTGCCCCAGTCGTAATAAAGCACCACCCACTCAGAGCAGCACACAGTGAAAGTGATCCATTCTACCAGAGCAATTTCTGCAGCCCCTATTTAAGAACCCCTTCAGAGTCGGTATGAATGAATAATTCAGCTGGAAATACCTGTCAGGCAGCAGGATGTTCCATCCTACTGTACCTACAGCAATACCATCCGACCGAGAAAGCCAGACGTAACCTGTCCACAGAGCTGACACCACAGCGCAACCTCATTTTACGGAGAGAAAGAAAACCCCACGGGGAGCACGCGGCTTGGAGCAGGACATGCCTGTCCCAGTCCCCCTTGTGCGGGGGAATTACAGCGCCGGAACCCGGAGCTGTTGGTCACGGTCCCCACGATGCCACGGGGAGGGTGCCGCTGCCCGCGCACGGTGTGGCACACATTGCCATGGCGCCCGGCGCAGCTGCGGCCCCCAGGTCCCGGGGGCAGGGATCCCTTCGCCCTTCTCTCGCCTGCCCAGGAAGCGGCGGCATCGCTGCCAGACGCCTCCCTGAGGCGCCTCTTCCCCCGCGCCCGCCCCGCCCGCCGCCGTCCGGGTCCCAGCCTCGCCCCTCACACCTCTGCGCGTCTCACCTCCATCCCGGCCCTTCCCTGCCGCCACCTGCCCTGCCCGGCCCCGCCACCCGGGACCTCAACGCCCTCGACTGCTGCCCGGGCGGTTCCTCCCTCAGAGCCGCTCTTCGCGCCGCGCCGCGCACGCACGCGCCCGGAGGAACGGCTGCTCCCGGCTGCTCCCGGCTCCCCCCGCCGCCGCCGTCGCCGCCCGGCCCCAGCGCTGCCCCCGGGCTCCGCCGCAGACGCCTCACCTGCATCGACGCCATGATGGATCCGCCTCCTCCCCCTCCCCTCTGCGCCGCCGCCGGGGCGGCCCCGCCCCGCGCGCTCCCCGGTCACGTGCCCGTGCCCGCCCGTTGAGCGACTGCGCGTGCGCGGGGCTTGGGCGAGGCGAGGGCAGTGCGGGCGGGCCCGAGGAACGCTGGCGGCGCGGGCGGGCGGTATTTGTGTGTGAGCTGCTGCCCCCGCGGCCAGGGAGGCTCCCCCGGCGCTGCCCGTACCCTGCTCGCCCTGCGGGCGGGGCGGGAGCGGCGCGGTGTCCGTTCCCGCCACCCGGGATGGGGTTGATCCCCTGCCGGCTTCAGTTTGTGAAGGTTTTTGGAGCTGTACCTGCAGAGTGTTTAAGTGACTCAGTTAATGCGGACTGCGCCCCTCCGGTTTGTGGATTTTTCCGGGCTCCCCTCACGCCTGGTGTGCCCTCGTGGGAGGGCCATACAATCATAGAACCACAGAATGTTAAGGAGTGGGAAGGGACTTTGAAGATCATCCAGATCCGACAGCTCCGCCATGGGCAAGGACACCTCCCACCAGACCAGGCGGCCCAGAGCCCCTTCCAACCTGGCTTCCAACACTGCCAGGGATGGGGCATCCACAAACCTCCTCCTCCAGTGCCTCACCACCCTCACTGTAAAGAATTTCTTCTTGATATCGAACCCAAATCCCTCTTCTTGCAGCGTGTCCCATTGCTCCATATGCTGTCACTAGATCCCGCCGCAGGTCGGCCCGGGCCGGGCGGGCCCAGGCCCGAAGGGGCGCGGGGAGCGCGGCTCTCCCGGTGAGCGGCTCTCCTGCTGTGCACCCTGTCCTTCTCTTTCTCTCACGCTGTCCCTGGGTGCTGCTCTGCCGCCGGTCATCTGATTTTCCTGCACTGGTGTCTGAGTCCAAATGAACATGGGTGTATTTTAAGTCGGAGCTGTGAAATACAAAGCTGTGTTTCGTGTCAGGTACAAACAGGCAACGTGTGTATTTGTGAATGCGAAATGTGTGGACCCAGAAAATGGGAGAGCTGTGAATTCTAATAATAACTGAGGAAAATAAAGCATGGAAAAAGGCCTTTGAACCTATCTTTTGTTTGCAATTAACCCTGGTTGATTTAGGAGCATTGGAATGAAGTTGTTAAGGATGATGCTTTTTGCTTGCATTTAATCCATAAAGAGCTCTGCAATAATAACCTTTTGAAGTATGATTTTTGAATCTTACTTGTATCCTTGAAACTATAGCTTTGGAATATATATAAAGGAAATATGCTTATCTCACGCCTTATGGAAGCAGAGAAAAACAGCTTGAGAAAGGAAGATGAACATCACCTCAAGGATTTATGGTTTCGACCAAAGGGAAGCTGGACATCACTGTTGTTAGATTTATAGTCTCTGCAATTAAAAGGTGGACCCACATCTGGGGAGCTGGACTCCACCAGATGGGATTTGTCTTTATTCTTTTGGAAACTGGACTGCCACCATCTGGGATACTCCTTTTGAGATACATCCTGAGAAACTAAGATCACTACAGTGTATAGAATTGTGATGTAATAATTTGGAATAAAAATTGCTGATGAGTAAAAAATTGGAAATAGAGACTGCTGAAAAAGCTGATGAGTACCCCTATAAATACCTGTAACCCTCAATTATCAGTGTGCAGTTGGAGGGAAAACTTCCCCACTGTACCCAGCACTGTATTGCTCATACTTTACCACATTAAATAATAAATTGATTGCTGCTTGAATATTGGCCTAGTCAAGCTTCTTATTCATAACAGAGCGTTTCTGGATTCTACATTTTCCTTTCCTGGACTGGAATAATCCCTGTCCTTTGCACCAGATGATTTTGCCATATCTGTGTAGGTGAAAATAAACAGGCAGCACTCAGTAGAGTGACTGTATGCAGTCAATAAATTAAACAACTTGCGGAAACACGCTTCATAAAGCTGGTAATTCTGCTGTTGTATTTCAGACTTAACGGATCCTCAAGACAAATCTACAAAATGTTTATCCAAAGACAACCTATAAAATTTATAATCCCAGTGGTTATGTAAAACTAAGGATTTAACAGAGAAACTGATTTTATAGGTCATTATAATCCCCATCTTCCTACAGCTTATGTTGCATATTCCAAAAACACCGAAGCTCCTTCCTCTGTCCCTTTACCCCTCTCCTTTCTGATGATGTTAAAAAATCATCGCATCACCTCTGCTCCAGTGGTAGCCCTGATTTTTTCTTCAGAGATGGCCTTATAAGCAAAAATTAAATTATTGAACAATTTTTTGCAGTTTGTATTACCTTTGAAATCTTCTTTAATTTTAGACATCTAGAAGGGTTCTGCACCCAAAATCCTGTCTACCTTGTTCAACCATATTATTGAGTGTGATGCAAGTACTACCTTTATGTACAAGTTTCACTTTCTGGTATGTTTTTAATATCCTTAACTTTGAAAACAGTTAACTGGAGGAAACACAAAACCTCAGCACAACATAGCATCAGTTTCCAACTTTTAGCCAGTATCAACACTGTCGTGGATGTTAAAGCAAGCACACAAACTTGGGGTTTGCTTAAAAGGCATAACTCTTTAAGCAGAAAAAGACAGCAGGAGTATCCTTGCCCTGTGAGATAGCTGCAGAAGTGAACACGGCCCTCGGCTTTGCTGGAATTTGCTGAAGACAGAATCAATATTTGTTGATTTTTGTGTAGGAAATGAAATTAGCCTGTGAAAAGTAAGGATGGGAAAAGTATCGTCTTGTAAGTTGCATCCTATACATTTGTCTTCTAGATTCAATTCTCATTCACAAACTCTGGGCTCCTGATGCCATGCAACCTGACATTGCTCAACTATGTTTTCCCTGGAAGTCAGTATTTATTACTATATGATTTTTGCAAGACCATTTAGGTTGCAGAGGATTTGTTGCATTAAGCAGATGCATAGAGCTGGTGAAGGTTTTTCTTTCCTGCAGTTCTTCAGAATGAACTTAGGCTGTTACAGCACTAAGTGGAACATTTCTGTTTTACTAGTTGTCGTTGTTTTGCATGAGCCAAACATATGTTTATCCTAAAATACATCTTTTAATGCCGTATGCCTCAAAGGCAGCAAGAACATCAAGTTTAAGCAATGGACATGTGTTCAGTTATAAACATGGACATATTGACATATTGTGTTGATGTAATCACAGCGAGATACAACTGATTTCAAACAATTATACTCAGTTTCTTAAGCCTCTTCCAGAAAACCCTGTTGAAGGTCAGAAGATATAAAACAGCATAAGCTTGTGAATGCCAGAACACTTCACAGACTGCAAGCTGGTTTTGCATGGAAAGATCAGCTTTATGGTCTTAGGCAAATTGTATTCAGTACAAATATGACTTCTACTCTGTAATAAAGGAAAATTATCTCTGGATGAAAAGTCACTTTTGCAAAAAAAAATCATAGCTTTTAACTCTCCTTATGCTCAAGAAGTCTTTTTTATCTATCACACAGAGCTTTTCAATATTAAAACAAGTTACCTACTATGTTTTTTACTGAAGTATTGTTTACTGAGATAACTTCATCCATGCTGCAAATCCTACTCCTGAGGATAGTAGGCATGAAAAGCAAGGGATAGTTTGCCTGCCCTGCATATAAATAGAGCATGAGTTAATTACTACCTACTCAATCTTAACTAGGTATGTAAGTAATTAAAGCATTACACTACAGCTGAAACTCGTGGCCAGAATCCCCCATCCCTCAATACACTTTGAGTTTATTCTTGCAGGACTACCAAAGGTGTCTTTTATGACTGTTGTCACATCTTGTTTTTTAAAGTGTCATGCAATACCTAATATATATGTGAAACAATTTTTTTTAGCTCCTTGTCCTCATGGGAATAGGGGAATCTGGAGAATTATCCCTGTGTTTTATTGGGTTTTTTTTCCTTTCCTCATTTCTTGGTAACCTGGCTTGCAGAGACGTTTTTGTACAGTGCATAACACTATAGGGATTATGGAATCAGTCCCATAAGCACAGTAAGAAAACAAACACTATTATCAGACTCCCAGAAAGAATATATGAATATCAGTATCTTCTTAAATTATCCAGTAATCCCACTAAGGAAAGGCCCTAATTCCCAGGAGGGTAAATTTCACTTGGAGTAAGTTATTGTAATTTGTTTTTCATTTCAGTTTTGACCTTTACCTATGCAAAACATAGAAGAAAATACTTCTGCAGTTAACCCTTCCTAATCTGTTGCAGGTATAGAGATGGATGACACAATAACTGGTTCCTTAAAATGACTGCTTTAGTATTTAGCTAATGCAGCCTGATCTTTCACCAGCCAACCTAAGTTCTGCCAGAGATTTCAAGGATCAGAGACCTGGGTCCCAAATATTCAAAGCTTATGAGGTAAGATGTAATTTAATCTGTTATTTTCATTATTTCAGAGGCTGTCTTACACTGATCTGATCAACTACATGATTATGACTCGCATATCTAAAACATATGGAGCAAATAATGAAATTGTACCTCCTACTAAAATTTTTTTTGTAAATATTCTTGAAGTTGATTCTAAAAATCCACTTTTCTTCAGAGTTTGCAAAACCTTATACTTACAGGAAAAATGCAACTAATGTTCAAACTGCATTTATTAGATAATTTTCTGATATACCAAGACAGTTTCACAAAGGTAAAATATAATTCTTGATTAGGGTCCCTATAATTTTACATTCTATTCCCATCTTGTCCATAATGTTTTCAAATGTCACCAAACATTTTTTCCTCTGTTCTCACCCTTTATTTTTTTGTATTATTTTTCTACACACTGAACTGTCACTACGTGCTTCTTTATGATTCCTGGTGAGAGCTCCATTTCTTTTGCCTGTGTCCACTGTACTTTTTAGCTTTTCATCTTGTCTTCTTGCACACAAGTCAACTGTACATTCATGTAACTCCCCTCATTACTGGAGTGGCATCACACCTGTAATCTGCAGTGCCAGGAGACTGCATCTCTGGAGCATGGAGGACTCCCTGCCCCTCAGAGGAATTGTGCCAGCTGCTTCTTCCGCTCCTACCTGCCAATTTAGGAAGGGCACTGAGTTTAAAAACTCTGTGGAATGAAGATCATCTTATAAACAAGCTTGGTGCACCTGCAGAAACCATCAACTAAAGATGCAGAATCAAAGAAATACAATATTATATCAAGAATATAAAAGTAATAAATTGCACACATAGCTAAAAATGAAAATAGCCTAATAAAACGAAATTAAAATTGCAAGATAACTTTGAGTTGTTGAGATTTTATTGTTGATTTATTCCTTAGTGATTATGTAGGTTATTCATCAATAGTATATTTAATTTTCATCTTAGTTCTTAATAGTAACAGGCAAAATGTCATTTCCATCCCAGGACTTTCAAAGGGATGAAAAGATGCTAAAGAAAAGAAAAGTCTCACCTTATTCCTAATCTGCTAAAAGGGTAGTTCCTGCAGGGGAGGGAAATCTTATTCTCAGATGACATATGCCTCCATTTCTTTTCTTGTTTGGGATTTGACCATTTAGAAGCTACTGAGTGATCTGGGGTTTTCATCTTATCCACAGGAAGACTAAACTACCAATGTAATTTCCATCAGATCAGAAAAGAATTTTCTGATATTTCTAATATATTATATGGAGATACAGTTATAATTACAGTTGTAATTACTGCAGTGCAAGAAGCAGGACATGGGGCTAGGGAAAGGGGTGGAATTGTCTGCTTTAGTAATATGCAGAATCACAGAATGGGTCAGGTTGGAAGGGACCACAGTGGGTCACCTGGTCCAACCTCCCTTCTGAAGCAGGGGCATCCCAGAGCACAATGCTCAGGGTTACATCCAGGAGGTTCTTGAATATCCTCCCCAGGGAGGGAGGCTCCACAACTTCTCCGGGCAGCCTGTTCCAATGCACAGTCACCTGCACAGTAAAAAACTTCTTCCCCATATTCAGGTGGAACTTTCTGTGCATCAGTTTCTGCACATTGCCTCTTGTCCTATTGTTTGGCACCATGTGCTGTAATTACCAATTTGTAGTAATTGTCAAGCCATGTTTTTAGGCAGCAGGAGTCCTCTAACTCTTTTAAATGTTGTAAAGATAAAAACTTATAAAGATAAAAGCTGTAAAAATTTAATGAGGACTGGGTAGGACCTATACTTAATTAAGTAGATGAATACATTTAAAAGTGTAATGTTGTGTAATTATTAAAAGTTCTTCCACATCAAAAGCATCCACAGCCTATGTGAGTAGGTTGATTACTGTGTCTGTCAAATCCAAGTGTTCAGGAACTTCTCAGTGATATTACCCCCAAGATTTGAACCTAATTATAATTTAGTAATTTTATTTTATCTCTAAAACCTGTGATCTGGAGGCTTCTCAGGTGACTCCAAGAGTTACATGAAAACCTAGTTCATGGTGTTATTAGGAATGCACACAAGTGAGTCTGACTTCATAACCAACAAAGATTTTGATAAAGAATTTTCAAAATGAAGTAGCTGTTTGGTTTTGCCAGCCTAGAAGCAAGATAAAACTACTGAAGAGGCATCTTGGGTAACCTCTACAGATACAGATGTGTGATAAACCACCACAGCTCCCAAGGGCTGAGAAGCAACTGTGTACATCAGACTGCACACTGTCCTTACTGGACCCTGCACACTACTTACAGAGCTTGAAGAATTTAATTTCACAGGCCTGTACACCAAGATGACACTGGTCCAGCCTGTCAGTTTATTTAATGTCCCTCGGGAAAGACAAGACTTCATATGGGATACAATTACCATGAACCAGAGCCATGATATAAAAACAGAATGGGTGAGCAGTTGACTATTTCAGCTGAGTATTTTCAGATGTTCTCTCCTTAAGTCACAGTTGTTTATTACAAGTCAAATATCTATGACAACTGTGAAAGCAGCTTAAATGTTAAATATTGATATATCATTTTCATGTTTCATTTGTAGCAAACTACAAATAATTCTGACTCAAATGGAGTGTCACTTCTGAAAAACATTATATGTCAGCTTAGTATGGTAATGCAAGAAGCTTTTCCCTGGATAGAAAGAGAAAATAAATCCTTTGTGCCAAATGCATTCAAATTCTAGATATTTTTTAAGCTTGTTGATACCAGCTAAAATTGACAACTTTTTAATCTGCATAACAGGCATCCCATTGTTTTGCTAGACAGAGTAATAAGAATTCAAAGCAACATAAGATAGTTTATGTATTATTTATAGTTTGTGTAGTGGTGATTTGGTAGATACATTTTTTTTTTGTGTAAATAGGATACCAGTAGTATTTTTTTCCATGGGAAGAAAAGCCTTAGCTATGAATTCTCACCTGAAAAGGCAGTTTTCAATATGAAACAATGGAATTAACAGTATTTGTTTTTTTACCTTCAAAGTAACTTCTGGTTGAAGAAAGAAATTAACTACAAATAAATACAGAATTGCATTAATCCATTCATGTATTCACAAAAAACTAATCCCACAAAACTATCCTGAAAACTAGCAACTTTAGCACTAAACTGTAAATTTTAATTTATTTAGAGGCTCTCATGTGGTTACTTTCACTGATCTAAAAGGCAGTACATATTTCAGGGGCAATTTTAATATAATTTTCCAATTCTCCCCTCAATATGTGAGAACAAAACATTACATGACTCACATCTTGAAAACTGTCTGATTACAAAAGTTCAAAAGGATAAAATGTTGAAGTACTCTATTTGTGAAAGAACAATCGTGATCTCGCAACTCTGATCTCCTCCCATTTAGCCTGAGAAGAAAACCCTGTATTCTGTAAACGTAAAACAATAACATGGTAATGACAGAGAGACAGATTTTTTTGTTGTTGTTTTGTTGTTTTTTTTTTTTAATCTCAGTGACCTTTCTCCCATAGAGGAGAAATTGCACAACCTACATTCCAGATGCAGCATATGCAAAGCTTTATTTCATTACACATAACACTTGTTAAAACTCGATAAAAACTCCCTCTTCTTTTCTCTGTGCTGCCTTAGTGATGACACTCAAGCTTCACAGGTGACTAATACTAACCACAGAATCTACTCTGTCCTCTTTCCTAGCTCATCCAAACACTGAGCCGCACCTACAGTTCACAGCATTGGTTATCTTCCCATAAAATTGCCATCTAATAAGCTACATTTAAAAAGAAATTCAGCTCCAATGAAGTTCATGATTTGTCAAAAGCCTTCAAAAGTTCAACTTGTCTCTATGGGAAAAAATCCCTAAAGCCTTTTTTTTCCTAAAGCTTTAGTCTGTCTTTAAAAACAAGCATCATAGTTTATTTTCCAAATCCACTCAATCTTTAATAAGTTTTGCCATTTTTCTCTTAGCCCTGCTCTTTTTGTCTTACTCAGGTATTGAAATTAAGTTTATACCACAGCTTCCACCCTTAGTTTTTAGGTAGGAACAGTGCTACTTCTCCTTGTGCTTTTGTTTACTCTGCAGTAACTGTTACTCCCTTAAATTACATTGCAATATTTGAGACCAGGCAAAATTAAACTAGGAATACAAAACATGGACTGAGAAGTTAACTTTCCTGCCTTATGACATTCCTTGTCCACTTCATCACATAAAAAAAAAAGATTTAGGCAAGTTTTGGGAGCACCCTTCCAATGGGCAAAGTAATAAGAAGAAAGGGGTAAAAAACCAAACAGTCACTACTGCAATTTAGGCCTGTGAAATAAAATAGATAGTAATAAAACACAGACAGAAGAAACTGATTTTCCAAACTTCCTACCATTAGTTGAGAAATGCCTTTTAGATACCATGTTCAACATCCGTTGAATATAATGGCACAGAGAATCCTGATGGTGACGCATCCTTTCTTTGAGTTCAAAACCAAAAAGGAATTTCGTATCTTGTGGGAGCAAGTTCTGATCATTCTAGATGCACAGATTATTTCATGTTGGAGACCATCAGAGACTTCTTCAGCAGCTTATACACCCTCAAATGATGACAAACCATAACTCAGCATGACTCTTCTCATTGTTTATAAACAATCTGGGAGTTATTATGACTAAATCAGCAGTTCAGCTTAAAATTTCAACCTCAAATACAGGGCTACCTTTCTAAGCAAAAGAAGTACCACAAATGTGGAAAACCAGGGCAGTTTAAGTTTTCAAAATATCCCCAGCAGGATATCCTTGAAGTATCCTTGAAAGGATCCTCTTCAAGCCTGTCTTCAATACCATGCCTTTTTAGTACTTGGTGCTGAGAATTCTGGATGCTTGTAATTCAGAGCAGCACAAAGATATCTTAACAGTTCAACTCTGTGAAACTCTTCAGAGCTATGAAAAAACCCATCACCTTTTATTTTTTACATGCAGCTTCACAACCTATTATCCAAATACTAATTACATTAGCACTTTGCTCACCATATAGTAGAGCCAGGAAAATGATGATTCTGCATATGAACACTTCCTCTAAGATGTCATAAATCAACAGAAACACAGGTTTAAAAATTTTCAACTTTGAAATTTATTTAGAACTCAGGGGTTAAGCGTGGTAAGTTTCCAATTGTCTGATAATAGCATACCCATTTAACTACCATGGAAATTGCACTAATTCTCCCTGCCCCCCTCCCCCTTAGAAATCTGGTTCATTTTAACAGACGGTGGTTTTGCAAATAGTGCACTCTAGGACACTACTGCAATTCCTGAGTGTTCAAAGCTACTGTATAATACATTAAGCTTAAAGAAAACCAACAAAATTATTATTCAGAGCTAAACCAGCTATTTTACCTTACTGCTAAAGTACAGAATCTTCAAATGCAAATGTATTTTAACAAAATCAAGGAAATTGTTCTAGAATGCTTAAAAAGGGGAAGAGAAAAAAAAAAAAGAAGAAAAAGCCCACTGTTTTAAAAAATGGCATCCTTTTTGCCTTAGTTTAAAACTAAATAATTTTTAGCCTCAAGTCATTAGCCTCAAGACTGTTAAAAATGGCTAGTGAACTTAAGACTCACTCAGACTGATATGTAGTTGTGACTAAAATATCCATGTTGGTATTCCTTGACCTTTTAGGGTATTCATAGCGGCTCTAACAAAAGCAGCATAACAGGGTATCTCTGGTTTATCATTCTAGTGCTCTTGAAAATGAGTTACTAACAGCACTGACCAGAGTGCTTACACATGGAATTTCAGACAATCACCCTACAATGCACTTCAGCTTTACCGTGCAAAGCCAATCTAGTCACAAACATCCCCACATTAAACACATTAAATTGTGCCAAAGTATGTGACGTGAATCAATGTCAGCTAATCTACCAACACACTGACAAATGTCAGCATTGTTTAAGCCCAGAATAAAATTTCATTTGTCAGAACTGACCTCCTCCACGAGCAGACTGCATAGTCTATCTAAACTATTAGTTTTCACCCAGGAAAATCTCTTCCAAGTTGTATTTATGTTGACAAACAGCTTTAGAGGAGAGTTTCAGCCCTCTAAATTAACTGTGAGTTAAAACAGAAAGAGGTTCCACCATCAGTTGATGGGATTTTTCCATGATAGACCACAATCACTTCTTGATCAAAACAAAGCTGAAGCAGTGGCAGCTGATGGAAATGCTAATTACATTGTTCTTGCATCATTTCTCATGATGCATTAGTTGTATTCTCATTTACAGATGATTTTAGCAGAAGGGTTCTTCAGGCTGCAGCTGAACAAAAAGCAAGTTTTTGTCTTAAGTTGTTTGTTTTCTTTATGGAAACTTGTTTTGAACAAAGAACTGATACTACAGGCAACTGCCAGCAGGATCTACCAAGAGATAACATATTCCACTCTAGTATTATGTCAGTGGCTTGCCAATCCTTTTCCCCTAAAACATTTTTAAAAACACTGGAAATACCTATGAAATTTATAAAACAGCTCCTAAAACATCTGCTTAATGTCCTTTCCTTCAAATATAAAAGACCTCCACATTTCAGAGTCTTTTGCTATGGGTACAAGGGAGAGGTTGAGGAAGAGGTAAAAGGTAGGACAACTTCTATCTTTTCAGTTGTTATGTTACAAAATTTAAATGACTACTAAATTACTCTACTACTCTAGAGATTAAATACAGACTTTACATGAACAATCAGAACAATGGAAATAAACCATAACTGAAGCCATATAAAATCCTTATCAGGTCAAGTGACAGTATATTAAGATAAAACATATATGTTATATAGAAGATAATATACACAGATTTTAAGAGTTATTTTGCCCCTTAAAAGTCACTGTCAGTAGGATCACAGTCTTACTGTACAGACAAGTAACTGGAATATTTGAAATTACTAATGGGGTAAATTGAGGTTATAGAAGCAAAATGTTATCAAGTACACCTTTGCACATGTCTAAACTATGACTTAAATTAAAAGCCTTAAGCATTCTCCTACATACTCCACTTTCAACCTAAATGGAATATCACTGACAGTATACAAAGAGGGCACTTCTAATCTAGTTAGTGTAACTATGCTACAGGACAGCTATCTTACAAAGGAGATTAAGTTCAGATGTTTAGAAACTTTAAAAATAAGAGAAAGCTAGAAACCCTTAAGAGCTACTCAAATGTAACTATAATTATCTTTTAGAGAGTATTAGACTAAACTCCAGTATTTGCTACAGCCATTGTATTAAAAGAAAGTTCTACCACACCTAAAGGATAAGGCATAGCCATCTACTAATTGGCATATTTGTTTATTTGTCTCAGTTTGTGAAAAGGTCCTTATTTGTGTAAGCAGCAAAACAAACTCCAACTGAATGATTGCTATATGCAAAAGAACTGAAGGCAATTGCCTCTGCAGTGAACTTTACAGTTCTCAACAGCACACACGCAACATGCTATCTGAAAAAAGTTACTAACTGAACTACATGTATTAAATACTGAAAAAAGTTTTACATTTTTTATTATAATTTATTTTATTTAACAATCTAAGAAGTTTGCAGCCATCAGAAGTTCCAGTGCAATTTCAGGTGCAATTGGGAATTCAGGAATCTCCGTAGAGCTGTTAGTATAGCGGACCTTGTAGGTGAAATACATGCATACTTTGGATAGGACATGGGATGGGATCTCTCTAAAATTGACCTCATTTGTTTCATTTTCTGCAAACTGACCTGTAGAAAGAAAAAAACAACACACAAGAACACCAGACCAGAAGTCAAAATCTCAATTCACTGCAAAATGAAACAACTTACCATATTAATACAATGCATTCTAAATAGATCTGCCTAAGTCTCACCTTCCCAGGTATTAGAGTCTCCATTGTAAAGCAGGATGTGCCACATTCAGAGCCCTCAAGAATATTAAGACACTCAGCATTATGAAATGTTTATTTAGGCTGCAGCCTATCAACATTATTCTGAACAACTACACCAGAAATTTAGATGTACTCCAATACATCTGATAGGTACTTAGCTGTGTGCTAGGCTCTAAGAGGCATCAATCCAAATTTCTGGCTGTCTTATGAAAGGGGAAAAAAAATAGGTTTCTAGATGTTTCATATCTGCACACATATATGTGTATATCAGTAGTCCCTTCTATGACCCAGAAGCTTTGAATTCCTCAGTTTCAGGTAGATTTGACAAGAGAGTTGAGACCTCAAAGACACATTAACTTGATAAACAGTGAAAACAGATAGACAGCAGGGACAGGGAAATTCTAGTTGCACTGGAGGGAAGTTTATATGCAGTGCAAGTTTATCCCTATTAGATACAAAAGAATATATTCAGAATTCAAATCTCAAAACACAAGTACATTTGAAATTTGCTTTCTATAGTGCCTATAACCATGAAACCTGGATGATACAAAAGTTAGGATCCTGTAGTTAATCCCACAGGATTTCTATTATTTTTGTCTCTCTTCCTCTCACATCCTTGGACTTTCATTAAACTGAAAGGCAATTAAAAAATACTAACATTAACTCCATGTTTATGGGAGACTAGCAATGTTTAGTTCTCACTATTTCTGTGGGCATCTCCTTCTAGCTACAAAGCAGAACTATTTACTAATGTCTACACAGATTTCTGTAGAAATATCTGCATGCATTGAAGCCAATATGGCTTGAATTTTAGTACAGGAACAATTGGAAGCAAAAGATGAAATGTTAGCATATTGGCCAAGCTACAGCACTGAAACAAAAGACTTACACATCGGTGAAACTATGACCTACTGAACTAGACAGCAACAGTACTTTTCCTTGTGACCCATTTGTCTTGTTAGTACTTATATAAAATATTCTGGACTGCTGAGTCCTATAGAGAGTCAGTTTCTAGCCCTCTAAGTAGGCAACTTCGTCTTTTATTCCTTCACACTGAATGAATTCAGAGCAAGTCTTGTAACTATTCTTCCTCTTAGATGTCTGGGAGGCTGACATGGACACAAACATTTATTACATATTTTCAAATGCAACGATTAATTGACACCAAGAATTTTAATTGCTCAGTTTGTCCAAGTATTACTAAGTAATTAAAAAATATATTAAACCAATAGATCTCTTCAGTCTCACCAGAATCTAAACGAGAACATAAGAAAGACCATATTCAGCTCCAAGCTCCATGTAGCCTACTGCCCCACCACCAAAGTGGCCAAAGGAAAACACACAGGATGAAAGTATAGAAGAGAGAAAGCACTTGTGTTAACTTCTCCCTCTTCTCTCCCCCACCCTTTTGGTCTTCAAAAATTAGTTCAGACACTTCTTAAACCAGATATAGTCTCATATATTCAGCACCACGTGAGGTCCTTCCCTCCTGTAAGTTTATCTACCCTCACCTCAAGCCAACTTTCATCATTAAGCTCAGGAACTCCTTGCCATAGGATGCTGTTAACATGGGGCCTTAACCCCAGTAGGCAGCAAAGCACCACACAGCCTCTTGCTCATTTACCCCTGCTGTGGGTGGACAAGGGAAGAGGAAAGGAACAGTAAAAGCAAGAAAACTTGTAGGCTGAGAGAAGAGAAAGGAAACAAAACAAGTGATGCAATGGTAATCACCACCTCCCATGGGCAGACTGATGACCAGACAGTTCTCAAGCAAAAGATTGCTCACTTCCCTTTTTTACACCTCTCCCTTTTTTACTCTGGAGCAGGACATATGGAATGTAATATCTCCTTCAGTAGTTTGTTCAGGTCATGTTGGTTGTGTTCCCTCCCAGCCTCTTGCACACCCTCCTGTCTGGTTATTGAGTGGGGAAAGAATGAGAAACAGAGGAGGCTTGAACAGTGTGTATCTTTCAGTAACAGCTAAAACAGGTGTGTTATTGGCTCTGTTTTAGACACAAATATAAAGCACAGAACCATGTGACCTGTTATGAAGAAAATTAACTCCACATAGAATACCAGAAGTTCTGCCATGGATGTGGAAATAAAGAACTACCAACTCTCATTCATTTTGAACTTGGCAGCTCCATGTTTCATATAATACCCTCAAGTTCTCCTAACATGGGAAACTAATAGCAATGTAGGACAGAGTAAGACCCCTAACCGTCCAGATAGCAGAGTCCAATTTTAAGTCTGGTACCACAATACCCCAACAGAAATGGGCTGTTCTGCGGGAAACTAGGCAGGATGTGGAAAAGTTAACATTTTTTCTAACTTTTACCTACTGCATGATAAAAATTCAAACTGTCCAAAAGTGAAAACAAAGAAGGTAAAGGTAGTAAGTCTTCTGTACCTACCTGGTCCACTCAACATAGCTTTTATTGTTCCTGATGTTAATGCATGCTCTCTTTTTACAATGAACTCATGGCCATCAGAGGATATTAACTTCACATACATAGCATCTGGGCCCTCACACCCACCGTATGTCTTCTCTTCTCCATCTGTAATGGAAAAAAAGACAATGGTTTCAGAACACAATATACTGATTCACATTACTAAAAATGCAAGTTGCAGTTTTTTTCTATGACTATGTTTGCAGACTGAAGAGCCCAATACAACCAGAAATGAGAAAGAAGCATTTTGCATATTTGAAGATTATTTTTCTGAAGTAACCAGCAATCTGTTTTAAAGTAATTTTGCAAAACTTGGAATTTTTTAATTAACATCTCTCCATCATCAAATTCTGACATGATTTTAAAAATCTACATAGGAATTAAATTTTCCTTTAGACATTCTCAAGTCAATTGAATGTGCTACTGCTTCCTTCCATTAAATCTACAGTCATGTTTATCATACTAATACTTGCTAAAAATTAACCAAACACATATCTGATACTGAAAAATACAGAAATACAGACAGCAAGGAAAAAATGCCTTCTGAAGCACTGGTAAGAACAAAAGCAGTCAATATTCCTGCACTGAAGAAATGACATGAAGTAAGACTCATTCTCCCTGACTGCCTAACCAGACCCAGAACCATGTAGCATCAGTGCATACCTGTGCTGTGGCCTTTGGCAGAAAGCATGGAAAGTGCCAAAGCACTAAACCTAGGGAGATTTGAAAAATTCTCCCCACAGCAGTTGGACTGTGCTTCCTGTTTCCCTTCTGTTTTGCTGAATACCTGCTCTCTACTTTGTTTCTTCTGAAGGCTTTATCCCCCTTCCCTTTTTGCGCCTTCTTTTATTGTATCCTGACAGTGTTACTTTTAAAAGCTGAATTACTGTTGCCTGTGTAGCAAATAAAACATTCCCCCAGTCAAGCTGCTTTGTGAACTTGAAGTTAAAATTGTATTATGTAAATTTTAATAAAGTTCTACCAGTGCCAAACATGCTATAATACAGTCAGAGAAAGTATAGACAAAACCAGAATCCATCCAATCCTGTTTCATTTACCAGTCATTTGTTGAGGCAGAAACAACAGTTTCAGAAATGTAGTCATATCACACACAATGTGATATGACTACATTAATTTATCAGAAATCAGTCTGTATTATGATCTCTGAGCCAGAATTCAACAGGCTGACTCTAGTTAACAAACAAAGAATTATTTAAAAATAAGTACACAGTGAAATTTTCTTGGCCACTATATAAACATTTAGTGCTATAAAAGCCTAGAGGCATTTCTATTTTAGTATGTACATTTTCAGGACTATGCATGTTAGGCAAGTGAAATTTTTTGTTAGAATAGATGCACTCTGAACAAATCTTCCAGTAAACAGTCACTTGAGAAAATTCTTGTACAAAACATCTATAGGAAGTTTGAGGCTCCTACAAAACATCTATAGGAAGTTGTTTAAAGCATCTATAGGAAGTTTGAGGCTACAAGAAGTGACAAGATCAACATTTAAAGCCTTATAATCCACCTCTCTACTGAGAAAATGCTCAAAATAATACAAAAACAAGAAACACTCTTGAAGTTGTGAACTTACCCATTCTCTTCTTATAAAAAATGTTTCTTTTCAACTGCAGATTTTGCAATAGGAGCGTCTGAAAAAACACAAGTGGCGATATTTTGAGTCAGCAGCACAATTTTTAAATTCCCCTTTACTTATTAGTCTTTATGTTAGCATAAACACTCTTCCAAAGAGAACATGATGACAGACAACATGCAGTGTTGATGAGCAGTATGTTTTGAAAACAGGAAACCTAAGAAGTTCACCCATGGGAAATGCAAACCCTGCACCTTAGCACCTCCAGTACTATGTGGAGGCCGACCTGCTGGAAAGCAGCTTTGCACAAATAGCCCTGAGGGTGCTGGTGGACAAGCTGGACATGAGCCAGCAGCGTGCCCTTGCAGCAAAGGTGGCCAACAGCACCCTGGACTTAATTTAAAAGCATTCCCAGAAGGCTGAGGCAGGTGATCCTGCCCCTCCACTTGGCACTGCTGGGACACATCTGGAGTGCTGGGTTCAGTAGGACAGACTGAAGTGAGTCCGGCAAAGGGTCACAGAGATGACTGAGGGATTGAAGCACTTGTCATACAAGGACAGGCTGAGAGAACTGGGGTTGTTTAGGCCAGAGGAGAGAAGGCTCAGGGATCAGTCTAATCAGTATGCACTAAATACCTGGGCCTTCAACCTGTCCTTCACAGAAGATTGACAGTTCCCAATATCACTACCAATATCACCTAGATAATCTACTTCAGACATATATTGTAGATATAGTTAACCAGGAGCTCCCATAGCTGGTATACTGATATCCAGCTTGCTGCATGTGTTTTTCTCTATGGAAAGGAAATTAAAGAGTTAAAGAAATGGAAGTACTTATTTGCAAAACAAATCTGGTATGTTCAGATACAACTTCTATTTCTTTACCCCAAGCTTCATCTCTTCTGTCTAAAAGAAAACTTTGGAAGAGAAATTCTACCCACCCACCTGCTGTCCTAAAATTCCTTTCATAACAACAGCCACTCTGCAAACATTAACCCAGTACAAATCAATGACACTGCTGTGTGTCCACAGATCTAGGAAAATAGCACAAGTGATTCCAGATGGTCGCCCAGCTGATATGCAGGGTTGAGGGCAGTAAAGAAATCAGAATAGAGACCATATCCCACATTTGCTCCCTCCTATGTTTCTGGTAAACACTTATTAAAAAAATGTAAGCAAGCTGAGGAAGCTGCACAATTTGGAAGAAGTACTACAGACACCTCTTTGCTATTGTTGAACACCGCACTTCTGCCCAGCACTTTGATGCTGGCTTATTCCATCTGTCTTTTTTCAAAATGTCACTTTGATGCTGGTTTATTCCATCTGTCTTTTTACAAATATGAAGTAGTGCAAATGTCTCCTCAGGTTTTCATAAGAAAGCACTTTGTTATGTCCACCTAATGAAACTACACACACATAACCAATAGTTTTTAGTTGTCTGAAGAGAAATGAGCAAAAATAATCCTCCACTTACACTGCTGCTTTCTTTGAAAGTTATCCTGACTTTACAGAACTATCTCTAAAAAATATTTTCTTTACCACTGATATAAGCAACATTTTAACCTGTACTCTTGCAGGGGAAAAGTTCCTGAATATAAGTCACACTTAAGAATATTATTTGAGAGTTAATTTGTGTATGCTATAATAGAAATTCCCTAACATGGTGTGTTAAATGCCTTCATCACTATCCCTAATTCTAGGAACTCATCTAAGGAAATTATATTTGGGTGCTGGGTCAGTTAGGGCCCAAAACTGATGGGATCTTGCACCCTATTTCAACAGTTTTTTGCAAATGGAAATCAGTCATCTTATTGGAGAGTATTTGTTGCTCAGGAACTGAAGAAATACCTCACATTACTACTTCTACTTTGCAAAAGACGATCACTTGTACTACCTCTTTTTCTAGCCACAAAACCATTTCCTACATTGCAAAGGAGTAGTGAAACCATCTATGATTTATAAATAATAATACTTGGAAAAAAAAAAAAAGAAAACATGGAAGTGAAACCACTCTTTGGAAGTGTCGGTGATGATAAAATATGCCTTGGTTTACAATACAAATAATTCCACTAAACACAGGAGTAAAGGCTAGTTAATGGGAATGCAGATATATTAGCACCTTGCAAGGTAAAAGCCCAAGTTGAGGAAACTAATACATTGAAAGATTGAAAATGGAGAACTGAAAAAGTTTACACAAAAAAAAGTAGATGTTGCAAAAATACACAAAGAGCATTTCAATAAATCAAATGTGCTATCATATGATTAGAGAGGAAAAAACGCAGTAATTAACAAAGAAGAAAAAAATTATCAGGCTCAGTGGTCTGAATTCAGTGGTACTAAACAGTAAAGCAGGATAAAAATGCAGTAAGCCTTCATAGTTTTAGGGCATGCTGAACTAATCTAGTTTTTAGAAAATTAATCAGTCATTTTCTTCAGGAAAAAGGAAACTCAAACAAGATGCAATCTTCATATATCATCTGGGTTTAAATAAATGTGATGAGAGGTAATCTTAAAATGAGAAGGAATCTTTCTACAAGACTACAAGAGTACAGTATGGTGTTGCAAACATAGGAAAGAACTACTAGTTCCTCCAAAGAAATATGTTGATTTTTTTAAAAACAATGCTGCCAGAAAAGAATAGGTAGATTTGGATGAGACAGAAGTGGAAAGCATTGCAACAAAAGTGGGACAAAATGTAACACAGACAAGTGACCAGTCCTGAAAAACAGTGTACTAGAAGCCACATGAAAATAAGTCATATGAAATCAAGACTCCTGCATGAAGGGACCAATACAGTCTACTTTGATGTAGTCAGGGCATGTTTTTTGGGACTATAGTCTTTCTGTGGTAAACTATAAACTGATGGAGGTCTGTGGGAGCAAAAGAAAAATAAAAGGGTGACACACAAAGAGGCAAATGCACATTGAGGATTCCTTTTCAATAAAGATAGGGAATATGAGCAATGTTGCACATGAGCAACAGCTTGTCTGGAATACCACACGTAATTCTGAATTCCTTTTTTCAAGAAAAAGAAGTTTGAATTAGAAGAACTACAGAGGGAACCTACTGATATGACTAAAAAGCCTGCTTATAAAACAAAGATTAATCCTCCTTATTCAGCTTAGCAAAACTGGGATGAAGATAAATATAAAAATTCATTAAAAGGATAAACATCGGTGGAAAAATGCCAACACAATATCTCAGTTTAAGTTCAACTAATGAAAATAAGCAAAAATAAGAGTACAATTTATAGCACTATTCCAGAATCCAAGTTTGCTTCTGGATACGGAGAACTCCAAACATTCAACTGCCAAAAGTAAAAGATGAAGAAAAGCCAACCTGCTTTTAAGAAAAAGACATAATATTGCCAATATATGATGCATCTGACATGTTAGCAAGGGACACACTGAGTTTCACTCAATTTCCATTCTGATGCAATGATGTGTCATTAAAAAAAAAAACCAAAAAAAACCACCATTAGCAGTATAGATTTATTCCTGATAAAACGGCCAACAGCAGAGAGCCCAGAAAAATCAGAGAGCCAATGCAACAAAGGAGGAGAAAAGAAAAACAAGAAACTCAGGAACTCTGAAAAACCTAAAAAAACCAGTAATGGTTCCTCTTCTGGATCAAGAAGTGCTCAGTCTGTCAGGATATTGTAGGAAGATCAGAACACTTTCAAAGGCAGAAAAAAGTGCACACAGAAAATAAACCAAAAGAATATAGAAATACCTCCCACAAATTCTCACTTCTGCATACAGGGAGCACAAAAAGAACATGGAAGGAAATTTTCTTTACCTTTTTTTAAATTGACAATGGCATGGCCTTAAGTTTTAAATAATAGGTCAAGGAAAGTCAAGCAACCTTGTATGTTGTCTTCCAAGAAATTATTTTCTCTCAGTGTATTTCCAGTCTACTGTTTATTACAAAACATATCACTATATTTTTCTTCTGTATAATGAAAGCAGCATAAATGACAAGACAATAGGAATAAAGAGACAGATTTCTGAACATGCTTGGTAACTACCTACATTTTAATTACTTTTCCACATTTTATAGTTGCCCTGTTTGACTTCAACAAGACTACACCAATGCAGCAGTCAGGATAAGAACAATACAAGTTTTGTAGTGTTGTTTGTGTACTTTTTATATATATTGACTTGACTTTTTCAGACTCCTGCAAAGAACCACTAATTTATGTTGAAGTACATTCACAATTCCAATTGCCCTTCAAGAAGCATATGTGGCATTACCACAATGTAGCTCAGCTCCCTGACTTAAATGTCAAAAAAACACATATATTAGATATTACTGCTCTCCTGCTTTGCCTCCTTAAAAAAAAAAAAAAGCAAAAACCTGCATTTATTAAGAGAAAGTTTACATAAAAGGGATATGCCACTTTTCAATCAGAAGGAGCATACAATACAACTAAACCCAGTGTATTTGGCACAGAAACTTTCCAACCAGTCTAAAAATGACTTCCTGCTGCAAAAAACATAGAATTGTCTGGATATTAGAGAACTGAAAATTGCCACAAGCTGCCAGAATATTTACACCTACAAGGTAAAATAGTGTGAAATATTACAAAGCTCTAAACCACAGCAATTAAGCCACACAAGGCAAGTGCTCTTGTTTCCCTACTTCAACATCTTCTTACACCTCTAAGAAGAAATCGGAAGTTTAGTCTGTTTAGTCTAATCTTCTTCCTGCTTCTCTTGACCATCAAATGCAAGAACAAAACTGAAAGTGGGATGTTCACAACCATCCCAGCTCACTCCCAAAGCTGCATGCTGATCTCCCAAGTTTGCCAGAATGTCCAGAATATCATTTCTTTGTATGCCTTGGATGCCATTGAGTGGAATAGACTTGAAGGACATAGGCTGAACACACTGGAACATAGCTGAGCACACTGGACCACTGCACAGCTTCCAGACCTTCATTGCTCTGTTCTCATTTGCACAAGAACACTGAATCTATGCAAACATTTCAAGCATTCAGATTCTTTGATCCCACAGGCAAATCCTTTAAAAACTCAGCTTCTGGTTTAAGGTAATTCAAATAGCTTCCAACTCATTAGCTGCATGACAGACACACGACTTTTGTACACTTCATCTGCTGACATTTGTATCCTACACCATCCATTTCTGGAAAACATGGCAAATTGGCCTTCACCAACTCCTGTGTTTTTTTAAAGCCAAATGTGACAATTTTTTGTGTCATTTATATATCAGTAAGAGTTTATCAATTACCAAAGGCTGCTGCATGTTACAACTGCAGCCTCCTACTGTTCAATCCTAAATTCTACCCTATCCTATATAATAACTTGTTTAAAAACACTGCTCTTCAGTTTAGCATTCACTGCTCAGCATACATCAAAAAATGATTCAGATAATAATAATTAAAGGATTGAAGCATATTTAGAAAAAACATGAGGAGAAACTGGGAGAGTAGGATTTCCAAATCAGCTGATTCACTACTCCAATACTCTCAGACTCTAAAATTCAAATTTCTTGGGACACACAGGAATGTGAGAGGAAGGCATACTGCACCTGAATGCTAGCTGAGATAAACAGGAGATGGGGTAGGACTGCATGTACAGAGTACAAAATATCTTAAGATTTCCTGTTTAAAGAAACTTTCCTTTTCAGTAATTCCCCAGAAAGCTTCAAGCAAAAAAACCCTCAAAAACATGGGCAGGGGAGTGTCACTATTTTCTTCCAAAGAAACTTCCAAGCTGTACTGTACAGCTCTTGCCACTGGGGGAAAAGAGGAAAAATTTTACAGGGCATGGATTTCTGCCCTCTTGATATAGGCATTCACCAAAAACTGCTGTTATGCAAACTACCCCACAATAGAGCTGACTAAATCCTGAGCCTTTCTAGGTGCTGAGAGACTTTATCAAAATACATTGAAGTTCCTTAAAATAATCTGACAAACCCCATACCTTCATGGCATAACTTGAAGATTTCTTGTAACATACATGAGAATTATAAAAACACAGTAAAACACCTGAGGCTGAGAATCCTTGAGTGTGACACTCATTTGTCTCTCTACAACAATATTAAAATAAATAACAATACTAAAATTCTTCACATTAAGACTATGTGAAACTATCTAAATCTATTCATTACCCATTCTGGTATAGGGAAAAAAAAAAAGAGAAAATCTCAAATGACTTTTCTCTGACACAACAAGGAAAAAATAAATGCTGTAGTGCTAAAAGTGTCTAAAAATTATCCCAACGCTCCAAGTGAAAACATTAGCAAAAACTTTACTGACGTAAACATTTTACTGATATAACTTAAGCTCATTAAAAGGCTGATCTCAAGGCATAAGGTGTGCGCCACCTGTGCAAAGATGAGGCCAATGTACTACAGGAAAACTAATAAACACTTATTGCTGTTCAAAGTAACTCTTCAGTTAATTGAACATGATCCCTCCCCAACAATTATTTTGGCCCTTATTATAGCAAAAGGAGAAAAGTGGGAGCATGTAGGGGATTACTCAGAAATAAGTGCACGAAGTGGTTCTTACCCTAAAGATCTCTGACGTGCCTGTTTATCTATGTTTTTCTGGTTTGCTTCCAAAAACCATCGAAGCCAAGTAAACAAACGGCCTGTGACTATCTAGGTCTCCTCAGAACGCAAAGCTTAACCGACCAAACGCATTTAGAAATATTTAATAAAAGTTAACTGGTGGAAGACCAAATTGGCAGTCAAAGCGAACTGCCAGCAGCACCAGCACCTTTTCAAACACAAATGTGAAGCCCTCAAGAACTTACCGACGCTCAGGTTACCTTGTATTAAAGCAGAACCTTCCTCTGAGGAACACATGGCATTCAAAAGCTCATTTCTGTCCCTACAAGTAGGGGTATCACCCTTTTCTTTGCTTACATTAGCCGACCATACAGCCGAATCACTTTAACCAGCACGTCTCACCTTGGCAAAACAAACCCTGGAGGCGCATCCTAAATTCTTTCGGCCTGAACTTTTCCCCTCTCCCTACGGCCTGGCGTAGAGAAAGGGCGAACGTCACTTACGGCAGGAATTTGGGAGCGATGCTCAAACCCAGCACTGCTCCAGAGCCCCTTTTCCGGCGGCGCCGGGATTCCAAAGAGAGCGTTCTGGGGTAGGAACGCGCCTTTCGCCACCGCCTCGGTGGGAGAACCCCGGCCTGGCACCGCGCCCTGCGCACCCCGACGGCCCCGGCGCCGCTCCGGCCCCTCCGCCCGGCCCCCACCCCCCCCTCCGCCGGGCGCGGGGCGAGGCCCGCTGCCCGCCGCGGGGCCGCCTGCCAGGGCTACCCGCTCCCCGCCCGACGGGGCGCCCCGCCCCCGCGGTGTTCCTGGCGGCCCCGGCGGGGTCTCACTCCCGCGGCCGCCCCTCACCCGTGGGCGCCGCTCCCTCCGCCCCGCTCGCAGGGCCGCGGTGTCGGCCCAGCTGCCTCCGAGCGCTTCCGCCCGGGTCACGGGCCGCTTCCGGTCCCCCGCGCCCAGCCCGTGCGGCGCCCGTGCTCCCGGCATGCTGTGCGCGCCGAGCGGTGCATGCTGGGGCGCGTAGTTCTCGGGGGCATCTGCAGGCCCGCCATGTCAGGGTTCGGGGGTGTCGGCCGACAGCAGCTGAAGATGAGCGAACGCGTGCCCGGCTGGCCAGGAAGGCCAGTGGCGTCTTGGCTTGTGTGCAGAATGGTGTGGCCAGCAGGAACAGGGCAGTGATGTACTCAACGCTGATGAGGCCGCACCTCGAGTTCTGTGTTCGGTTCTGGGCCTCTCAATTAATGCACAGCATCGAGGTGCTGGACGCTGTCCAGAGCAGGGTAACGAAGCTGGATGAAGGTTCTGGCGCACGAGCCTTATGAGGAGCACCTGAGGGAGCTGGGGCAATTTAGCCTGGAGAAGAGAAGACTCAGCGAAAACCTTATGGCTATCTACAACTCTCTGAAAGGAGAGGTTGGGGTCACATAGGTGGGGTCACAAAGTAATGGCCTCAAGCTGTGTCAGGGGAGGTTCAGGCTGGGTGGGCATCAGGAGGAATTTCTTCACAGAAATGTTAGATATTGGAATGGACTGCCCAGAGAGGTTGGTGGAGTCACCATCTCTGGGGGGTGTTTAAGGGATGATTTGATGTGGCGGTTAATGCCATGGTACAATTGACGTGGTGGTGTTGGCCACTGGTTGGACTTGATGCCCTTAGAGGTGTTTTCCGGCCCAGCTGATTCTGGCATTCTGCGGCTGAGCGGGACATGCTGACGGGGGCGCCGCGGAGCCTCCTACTGCCGGAACCAAAGCGCGGCGCGGCGGCGGCGCGCCGGGGGCTGTCGGAGTGGCACCGCCCGCCGTGTCCCCGGTGCGGCCGTGGCCCCGCCATGCTCCCGCTGCTACTGCTCCGGGCCGTCCCCGCCGCCGCCTGCCGCCGAGCCTCCGCCTCCGCATGGCTGCGGGGCGCCGCGCACCCCGCCTGCCGCCACCGGGCCGCCGTCGCTGCGAGGCCCCAGCAGGTTCTGTGTGGGGGCTGTGGGGACTTTGTGGGGACTGTGGGAGCGGAGGGAGCGTTCCCGCCCCCCGGGAAGGGACTGGGATTGGCAGTTTTGCCCTTAGAGGATTTTGAGGAGGAAAGCGAGGTGCTCTTCGGGGCGTACGCTCAGGTGAAACCCCACCTGCAGTGCTTTGTCCAGCTCTGGAGCCCCCATCGACGTGCGGGGACGAGTCAGGAGGAGGCCGCCAAAATGACTGGAGGCAGGTAGCACCTCTCCAGCGGTGAATGATTGGGGTAATTGAGTTTGTTCAGCCTGGGGAAGAGCCGGCTTTGGGATGACCTAATTGTGGCCTTGCAGTACCTGAAAGGAGCCTCCAAGAAAGTCCTGTAGGGAAAAGGGTCTTTTTACAAGAGCATGAAGTGCCAGGACAATGGGGAACGGATTAAAACTGAGAGTAAATTTAGCTAATCTAAAGGAAGCTATTTAGCTAATCTAAGATATTAGGGAAAAAAAATCCTTTTCTGTGAGGGTGATGCACTGGAGTAGGTTGCCTAGAGAAGCTGTGGATGCCCCAACCCTCAAGGTGCTTAAGGCCAGCCTGGATGGAGCTTGGAGCAAACTGGCGTAGTGGAAGGTGTCCCTACCCCCAACAGGGCTGTTGGAATGGATGATCTTTAAGGCCCAGTTCAACCCAGGCCATTCTATGATTTTATGATCAGAGATGTGATGAGCACAGATGCCATGAATGTCTCTCTGCAAAGCTGTGTGTAAATCGATTGCTGCCTCAATTATCAGTAATGGAGTTGCAAATATTTCGTGCTAATTTGGGATATTTACATGGTAAGTTACTAAAACAGTCAGGCAGCGTATTAATTGGAGTTTTTGGGCATGCTTTGGAGTGTAACCTAACTTTAATCCTTAGTTTGAAATGGTTAGGCTGAAATGCTGGGTTCAGGGCAAGGAGAAACTTTGTCTGAGTGCATACATGTACATATATGTGTGTATATGCATGGATAGGTAGATATAAGGTGTAATACTGATGTTCCTTAGCCCTGTACTGGTTTCATCTTTCAGGTTGCATCTTTTCAAGGAGTAGCTGTTCGAAGCCTCAGCACATCCTCCCCTCATGATCACCCTGAACATGGAAGATTAGTTTATAAAGGAAATTTGGCAAAGACAGTGTTGGGTATGTGACTCAAAGTGGTTTATATTGCCTTTTTTGTTGTAGTTTTTTAAAACTACAACTACTGTTGTAGTTTTAACAGTATTTAGTAACTTTAAAATGAAACACTAAAAGTGAGTGTTCTCCTTTCCAAGTTTGCCAGAATCTGGATCGTATGCACAAAAAAGGGCAGTGGTGGTGCTTGGTTTCTGCTTCTCTGCTTGGGTGTGCAGAGAGCTCTGTTCATCTCTGTAACCCCTTAGCCTTCTTTGGCTTCTTTTGAGGCCCTTGGGGTTGGCTTATCCAGCCCAGTAAGCAACAAAGATGAGCTATAACTGCTCTTTACATTCTGTGTGCTTGGAAGTGTTCCTGAAACACTTCCCAGGCAGGCAGGTATTATGATGAAGAGCTCCATCTCTAATGAGACTTTGCAAATCTTTCTTTGGCCAGTGAATGTTACAAAGACCTAGTGACAGGGAAAGCCATTGGATGTTTTCTGATACACATTTTTGAAATGTGCCCTAACATACTTACTTGTCACAGCATCTTGGGCTCCTGGTTTTCAGGGTGATTTAAGGACTGTGGGTGGTCCACAGCCCTGGCTACTGTCTTTCAAGCCACATGGAAAATGGGTGGGGAGTACTTGTTAATATTTAGTGACCCAGGGTTTATGCATAGCAACCAAGCTGGGTTCTTTGTAATACACACTGAATGTCAACATTAGTTGTTGGTGAGGGGAGAAATTCCCTGTCTGCCATCTCTTCAATGAGCACCATTACATGTGTCCATGAAGGGAGTCAAGTCTCATTAGAAATCAGTTCTTCTGCCTGTGAAGGCAGAAAACAACTTCATATGTGAGCATAACAGCTAATAGCTGGCTGCATCACAGAAATAGAGCCAGCTTTGATAAACCCAGCATGAAGGTGCAAACAAATCAGAACAGTGGCAATAAGGCAGATTGGGCTTTCAATGGTTTCTCCATAAGCTTAAAAAAATAGGGAAAGGGGTTTTCATTAACTTCATCAGTTCAAGTAATGGCACTGTTATGTGGTAGAAAAATACAGGTAATTGTAGAGAAAATGTTGCTCATAAGTGTTAACCTTTATTTTCTTTAATTTCTTTTATATAGGTGTGAAGTTTTTCTCTTACTCCACCAGCATATTCAACCTGTTCATGATGCCCTACATCATGCTCAAAAGTGGTATTGGAGTGGAAAGTTTGCTTGTCCAAGGTGCCTTTTATGGGTTGATTGGGATTTTTACGTTTGTAACTCCGGTTACTTTGCATCTCCTTACAAAAGGTTATGTGATCCGGCTCTATTATAAAGATGAAGTGGACACCTATACAGCCATTACCTACAATGCCATCTTGGCAGAAAAAGCAACTGTTTTCCATCAGAAAGATGTAAAGATTCCAGACATCTCCAAGATGTTTACAACATTTTACGCTAAAACGAAGTCAATGCTTGTTAATCCTACGCTTTTCCCAAATCCTCAGGATTATAACCATCTCATGGGCTATGACAAATCCTCAATTTTTAAATTTGAGGATTTAGAGGCGGTAAAGGAAGCTGATGAAAGGAAATAATTTGAAGATAATGTCAGTATCATTGTTCATAATGCAGTACTATATATGTGAAAGAATGTAAAAATCTATTGCACTTGCTTAAGTATCAGGTAGCTGGAGTTTTCCATATGCATTTTGGAGTGTATAAAGAGAGACACTTATTAAAAAAATATTGCAAACAATGTGAGGATTTCTTTAGAGTTAATGACATAAAATACAGTAAAAAAGGAGATGCCTAGCCCTGTCTTTTGCTTGGTTATTCTTGGTTTGATGGTTGGTTTTAGCTCTCCAGAGAACTGTAAAATGCCTGAGCTGTGTGGCAGTCCCACCATCTCTGTGTCAGAAGACACTCATTTCCTATCAAGTATGTAGTTAAGATGTTAAGCTTTAAATATTAATTGTACTTAATCTGAAAATATCAGGCTTTTTGTTGCTGCTGGTGATGGTATAAAGGGAGTGATCGAGGCTTTCCCTTCCCTTTGTGAGACCATGGGTAGCCAGGAGGAGTCTCTGGAAAGCAGACAGGTATTCTTGTGAATTCCTGCTACAACTCCCTCCCAGAGGAGAGAAGAACATGGGGAGAATGGCTGTGTATATATAGATCAGTAAGTTCTAGCCACTCAGGGGTACTCTCAGGCAAACTAAAGTCCCACTCCAAGCAACCCTGTCCCCACAGGTGGAGAGCAAGAAGCTTCTCTTCTTGGGCATGGGAAAGCACCGTGACATAAGATTGGCTCTGTGAGCATCCCCCTGACAAGAGGTGCTGTATAAAATTCTAGCAGCTAGTGGTTAAAATGCATTCTGTCAGCATTTATGTAAGGTGGGGAAGCAATTGTGCCTTTGAAGAACACATCTCTTGATTTTCAGGTGAAGAAAGCCACCTTTTACTTAACTTAAAAAGGGGAATCTGGTCTTAGACTGGTTCTTCTCCCTTGAGTGTGTAGAAGTTGGATTTAAATTTTTTAGCTGAAGGCACATAAACTGACAGATACTTGTTTTCAAAGAATGAAGGGCCTTAATATTTTGAGACATAAAAATTACTGAATTGAAAAAAGCCCAAAATTAGAATTCTTTTGTGTTAACAGTGCCCTTTGTAATAAGAAAATCTGATACTTGCTACTAGTCACCCTGATCCTGCAAATAAATTATAGCTAACTTTCAAGCTGTTTCCTAAGTTGTAGTTGAAAAACTGTATTTAAAAGTCTAAATGTCTTCCAATACTATTATTTCAATTTCCTTTTGTAGGATGACACCACACATGATAATTAACAAGGGTTTTGAATGTTGCTTTTCTGACTGTCCTCAATGTACTTGCTTAGTAATTAAAAAGCAAATTGTCCCATCCCAATATTTTTGAGGCAGTTTTTTTGGGTTGGCACAACTATAATTTTAAAAGGGTGATAATGTCTTCTTAAGCCAGTATCATTTCCTGGGTAGAAATAATATATAAATAAAATTTTCATAAAATTATACTGAACATGTAAGGTTCAAGTTATTTTGAACAAGCAATTCTGATCACCTGGTTGTACTATTTGTCCTCATTGAAATGATGTCTTACACTTAGTTAAAAGTAATCTTTGTCTGATGCATTCACTCACTTCTTTTGGTGCTTGCATTGAAAGATGAGGTTGGCTTGATCTTCCAATGACAAATATGGGGAGAACAGGAAATAGAGTTTGCTGGAGAAGGTAAAGGAAAGGCCCCAGAATTATATTGATGTACTCCATAAGCAATATCAAAATCCTCATCTTTTC
Source organism: Agelaius phoeniceus (assembly GCF_051311805.1). Taxonomy (NCBI): domain Eukaryota; kingdom Metazoa; phylum Chordata; class Aves; order Passeriformes; family Icteridae; genus Agelaius; species Agelaius phoeniceus. The sequence continues at coordinate 122,325,732 of NC_135265.1, forward strand.
CTTCTGACTGCAAAAAGTTTTCATTTCTAATGTTGAGATTTGGCCAATTCAGAATTAAGCAGCAAGAGTAAGATATCTCCATGCTAGTGACTAAATTTCTATCTATGGAAGATAAATATTATTCTGCTCATGTTCTGATAGTGAAAAGCTAGTGAAGCTAGTAGGTGACACACAGATGATTAAAAATAATATTAAAGAATCCAGAATTCTACCAGAAGATAGGTGATCATTCTGGCTGGATTGTAGTCTCAGAAAAAATACTTAATACTTCCAATGTGCAACTTGAAAATAATAGGGTAGTACTTTTATATTAGGAAAAAGAAGACCAGATTTACTGAAGATACTCAATATTCTACTTGCTTTTGCTTTGTTTGCTGCTACACTTAGATTGGAATTGTAGGACCATTTAGGTTGGAAAGGACCTCCAAGGTCATTAACTCCAACCATTAAGTCAGCACTGCCAAGTCCACCACTAAACCATGTCCTTAAGTACTACATTTATGTATCTTTTAGATACCTTCTGGCATTGGTGACTCAACCACTTCCCCAGGGAGCCATGCCAGTGCTTGACAGCCCTTTCAGTGAAGAAATCTTTCCTAATATCCTGGCTAAACATCCCCTGGTGCAACTTGAGGCTGTTTCCTCTTGTCCTATGGCTTGTTACTTGGGAGAAGAGACAGATCCCCACCTTGGTACAACCTGCTTTCAGGTTGTAGAGACTGATAAGATCACTCCTGAGCCTCCTTTTCTCCAGACTGAACAACTCCAGTTCCCCCAGCTGTTTTTTCCTCATAAGACTTGTGCTCCAGACCCTTCACCAGCTTCACTGCCCTTCTCTGGACACACTCAACACCTCAATGTCCTTTGTGTTGTGAGGGGCCCAAAAATGAACACAGAACATGAGTATACTTCCACATATGTGACTGGTTTATATTGTTGAGAGCAGTTATTCACATTAGAATCAAAATAAAGGAAGGGAATTGTAATCCAAGATGTATTTCTTCTCCGCTCTGGGTTCTGAGCAGTCTGTCTTAAGATATTTTTTAGTGCATTGTCTGCATTTCCAGGTGGGAAGCTCTGAAATGCTTTGTGTCTTTCTACGGTAGAAAATGTGCATAAATCAGAGCAGGCCCCTTTGCTACTAACAAATCATGCAAGGGAATCAACTGTGGTGTGAGTGTTTCAATAAACAAATTACTACCAGGTAATTCCCAAAGTCTGTTAGCTCCATGTCTGTTTAACAACCCTATTAATTATGTGAATGACTATTTTTTCTAGTGTATTTTTTTTCAGTTTCATACACTTGGTGAAAACCAAGTAGTAAGTGCAGAAGTGTTACTGCCTGCTAACATTTTCATCCCTGAAAGCTGTTGATATTTCTTTGGGTGTAAGTAACTTGTACATGATATGGAACGTCCCAGGGTGACGTTATGACGCTTGTATCCCCAGTCATCTGTTCTGTTTATGCTGGATATGATATTCTGTGCCTTCAATTAGCTCTGAAGAGCTAATGTTTTGTTTTGTTATCAGCCTGCTCCTCCACAGCTGGTGGGACACAGAGTCAGGGCAGTACATAGCGCTGCTTTTGCTTTTTGCTTTGCTCCTGCTTTGCTCTTGCTATTGCTTCTGCTCATTAGTTAGTTTAGCTAAGCAGTCTGATTTTTTTCCCTGGACTGGTTTTTCTTTCTCTTTCTTGGAACCACTCGAACCTGCTCCAGACTGGGACCTGGGAAACACCAAGAGTTTGCACCCTGTGGCCTGCAGCAGCTATCCCCAGCACCAGAGGGGCTGATAACAGAGCAACCACCCCCAAGACAGACTTTCTGAATTTGTCATCTTTTTCAGAGTAGTGAAAGAGTGTTGTCTGGTATTGCTCATTTTGTGTGCCGGCGGGTGCTGTGCCTGTTAAATAAACAGGTTCTTTCCACTTCTCTCTGAAGAATCCTTCCTGAACCAATTGGGGGAAGGGGCCATGTGGGTTTGCTTTCTGGAGGGGCCCCCTTTGGAGGTTTTCTCCCACATTTGTCCTAAACCAGGACATGGAAGAAACTATTTATGAGATCTAAATATGCTTGTACATGTGGAGGTTCTGAAGGAAATACTGATGTAAGAGCCCAGTTTTCTGAAATAAATGATTTACAAACTGTTTATTTGAAAGGCAATACCTACCGTGAAGGCTGACAGCTCCAGCAGCCTTTTCAGGACCAACCAATCAGTTGTGCATAGCAGCTGGACACATCTTACCTTGGGCCCAGTTTCACTCAAGCTGGTATGAAGAGCAGGAATGTATAAATGTGTATCAGCAATAGTGTGGCCAGCAGGACCAGGGCAGTGATTGCCCCCTTTTACTTGGCACTGGTGAGGCCACACCTCATGTACTGTGTCCAGTTTTGAGGCCCCTAATTCAGGGAGGACATTAAGGTGCTGGAGTGAGTCTAGAGAAGAGCAATGAAGATGGTGAAGGGTCTAGAGGGTAAGTCCTCACTGAGAGGAGCAGCTGAAAGAGCTGCAATTGTTTAGCCTGGAGAAAAGGAGGCTCAGGAGACCTTTTATTAGAGGAGGTTGTAGCCAGACAAGGGTCACTGATCTCCCAGGCAACCAGCAACAGGATGAGAGGAAATGTCCTCAAGCTGTGCCAGGGGAGGTTCAGGTTGGACATCAGGTGAAATTTCTTAATAGGAAGGGTGATTAGACTTTGGAAAAGGCTGCCATAGGTTTGACCTATGACCAAACAGCACTGTGCCAACTACAAGAGGGCATTGAGTGCTACATCCAGTCTTGCCTTGAACACCTCCATCTGTGAGGTTTGTTTTGGCATATTTTGGTCCTTTCCACTGCACCTCACTTCATCCCAGACAATTTTCTTGTAGTCACTAAATTTCACAATTTTCTTTCTTTTTTTTCTTCTATTCCATTTCCTTTTGGGAAGGGAAACAAAATCTTGCAAAACAGAAAAGAAAGACTTGCAAACACTCTGGAAAGGAGATAGGATCAAATGAAATGCAATCGAAGCAAAAACAAAAAATCAGAAAATTGGGACATTTTGTGACTACAAGCAAATTAACGGGATTAACGAGGCGCAGTGCAAAAGAGCAAAACATGCCAAAACTAACCTCACAGATGCTGCAAAAGCAGGGAAAAAATCAAGGAGGAAGACAGAACTTTGAGGAGAAGATATGAGAGACATGGCATGGATACTGAAAAAAAAAAAATTCACCAAAGTGAAAGCCATCAAAAGGCATGGGATGCCATGAAGTGCAGGGGCTTGGACCAAAGCTTACCAAAATTGATCCCCACTGAAATTGCAAGATTTCTTTTCCTTTTCGTGAAGGAGTTCTTCAAGGAAACACCCTCTATATGTTGGACTCTGTGATTTCACTGGTCTTTTCCAACCTAGCTAATTCTGTTACTCTTTATGCAATTACTGAAGACTCCTTTCTAGACTCATTCTTCCTATCCCTTTCCAGCCTTTAAAGCTTCCAAAAAAGGGCATGGATGACTGTTTTTTAATCTTTTCCCTTTGAATAATAGTCAGGATATATGCAAATTTTTCTTTTCAGACTTTTACTACATGCTATTTTCTTGCTGGTGACCCTCTCCCTTTCTCAAGTTTTTAGCCTTGTCCACATTATTATTCATTAGTCCCTATCTGTTCTTAATTATAAGGTACAAAGTTCCTTGTCATTTTTTAAAGTTATTTTTTGAATTAAATTATCCTACAACCCTCTTTTTTTTTTTTTGTGCAAATGTAAAAGTTTTTGATGAGGAAATTATCCCTTTTTGGTACTTCAAAGGGAAATGTTTAAAGCTGTGAGGTACTTCACGCTCTTAACCACACTATAGAATTAAAAGTTAACTAATTTGACTGGACCTTGCTTTATTACATACCAAAGTCATCATATTGGGAAAGATGAAGAAAATCTGTAAACTTTTTCATGGAACCATGAGGGGTTGATTTAGGTGATGGAAACTTCATGAAAGTCTCTTTGTGCTGTAAAAATTAAGAGCAGACGTGAATTATTACAACTGCTCAACATAACTTAATAGGGTGGAAACTTGCTAAACTGCTGTAATTTGGTTGCTCTGGAGTTCTGTGTCCATACCACAGATTTCTTCATGTCTCATACCATGGATTTCTTCATTCCCCAGTGTATAGCATAGCCTGCTGCAGACTGCATGAGAAATGGGACAAGTGTGCTTAGCTGTGAGTTGGATCCACTATAATAAGATTATCCCAGAGCTACACAGACCTCAGCAAGCAGCTATTTTAAGCAGGGAATAGCAGAGAACAAGAGCAAACAGCCACAAAATATGTCCAGCTGTCGCCCTTTCTAGAATTCCATGGTGGAAAGTGTTGCTGTGGTGTGCATACTGTGAGCCTCAGGTAGGACATCTCCCTTTCTTATCCCTTCATGCTCTTCTTTCTCTTCTTTTTGGAAATTTTAATAGTTTAATGAATACTTCAGGGTACAACTGTAAGTTTTAGTCCTAAACTTGGCTTGCAGAGAATAAACCATAAGGCTACTGGCAAGAGGCAGGGAGTTATTTCCAACATAATGGTTTGCACAGGAAAACCATACCACCTGGTATGTATTTGCTGCATTTTAATAGTCTCCAGTGGTTTAATGAGATATATTCAAATCAAACCACTAAGCCAAAGTTCATACAGCATTTAACAAAACATATTCAGCATAATGCACAGCACTTTTCCTATATCTCAAAAACTCTTTCATTCTTAACTCAAATGCTACCAATGCACCACTGGATATGTGCCAATGCACCACTGGATATGTGCCAATGCCCTGCTCTTGGTTTGGACTCTTATGACACTCTCAAGCATTTAATCAGTTGCTTGTAGAGGAAATAAATCCTCTACCTCTTTATTGTACCCCTGGGCATGACTTTCTTCTTCCACTATAAACATTGTCAAAGATAAGGTGAGGGGATTCAAGAAGAGTCCACAGTTTTCTATTCTTCATGCTGATAGTTGAGTTTATTTTTATTTTGTGAATGCAGTCTTGTGCCTTACATAGGGCCCCTTTACATTCTAGTGCCTTCAGCATCGAACCTAAACCCACAATCAGAAAGAATAAATGTCTGCTTCCAGGTGCAAAACTATCTACTTCAAAAACTCACAAATGGTCCTGCAAGGAAAATTATTACTGCCTCTTTCTTTATTTAATAAATGTTAATATCTTAAAAGAGTTTTCCATTAAAGTGAAATTTTGTTACATGCCAAAAGCTAGGATATAATCTTTAATTCTGTCTAACACTTTGAAATTGAGTACTTTCCCCTGTTATACTGGTGTACTGTTATTTATTTTTCTGTGATGGGATATTATGATCATGCATATTAAAAATCTTTCCAGAGGGCGATGTTAATGACTTACAAGTGCTTATCTGGTCAATGTACTCACCTGCAGCCAACAATCCAAATACAAAGTGATTATTTTGAAAAGCAATCAAAAATAAGTTAAGAACTTCTTGGATGCATTGCGAAAGAAGATAAAAATATCCTTAATTATTTTAAGGATTTTAACCACAAATCAGTGAGGAACCTTGGAATAAACTTCTTTTCTCAACATCTCAGATGTAGCAAAATTAAAAGTCATAGGTATGAAGTTCTAGATTCTTTAGACTTAAATTTGTGTACTGTTAATTGGACATGAGAGCTGGTTCCTACAGAATTTACTTGCAAATGATTTCAAAATAAATGAAATATTGCACTGACAAAACCTCAGTGAAGTAACATTATTGTGTAGCTCTTTCCACTTCTCCTTCCTTTTTGCCTTCCTTCTGGATTGGAATACATAAGAAAAAGATTATAGTAAAGAAAAAAGATTTTCTAAAATTAAAGTGTATAGAACTTCATAATTTTCTGCAGTGATCCTCATACTGACTTGAAAGGAACAGAACAGACTCTTCACACTATTAGTGCACTGATTTGGGACTTTGGTGGTCATCACAAGACATCACTTCTATGAACAGCTTTGATGTTGGCAGGAAGTGCCACAAGCATCTAAAACAGAATTTGCTGAAAGTATTTAAAAATAATTAAGGTTATTTTGATTTAATGACAGTTTGACCAAACACAGCAGTCAAGGTTGTAGGCTTTATAATCATGGTCATAAAGGATATTTTAGCTATGATACCAGTAGTACTTATTGTTCTTATTTTCCCATTTAGCCAGCCAGATACTTTTAAATTGAGCTTTCTTACACTGACTTTTTAAAGTATTTGAATAGTCTTGTGCAATAAAAATGCAATAAGGAAGGATCAGAGGTTTCTGCATGTGTCTGTCTGTCTGAGCCACCAGGGGGGACTCATTCCTCATCTATAACTTTTCTGCAGCAAGTATCTGAAAAAACCCATGCCTGAACCAGGTCTAGAAAGTCAATTCAGCAGAGAGTTTGTCTTCTTGCATATTAAGAGAGCTTTCTGTAAAATCTTGTCAATCTGCATTGCTCTTTCCACTCTGCCCATGAGTGCATCAGCCACCCAACGCATTGAGCAGCAATGCCAGACCAAGTCTGGCCACAGAGGGACCCGTGTTCAGCTGGGAAATCTTGTATATCACTGGGATACGGTCAATGCCACCCCCTGCCCACCTCAGACTGACCTGGGACTTGTGCTAAACCTGTTGGACTGACAGAAGACTCAGCAGAGAGCCTGGCTTGGCTTCTCAGAGGTTAAACTCCTTCACACCACTGGTCATGGCTTTGTGGCTGAAAGGAATATTTTTTTGGCTGTATGTGCAAAAGGTAGCTCTTCTTTCATAGCTGTTTCACAGCTCCTTTGTGACTGTCTCACTACTGCATTTCTTTTTTCCAACTATTACAGCCTTCCTGATTTATTTCAATTTAACTGTGTGTCTTACTATTTTTAAGCAAAATTTGTCCATCTTGAAACAGAACTGTGTTATTGCTATGATCACAAAGATGTTTTATAGCATCCTGTTAAACAACAGCAAAAATCTGTGTGTGATGTATGTACTCTGGAGATCTGTCAGGAAAGTTACATAATTTTGAATTCCCAATTAAAAGCCAATACTGAAAATTTAATAAAATTTTGAACTCTGTCAGGCCAGTGGGACTCTTCTTGTGGTCTATAGAAAGATTTGGAAATACTGAAGGGAGTTCTCTAGCTGCATTAAATTTTCAAATTTTTGTCTTATTTTGTAAATTATTTCATGTACTAGTTAATTATTTGGTACTTTCAGGCACCTTTAATTAAATTTTCCCTTTCCTTAATTAATTTAGGAATTACCCCCATCTCTGGGCACAATCAGTCATGGTTTTTGTGCACATCATAACATCAGATGGTTGCATTCAGCTCCATTTGAAATACATCATCTAATTGCATTCCTTCAGATGTCTGGTGTATTCTTAAAGCATGGTGAGCTTTGTAAGAGGCTCCCATGAAAACCAGTGAGAGATACTGGCTACCATAAAAATAAAAGAATGGACTTGGTTTTCATCAGTTGTGAATTTTTCTCTTCTCTAATATGTGCAGGAAAGTCTGTGTTTGAAATTATGCCTTTAAAAATCTTACCCCTGATGACTCAACTAAACTTGCTCATTATGTGCTTCTGGTAATCATAATGTCATTTCACTTCCCCATTTCACACGATTTTCTCTTTAATTTTCCACTCTTGGTTTCACTTGCATTGTCTGAGGAAAATGTAACAACAAAAGCAGGAATTCTTTTTCTTAACAAAATTTAGTGTGAAGATAACTGACAGTGCTGCAGTAGAATTAACAAAGATTGCAGAGAATTTGATAAATAGCAGAACTTACTTTCCCTGAAGACATGTGACTGATGATGACTGTGCTGAATTTTCTTCCTCTTTCTCCCAAATGAAGTTTTGTACCATCGGATACTGAGCAAAAAAAGTAACTATGTTTGGACTCCTTTTTTTCATTTTATTTACCCCTGGAGTCAGTGAATTAATTTGTACATCATCAGATCTTGAAATGTCGTATACTTTTTGTGGTAAGTAAAAAAATAGATAATCCTTTTGTTAAATTTCTGGAATAATTACTGTAGTCTGAGTGATTGTGGATTTTCTTTTGAATTCGTTTCTTTTCTTTCTATGTTTCTTTGAGAAATACAGAAAAAGAAAAAGAAGTATATTTCTGTTATTAATCACTCTAAGAATTTTACTTCATAGGCATAAATCTTACCACAAGGCTGGTTCCAGCAGCTAGGAGAGAGAGAATTTTATTCTCAAGTAAAGTAGGCATGTTTTTGTTCAGGAAATATTAGAAGATAATGGATTTAAACTAGTTTTGCAAGTGCTCTGTTGTATAAATTATACCTATTGAGTTAACCAGTATGTTACAATGAAAAGCTTGAAGTATGTGAAAAAAAGAGGGAATGTTGTATTCTGTCAGGCTGCAGTACCAATCAGGTTCTGAGACAGCATGATGTGTCCCTCCTTGCCCGGTCTGTGTCATGGGCTGATATTTTGTGTATTTTAAAAATGCAAGGTGGGTCAGTCACAGAGCAAATCTACTCAAAGGTTCATTTACATTACCTGGAAAATATGCTGATGCATTAAAAATATTTTTAGCTCTTGTCAGCATGATTAGCATAAGTAGGGATATTTTCAGTAGAAGACCATGCTGGTTTAGTGCTAATAAAAAGTTTTTATATCTTCAAAAGAGAACTAAAGGTACTTTTGTCTCTGTTTTTTGTGTGCAAAATATCACCAACCAAAAATTTACTTCTCTTTACTTAAAGAAATATGATACTGGTTTTGCCCTTTAAATGTAAAAATAATTAATAATATAATTTTAAGAACATTTAATATTTACCACATATATTCTATTGAGCAATTTTATAGCATATAACTCAAATACATTTAAAAATATATTTGTGGTTTTTGTGTGTATAACTGTATATTCTAATTATTTTTAAGGAGAAACCTATTCACACTATCAATGTGAAATGATTTTTTTTTTTTCCTGTAGATTCTACAGCTCATTCTTTCATGTTTAATCTGACACCTTGCAGCACAAAGAACAAACCTGTCTGGAAGGCTAATCTTACCTGGATTCCAAGTGAGTGTCTCTTAACTAGACAATTATATTCTGGAAATGCTGAAAATGAAATACAACTGAAAAATTGACACCTCATCCTAAATGCCATGTGACTTAGGAAATTGGTTTCTGGGGTTAAAAATGGAACAGATAAACTATAGCGATGGACAGAAATGATGATTTGTGAAATGTGTTTGAGTTTTACTTGGAGCAGTTACCAGAGCCCTGCACGCAGGACTGTCACTGTAAATGCAAATCTGTGACAGTTTAGGTGTATGTGCATTTTGGTCTTCTGGCCTGGACAAGATCCAAGTCTTTTAAAGGAGAGAGAGTATCATCAGGCCATCCCACTATGGCAGGGCTTCTATGAAGAATATGCATGTTCCAGAAGCTGGAAAGGGTACTGCATTTTGTGTGCAAACCTAACTGTGGTCTTTAAACCCAGCTTTAAGCCAGCATGCTCAGCTAATGAAATGTTTAGGACCTGGCTGTATCATAAACTTCCCCTTCTGCTTTAGGTTTACTTCCCTTGAAAGACATTTTTATGATGCACTCATGATAGTTCCTTTGCAACACCTGCTTAAAACTAAGGTCTCCATTTGAGCACCTGTTTAGGGTAGCTGTGAAGCTGAATGAACTCTGTTTCCTTTACTAAAGAAATTAAAACACATTTTGAAATTTTTCTCCCAAATATTTTTTAAGACTAATTTTTTGTTTTTGTTAAAAACAACAATAGGTTTTTTCCTTTTTTTTCTGGAAGTAGCAGTTTTCAAGATATATACCTTTTTAATTTTGGGGGAGTCTTACAAAAATACAGTATTTTGGCTAAATCTAGTTTTTATCTAAACAGCATGTCTCCATATATGCTTTTCCTCCCCACCAGTTACCATTTTCTTACTTGCAATGTTTTAATTAGGAAGTGACATCCACTTTTTGAAGATTGTCTTCAATGTCTGGTATGATGGTGCCAAAGCACTCCTCTGGAAAGAACTCCTCTGCAGCGGAGCTGACGATGAATACTCACTGTGCGGAACGCTGAAAGGAGGTTGGTGTGAAAATACATGGTGCAAGCAACCCATGCAAACAGAGTTTTATCTCCACAATCTAGACCTTGCTTGGCAGGCAGCAGACCTCAGAGCAGGCAATTCTCCAGTGCCAGAATTCCAGTGAAGTAGAAAATATCCAAATTCTTTATTTTAACATCCTTGTACTGCAGTTTCCATCTCCATAAATGAGGGTTACTAATATCCTTCATCTGATGAGGACACTTATTCTGAACATCTCTAAAATTACATGGAAAGCTTGCATTTGACTGGACTGAACAGGAAATTTGAGAGGCACTGTGGGCACTACTAATATCCAGAACAAAGTTTATTTAGATATGTGTCTGGATGGGTTTTTTAAGAGATTTTATACACCTAAGTAGGATGATTTTCTTTTTTTTTTTTTCCAATAGAGAAGAGTGAATCCTTTGGTGGGGGCTAACAAATATTAACACAATACATGCTCAGATTCAGAGAATCCAGGCAGGATGTCAGACTAAAGGCCAAAAAGATCTGTAAGGAGGTCAAAATACAGTCTATTTTCCTTTCTTTAAAAATCAGTATTAGCTCTCTTCAGTTACCATTCAAGTGAACTACTATTACAAGTTAAATTACTGGAGTTATCACAGTAGGATTTGTCTGGAGGAGATGTTGCAGGAGCACTGTGGTTAATTTCTGTTTTCTGATGTGGTTTCAACCAAAAGTCAGAGCTCTGAGAGAAGAAACAGATGAGGGCTTTATCAGTGAAAAAGTAAGTGACATTGGCAACTGCTGCTGAGAGATATTCCATATTGCTTTGAAATTATTTAGGCAGTCTGATTGATGGCTTTATGGTTAAGTAACTCTTTGTATTATAATTATCTCTGTTTTTCAGAAACACTTGACTCAGCATTTGACATTAAAGGCTCAAGATTTGAATTTCCAAAGGTACTTTTCAATGTTTTATATAATAGTAAAATCACATACTTACAGGTATATTTTGTTCTGAAGAGAGATGTTCACCCAAACTGTAGAAAACAGAAGAGGAAATGTCAGAAAACTTTCTTATAATAGAATTGATGACAATAAAATGATAGCATTTCTGAAATGCTAAATGTTCTAGGGTTATTATTCCTCTACCTTTCTTCCTTTATTTTATAAAAGAAAAGACCAAAGGAATCAATTAATGTCACCTTAATTATTCCATTTTGTTTGGTAAATTATTCTCTTTCCTTTTACCTGTTCAAGTAAATCCATTCATATTCCTTCTGCCCATTTCATTCTTTATTTTACATTCTCTTCACATGCTGCTCTTTTGCTCCATGAAACCATTTTCAAAGATTTGAAATGGGATAACAGTATCCAAAAAGTAAAAGCAATGCTCTACTGTTAAACCAGGGGCAGCACCACTCCTCAGGTTAAGCCATTCTCATCCAACAACTGCTTCATCAGTTGTCTGAGCTTTTCCAAGACCCTTATCAAGACTCTTAATTCCTAAAAATGTCACTAAGAAGCTCCTACTGGTCCAAAATCTCCACCATCCCCCTTAGCTCATGGGCCTCCACAATCTAACAGCTCTTGTAGCCCCAGAGCTTGTAACAGACAGGAACATCCTCTGCCATGAGCTGTCCTCCTCTCCATGAGGAACTCATGGTAGACCTGGCACCTCCTGGTGGGACTCTGCTAGACCAGGAAATGCTGTTCCTGAGTAGGCTGGCCATGAGAAGGAAGGTGAACACTTTTATTTTTATGCACTCATCTACCTGACTATACCTATGAGAACAGTCCCTGAAGGGAATGTGTCTTTTTCAGTTCTAACTAACAGAAATCACCAGAACCATTCCAAGAAGCCACTTAGACAAGAGCAGGCAGTATTGTGGACTAATTTTCTTTTTTTTTCTTCCTTGTTTTAGGGCAATTATAGTATTGTTGTGCAAGGATTCTCTGATGATTCTGAGAATAATATGCTCATATGCTTGAATTTCACCATGATAGTAAAATAAGATGCTTTCTGAGTGCAACAAACTTCTCAAATAATTCCAGAATATGGAGGTCACTTCTGTGAGCAACTGGAATCCAAGCTGTGAAGTAAATGCACACTGAACTTCCTGAGGCAGAATACATCCTGTGCTGTCTGGGAAGCTATAAGATATAGTCTTTCTCTTTTGTAGCATAGCCATAATCAGTTGCTCAGCCAATGTGGCCAAAATTTCTGGGAATCAGGCATCCTGATTAGTCCACGGAATTACCCTGACTGGGTGTCAGGCTGGTCCTGCATTTTGGTGCTGTGCCTTGAGTTACAATAAAGTTGAGTGCTTCAGACTGAGCTAAAGTAATCAAGAAGTTTTGAAGTTTTGAAGTGCCAGAATCAGAAGTTCATCAGTGTTCAATTTAAAATAACACAGCAATTGAATTTGGGAACCCTGTTGTGAGGTGGTGGGGGGTGCTTTTTTGGTTTGTTTGAGTTTTTTTCTTTTCTTGTAACAATAAAACTTGTTAGTACAATCAATTTAAGAGATGGTTGTTATTCTCCTGTTATTTTGTGATGTTTCTTCAGATGTTTCATATTGTTCTGCTCTGTTTACACCAAGCTGAAACAGAGGAGTAATAATTTGTTATGTGGTAGTAGCTGATGTAGATAAAATCCAAGGTGGAACACTTTTTTTCCAGTTACACTGATACAGCACAGCTGAATTTAGCCATCCAGAGCTGCAGCTGCAATCCCTTAGAATGTTTTCAGCTCTTGCTCAGAGTCCAAGGGGCAGAGGCTACACACACTGTGTCCTTCAGAAGTGGGAGGGTGGTGTCACACAGCAGGTTGATCTATTCCTCAGTTATTCCTCTAAGGTATTTCTAAAGTTTTCCTGTAGCTTTTACCCCTTGGGCAGCTGACACTAAGTACCCACCTGCCCTCTGTTGCTCCTCTGTGCCCCAGACCTTCAGTCAGACTTTGGTGGAGTATGAGATTTGGTCCTTAGGAAAAGGGCTGTCCTTTTCCAGACAGCAGGGCTGGTGAACTTAGTGAGCTCAGAGACTTTTCCCCAACTAACAGGACACTGTTGAAGCTGCACATTGTGCTGGCTACTAGTTCATGCTGTCTAGCAGATTGCTTCCAAATGCTTGGAAAAAATTAAAAGCCAGAACAAACCAACCTCTTTCAGACTGTTAAATACCAAGCATGAAAATTAGAAGTGAAGCTTTTAATCTCACTTTATACAGAAAGAAAGATGTTTTTCAAACTTGGTATCAGAAAACTCAAGGAAAAACCCAAGTTTGTAGATATTCTATTTAAAACTTGGTTTTAATCATAGGTAGTTTGGCTAAATAAAGAAAAATGATTAAGAGTCAATAAAACCAGAAGTAGAACTGCATAATGACTGAAGATTAGAAGCCATGATTACATATAATTGATGGTGGCAAAGCTTTCACTTGGTCCACAGACCATTCCAGGAGTAGTCCAAGGTGGAGTATTGCAGCATGTTCTGCTTATGTTTGAGCTGATTTACTACAGTTGTGATCAATTTATTCCTAACCTGAAATACCAATCAAAAAGTAGCCTGAGAGCAAGACAAGTGATACTTACCTTTCTTCTTCTGTTTTGCTTATTTCAAATAGTGTCTGTTTCAAATTACTGACCTAAGGAACAGTCTTACCTTATTATGTCCCTGTGTATGCATTTCATGGCATCCAGCAACCACAGGTCTCAAAATCATCTTCAGTGACAAGATTTCTTGAGGGTTTTTTTGGCCTGAATTATTTGGGGTGTTAGAAGAAATATTTTGTTTATTAAGCAGCAAGTAACACAAGAGAGATTAACACTTCTGGAGATCAAATGTGCACATTCATGTGCTCTATTTTACATAAGCATGTTTTAATGCATTATGGATATTACAGAAAATTTGCAGTACATGTAAAGGTATAAATAGAAATTCTGTCTGTGAATAGAGACATTTACAGATAAACATATGCACTCAGTGTCTTGCCTTGCAGACTTTTTCAATATAGATCTTCAGCTGAAGGGTTATAATTGTACATGCCAGCAGATAGGACAGCAAGGCAGAGGGCAGGAGCCACACTTTATAAAGCAAAGACTTTTCAAAGACCTCAAGTTTTCTCCTTCTGTGACTGGAAATGTCCACTTATTCCAGTTCTGGTGAGTTCCACACCACATTCTCCCCTGGACAAGAGGATACAGATTTTGTAAAGTGTCAGATCATGCAAACAGCTTACCCTGAAATTGCTGTGATACTGTAGGGTGAAGGGCTGAGCTGAAGGCAAAGCTTTGCTCTTTATGTCTGGTTCCTGGGACAGAGTTCTTAAAAAGTTTTCTTTCCTTCTGCTGCTGTCCAGAGCTGACAACAGTTATCACAGATTTCCTTTCCAAACTTCCCTGAGCCCATATTCAGGGCTCCACAGCAAAGAGCAGTTTCCTTAGGATGAAGTGAGCTACTTGGGCTCTATGAAGATTAATCTGAATGTTTCCCCTTTCTTCACTTTATTGGTCCAGTAAACTTCAATCCATTTTTTGCTTCTTCATTTTCTGCCTCTGTCTAGAGTTGGAATGGTGTGAAATAAAACGCCAACTAAGATTTTCTTTCTTAAAATATTCTATGAGAGCTACATGCCCTGAGATCCTTGTATTTTGCCAGGAGTTCCAGTGAAATGTGCAAAGCCTCCTCCTGTGCAAACAAAAGTAAATCAAGGAAGGTTTTGTGTTTGGCATATTTATGTGAAATTAATATCTAGAGCCTTCACAAATACCTCTTTTTCTCTCCCTCATTACTGTTGTTTTCAAGAGGCTGACAGGATTTTCTGCAGATGGGAAAAGAGCTTTTCTTCACCCCCTCACCCTCTGTTGCCAAATATGTAATTATGAGAAGAAGCAGTTCCTGCACAATGTGGTTTCCAAAAAGACTGCACATTTTGAGATGTGTTATTACAGTTTTATTTGATAAAAGCCATAAAGTATTCATAATTTCAAGTGAGTGAAAGCCTGCTGACCACAATAACATATACATTTGCTGGCTGAATTTGTAACATCATTTGAGATAGATGCACAAAGATAATTCCATGTAATTCAGGTATCAGCAGCATCTCTTGTGTCCAGGGAAGCAATTCCCTTGGTCACCACTTAGCTTGGATGACACAAAGCACAGAGACTCAGAACAAATAAATTACATGGTCCCTGCAGCAAGAAGGAGTTGGATTTAACGATGCAGGAGATGTGTCTTGATCTGTCTTACAGGCATCAAAGGAGAACCATAGCAGCATAAATCCCTTCTGCACAACATTTTTTCCTTGGTGGAAAGTGCTAGCAATTGCCTTGGAAGGGTCTGTGCAGCACATTTTGCTGAATGACTTCAGCTCCTTCGTTCTGCCCACGAATCCCTGCCAGCACAAGTGAGTTCAGGGCAGCAGATGGGGTAGTGACATTTCTAATGGGCAGAGACAGGAAGGAGGGAGGGAAGGGAGGGGGTTCCTGCCTGCAGGGCTTAGGGGAGAGAGAACAGGAGAAATGAAATTTGGAAAGTCTTCTTGCTGTCAATAGAAATTACTGGACTTTGGAAATCTTGGATAATAGGCACTGTGCACACGTATTTGTGTTGTGGATCCCAGGCACTCCTGTAGATCCCTTGGCTGCAGTAGATGGGTATGTCCATAACCTCTTTTCTTTAAGATACATTTTACTACTGGCAAAAAGAGAAATATATATATATAAAATACATGATTTAATATATATGCGCATATATATATATATATATATATATATGCATGTATTTGGCCAGGTATAACAACTTCCCAAAGATTCTATATGAGAAAAAACAAACAAAAAAAACCCCACAACATATTTTTTCCTTGAGCTTTAGCTTAAATGGCTGTCTTAGCTATGAGTATTGTGTTTTTAAATTCAAAGTTCTTGCTAAAATAATTTTTGCTGACAAACTAAAAGCAAAACTTTTAATAGTGAGACTGGCTGTTTGCTCACAGGAGGGAATAGTCACTGTACTAAGTATTTCTGTACTAAGATTTCTGCCTGCCCATTTCCCTGTGCTGCACAAAACCTTTGAGAACTGCAGAGTAGATTGTATTTTTTTCTTAACTTGTAACCTCTGCCAACTGCACAAATCCACTAAGTGTTTGGTTCTCTGAGAAGTTTGGCATCTCTGCTGAAGTACCTCCATGGTGATTATGAGGTTGGTTTAGTTCTTAAATACATTTTGTTCAGTCACATTCCATTTAGACTTTTCACTGTATTACCCACAATTTTTATATTTTTAGCGTACCAGTGAAGTTTTACAATTTCAGTAATATAAATTAAAAAAAAAAAACAACACCAAAAACTC
Source organism: Agelaius phoeniceus (assembly GCF_051311805.1). NCBI lineage: Eukaryota > Metazoa > Chordata > Aves > Passeriformes > Icteridae > Agelaius > Agelaius phoeniceus. Next base: position 122,342,139 of record NC_135265.1, read on the forward strand.
AAAAGAAATGTCATACAATAAATAAACACAAAAGACAAAATAATAGCTTTAGTCCTCTGAAAGAAATAGAGTTGAAATATCAGTCCTTCACTTACAAGGTGCCTAAGGGAGGAAATAATAAAAAACATCATGCATATGAGAGTGAACAATTGTTCACTATGACTGTGAATTAATTTCACCCTGGTTTAGGATGACATGACTTTTCACGTCTGAATATCAGCTGAACAGACTGGTAGTTATCTTTTCTAATAATGTATCACACTGAAGTGGTGTGCTCCATGTCAGTGGATATTGCATGTAGTGGAATTTCCCCAGTATCTTTAAAGCATTAAAGATACTTTTATGACACAGATGTAATGTAGACAGAACAATGAACATCATTGATGAAAGTTTCACAGATGGCTGTCAGAAAACACACTTGTCAGCAGGAGTATTCCTTTCTGATTCCCCAAGCTACATTCCGGTTATTCTCACTGCTAATTGTACAGTTTCTCTAACCTGTGAAAGTTTTTGTGATTTTGATAGTCTAATTAAGGAGGAAAAGAGATCCTAAAAAAATAAGACCAAATAATTTTAAAAAAAGGAGGTTTCAATTCCTTTAAATCTGAGACACCTCAGCAAATAAGAAATATTTTTCTGTTTTTGTTTTTTGACAAATAGTTATTATTCAAGCAAAGATTATTGTGCCACAAAATCACTGTGGTTTTGCTGATAAGCCAGGACTTGAGCTGTGATGGTTGTACTCATGTTAGTACCTACTTGACAGCCTGACTTGTCCTTTTGGGCACAGATGTACACCCCACTTCTAAATGACTTTTTATGCCTCTTTCTGGAATTGATGGCAACATTAAAATTTTGCAAAGAGTACAACAGGAAGCAAGTTGTCAAGGGGAGCAGATCAAACCATGTATTTCAACTTTGTAAATTATAATTTTCTTTTAGTACTTCTGGTTTTATAAAAAGTAAATGCTCCAGAAAATAGAACAATTAGACAGAGGCTCCTTTAGGAGTATATGGATAGAGTAACCAAAATTTGGACTAAAATAAAATAGTTCATTTGGAAGGGACCTCAGTGATCACCTCATCCAACTATCTGACCACTTAAGTGTGGATCCAAAGCTAAAGCATATTTTAATGGCATTCTAGACTTGATGTGCCAACCTCTGATAAACTCTGCTAGAGGTGTTGAGTGTCTCCAAATCTCCTTGAAGCTGCAAGTTGGACATATTCAGCAATATATAATTTTATATATCCCAGCCTTAGTGCAGTCACAATGCAAACTATTTTAAGTGTAGACGAGAGGTCTGTGATAAAATAGAGTGGTATTTCCTTCCAGATTGGTATTGGTTCTACAGCAAATATTTCATACAAAAGTTACTTTGTTCAAGATGCCAAGCTGGGATGTCTGTGAGCAGAATGGGGAGGAACACAGAAGGGTCTTCTCCTGGCCTTGCTGGAGGGACAGCACTGTGCAGAGTCCACAGCCACTGTCACTGCTGTGATGGGAGTGGAATCGTGGCTCCTCGATGTCTTGCTGTTGCTTCTTTGACAGGTACCATCAATTGCTGTGATAGTCCTACTTCTTCACCCAAAACCCACAATGTTCTGTGAGGAAATACAGAATAAAATTATAAATATTATTTCAGTTTTGGAAACACAGCAGTAAATAAGGAAAAGAGTATATGTGGTATAAACAGTTACCTAAAATATACATTCAAATGCAAAGTGTTTGAAATATTGATCCACAAACACCACAATATCCATAAGTCAAGCACTGATATTAGGTTTATTTGAAGGAGGTGACTTGTTTCAAATATTCTGTCAATACAAGGATGACTAAGACACCATAATTCTGTGACAAGTGCTAATATTCTCCATAAGCTCGAGGTACTAATCAATTACAATTATAACAATCTGGTTTTTTAGCACTTGGATTGCAGTGGTGCCTCCTGTGAGTAGCTTGTAATCAGGACTGTTGCTTCCCTGCTGCATACCATATACATATTTATGAAATTAGTAAAATAGTATTTTAAGGGTTCTTTGAAATGTGAATCATAGCCAGATCCAGAGCACCTACTAAGGATCTAACACCAAGAGAGTGACCTGGAATCCCTTAATTCTGCAGTGAAGATTGTTTGGCCTCTCCAAAGAGCAACCCACAAATCCTGCACAATGGGGGACTGGTTCTGTGCCATGCAAGATAACTTTCTGCAGAGCATGGCAGACTGAAACAATTCTTGTTTTCCAATGCAATTTCCATTGTAATTTGTATTTTAAGGAATTAACAGTCCGAAAAGCACATAGCATGACGCAGCAGAGCATATGCCATAACCTAAGGCTTTCGCTGGACTACTAAGGTAGAAACAAAGCCAGATTCCTAACACTTCTTGGTCTTGACCATATGCCTTGTTTGGATGTTTAATTTGATGCCACATGTGTTTGCCATAAAATTCAGCTGTTTTTTGCAGTGGTTTAGCATGTTTCTGAGGCATATCATGATGATCACAGTTCTGGGAAATATAAGATGGTAGGCAAATTCAACTACCTCATTTTTCACCACAATAAAGAATGTGGCTGTGTTATCAAAAAGGTCCTAACACAAGAAGTACATTGGTGCAATCTTTAGGCCATATCACTGAGTCTTTCAGTGATATTCGCTACTTTTAAATCATATCTGAAGGCTGAGAACCTAAGAAAAAAGCAATATATTTTGAGGTAGATTACCCTTGTGTGCACTGTAGTCAGATGGAAATCTTTCTGTCTGGTGTCTCTTGCTGGGCCTGGGTGATTTTCCTTGATGCACATAAAAGCACACTACACAATATTACCTGCATGCTTTATATTAGTTTTGCTCTATTCTTTTCTGTTGTTGGGGGGGGGTGAGAAGATACAGGTAAGATAAATACCTAAATGATCAGCAAAGAAATGGAATACACTCTGTTTAGGATTTAAATTCTTAATAACACTTCCAAAGTTGCATCAAGCCCAGAATAAAAGGAGGAGACTGGCTGCAAGTTAGCTCCTCTATTTGTAAAATCAACAACTGCTCTCAGAATTACAGTACTGGAGAGCTTATCCTTGCTGACGACTGACAGGCTATTTTCTTGCTGAATAAAAAATGAGCAATCAAACATGGAAGGAAGCCCTCTGCATAGAATCCAATTCTACACATTCTTAAGGATGGCACAAACTTTTTTTAGCCAATGAAGCCATTTTTAGGAGGATTTTTGCAGCTTGGCCCTGATAAGGTGAGTGCCTACACACAATGTGTCCTTGTCGCCATGGTCCTGAATGACTCAAATGACTTGTAATGTGGCAGAAAGATTTTCACCTGTAGACTGTCAGTTTGAATCCGTCAAGCAACCAGAAGTTCCTGCTGCAAGAAATTTTATGCAAAAAACTCCAAGCAATGCTAGAAGAATATTAAGGCTGCATGTATAGTTGTATACTCAGGCAGGACTGTCATTCATTTTTAACATCCCCCTTTCGGCTACAGCATGATGATTCTGTCTTTAATAATTCAATCACATAGCACCCTTCAAGCAGTGTGGGACAGGCATTTCCCTCAAATCTGCAGAAATCTTTGCTTTGATGAACAGAAATCTTTATTCAGTTTCTGAGCTTCTGGGTAAGCTCATCCCAGTCTAAGTGAAAGAACACAAAAATACGCACATATTTGAATGACGCTGTACATCACAGTCACTGTCATGATGAAAATTTAGTTGTATTGAAAATGTCTTTCCTGAAAATCTATTGAATTAAAACACCAAAGCAGAAAGGAGAAATACTTGTTTTAACTATGTGAAAATGGGTCCCTTATATAATCAGAAATATTAGTGATTGCTAGTTGTAGGTTAAATAGCTTTTGCCTCCTGGGGTGTTTGCTTTCATCAAATGAAATACAAGAGAACTATATGCTCGTTTAGCCTTTCCACAGGAAAATCTGACTCTGTTCAGCTTTAAACTTAACAAGAATCTCTCCAAAAGACTGGTTCTGTTACCTTGATTTCTTGAAGAAACTATGCTTTTGAAGGTCTTCTGTTTCCTGCAGATCTCTCCACATATCAGCAAATTTTCCCACCTCCATTACTTTCCCTACTCCCTTACACCTGGAGCACAAAAATCTCCCCAAAACAGAGGGCTTTTGTCTATGCAAGTGGCTCAGGTTCACCCTCTCCAGGTACAGGTTCAGTTTTGAGGATAGTTTTGTTGAAGAGTTGATTGCTGGCTGAACCAACAGCTTTCTGTGCTCCCCATGAAAATAAAAAATAACTGAATGAAGATGGTTTCTCATGTGGTGGTCACTTGTACTGCTACTGATGCAGCCAGCAGAGTTTTTCTCTGTATGGTTGTATAGGGAATCTTCTGCAATGCCCTGAGTATTCTTTGAGGAAAATATGTGTTGTGAGTCCTGAAAAATCCTGCAATGCTTGGAATAGACAGAGCTGGCTAATGATCCCAATCGGCACTATCAGGTCAAGGCTTTTGGGAGCTGTTGGGTTGGAGGCGAACTCAAATTTAGTCATAGAGTACTGAAATTAAGAGAACTATTTTTTGCTTTAAATGAGGTGTTAATTATCCTAGCAATTGAAAGCAGACTAATTAACTTGGAGAGTGACTGACATCACTCAAGTAGAGCTGTAAGAAGTGCTGAGCCACTGAGGAAGCACATAGCAGAGTGCAGTCAAGGATCCCTGGTCCACTGAGGGGTCCCTGGTTTGTATGGTCATTTTGGCTGACATCTGGGAAGAGGACTGGGCTGCAGTGGTGTGTCCTGGCCAGAGACCTCCTGTGCTGGGGTCCCCCCGGCACACCTGGGCTGCTCCTGCAGCCACCAGCTCCAGCCTGGGCTCCAGCTCCCTCCTTGTCCCCATGTCCCTGTGCGCCCTGAGGGAGAAAGAAGAGCGATGGAGAAGCACCAGGATCCAGCAAGCACCTCTGTAATTCAGCATCAGCCTGGAAGGGAGGCTGGGAAATATTATTAACCAGAGTAGTGAACAGCTTCTGTTTCCTTGGAGCTATTGCTTTTGTCTCTAGCAGGGCTGCTTTGAATATTAAAGAAACTAATAGGGATCCAAATTAAAAACTGTGATTAATGTTGTGAACCAGCCTAGTGTGCTTACTCTGTGAGAAAGCAAGGGATAATAGAAAACAATCCAAAGTCTTGCCAAAGTGAACAAGTTCATTAAGTTGTATGGTGGCTGCTGCAACAAAGATAGATATTTTATAGTGCAAAGTAAATCCTATGTTGGCATTTAGCAGAAAGCTACTGTTCTGGTGAAAAGAGAAAACAAGTATTTTACGCATTTTCTTTTTTTTTCTTTTTAATTGTGTTGTGGGTTTTTTTTTGCTGGTAGTGTTGTTGAAGTCCAGAATACTCAGAATACTACTGTGACTATATCCTGCAATGATATGACGTGTTCATGAATATTATTTTTAGATGCAGCTTGGCCATTTTTTTTTTACAGGCATGGTATTAATTCAAAACCATTTCTTCTTGCTTCTGTTGTTATCTTCAGTTACCACCCCCATATCAGCCCCATGCTCTTCTGCATTCTTTCAGTTTTCTTTTCAAGACAAGTTCCAGCTATTGTATATAAATATCTTTTTAAAAATTTATTTGACTACTAAAGTAAATTTATTCTTCATGCAGCTTTTCTATATGATACATATGGCCACAAAATGACAGTAATTTTTTTTTTAATCAGCAGATGCTAAAAATGTTTATCCATTATGAAATACAGAAACAAAGATAATAGGGGATTAAACAAATAATGAATGTGTGTATGAGTATATCCATTTGTATATAAAAGCTTTAGCAGCAGACACAGCAAAGGGTTTGGAGCTTCTTCTAGCAGTGGCTCATGCAATCCAAGCTCCTGCTTAGCCTGAGTGTTCCCTTCACTCTCCCCATGTGGGTCAGGGCTGCAAGTACTGTTGCAGCATGAATATGTTGAGTTTATTGGGGTAGAAGCCATTTCTCTGCTAAAGACCCTCATTAGGTCTTTCCATGTCCTTTCTGTGCAGATACAGGTCTCCCCCATAAAGATAAATGGTCATCTGAATATTTTTTGAACATCATAAAAAGCAGACACTAAACCCTTCCATAAATTAACAAAAAAATAAAAAACACACAAACCAAATGACCAACAAAATTACCTGTGGAAAATATATGCAAGTTGTTTCTGCTTGCAAGCTCTTACCTCTTAACACCTTAAGAGGTGTTAAGCAGCCACAGCTTACAGAATTACAACATTTAGAGTGCTGAAAAATCCAGTGATAATATGAGACAGTTCATTTAAACCTACGTGCTCGATGTTCTCAGTATTGGCTCCTGTTTCTGGTTTTATCAGTCGTGGCCTGTCCAAAACTGAAGAAAGGAAACCTTTTGGTATTGTTTTGCAACTACTGGAAAAATTTCACATGGTGAAAGTTGATACAAACACATCAATTTTGTTCAGAGCCAGAAAGTCTTTGCAACAGTTATGGTGAGACCGTGTGACACAATACAGTTTGGACAGGGTTTTATAAGTATTGAAAATTAATCTAAATTTGTTTCTGCAGAAATTATTCCAACAGCAGTTCCATGGCATTGAGACCTTTCATTTCCTAGCTTTGAAAAGTGACACTCACCTGCTTTCTAATAAGCTAAGTAATTGCTAATGAGCACGTGTGAGACCTCAAGGATATTCCTTTTACATCTGTAGAGTGTCTGTTATGCTCCATGCAATGAGAAGGAACCATTCCCATATTTTCACTTAAATTCCAAGAATAGCTAGACTTTCATTCAAAGAATCTGAAAAAAGAAGATCCATGAAACTCAAACAGCAATTTTCTAAAGGTGATGACTTTCTGCTGCTACTGTCAGTCATGGCTGTGAGTGGTCCTTGAGATTAGCAGATAAAGGCACCCTGCACTGCTGGGGGAGCAGGGCTATCCAGTGTGAGCCTGCTTTAGGAGGTGGCAGGAAAACAGAAGTGTGATGCCCTTGCTGGAGCTGAAGTGTCCATTAATGCAGAATTATGCTGCTGAGTCTCCAATCATGTTGTCATGAAAGGGGTTTCACTGGAAATCTGGCTACATTGTAGAGAGAGATGCTGAGCCTGGAGATCCCAATTTCATTGCCCAGGGGGCTGAATTGGGGAGACACCAACCTCAAGGTTAGTTGGCAGACCAGAAAGCTGGGAGAGCATCCTGGACCAGGCACAGAAACTGAATTCTGCCCCTGAATAATTTGGTAAAAGGATGTGTGGTTGAGTCTCCTCATGACAGCAGAATGTAAGGTAACCAAACAGGACTGGCTGTTTATTTAAATGAGACTTCAGCAACTTGCAGTTCTCCCAGACTTCTGCATGTGTGTCTTCTCCAAAGGAAACCCTGAGCAGCTTTCTTTAACAGAGTTTTTACCTCTTCACGGGTCAGTGTAAATACTGAAGGCAATATTTAGTCTAACTTATGTCCCAAGAAATAAAGAATTCTATGTTTGTGGGTTGTATGTGTCTTCAAATTTGTAGACTGTTCAGCAAATAGGAAATCCACAGTCTAGAAAATGTAAAGCTGCTTTTACACTGTGTTCAGGATATATGGTACAGTGGTCTCAGTGACAAAAATTTAAGTGTTTAAGGATGGAGGTATTGATATCAGCAAAATAAAACAGAGAGATGGTTTATTAGATTTACCAGGTTAGCACTTCATTTACATAACATTGTCCTATCTATTTTATAGCAGACAGTGATGGCACTCCTGATTTTATATCTTACTGAAATGTTTTTCCTTTTTCTTGCTACTCCATGAAATGTGAATTTAAGTCTAACCTGAAGAATGAAGTTCTGCACAATAATATTCTGTCATCACTTATGGATAAAACCATTTGTTTAGTTTTATACACAGATGAGAGAAGATTTTTCACTTTAGTTTGGTATTTGATGACTAAAGAAAGCTTAAGTAAAAAGGAGAAGGAAGTGAAATTTACAGCCTGAGGGTAAACTCAAATCCAGATTTCCCTGCCCAGACATTACCTGCTAGAATAGTTTTTCAGCTCACTCAGGAGACACCAAGCTACCTCCTCTGCAGGAAATATCGTTGATATTCTAAGGACTTTATTTTTCATGGAGTAGTATAGAGAGTGGTCACCTGTAGAATTTGTAATAGAATAAAGGACTGTATTGTTCATATTCAAGCAGATCTTAGAGAAAGAAAGATTCTTTGGGCTACTGTCGTGGTTTGATGCTGGCGCAATGGCAGTGCCCCCATGAAAATACACTCTCCCTGGTGTCTACTGTGAGATGTGACCAGGAATAGAGCAAAGCAGGCTCTAGCTTAGGAATAAAATGAAAAAAAAAACTTTATTAACTTACAATATATAAAAGAAACACACAGAATTCAGGATGAAAACCTTCCAAACATTTTTCCTTCCCCCATCAAATTCCCAATACATCACAGTAAGACAAAACCTTGGATTCTCAATTCAGTTACCATCCCTCAGATCACCAACTCTCAGTCCATCACCACCCTTCAGATAATCAATTCTGAGTTCATCAAGAAGAGAGGAGTCCCTCTTGTGCCATAGGCTTCCCCAGGAAACACCGTTGAAACCTCGTGTGTTTCCATGTCACTCGTGGCACCGCCCAGAGATCATTTGCCATCGTGACATCTTCCTTCCATGTCCAGTGCTCTCACCACTGTGCATGGACCAGAGCTGCTTCTAGGGTTTTCCTTTTAAGGGTGCTTTGCCCAATTCCAAAAAGAGCACAGTCTCTCACTTTTGGGACACCTGTCCCTCGCAAATTTCACCCCCTGGGGCCAAGGGGTCTCAAGAACAGAGATCATCTCCTTCACTGAAGGTCGAGGGCACCACCACGCTCCTCACCCGTCGTCTCTGTTCACGCATTCTTTCACATAACAACACTGAACTCTCTTGGCTCCGCGCCATTGCCTCCCCCTAAATGCAGTCTCTGTGTCACAGGAAAAATGGTTCTGTCCATGGCTATACAAGAAAAGTCCAGCCAAAAGCCACTCCATCATATCCTGACACCTAGAATTCTTCTCAACTTCTCTCAAACATCTTTCACTTGCACAAACTTGCATCACACTTGCCCATTTCCTGCTATTCATCGCTATCTCTCTTCTCACTCAGCTCCAGAAGGATCAGCATTTGTAAGGTTTCCATCATCCAAGAAAAGGGTTAAAAATCTCAGGCTCTGCCTGTCCAGAACTCCCACGCTGTCCTGCCAGGCACCTTCTGCTGTAGCAACTCCCCTTCTCCTTCTCAGCTGGCTGTGCTATCAAATTTCAAGGTGGCACAAGCACAGACACCGTCTCTCTCTCTCTCTCTCACTCTCTCTCTCTCTCTCTCTCTCCTGGGAGAGGGGTAGCTGCCTGATGCCTCTTGGTGCTCTTCCACCCTTCCATCCTCAGGGCCTTTACCTCCCTTCTCTGTCGAAGGCCTTGGCTCACCTCCCCCAGCCTCATCGCTTCCCCTCCCCTGCTCAGCTGCAGCAGCTGGGCAGGGGAGAGGTCTGAACTCTTCACTCACCAGAACCCAAGAGAAAGTTTTCCTGGGAGTTCTCTGCTTTTAACCCCCTGTGTTCTCAGAGGTGTATCCATGTCCTCAGTGGCCACACCAGGTGCCAATATTCAAATCTGAGCACCTATTGACTTGACCCCAGCATCCCAAAAAAACTCATGTGCTCTCCAACCACAGCAGCTACTTAGAAAGTATACTCTGTTAAACCCATGGCAAATTCCCTGTGATTTGGGTCGAAATAGTGAACAATTTGGGTAATGCTTACCCTACACACACCACATCCAGGGTTGGTTCAATCCTGTGTCAGAATTAAATGAATTCCTTGCTATGCAACTGTGTGGGCTGACCCTGGCTGGACACCAGGTGCCCACCAAAGGCACTCTATCACTGCCCTGCTCAGCTAGAGAAAATATAATGAAATGCTCATAGGCTGAGAAAAGGACAGGAAGAGATCATGAATTACAATCATGGGCGAAACAGACAACTTAGGCTAAATTAATTTAATTTACTGGCAGTTAAATTGGAGTTGGGTAATGAGAGGTAAAAATTGAAGCCTGAAGCACCTCATGTCATTAAAGACCCACAGACAGCTTAACAGAGACCATAATGCAAACTTCCCACCAGTGCTGGTGTCAGACTGGCCTACAACATGGGCCCCCATTGGTCCCTTAGGGCCAGCACAGGACACAGTGTGCTCTCAAACTGATGAGCTGAAAACTATTCACCAAATATGAAATGGCTATTATTTGTCCAAAACAGGTGACCAGTGCTATCAAACATGATACTGGCTGCATTGTCAGAATTGCAACAGAAATAGAACAAACTTCTGAACATCATTGGTATGGTGCTTTTATGAGATATGCACCATCTGCAAATGGTGAATTGCATCTCATATTACATCCTATGATCGTTGTACTATTGTGCTGCATTTTATTAGTTTTGCTGGTAATATATTTTTATGTCTACGTTTATCACATATCTCTGTGTGTTGGAAAAATGAATCACCAGTTGTTACCTGATTTGAGCATATGTGAGGGCCCAAATCTTCCCCTGAGCAAGGTAAGAGGACTAACAGCTCCACCCCTCACCTAGGCTCTGTTTTTTCTCAGAGGTTTGTGGCAAGGAGCAAGGGTGACTGTCCATTCTACTCTGACTTTGGCCCAACATACAGCTGATGTCACACACAACATGTGGTGCGACATCACTGAGGCACAGAGAGAGCAACATGTAAGTTGGAGAGTTTATGACCTGGAGAATTTGTGAATTAATAAGTGACGAATTAGAGAATTCATGTTTTCTGAATAAAGAGCATTGAGCCCCATTTTTTTTTTTTTTAATATTTAATGAGGTCCTGATATAAAGTTTAACTTGTTGATTATGTCATCGTGTAAACTGAGATATCCAAACAGTGTATGACATTTTGGTATGTGGTAGAAGTAAAAAAACAGAAAAGGAAAACTGTCCTTTTCTTTTCTTCAACTTATGAATCTCTCTGATTACTAAGGATTATTCAGTTTAGATATGAGACCAATGCATCATAAGTTACCTGTAAATCAATGTAAACAGTTTAGTAAAATATTTCTTTTTAAAGGAAGGCATCTCTGTTCTGGCCTTTGAGGATAAGAAAAATCTTTGCCAAGGAACCTAAGCTAGGTAAGAGTTAAAGTTTCTCCCATTTCTTTGTCTGTCACTATTTCTGTAGGTGTTAGGAGATCTACTTTGAGACATGTCTTGATCCAGAAAGGCTGAGGTGAAGTAAGGTTGTTTGCATTTGTGCTTTGTGAGGGTTTACTTAAAACAAATTATTCAAGTTCAGATGTTTAAACATTTGCTCTTTTTCTGCTTTCAGCTTATGAAAATAATTTCTATCTATAAAAGAGATCTTAGTGTTCTCTGAGGACTTGTGCTGCTGTAAAATTTGTCAGTCTTTCCTCCTTTGCTTCCCTGCCTCTGTCCTTATCTAGGGAATTTTCCTCTGCAAAGTAGACTACAAAGCTTACAGCATGCCATGCATATCTTACATGCTGTCCTGGGAGTCAGCTGCAGAGTCACCATTTCTGTCTGTTGTCCAGTCAATGAAAATAGATTCTCAGTCCTACGATTACGAATCACAACATGAGTCCTGGCTGCCTTGCCTGACTTTGCCTGCTTTATATGAGCAAAAGGGAAGATGGAAGGGGCTGGGTTTTCAAAGGAAAAGGATACACCACTAGCTAGTTACTGAGCCAATATGTGAATTTTAAAGCCACTCAGCAACTTTCAGTGGAAAACCTCCTTTCCTTTCTTAAAAAGAAGCTCTACAATTATTTGGTGTTTGACAAGAAAGCAGACTGTCTGAAAGTGCTCTGGAGAAGCTGCTTCCCAGCAATCTCACAGGCAGTGCTTGCTCATTAGTAGGAGTCACTGGCGAGCAGCGACTCCGCCGCCGTCCCTGGAGCGCTGTCAGTCAGCACCTTTGATTGCTGGGGATTGCTCAAAGAAGAAACAAATGTTTCCCTTCACCTGATGCACCAGAGAAAAACAGCAATTACCCAAACATTGCATCTTGCTGTGACAGCCTCTTGCCTTCTGTGTGTGAGGCCGAGTGCCACTCCTGGAGAAGAGGAGTGATTCACTTCACTGTGCTGTGTACTTCAGAGTGCTGTGTCCAGTTCTGAGCCCTCGGTTTGGGAAGGACATTGAGACACTTCAGTGTGTCCAGAGGAGGCAAGGAGGCTGGTGAGGGGCCTGGAACACAAACACTGTGAGGAACAACTGAGGGAGCTGGGGGTGTTTAGCCTGGAGAAAAGGAGACTCAGGGTGACCTTACAGCTCTCTACAATTCCCTGAAAGGTGGCTGTAGCCAGGTGGGTGTTGGTCTCTTCCTCCAGGCAGCAACTGACAGAACCAGAGGGCACAGTCTCAAGCTGCACCAAGGGCTGGATATTAGGAAAAGGTTTTTTATGGAAAGAGTGATAAAATTCTGAAATGAATGGCCTGCCTGGGGAGGCGGTGGAGTCGCCATCCCTGGATGTGTTTACAAAAAGACTAGATATGGCACTCAATGCCATGGTTTAGTAGAGGTGTTAGGGCTGGGTTAGACTCAATGATCTTGAAGGTCTCTTCCAGCCTAGTCATCCTGTGAGTTCTGTGAATTCAGTGTGTTGGGATGTGCTCCATCCCTGACGTGCCTGGGTTTCTGTGACGAGTGCCCCAGCAATGGGTTAAAGTGTGGTGAGAGGGGGAACTCAGGGAGCCTAAATTGCAGAAGGGATTAGTAGCCCTGTTACACAAGACTGCAGGTTTAATTCAAAGGCATGTTGAGCCCACACCTCTTTTGTGTCTGACACCTTTATCTCGCTCATAATAACATCACAGTTGAGGGAAAGTGATTGTGGAATTCACCTGCATTTTCCTTGTACATTTTATTGCCTGTTCCTTTAGAAATTCAGTAATCATTTGGCAGAGAGTCTGGTAGCAAAACCAGACCAATAAACTGAAAGTTGGCCATTACATTTGGTTTGCTTGCACATGAGTAAACAGCACAAAAAAGAAGCAGCAATACACAGTCCAGTGAGAAAATGGCAATTTTAAGAGCAAACAAGTACATAAAGAAGTAAAAGCAAGGGAGGTGCAAAAGGAATTCTGCAGAGAGGTGGCAAAGAAATATTCTTGCAGTGTGGAGGTCTTAAAGGTCTGTCTGTTTGAGGCCTGACAGCCCTGCAGAAGCTGAGGCCCATTTTTTTGTTGACTCTGCCATGGGACGATCATCTCTGACAAAGCGAGCTGCTGGGCTCAGAATTCCTGTAGGATTTCTCATGAACACTTGTCAGGTTTCATTAGTCAATGTCCTTGCTGTACTATGGCATGAATCCACATGCAGGTCCATGGGAAGTGGCTAATGAAGGTTTTCAAGTTTCAAGTAGCAGCCTGACAATGGAAAACCAATATGTGGATACAAGACCTCTCAGCTGCTTGCAAAGAAGAAAAGGGAAGTACTCCTTGTGGTCTCAACAAGGAAGAACAAAAAGCATGGGGGAGATGTGTTCTGACATCTGGTTTGTGTTGCTGCAAGTCATCCCTGCACAGCCTTCCCTCTGGGCTGGGGTGACCTGAGGCTGTTCAGAACTGTGGCTGTGGTTTGTCACAGGTCTAAGTGACAATACTTTTGGGTTTTGGATTTTGTCCTGTTGCTTGTGTCATAAATTGTTTGCATAATAATCATCAGTGAGCAAGTGGGAAGTACAAAAGTGCAATTCATTATCCTCAGGAGAGAGAGAGTATAATTTTGAGGCATTCCCAAAGCTCAGGATGACCAGATTTCCATTGATATGCCCAGAGTTCCTGTAAGAGTAACTACACCTGGGCTGTTTTACACACAGAAATCCTGGACAAGTCATTGAGTATCACTTCCCATTTCATACCTATAGCACCCCAGACAAGTCTGACTGTGAGCAGTCCTGAGGCAGCAGGTCCCCTTCATCCCACAGGTGATGGACGTGCTGGGCATGTGCATGTGGTGTTTCTGGGGGTTGCACACCCTGGGCAGAATCAGACTTCAGGACACACAGGCTGATGTGATGGTCTTGGTAAGGAGAGATAGCATTTGGGTCTGAGCTTTAGTATCTTCTCCACAAAGCACTCACTGAGGCCAACTTGCTGATCAAAGTCTACACAGAAGCCCACAAACACGAATTAACTGTATCCTACTGAATATTCAGGCTTGATTTTACAGCAAGTAACTGAGGAGAACATTTAATGGACATTAAAATTCTTCTGATTCTGAATGAATGATTCACACAGGTTGAGATTTGCTGTGAATTTAGCTGCTTCTTCAGCTCATGAGCTTTTAACAAGTAACATGCAGCTTTCTCTATATTCTTTGTTTTTCACTTTTATCAAGTAAGGCCTTAAATGCAGACCAAACTAGGGGCATGACAAAGAATTTCTGTGCTGGAATCTGACCCTGCATTAATTTATATGTCATTTTCTTTCCTCAAGAGATGGAATTATAAATAGTCTGAGAGAAGCATTGACTACTGAGTGTGTGATTTCAAGTAGTCCATGTGTGCTGTGTTCTGGTACATGGTGTAGCTGACAGATGCTTTGAACTCTGGTAGTCAGAGAGACACTCAAATCTGCACTCATGGTTTTGTGCCTTCTCAAGAGGCAGGGAGAATGCTAGGGCAAGATGGCAGATGGTGAAATTTATGATGGTTCAGGAAATGTTAAATATGCTTTTTTGGGGCTAAGGACATCCTGCCAATTAATTATTCTTGAGTAAAATTCTAACATGAGGCCTTAACTGGCCACAGTTTCTGTCAAGTCCGTATAGTTTCAGCTGTGAAGTATTTCACAATGCTGTAGTCTGACAAATTACATTTCTCCTGTGCTACGACACTGCTGATACCATTTGGGAGTTTTGTTTCTCTACTTTGTGGAAAAAAATAAAAAACTTAAATTCTAAGGAGGACAAGTTTAATTTATTTTCTAAAAGCATTAAGGGGAGACATAGGTCACAGGCTTGGGCAAAGTACACTGGTTATCATGCCATAAAAGGTATTTCTCTGGGGGTTTGATATTCTTTCCCACCAAAACACCTAAAGCACTTCAAAAGCTTTATTTCTTTTAACTATCCTGGGTGTGGGGTTTTTTTGTTTGTTTGTTTGTTTGTGTGGTTTGGGTTTTTTTTCCAAATAGTAAAATTTGAATGGTGCTGCAGGGATATGACATATAACAGCCTGGGGCTAGAAAAAATACAAAAGTATTGATGCAGAACTGTGCAGAGTTGTTGTGTATGGCCAAAGGATATCTGCTTGTGGACTTTAGCAGGGCAGATAGTATTTGCATTTCTTCTCTATTGATTTTCCTTCCTGGCCTTGAGGGGCCCCAGAGAAAGTGAAAAGGCTTGGTGTTTCTCAACCCTCTTAATACAGACATACCTAAAATGATTTGTCTAAAATTTCCATGGCACTGCAGAGAACTGACCCTAAAGCACCCCACTTGCACCCTCAACATAGGCAAGAAGAGAGAAAGACATCACTGGTGACAGTGAACTCACTTTCAAGTCCTGCCTTGGTGCCCTGGAGTCAGATATGGGATACGTGCTCTGCCTGTGATAAGACAGCATCTAGTAGAAAGCTGAGATAGTTTTTTTTCTTCAGCTTTCCCAGGTAGGAATGTGGGCTTGGATCTTGCACTGGATCCCTTCTTCTCCATCCAGGCAGCTCCACAGCAGCTCTTGTCACGCCTCAGGGTAACAGAGCAACTTGTTTATCTGCTGCAATGAGCACTGCTGAGTCTTCAGAGGAGTGGAATTACATTCTGCATGGTGACTTGGGCTGCAGCCATGTTACTAAACATTGGCTAAAATTTCCCCTGCTTGTTGCCCTCACTTTATCCCCCATTAGTGGGAGCAATGTTAGGGGCAGTAACACAGAAAAATCTGCAGAAAATGTTGGCATTTTATCCACTCTCTTGTCTTGCTGTCTTCAGCTGGATGGCATGGTGCTGCAAATATTGTAAATATTAGCCTATGCTTGTGTTGTTCTCCCTGTTGGTTCTTCTGGCAAAGCTTTGGTTAATTTTTTTTTGTAGGGGTGGGTAAGACAACAAATCTTTCTGCTCCCATTCAGCAGCAGACAGTTCCCTTTATTCAAAATTTAACTTTAAAAAGAGATCAAACACAGTTTCAGGGTTCCTTAGGATTTTCAGTGCTTGGTTTTGGGAGCCAGTGAGGAAGACTGTCATGTTTCTGGTTTCATAGAAGCTGCAGCTTTTGCTGGCACAGCTCTGAGCAGGTTAGCTCAGCCTGGATGCACGTGGGGTGAGGAACAGCTGCAGAGCCAGAGAGGGGCTGCCAACCTGTGGACAAGGATGTGGTGGATTTTCAGTCTTTGTACACAATGCCAGTTTGAAATCTTTTGTTTAGCCAGTTTTAGGCACAGGAAGCTGGGTGCATGGTCTGTAGATGTAGTAACAACCTGTTACTGCACTTACAGACCATGCACCCACCCACCCTGTGGATCTGTGCCATTCCCATGGTCTTCAGAGGTTACACAGTCTGACCTCCTGCCATTCATGACCTGTGCAATTTGTGTCATCAGGGGAATTGTTTGGACAGAGGAAAAGCGCTTAATTAGGAGAATAGACTTCCTTCAGGACAAAAATGGCTATATATTGTCTCTTCTCAACACTGCAAAAGAGAGGATATAAATTAAATATTTAATGTGAAGTAAGAGATTTTATTGAGATAAACAAAAACAGGTGCATTTCTGTTGGTACATTGAAATCAGTTCCTTTCCTAGAATCTGCAAACCCACACTCCTCTAACTCACACATGCACAAAATCCACCCCCTTGCTTTCAGTGAGTCCTCACAAGACCTGGGAGCTGCAAGAATGGCTCCTGGAAGTGGTAAAGCTGGGTGAGGACAGTTCCTTTCAGTCACTAACCTGCTGTATAACAACTGCTCTGGGCTCTAACTAAACTTTGTCCATTGCACCGTGGCCCTGGATTTTTAAAGCAGGTGCTAAAAAAAAGGCACCAGGGTGGCATGTGGAACATGATCCCATATGCCATCCATTCCCTTGGAGATGGTAAGAGGGACTCAGGGGGAACTAAAGCATAAAAAGAGCTTCTTTGCAGTGGTCACAGTTAACATGACTGTATGATAAAAGTAGGGTGAAAAGAAGGAAGGAGGTATGCAAAGCTGATACTGATGGAAACCCTATTACTTAGGCAATGTTATTCAAGAACAATTTATCTGTGAGAAAATATGACACTTGTAATGTAGCCAAGTCCTTTGCAAGCTGTAGAGGCAGCTGCACAGTCTTGCCTGAGGCATTGAGCATGCCATCTGAGCAAGTTACAAGGAAATCTCTTTAAATAAAAAGGGGAAAAAAAAAAAAAGCAGTTCATTAATATTAGGCACTCTGTGTCCTGCCAGAATGCTCGCTTTTCATATCAAGGCTCTGATTCTTCAGAAGTACTTTTTTGTCCTCTTTTGGATTGCTGACCAATTCAGGGGAGAGAACGTGTAAGGAAGCCAAAATCATATTCACTCATGAAGTATCTTTGAAATAGAGCTTTCTGGATTGTCCTATATTTGAAAGACTCTTTCATGGGTACATGGTGTGTGATTCAGCCACAAGCAGAATGAGGTTCCTCTTGTGAAACTGCAGATTTCTGCAACGTCTTCATCTGAACTATCTCTCAGCCCACCCTGCAAAAATCAATGCAGAGAAACAAACAACTACACAACTGAAGTGCTTTGGATATCCATGTAGTCAAAGGTGATTTGTGCCTGAGGAGTGCCATCTTCTTTCTTTTGGCAGTAGAGATGCCTTTAGACATCTGCTGTAAAGTTAGGGAAAATGAATCCCAGCATGAAAGTATGCATCATTTTATAAAGGTTAGCTCAGGTAGTGTGGATGGCCACAAGGCATCCAAATCCTGCATTCTCAGCTTTTCTTTTTACATTGTCTGTGTCAGATTCTCAGTTTTCTGCTCAAATTCCTCCTTTTCCCCAAAGCACCATCATATTTTCTTAATTTTTTCTCTCATCCTACCTGCAGGTGCAGACAGCAGAATACCCTTTGAATAGCACCCAGCAGTACAGCAGCCTCCTAAACTGAGTGTGTGTCCAACAACCACAAGGTGAGTTCTGTAGTAAATCTCAGCATACTGGGTGTTGATAAATGGCATGCCAGAGCAGCTGGTTGGGATTTTTGGATTAATGTTTGTTATTAGAAAATGACAGTTCACAGAAGTAAAAAGGACTAGTGGGAGCATAGTGGTTCCAAAGAAATTTTCCCAGTGGAGCCTTTTGGTTTGTGATACTGAGAGATAGAGTGAGCTTGGTCAGCTACCAGGAATAGCCCTGGTTCATGTCCTGGGAGACCTCTAGTTAGATCTGGAGGCTGAATTTAGCTCTCCCATGCAAGAAGAATCCACTCTATTGAGAGTAGAAAAGGGAAACATCTTATGTAAAACGTCTTATGACACCTTGGGAGGTGTCAGCATAATTTGTATCTGAAATGAGTACAACTGTTCCATTTAAAAATATGAAAGAGAAAACTGTTCCTGTCCAGGAGAGGTCTCCTGAGGCCTCCTGAGGTTTGTTAGGAGGTTAACAAATTTAAATGCACTTCATGCAAGAGAGATAAGTAGTAGGGTTTCAACTTTGACTTATATAAACTAATTGCTTTAAAAAAAATCCAGATAGTTAATAAAAATTATAAGGTTGAGATAGGTTCAGTTATAAGTGAAACACAGTTTCCACTGTGATTTTTTTTTTTTTCTGCAGAACACCCATGTTGCTCCATTATTTCTCAGAAAATCTTACTGAATGTAAGAGAAATGACCCTGGAAAAGTAAAAGAGACACTCTGAAATTATTTCAAAGCTTTTTTGTTTTTCATGGTGGGAGTGTGTTCTGTATCTAACACACACAGTGCTTTGCAGTGAGATCCTGCCTAGCTGGAGATGCACACAAATGCTGGCAATGCTTTCTGCGGCAAGAGAGGATAGGGACAACAGTTTGTAATTCATAGAATCATAGAATGGTTTGGGTTGGAAGAGATCTTCAAGATCATCTGGTTCCAACACCCCTTCCATTGGCAGGGACACTTTACACTGGACCAGTTTGCTCAGAGCTCCATCCAGCCTGGCCTTGAGCACTTCCAGGGATGGAGCATCCACAACTTTTCTGGACAGCCTGTTTCAGTGCCCCACCACCTCATAAGGAAGACTTTCTTCCTAATCTAAACCTACTCTCTTTTATTTTGGATCCCTTCCCCCTTCTCCTGTCACTACATGCCCTTGTCCATAGCCCCTCTCTGGCTTTCTTGTAGGCCCCCGTTGGTAGTGGAAGGCTTCTGTAAGATTTCCCTGGAGTCCTCTCCAGGCTGATGAACATCAAATCTCCCAGTCTGTCTTCACAGAAGAAGTGCCTCAGCCCTCTGATCATTTTTGTGGCCTCCTCTAGACTTCCTCCAGCAGGCCCACATCCTTTTTTTCATTGAGGACCTCAGATGCAGCATTCCAGGTGGGATCTCATGAGGGCAGAGTAGAGAGACAGAATAACCTCTCTTCACCTGCTGGCCACTCTGCTTTTGGTTGGCTTTCTGGGCTGCCAGAACACATTGTTGGGTCATGTTGAGCTTCTCATAAACCAGCACTCCCAAATCATTCTTCTCAGGGCTGCTCTCAATCCATTCTCCACTCAGCTTGTACCTGTGCTTGATCCTCCCTACCCATGTGCAGGACCTCCTTGTACTTAAGCATTGTCTTGCCCCAAGCAATCCAGGTGGTGTGAATTGTCTTTGGAATAAATGAGGTGGAATACTATAGCAGTGCCAGATTTAAAGTTGTTTGGGAGTTTTTTGTAAACATACTAGTGACCTTATTTTGACTGGTAGGTAGCCAATAGCCACTTCAGTTAGCATTCAGTGCTATAATTAACTATAAAGAGTTTTGACAGGATCAATAATTCACCCATTGATCTTTTACATTCATTATTTTGCATCTAAAGGGTGCCTAAGCATTAATCAGAAAATTATTTACTGAGATGATGTCTTGTGAAATCACTGTCTGCCCCCTAAAAGGCAAGGGAAGGAAATGCTAAATGGATTTCAGGTGAGTCACTGATGACCCCTTGTCTGGGGCTGGCAGGACCCAGTGGCAGGGAAGTGCCTGCTACCCTTCCAGCACTGATTTCAGCCAGTTCCATGCTCTCTTTAGGCACCTGCTGATGTGTATAAATCTCCAGGGCTGGCCCACACAGTTCTCTGTTTCAAGGCTTTTGGCAAGATCACCCATCTTTCTGAGAGCTTTGTTTGTGGGACAGTGTGGGAGAGCTGGGGGTGCAGGGTGACAGCGCCTGCCGCCTCAAGTGCATAAATAGCCCAGATGAAGACAAAAGGCAGGTGGCAAATTAGGACAGAAACTTTGGTCTGTGGGACCAGCAGCCAGTTCCCTGTGTGTCCAAATGACACAGCTAATCATTGGGAATTTGTACCCTTGCCATCCTCACTCCTTGGCTAGCACCCACCCACAGTCTGCTGCAGTTTTGCAAGGCATTCACACTGTTTGTCCTGGTTCAGTATCTCACAGAGCCAGTGCCATTGGGTATAAAAATGTCTCAATATGCAGACAAGAGATACAGACAGAGAAGAGATACAGACAGAAAAGCAGCCATGGTTGCAGCAGGGGCTGTGACCTCCTGCCACTGGCAATATGCAGGCTGATCCCAGCCTGGAGGCAGCAGCTGACACTGGCAACCCCAAAGCCAGCCAGTCTGAGGCCACCTACCCCAATTTAAATTTGATCTACCTTGCTACATTCTTAATTAAGGAAAGCAGCTTCCGTGCTAGTACCTCTGTACCAGTTCACACTGTACAGTTATTTTCATCATCCAGGGAAAATGGTTGTGTACTCTGCACAAACCTTCAGCCACCAGGAAAACCTTTTTTTCCCCAGGCCCCCTCCCTTTCCAAATAAGATCAAATAAGTAGGAAGTAGTTATTAAGAAAAAAATGAATATGAAACTAGGAAATATGTTATGGAAAAGGACAAATAGCTGAATAGCAGCTAAATTCCAGCTGTAGCATGTCTGTCATTCTCCCAAAGACCTTTGGAAACATGCCTGCTTCATGCAAGCTGGATTTGTATTTCAGGGAATGCATGTGCACTACTACTGTGCTATAAATAAACATCTGCTGTACCAGGTCCACTGGCTCAGTACATCCAACTTCTCTGAACCCTCCCACCTGTGCTTTTTGCCTTTGGAGATAGCAGGGTTGAGGTCTTGAAATGTTTTTGCTGTTTAAATAATGCTGTAATCATGTGTCAATTAAGACAGGAAGAGCTTTCTGCAGGTTTTAAGACTGACTTATATCACTTTGGGTTGAGCCAGTAACTAATTTGAAACAGGATTGCACACATGCAAGTTGTTGGCTTAGATATCTCAGTTTCTGAGGGAATGAGAGAGGGAAGGGATTGCAGAAACAAGAGCTGACAATGCTGTGTCATGGCTCCTCTCTCTTCCTCCTCCTCTTTCTAGTTTCACACTGCAGATTAACTGAGTAAACATCTGATGTGTGGCATCCTGCCCCTATGCCCAGCAAAGCTGCTCTGATTATACTTTCCAAGCTTTTCGTAGGAGTCAAATGTCCACTCTGGGATTGATGGTGAAAATCTCTTTTTAGGGTAGGTCACAGCCAACCTTGGAAAAAACCACCTGTTTTTTTTGGCAAGGAGGAAGATGGTTTTATAACTGCAACACTTTTGTTGCCATTTTTAGAATTGAAATTTAAATGAAGGTTAAAGGGATTAGCACAACTAATCTTAATGGAGATTTGTTGTCATTTTAAAAATTGTAATTTTTTCTATTGTACAATTTGGGTTACTTTCCCTCATCTTGAATACTGCACAATACTGTAATATTGCAGTACACACGTCATATTTGAAAGCAGAAATATTCACTCAGGCAGGTGTTCTTGAATTTTTAGAGAAAAAAGTTCAGACCACAGTACAAACTGACTACCCTACAGTATGGAGACTGGATTTGATAATCACAGGAGCTTGGATCAGAAACTCAATTCTTGAGCCATACAAAACACGCTGCTCCAGATATCTTCTCTACAAAGCTGCAGCTTTGGGGAGAGAAAGATTCCAGTCTTCCAGGTTTGAGAAGAAAATAAAATGTAGCTGTTCTTCAGACAAACAGCCTTTCATAGTTTTTTGCTTATACTGAAAACTTGGCTGAAGGTGAGGACAGATTCAGAGATAAATGTGCTCTGTTGCCATTTGTACAGTCTGATTATATAGCATGGCAAAAAGAAGACTTGCATTAAATTTAAACTACATATATTTTGATCTGACATGCTTACATTTTTTAACTTCCTTGGCAACATTAGGCAGCAATTATTTCTGTAATTTTACAGTGACGGGGAAGTTCAGAATCATTAATTTAAACTTCTTCAAACTGTGAGACACTTTAATTTTGAATCTGAATCATATGTTTTGGACTCATTTCTGCTCTATGCAATTAATACCATGATGAATTCCCAAGGAGCACAATACCAGCATAAGAGGTTCTTGTATTACCATTTAAACAATCTCAGTCACAAAGGTCACCGAGAGGAAACTGTTCTGAGTGCCTTTCCCTGGCAGTCAGGTTTTTGATAATGTTGCTTGTTGAGACATCCTGAATCAGCTCCCCTGCAGCTGCATTTCCCAAGCAAAGAGCATAGGAGCTCTGACTACTTCCTTGTCTTTACATCTTCTATCTGTATTTAAAGGAAATAAAATGAGATATTTTGCTGAGGCAAAAGCTCTCATACAGTTCTTCTATCACACTTGAAGAAATTGTCTGAGTGCTTTTTGGGGGGACCAGAACATCTCCCCCCTTTCCAAAACAATCTACCAGCTCTGCTCTTGCAAAGGACAAGGAACAGAACTGTGTGTTAGCCTTCTTCTTTCCTTTTTGTCTTTTTAAGAGCAGAAATTCTGGATTATTACACCTAAAATTCTGAGTCTTGAGCTATTCCAAGAAGTCATTCATTCAAAGGTCCAGAGATATTTAATCTCTATGTTATGTGTTTGATCATTAATAAGATTACCTGCAATTTGATGACAATGCTTGTTCTCTTCAAAGGTGGTTTTGGGGATGTTAATACTTGGAGAGGCAGAAAATGCAAATTATTGAATTAACTTGTGATTACACTAAATTTTGGAAAACAGAGTGGCTTATTTCCTGGCTCTTGTTTTTATTGTGGAGCTGCAGCACAGCAGAAATAATTTGGGGGTTAACAGCTTGTGTTACTTTCTGTACATTAAGTCTTCCAGTTTTGAGAAGAAAATCAAATCTAGCTGTTCTCCAGACAAACTACCTCTCACAGATTTTTACTTTTATAATTGGCAGTTGTGTATAGGGTGAAATAGGCATAAAAATTAAAAGTTTATTTAGTCATATGCTTGTATTTTATGCAAAGGCAAAAAGGCATCCAAGCATCATAGATCTGTTAAATATCCAAGGGAAGTTACATTGTGTCAGTTTTTGAGGCAAAGTTTAGCTATTTAGTCTGTAAAGTCCTCCAGATAAGGGGTTTTCAAGATTTTCTTTCAATTTTTGTTTAAGTAGTTTGTTTCAAATTGTTCCCTCGAAGTATTTCCAACACAAGAGCTGCAACATAGGTTTGCTGCCTGACAACAGAACTGATTGAAATACGAATGGAGCTGTCACTGTTCAAGTTGAGTGAGACATAAAAAGGAAACAAATGACATGAATGATGAATACTAGCTTAGCTTTTAAAGCTTTTAAAGCAGTTCTGTTATTGTTAATGTAAGATGTTGTTATTGCAGGCAGTTTACAGCACCTTGTGTTCTCCATCTTCACATATTTATTTCTTATCTGTAAAAACCTCAAGCCTGCATTTATGTAGCTCCCTGAGCACAATTGCTCTTAAACTTACTTTTGGTTTCTGCTGTTGGGAGTAGTGATGGTGACAATAGAAACAGCTCCAGTGTTTTCCTTTATGATCTACCAGAGGATATTCAGCTCTTCAGGCAGTGCTTGCGCCTTGATGTGCTCTGGCAATCATCACACATGCATGAACCACAAATTGATAAAGCTTGGCACTTTAACTTCAGGAATAGCACACCAATCTAAATGACAGAAGGTGAAGGACTACAGAAGGGATCTGAGAGGTAGCTGTTATAGTCCTGGGAGCAGTTGAGGAGCAAAGAAAAAGCCTGGGTAACTACAGAGCTACTACTCTGACCTTAGTGTACATGAGGAGCTGTGTAATACTATAGCAGATACAGATTTTTAGGAATTATGGTTAAAAGCTTTCACTTCTGAGCTATGAAGTGTACACATTACTAGCAGTGACAAGGCTTAGGTTTTAAGGAATGCCAGCATTATTCACCAATACAACTTTGATCTAAAAAAAGGAATGCCATTTTTTAGTTTGTTTTCAGTTAACAAGGAGGACATAGAGAAACACTTTTTGCTGAACCAACAAGCCTTGATGTGAGCTGGGAAAAGCAACTCAGAGACTTCAGCATGGAGGAGACTTGGAATTTCATTGCAGGAACAGCAGACTTGAGAAAAAGCTTTGGGAGGACCTGTGCCATGTTAGCCCTTCTGAAGGGTAGGGAGAAAGGGCACAAGGAGCCCCACTGAGCTCCCTGGGGCAGGGCAGGAAGAAAGAAGTGACTTTTCTAATCACAACGTGCTTTAGATGGTAGTTAAAGCCATGAGGCAGGTTTGATAAATTTGTCCAGGCAGTTTTTCCACCAAGTCACTGGAAAACAGCTGAAGCCTTTACACTTGGTAAAAGGTTTCTTTGAAACAGGGTTGCAAAGGGGCTGCAGCCCCCCAGACCAGCAGAAACCCCACTCTTCTTCTTTCATAAATCTCTCTTGAATTACTCTGGGTATTCTACTCTGACTTCAGCATATGCAAGGATTTAAAAGACATTTTGAAGGAGGTTTTTTAAATAAAAAGCATAAAGCAAATGCTAAATGTTTGAAATTCAGTGTGAGAGGCATGGAAAAATTTAGCCAGCTATCTACCTTTGATAACCTTGGCTAAATAGGGCACTACCTAACCCCTATTGCCTGCCCTGACACCTTAGGTACAGGACCACAGGAGAAGTTTGAACTGGGGAAAAGGGTGAAGGAACAGGTACAGGGAGACAGCTGTGTGCTGGAAGGGTCCCTGTCAGACTGGGAAGAGGTCATGATTGTAGCTCTGGTGCCAGTCGTGTTTTATGTGTTCATTAATGACCTTGTCACAGAGAGTACTTGTCTGTTAATGGAATTTGCTGATGCCATGGTTTTAGGACAGAGAGGATTCCTACAAGAAAATAAAGGGATGACTATGATAAATCAATAATAGAAATAGGATTGGGTTTAACACTATGAAGTGCTAGCTCCCGTGTTTAAGGAAGAGTAACAGCACTTGCAATATGACAGGAGTTCATCTGTTGAAAATTACAGATTAAAAAATAGTCAGAAGGATCTGTAGTAATCATGGGGAAAAAAAGTCACTTAGGGCACCAAAACACATCAAATATTTCACTTCCAGCAGAGATTTACATAGGAATTAGCTCCACAGGGGTACATTCCACTATATACACCCCTCTGCAAGGCACTGGTGAGACCTTTCCTGCAGACTCATTGTTGTCATGGTCACACATAATCAAGTATTATGAACTCACATTACAATTCTTGCAGAAAACAGAATTACCATTATATTAATGATGTTTTATATTAAAAAATATGTTACTCTACTCAGCAAGATGAATTGCTTTCTAGTAATGCCTCAAGGGTACAAAGGCCAGGGAGGGAAGGAAATACTTAAACTAAAGAACAGGGCGGTCATTGCACTAAATGCATATGTAAAACAGAAAGAAGTTCCTAACAGAGAAATGAGGATTTAGATCCTCTAGTCAGAGTAGTAGGGCCCAAATTCCTACCCCTTCCTCCCCAATACCAGTGTTTGATAATGATGGGCAAAGAGATGCAATGTTTTAGAAGCTGTTTTAGACGCACAGAATAAAGATTTTGTCATTAAATACCAAACATTATTTCATTAAAGTTCTATAGCAGCAGCTGCCCTGACAGCTCATGACTGGTTTTGTCAGTGAAATACCACCCACATGGGAAGTCTTGGAGAGGTCTAAGAAGGGTGCTCTTCCCAATACTGCAATCTACTGGATTTTCATGGTGAGGATGGGGACAAGACTAGTATTAATATGCCAATAACTTGATTACAGCGCTCAATTGCATCCACAAATTATGTAAATGTAGACATTTCCAATTAATGAAGCTACACTCACTGAAAAGGGTTGGTAACATCTGTTAGCAGTGCAATGCCCAGGATATGGAGCATACTGGGTGTGCCCAGTGTAGGGCCTTGCTGGAAACACACAGCTCATCTTCTGCCCTGCAGAGGTTGCACCTTGCTGGAAACTTAGGCATGAGCTATGAGCCATCTTCAAGCTTGTAACAGGACATAGTTTTTTAATCTAGCCAACTTGTCTCCTCTTTCCTAAGAAAAGAAGCAGAAAGGGTCTCTTTGTCCAAGGCCTGACCCCTCTAGACATCCTGTCTTTCTTAAAATAACTCTTGTTGTACCCCGATTAAGGAAGTTTATCTTCTCCAGATCCTGTTACACGTGGTGCTGGTGTAACCTAATGCACAAAAATGTATTATCTTTTATTTTTGTGTATGCACCTGAGTGTGAGTGTGCGTGTGTGCACTGACCTTTTAAACAATTTTCTTTGATTTACTGGTAATTAGTTACATGAATATACACTAGTATCTGAATTCAGCGAAATAAACAGCCTTAAAAAACAATGGAAAGATAAAAATGCCATACACTCAGATGTCTTTTGGCTCAATGGGTTCACTGAATGCCTCATTTCTGGCCAACAAGCATATAAATCTAACTAAAGAAAACTTCAGTTCTAATGAGAAGCTGTTAGGGAGCAGCAGAAAAAAATACCTTTTCCA
This sequence comes from Agelaius phoeniceus, assembly GCF_051311805.1. NCBI lineage: Eukaryota > Metazoa > Chordata > Aves > Passeriformes > Icteridae > Agelaius > Agelaius phoeniceus. Next base: position 122,369,168 of record NC_135265.1, read on the forward strand.
ATATTGCTCTGTTTTCCTGAGGTCTGATGTGGCATTATCAATGGGACTGCAGGGGTACATGCTTACAATGTGGGTGTGTTGGAAGGAAAAGGGAAGTTATTGTGGTGGGAAAATTGCACTATTTTGGGTTGTTTTGAGGTTTGACAGGCATGAATTCAAGTAGTTCTTACAAATACTCTCCTCAATATATTCCTACTTTTTTATTTTGATAGAAAAAGTTTAAGCAACTTCACCTTCATTAAGAATGTCACCTGGAAGAAACCTTCAATTTTCAATATTATAATGAGGTAACAAGTACATAGGTGATTTTACAGGTTAGGATGAAGAGTTATAATTCAGATTAATTTAGATAACATGTAGAAGATAAGGCTGGGTTGAGAAGGGTTCTGAACAACCTGTTGTTGTGGAAGATATCCCTGCCCATGGCAGAGGGATTGGAACTACATGACATTTTTTTAAGGTCCCTTCCAAATCAAACCATTATAGCATTCTAAGATAGATGGCATCAAGATCAAGGACTTTGGGAAACATTAATTTATGTAGACCAATGGCACAGATTTACTGGATGATTCTTGAAGTCTTTAAGGTCTCTATTAGTGTTGCAGATTATAGAACTGTTATGTGCAGGGAGATGTCTTATGGAAATACTGCAAGACAGTTTACAAGATATTGTGTACTTGTTTCTTAACAGAGAATTTGTTCTGGAAGTGGAAAACAAAATACAATCATAAGATCTTTGAGATTACAGGATTTCTTTTAAGCCTTTTTGACTGCTTTTTGTTTTCTCTTCTCTTCCTTGTTCCTTCTTTTATATTTTATTAACTTGAATAGAGTGAAAAAGAAGATATAAAGCAATTTCATTTCAATTATTACACTTTTTTTGCAGGATCAAAGGGTAGAATTTTATACTTGGAAATGTCATATTTACTAAAATTATTCACTCTACAGTATTTATTTTCCTCAATTGTTAATGGTGATTACTGTTGGGGTGATGGTCTGAATACCATTTACTCCATCTACCGCCATGTAATAACATGAATCTGTTTCACAGTTCCTGGCTAAGAAGTCAGTTAATAAAAACCTGCAGCTGCCTCAAATTTCACTATTTCCTGTAGGGGGTTACAGCATGGGTAAATGAAGGTGGTATAGAATGTAATCTTACCCCCTAAAGAGTTGCAGCTGAGCCAATTACTAAAGATTAGGAGCAGGCCTGATGTTAACAGGCCGCACCTGTAGCCAATCAGAAGAGTGTTATAAAAGAGTGGATTGGTGGGAACTGGAGCTACTTGGCTGCTGTGAGGACAAGGAAGAGTCAGTGCCCAGAGGAGCTGCCTATGAGAAACATCAAGGAGGTAGGAAACTCTGGCAATATGGAACCTTTGCAATGTAATGATAATAGAACTCTTGCACTGTAATGACAACAATTTCCAATCAGCAAATCTAGCCCTCAGAGTCCTCCCAAGCAAACAGAAGGCATATCTATTCCAATGGAAGCATCAGCCTAGTGGGTTGGAGGATGCTTTACATGAGGATGGCTGTGTGTGGTGACTCCAGGGGGACCAAACCTCCCTTGTGGAGCAGCAGTGCTGCTGCATGCTGGTGACTCCCTCCCTGCTACCACTCACTGCTGAGCTGCCACAGAACAGCAGAAGAATTCTCCTCAGTTTATCCCCTATACATCACTTGCTTATTTAGCCTAAAGCACCCTTCCTTCCCATCTGTGAGGCTGCATATGTCTAAGGTCAGCTAAGGGAATTCTGTTCTCTATTAATGAAAGCTGTTTTAAAATAAACCCACCATGTGTAAAAAAAAAAAAAAAAAAAAAGGAGAGTTAAGAAAGGCTATAAAATCTCAAAATTGATATTCATCCTATTTTTCACCCTCATTTAAAAAACACCATTTTATAAAGGGAGTATTTTCTTCCTGGGACTTTGTTGCTTCCATCAGAAAGCCCAAATTAAGATTGCTGTATAGATGAAAAGCTGTAACCACAAATGATGTAGATTACAGAGCAACTCAGCGACCTCCAGATTGAATTCTGACAGGCAGGAGCAGGTGTATGCCATGAAGTGCAGCCTTGGAAAGATGACCCCACATGACTATTAATTTACATTTGATAGTTGTAAGATAAAGTAAGGGTTAATTAAGGAACTTCCAGAAGGGGCACAGGATGTTCAGGCGAAAGGTAGAGCAAGGAATATGTGTTGACCCAGAAATAGGCCAGCTGGTTTATGTTATTATTTTATTCTTCACTGAGATCTTCAAGTGATTGTAAAGCTCTACAAGGAAATGTGCTCTGTGATGACCTGAGTATTATGGCAAATGCCTTAGAGGCTGAGGCACTGGTTTACCATATCCTGCTGTGAGAGCATTGGAAGCTAGGATGGTGCCTTGTAGACTGAGCACAAGGCAGGCATGCTTTGCAGTATTGTGTTATGAAGATTTGAAAAAATATGCTTTTCACCACAGGTAAGCTTGACAAAATGGACAGGACCCAATAAAGTCTTTATTTAAACTTCTTCCATTCCTTTCCTACCATTTTCTTTCTGTTAGCCATCATCTCATTCTATATCTCTGTACAGGTAAAGTAGAATGAACATTCCTGCTTTTGCTGGTTTATCTTGTCTCTCATACATCATATCTGCTCATTAATTTTGCTGTTAGCAGTAATAACATGGGCAGATGATCTACTGCATCATCAGACAGAGCTCCCATTTGGGAAAGGAAGAGTTTGCTTTGCTTTGATTCCATCTTTTTTTCCCCCTTTAGGAAATATTAAGTCAGTAGGAATGTAAAAAAAAAATTAGTAAACCCTGATGCAGAAGAGAAATTTCTGTTTGCAATATTTTATGGCTGTGTGGTTTTATTTTGCTCTGCTAAAAATCCAGAATAACTGCACTTTCTCAGGCAGTAGAAAAGACTGTTCTCATTAGCCAGGGAGTTGGATGCCTCTTTTACCAAGAACAAGCTTTGGATCTTCTAGGCTGTTGTTTCCTCCTTCCTGATAAATACCTCCTTCCCTTTCTCATTTGTTCTCAGGCATTGCAGCCCTCCACATTGCACCATCTGGGCTGCACATGCTGATTTGTGTTGTTGGAAATAAGAGATTCTTGCTTTTGTGGGGGGAACTACATTTTATAGCCCTTCTGGTCATCTCTCAGGTGACATCTCTGCTCCTCTGTTCCACTTCTGGTGGAAGTTCATAACCTGTCCAGAAAGGGAGACTCATTGGTTGGTTTTGTAGTGACTTTCTAGCTGTGATATTGAACAGGCACAACACATCTTCACACCTGGAGATTTTTGAAGGTGCTGGAAGGGGCTCAGACCCACTGAGTCAGCATCAAAGAGAAGCTTATTATTACACTTCCTCTCATTTAAATCTACTGCTTTTTGACACAAGATTATGAAGAAAGGCAGATCTTACTCCAACCTCTTGGCCAGAAGGAACACACTGTTCTGTTGCTTTTCTTCCTTTCTTCCCCTTTCTCCTCCCATGGGATGACTGGTTGCCACTGTATTTACTCCCAGTCTGGCCACAGGTTCACCTGGCTTGGTCACTCAAATATGCCTTTAGAGATTAACAAAAGACAGTGATGCTTCTGAGGTAGAGAATTTTATCTTCTGTCCCCTTGCTCTGTGGAGGGATAGAATGTAAGAAAATAAAGACAGTGCAGAAGGTAGTCTCATACCTGAGGAGTTGCAGCTGTGCTAATCACAAAAGATTAGGAACAGGCCTGCCCTTAATAGCCACAGCTGTGTCCAATAAGAAGATGAGTGCTGCAAAAGAATGGGTTAGGTGGGTGAGGAGAGAGGGGGAGTTTGTTGGCTGTACTGTGAGGAAGAGGGAGTCAGTGCTGTGAGGAGATGCTCATGAGAAATCACCAAGAAGGTATGGAACTTTTGCAATAAGATGACAACATTGCTCTCCCTTTGTCAGACTGTTGATTTTACATTGCCAAAGTTTTGGGCCAAAACTGAGTTTGAGTATTTATGTGGATGTTTTCAGTATCTCCACGTTGCTCAGATTCAGGTAGTGAATTCAGGTTGATGGGTACCCTGAGTACCAAGGCACAAGACACTCCAAGGAATTTGGGGGAGCTGGAACATTAGTACATCTTCAGTTCCCATGTTATCTAGATTTTCTTCCTCTCTGGCCCTCAGTGGGCAACAGCACTCTTATGCTCAGTACCAAGGGAAAAACACTGCTTTGGCACTGGACTCACCGACTTTTCCCTGTGTCAATGTCCTCCACAGCAAACAGGGCTTAGTACTGAAACACTGTGCCTCTCCAACAACTCATGTGTGAAACATTTGATATTTATTGGACTTTTCCAGTTCTTTGGTACCTTCACATTTCCTCTTAAGAAAGAGCTGCCAGGGAAAATTTGCAGCCATGAAAATTTGTCATGTGATACTTCTCTACCAGCTTCATATAGGACTTTTTCCAGCATTTTTTGTCATTTTCCAGCATTCTTTTGGCATCCTTTATTCATGAATGAAAAACACTTTTGTTACAAAGTGGATCAGTTCAGTCAAGTTCCTCAATGACAGGTCTTTCTTCCTATGTATAAATAGTTCCCATAGTGTCAGACTTAAATGTTCAGGCTTGTTTGTTTATTCAGGGCCTGGGTCAAATGCCTGCCTTTCCATCAGCTACTAGTACAAGGGTTACACTTTAATGTTGATTTTGGTTGTTTTGGCATTATTCAAAGATTTAAAGATAGCTCCCTATTTTTTTCTTAATAAATAATAAATTTTAAAAGTCAGTGTGTCATGACTAGGCTTGAAACCGTAAAGCTACTTGTCATGTTAAGAACAAGGCAAATTTTTCTGTTGTATTAAGAGATATTTGGCAGAAAATAAACCCTCTTTCATTCCAGCTGGTTCTCAGATATCAGAGGGGCTGGGAGTGGCTGGGCTTAGGTTTTGAGCACTAAACACCAGAAGTGCAGAGCCAACTGGCTCTGTAAATCCAGCCACATTCTCTGAGACTTCCACAATTACAGATTCACAAATGGTGCCATACACCCCAGGTCTGCTCATACCAAATGAACTCTCCCAGCTGATTAGAAGTCTGGTGGTGTTCAATACCTCTCATGGGCAGGTGCAAAGTAGCTTATTGAGCAACAGAAATGCAGGTTTTTATTGGATTGTCAGTGATAAAGACACTGTTTGCAGAAACACGTGTGAATATACAAAATATGAGTAACACAGCCTGCAAAAAATGCTGTAAATTGAGAGATGGCTCCATAGTGCTAGAGGCACGATGACCACAAGGTTGTTTTCTGAATTTCCCAAGGAAGCATCCAGTATAGGTGACTGCTTGAGTCATACCCAGTGGGTGTCCTTATGGGAGAGGAGATTGGTGCAGTTAACCATCCCAGGATACCAAGATGAAATCTCTGACCTCCCTTTCCATTGAAACTACCTTTATATTGTTTAGGTGGTTTTTTTTTTGAGGGGAAAATGAAATATTACAATTGATGTGATTTCATATTTAGGTGGAGTTTGAATGACTTTAGTCATACATGTAAAGCATGTACAGGTTTTACTTAATTTGCATATGCCAGAGTATGAAAAGTAATATGTGTTTTTGTGTCAATGGAACAAAGTTCACCTTTCAGTCACCATTTGGGTTATTTCTTTGGCTCAGTTCCTGTTAGCTGCATTGTTTTAAACAGATCATGACCACAACACCTCTGTGCCACCCCATTCTTTGTTCCATGTCTCTCTCAGGGCAGTACATCAAGTTTCCTCAGTGTTCCTGCTCCTAAGGCATGCAGTCTGTTTCTGGTGAACCATAACTAAGGCTTGCACGCCTTCTTGATGAACTTTGTTTCATCAGGATTTTCTCTACACTCTTATATGCTGGAGAAATCAGGTTCTGTAATAGTCTCCCAAACAATTCAGGAATTGAAATATGAATGGAGATCCCTCAACTGATGTGGTTGTCTGTGACATCCTGGGACTGAACAGATTCTTTATACTATTGTATTTAGTGAACAGGAAAAGGAACAATGCCTTTAGTTGTGATTAACTGTCATATATAGACACCTTCAGTAGGAGTTGATTTTATGAAGGAATATACAGTGATTGGCTTTGGAACATCAGTCCAAAATATTGAAGTTGCACGAAACACAGCCAGAGCCTGAGAGCTCAGTCAGATCATAAAGAATCACCCCTAAGTGAAGGAAACATGAGGGGCCTTGGGTGGCTTGAGGAACCTCTTGGCATCCAGGTGTGCAAAGCTCAGAGGGTGGCTGTGCCCAGGCTTGAAGGAAAAAAGATGCAGTTCTGCAGTCCCAGACCTTCCCCCTGTGGCCCAGCTGTGGACACTTCCTGGGGCAGAAGGAGAGGTTCCATGGGTGGGCAGGGAGAGCTGGCATGTGCTGATGTCAGATCTCAGGTGCCAGCCCTCACCCTGCCTGGTGAGAGCCTCGAGAGGTCTCTGTGCCCTCTGCCAGGCCTAGGGGGATGTTCCTGATTTGGGTGTTCTGGAACAGAACTCTCTTTCTCATCTGCATACTGTGCCTTACCCTTTGGCATGAAATCCAAGCAACCTCAGGAGTGAAATGTAAGCATTTCCTAGACCCTGCAGAGGGAAGGGTGGGACTGGGACTGCAGTTTCCATCTGTCCTTGCATTAGTATTGTACAAATGAGCATTTGCATGGTGTATTTTTAGACAGTATTGAAAAGTCTCAGAAATTTTGATACTATATGGAGTCAGTGATTGCCTTCAGATCTAGAGACATAAATTGGCTTTTCTCATCTTTGAAATTATTTAATTTTTCTTATTTCTAAGGAATTTTTTGTTTGTTTTTTGAACACACCTAGTGTCTTTAATACTTAGCTCCTTAATCCCTTATTAATAGGATTTTTAAACCTGACAAACAGCTCAACTAGAGAAGCAAATCCAATGGTAAAGCAGAATCTGATCTAAGTCTCTGAGAATGTAAGCCCACAGAGTAACTGGCCTGCAGATAATTCAAAATACATCTCTCTGGGTATATGTTCCTCTTGCAGTGTATAAACTGCAATAAATAAAACAGAAAAGACAGAGGCAAATTCTTCCAGGAATATGCTTATAGGTGAATTCTAGCTGTGTAAAGAAAGTGAAGTATTTTCAGAGCAAGAAAAGATTATACCACTACATCTTTGACTTCAGAAAGAGCTTTTTTAATTTACAGGTCTTAAATTTAATTCTGTGTACTGGAAACAATTTAAAGTGGCAGTTCAATTACCACTATTCTTCACTATTTCAGAATTGGTCTTATAATTCCTAAAATTCCAAAAATATTTAAGAATCTTTTAAAACACACCAAAATTATAATTAGGTAATAAAATCTTTGAAATATTGCAAAATTCCTGCAAAATGTGGAAAAAATATAATACTTCAGGAAGAGATTTTTCTTAGTCTTCATAACCCAGACAAGGCGTAGAAAGCTCTTCCTTTTTGATCTCAGGTTAACAAAGAACTTAAGCATATATGAAAAAGATTAGGACGAGTATAAAATGAGCGCATGAGTGGTGACATAAATATATTTGTATAAATACAAAATGAAATATATAAATAAAATATTATGCACAGGAAAAAATTAAGAAGTGAAAATGTTATTTCAATAAGGATATAAGCCATAGTGATTGCAACATTCAGGGAAACATCCAACTTAAAAAAATAGCTTGAGAAAGATTATACATAGTCTCATAAATTATTGTCATGTTCTTGGGGGAAAACATTAGTGTAGTTAAGATTTATACTTATCAAACTGTTGCATCATAGAATCAAGGTACTTGGAGCTAGATTTTTACTTGAAAAATATCTCCATTGTATAGAAGAATAAGGGCTTAAATACAATTCCAAGTAAATTAGGAAAGCCTTGGCATGCTATTTGTTTGAGGAATACCAGTAGTGTAAGCTAGAAGTGGGAAACCAGAGCAATAGCAAAAAGTGACCCAAAGGAGGTGCAATGTTTATCTCTGATAGGAAAAGAAAGAGGAAAAAGAGATTTTGATGCATAACAAAGACAGGAGAGCTTTTGAAAAGCTTCCTGAAAAACAAACTCATTCATTGTTGTGATTTCATCAGATGCTGAAGAGCCTGATATCTTGAGAGGGTGAATGTCCTGATCCCACTGGTGCTGCTGAGTCCAGGGAATTAGGAGGCTGCTTATGCATACCTTAATATCAGGTCTCAGATGAAGGAAATTAAGGCAGTGCAGATTTATGTGATGGGAGAAAGAAAAGAAGGCAGCAAAACCAGCTACTGCATCAGGAATGGATTGCTGCAAAGGAGAACTGGAAAAGCCAGAGCAACTTGGTGCAAGTGGTAATGCATTTGGGGATAGGATATCTAAAGGGCAGGGTTTCTGTGTTTCCCATGACAGCGTTGGGCTCGGGCTGGTGGAAAGGAGAAGGCTGTGGAGGCAGCCATGTGGGGCAGTTGTGTGTTCCCCTTGGCGTGCCTTTTGCAGCTGCAGTGTGCCTGGAGCTCTGGGCTTCCTGCTTCTCAGAACCCTAACCCTAAACCTAGGAGGGTAAATCAGCCTAGGGTTAGGGATAGTCCCAAGGAAAAAGCTGTGGAGGCAGCCATGTTGTGGCCGTTTTGCGCTCCCCTTGGGATGCCTTTTGCATCTGCAGTGTGCCTGGAGCTCAGGGCTTTCTGGTTTAAAAAGCCCCAACCCTAGGTGGAACCCTAACATGAGGCAGGTAAATCAGCCTAGGGTTAGGGATGGCCCCAAGGAAGAAGCTGTGGAGGCAGCCATGTCGTGGCAGTTTTGCGCTCCCCTTGGGATGCCTTTCTCACCTGCGGTGTGCCTGGAGCTCAGGGCTTCCTAGTTTAAAAAGCCCTAACCCTAGGCTTAACCTTAACCCCAATGCTAGGCAGGTAAATCAGCCTAGGGTTAATGGTGGTCCCAAGGAGAAAGCTTTTGAGGCAGCCATGTTGTGGCAGTTTTGCGCTCCCCTTGGGATGCCTTTTGCAGCTGCAGTGTGCCTGGAGCTCAGGGCTTTGTGCTTCTAGGAACCCTAAGCTTAACCCTAACCCTAGGCAGTACCAGCAGACTTGGGCTCTGCCTGGTGGAAAGGAGAGAGCTGTGGAGGAAGCCATGTTTTGGCAGTTGTGTGTTCCCCTTGGCATGCCTTTTGGAGCTGAAGTGTGCTTGGAGCTCTAGGCTTTGTGCTTGTCAGAACCCTAACCCTAGGCATAACCCTAGCCCTAACCCTAATCATTTAGGGCAGCCTTGGGCTCTGGCTGGTGGAAAGGAGAAAGCTGTGGAGGAAGCCATGTTTTGTGTGTTTTAACCACATGGGATAGGAAATATGGTGTCCAGCCCTGAGAAAATGGGCATAGCTAGAGTGGTCAGTATATTTTAACAAGCTTTTTGGTACTTGATATGACACTCTGTGATCCTTTAGTTGTGTTCAATAGTAATTTACATTGCTAAAATAAATGATGGTCTTACTGATATGTCTCTCTCTCTGAGCAGATGGTCATCTGTTACCCAGGAGTGATGCTCAGACTGTCCACACTCTCCCCTCTTGTGCATGTACTTACTCACCTGGACCACAGCGAGTGACACAAAACTTATGTGAGAACTTAGACAGCACTGATCATTGTCTAGCAGACCTTGATCACTTGGGTGTCCTTCTCCATAAGGTTAAATTCACTCTGGCAGTTGAAGACTGAACCAGTGTAAAACTGCCTTCATAATCTCTCAGTAGTTTGCACAAACATGTTTTTGAAAGCTAGTTTATCGTGATTGGTTATTACCAGTGATTAGGAGAAGCCACACCACAGTGAGTGGTGCTTTGTGAATGAAAGAGCAGCAGTGCAGGACTGACTGCTGACAGGCTGACAGAGCCCCTTTTTGAGGATCTGTGGAGAAGATGGAGTAGAGGATCCCCTGTACCCTGGGTGTTCCATGGGCTCTGATGTGTCCTGAAACTGGCTTTGCTGGGGGGAGATGGGTGCTGGGTGTGTGGGCTCTGTCACAAGGGGTCTCAGAACCAGGCTTTGTGCTTAAGAGAAAGTTGATGAAAGTGCACAAGACTCAGACACCAAAGTCCTCTTTGCTGCAGTTTGTCCTGCTTAGCCGAGTGAAAATTTTCACACTTAGAAAATAAGCTGTTTAGGTACATTTGGACCCATTTCTCTAAGGTCCAAACCTTTCAGGTGGCTGACAGAGTTTAAAATGAACCCAATAAACATGTGGAAGGCCTGGATCTTAGTTAGAGAAGTGGCTTTTCAAGGAAGACAGGCAATTGCTTTTGTATTAACTTGTAAGACTGACAGCAGATTGTTTCCATCATTGTTACTGAGCTACAGGTAGAGGAAGTTTCATGCTGAAGAACTGAGCAATATGATTCAGTGAGGTCTTAGACTTCCACCATCATGGACTTAGTCAAGGCATGGGAAAAAACCCCAGTTTTGGCCAGTTTGTCCAGTTTTCTTGGAACAGAAAGAATGTAATGGTAATGGAACAGAAAAGAAAGGCTGGTAACAACTCTGCAGCTGGAGGAGATGGTGGAAGAGAGTGCTCATGAGGAGCACAGAAAATTCATCCACCTTGGCATTACAGAGGGGATAAAGTGTCAGTGAGATGAGCTTCAAAAGTGCAAGCTCACAGTTTTTTCTACTGTCAGTATTAGGACACTTCAGCTCCCAGAGCGTGTGGAGGTTTGGGTGAGGGATTTCAAAAGCAAGGCTGGAACAGCCGTGCCCCCAGAGCACAGGCAGCAAAAAGCTCCTGCTGCAGGTGCTGGATGAGTGTCTCAAGGTCTTCTGGCTGTCCCTCTGCAGGCAGCTGCTTTGTTCACTTACAGATATTCAAAAGAAGTTATTTTTATACAAAGTAAATAGGACTGTATTTCTTGATAGGGCTGTGAGGGCAAGTGTATTGTTTCTGTTATTGGCCAGGAGCTGCATCTCTGGGGCAGGATTGGGCTGTGCTGGGCTCTACACCTGTTGGGAGGGGAGTTTCTACCCAGCCTGAACAATGAGAAAATGAGTGCCTTCAGGTGAAGGAGGACAAGGAAGCGGCAGACCACTTCACATGTTGTGGTCTCACCATATCAGTGATTTCTCTTGCACCATATTCTTACATTCCCTATTCAGTGAATAAAATATGGAGGATTTGCATGACATTTAAGCCAGCAGTTAAACTATCCACTCACATAAAAACAGCCTGTATTTCCTCAGGAGCTGTCACTGTAATGCCCTGATTAATTTAATTTATCATCCTTAAAGTGTAAATAAAGGTAATACGGCAATCATAACATAACATGACAGAAGTAGGAAATAGGGCAAAATAGATCATATTAATCCTAGCTCTTGTGATCCTTCTGCAACATGAGTCATATAGACAGTAATGGTTCATTAATTGTGGGGAGAGAGATGGCCAACAGACACATTTTTGTCCTGGCAGTGCCTTTGTTTGGACAAGGAGTTTTGGGAACAGATATCATTACTGGGTAAAATCGTCAGTTAGCTAAAAAATGTTAGTGCTGTAGGAATTGAGGCCTTCTTCCACTAAAATCAATGCAGAAAACATGCCTATTTGCATGCTAGTAATGAGCAATGTAGCCACATTATGTGGGAATTAATGTGGTTTTGCTACTCCTTAACAGATGCCCATCCTATCCTTCTCTGTGTCTGGAGACTTACCCAGTCCTCAGCCTGTGGTCCATGGCTGGTCTCCCTCCAAGAGGTCAGCCAAAGGCAGCTGTCACAAGTGACACTGGTGTGGGAAAGTTAAATCTGTGAGACTGGAAACCATAACCAAACCCCTGTTGTGGCAGTGTGACACAGAAGCACCTTGAAAATCAAAACAGCTTGATCACTGCTGCTGCAAATCAAAATAACCACTCAGGTGCAGGAACAAATGTTAATCACAGCTGTTGGTGGTGATTTGATGCTGCCAAGGCTCTGCTGATCAGATTTTGCCCTCTCGTGCTATCTGTAGGTTGGCTTCACCTGCTTGAAGCTGCAAATATTGTGAAATGGAGACTAGTCCGGGTTGTAATGTGCTTCCCCCTCCTTTTCCTGACTTTGCTAGCTATGTGAAGGTATTTATTTTATGAAATGTTATTTTCTAAAGTATGTTATAAAGTAAATACTTTATATATAATGTATATATAAAAATATGTTATTTATAAATATATATTCCAGGGCAGTCCTGTGGCAGCCTTCCATTACTTACAGAGGGACCTACAGGAAATATGTGGAGGTAGTCTTTATTGGGTAATGTAGGGACAGGACAAAGGAGAACATCATAGATTGTAGCAGGAGATTCTGTGCTGTGAGGTTGGTGAAGCACTTGAACGGGCTGCCCAGAGAAGTTATGGATGCTCCATCTCTGGGAGTGTTCAAGGCCACATTGGATGGGGCTCTGAGCAACCTGGTCTAGTGAAAGGTGTCCCTGCTCATGGCAGGGGGTTGGAACTGGATGAACTTTAAAGTCCATTCCAATCCAAACCATTCAGTGAGTCTACTCAGCTATGAACTTGGTATGTTTAACCCCTTCTTTCCCATCACTTACCACTCCTCCTTGCCCCATGCTGTTTGTAGGGTCTCTGTTGTGTTTTTTCCTGCTGTTTGTGTTTTCCTGGCTATCATTAACGTAGTTTTCCAGGCTTCTTCTATCCATGGCAAGATGCAAACCTGTCAAAATGTAAGTGCTTTGAACTAATATGATAATACACTCTGTATGGATTTTAAGGTTTTTTCTTTGATACATATACACAAATATAAACACTTTTGAGTTGATAAGGTGATCATCTCACAGAATAGACTGAAAAGCCACCACTGTCTTGGAGAAGGAGAAATTATTTTCCTAGAGCTCATTCTTCGGTTAAAAAACAAAAAAAATCACACCTCAAATAAACCTCACATTAGGAGTATGTTTTAGTTTTACTGGTAAGAATAAGAGATATAATAAATCCTGATTTATAACACATCACAGTTTTCCTTATCCTAAATTGAAATATGATCAATAACAAATGTCAGTATCTAGTCTAATTTAGAATTTTCAGGACTGGGTGTTAACTAACATGCTGAGATATGACCACCCATCTCAGTGGGACGGCATCCACCCCAGCAAAAGAATTTTACTCTTGGAAATACCAGGCTTTGAAATAAACTAAATAGGAAGCACGGGCCTGAGTCTGTGGGCAAAGATGATGTGCTCAGGAACCAGCTCTAGAAGCTCTGTGCTCTGGGAAGATCTCAAAATGGCCCAAATGTGTGCTTTTAAACATATAAGCAGCAAAATTTACTTTTGGAAGAGGTATCTCTTAGAAAATATGTATGGATGTTTCCCTCGCTACTCTTTCCCTTCTCTTTTTCTTTATGTCAAAAAAAAAAAAAAGGCCAAATCAACCCCACACCCACAGTTTTTTAAAATATCAGTTTTAAAGTATCAGATGTGAAGTTTTAAGCTGTACTCTCTGCAGATTTCTAAGAAATAACTTTCAAGGTCAGGAAATTAGAAAACAACTGTGCTTCTCATAATGAAGCTTTTATGCCTGCCTTTCAGATTTAGAAATTGCCCTCCATGTGTCTGGCATTTGTGTGTTACAGCTTGATGGCTGCTGTTCCAGAGGACAAACAACCTCTTACAAAAAGCCCCCCAAACCCTACAGAGTGTGGTACTCCCTGTCAGTCACCTGTAATTTCCTTTGTTGGCGATCTAAAAAGATAACAGCAGAGCAGCCTCAGCCCAGCAACTGTTCCCAAGCGAAGGACCCTGAGAAAGCTGGGTGATGGGAGGAGGTTTGTTGTGACTAATGCAAACTGATAGTCCTTGCAAGTGGATGGCAGTGCCTGGGGGCCCTTCGCCTCCTGTTGTTTCACGGGAGCCTGTGGAAAGCAGCCTGGGTCAGGAGGAGCTCTTAGTATTCCCTCTCTGGAAGAGAAATGTGTGCTGGCACTAATGAGCGTGGAAAAATTCTGTGATAGAGTTCCTGCATATTTCAAAGGCATAAGTCAGGGTTGAAAATAATGCTTTCTAATTTTTTTCCCTTTAGAAATTAAGCAAGTTAAATAACAAATGTGCAGAGAGAAGATATGTGTATTAGGACATACAGGGAGATTTAAGTGGCACTGCTTGCTAGAAGGGGCTGAAATAGGGGAAACTTCCCTCTTGTTGCATATGTTGTAATTTTAAAGGTGGTTGTTTATTTATCAGCTGCTGCTGTATTTCCCTAGCTTTTCCTCTGACTGGCCCTTGATATCCCTGCTGACACATTTTTTCTCTCCCTTTATACTGTTTCTCAAAAAGAACCTAAAATGCCATAAACAGACCATCACCAATTGTATTAACTTCTGAATTAACAACCTCTTCATCAGATGCTGTCCACACTTTTCAGGCTTTTTGTCCTGCTTTGTTTTGAATGCCTGAGATTGCCAGCTGGGAAGAGAAGACAGAGCTTTCCCTTTGCTTCCTCCCCTGCCCACTCCTCCTTCTCCTGTTGTCAGATGTGATTACCCTGTCCCAGAGAGGGGGATCCTTGCCCTGGCACCGTGAGAACCCACAGAGCTGGCAGTGGTGTGGAGGTGGTGGGAAGCAGGATCAGCTGGACTTGAGCATGAGCAATAAAGCAGTCAGGTTTTACTGAGAGGCCTGGCCAGGCTCACAGTTTAATCTGCAAATGCTGGTGGTAAGAGGATGATAATAACAGTAATATGTCACTGTGGGTGATGCCATTCCTGCTGTGAGTGGTCAGGAAGCTGCCGGCGCTTCTTGGAGGCGGGAGTGACCTCAGGTTCCCTTCTGCATCAGGATGCTTTGATGGCAGTGCAAAGCTGACCTTTCATGAGCCTGCCAGCATAACTTAGAGGAAAAAAAGGATGTGTGAGCTTAAGGAAGAAGAGGAGGAAGCACCAGAGAATGTTTTATCCTCCTTTTAATAAAGCTTTGCAGGAATAATTATGAATAAGAACAATCAATAAGAACATGGTACACAGAGTGGGTTTTTTCATCAGAGTGGGAAAAATATAGGGTACTGAAAGATCTCTTTTGTGTTTCTATAACAAATTGGTAATAAACATGCAGGTACCTAGAGAAAAGTTTTATGAAGCCTGTATGGGAAACCCACCAATTAAAGTCCCAGCATGATGGACATCAAGTCCTTGTGCAAAAAGTGGAATTGGGGTTCAAACACTTTCCCATTGTGCAGAAAGCAGGTGGATGGGGGAAGGTAAGTGGGTACACCAGGTTATTGCCAGGTCAGATTTAGTGGCTAGATGGAAAATGCAATGTCCTGGCTGTAGCTGGGGTGTTTGACACTGCCTGGGGCTGGGCAGCAATTGGTACAGCCAGTGGAAAGGAACATTGGAGAAGAGTGGGATATGAAACCCCATGTCCTTGTGCAACTGTTCTGCCAGGGAACTTGGATTGCTGCTGCTTTTGCATTTGCCATTACTTCTGCTCAAGAATACACCTGTGAATGAAGGGGTCTGGGAGTTCAGGCCATGCTGAAATGGCTCTTAAATCAGGGAGTTTGAATTTAGTAATCCAAATGCATTTATTTGAATGCAAATAAGAAGACAATATAAATTAAATATGCAGGCCAAATGGTGGTTGTTTCAAAAATGTTGTACAAAACCAGCATCAACTCTCCAATGAATCAAACTAGCATCTCTTCATATTCACAATTCCTTCAAAAAGTAGTCCAGTTTTAAAAAGAGTCTTTTCATAAATGTCAGTAAAATTGGTGAAAGAGGGGGGTACTCAGTGCTTTTTGAAACAGATCTGCATGGATATAACAAATGTAAGTTCAGTGCCTAATGATGATTTACATCCTCTGTCATGTTCTGACTACCTTTGCTGTTCAGAATGCTTACTTTTGCATGAAGTGAGCAACCCCAAACCCTACAGGCCTTAATCTCTGCAAGAGAAGCTGAGCTGATGATTTGGAAAGCCTGAAGTGATGGAAAAATGGAATAATAAAAATGAGTGATTAGAGGATGGCTAGTCTAGGAGACAAATGTACAGATGGAATAGCCTAGGTTAGAATGATTTGTGTATGTAAATAGATGACTTCTTTAGATATCTTAGAAAAACAATTTATAAATTACAATTACTGAACAGGTGTAGCGAATGCTTGGCTTTGTTTTAAAATGACTTACTATGTTAGTGACCACACTGAAAGTGGGACTTTATAAATAATTGAAAAAAAAAGATTGTAGATGAAAGGGTTTTGGCTAGAGAAAGGTATATACAGCTGATTAGTTCATTGTTTAAAACATAAGAATAGCAATATCTATTTTATGCAAGTATTTTTTAAACCTTTCTCTGGTAAATGGCTGCAGAGACAAGCACTGCTATTCAGAAATGTGTATCTGAAATTGTCAGTGGAAAAGTTGGTGTCTTAGGAGAAAAAAAAAGAGAGAGAGCCCAAAATTCAGATATCTTCAGATTCAGAGAAGATCTGGCAACACTGCCATGGTACTGCTGTTATGGCAGACTCATCATCTCCATGATGAATCACTGTCTTCCTATATTTTCTTTCTAGAAAACTTTCACTGTGTGGTTTGGAATCACATGTACTGGGTTCTTTGGTGCTTTTTTTTAAAGATACATAATTTGGAATTTGTTACAAAAGTACTTAGCAGGTATGTCTCAAAACTGTTTTGGTAAGATTCTATACAATTCAAATGCTAAAAATAAAAGCAATTCAAGTTGATCAAATCATAGAATTATTGTTGCCATACTGTAAATGTCACTGTGACAGAGCGACAAATTTCAAAATTCTGAGCCATAGACATCTGTTAGTTTCTCAACTGCTATCATTATTTTGCTGCAGTGAATATGATTCTTCTTTTTCTGTACCATTTTTAGGTTGTTTTTGTGCCATATGGGCATCTTTTGATATTTGGAAAAAACTTAAAATAGAGTTACTTTGATGCACAAAACTTGATATTGAATATATTCTTTGTTCTCCCTATATTTCTAATTTGCATGGAGTGTGATCCATGCATGCAGGAGGAGGGAAAATGTGCAGTGCTTTGTTTATTCTATATAAGGCACTGGCTTCTGTTGTACCTTGTACCCTTATGAAATCGTTTAGGATCTCCCTCCAATTGTTTGCAAACAGCAATTCCAAAAGATAGTTAAGAATCTCTGCCACTCTGGCAGGAGGGTGAACAGGACTTTTTCCAAGCTGTACTGCCCTGAGGAGTGTTCCTTCTGCTCTTGGCATCTCCAGTGCCCAGCAGCACACCAGCACTGGTTTAAATATTACTTCTCTCATGCTGGGAAGTGATGAGTACAAAAAGCTCCTCTTTCCTGACTGATAGAAAATATTAGGACAACATGCTCCAAGCCACATCCTGGGCTGGTATTAGTAGGCATTAAGAGACACTAGATGAGCTCTTCCTTCTTGTCCTCATCAATTAGCTCTTCCTGTGGAAATATCCTACCATGAAGACAAATGGATGTTTGATTCTCTGCTGAGACAATGGGGTGAAGGAGAGAAGGATCTTGACCCCCAAAGTGTTCTCTGTGCACCTACTCAGTTTGGTGTCAGCCCACAAGAATGAGTGGCATCAAATTTTGGGGACCTGCTGGTCACCCAGCTCTTTTGGGGAGGTCAAGCCAGCGGCCTGTTGGACATGGATGTCAGCACTCATCCTTCCAGGGCTGGAGGGGAGGGGTGGGGGGGTGGGACTCTGCACACAGCAGTGCCTGGAACCTGCTCTGGCCTCACATTCCCCAGTCACAGCTTTCCTGCCTGCTCTGCGCCTGTCCCATGTCGCACAGGTCAGGCTCAGGGCTGGGCTGTTTCTAGTGGGCCATGAGCCAAACTTTTGGATAACTGTTAAATTACAGTGTGTACTTTGTAAAATAGTGGTAACATTCAGAAGTGGCTGAAAGGGCAATTTTTCTTCTAAAGCACTTCTGTTTAAATCGAGGTTTTTCCTCTCAAATCTATAGTGTTAAATTCTCAGAGACACGTTTTCCCCTATATTCTGAACCTAACTAGAGAGAATTGGCTTATTTTTTTCACACAGAAATGTGCTTATTAGAATGTTAATTTAATGCACTCAGTTCATCAATGATTTCCAGTTCTCTGATTCATATGATGGAATCAAATTGCACTGGAGCAAGTGAACTGCAAAGCATAGCCTTCTTCCTACAACATGTATCTCCAGGCATTAGAAATATCCTCATACTGAAACAAAAATACATGTAAGCCCCTCCTGTGAACAGGGAAGAAGCCAAGCATGTTTTTGCTCAACTGACAAGCTTGGGAAGTCAAGAGACAACTTAATTGGACAATTGATTCATCGACTGGATGAAGTCTTAAGTTACATGAACGACAAAACCATCAATTATTTTTTTTAAAAACACATGGTATTTCTTGCGGTAGAGATGGCATGTAGTGATTAGGGGCTGGGTTTTCTTGCTTTCACAGCTCAAGAGAAAGACTAGACTCCAATTCCAACTGACACAGCATAAATGATGTGTACTTTCTCATAATGTAACTTTAGAAATCCTTTGCATCTTACATGTCACTTTATATTTTTCATAGGTTGTAAAGAACATTTGGCAAAGAATAGCAGTCTTACCTCAGACAAAAAAAAAAAATTCTTAGTCCCCCTCTACATCTCCACTTTCTTCCTTAGAGTAGTTTTTCTTCATTGCTTGGTTTTCTCTGTAGTTGACAGGCAGGATGCTGGTGAACAGACCAGTTAAGTGCCCAGCAAAGGTATCAGGCAGCAGCTGAAGCTCAGCAATGGGTTATTCCAAGAGTGATGCCTCCTGAGTTCCTGTGTGCTGGGTTCCAATGTGCTGCCTTGAAAAATTAGACTCCCAGACTGCAGGAAAACCCAGGAAATGAGGGAAAGCAGTGAGAGGGAGATTGGAAGAGTGATGTCTCCTCTGAGTTCTGTCATTGACCTTCAGAACTTCTGCCAGTAGCTGCAGAGCTTTGTCCCTCATGTGGGTTCACTTATCTCCAGTGCTGCTTCTGACAGGCCAGGCAGTGCAACACCAGAGCTGAGTCTTCAGCAAAATGAAGTCCACAGGTTTCTCCTTATCTACATTAAACCTACCTGATCAGTGTTACCTCTAATTATTTCTAAGAGTGAATAGAAACCCTAGGCCTTTATTCTACCTGTCTTCTGATTTTTCTGTACAAGGGCCTGCACGTAGGTCTATAGTATTTAGGTTTGTATTCCCTTGAAATCTCCCAGTGCTGTCTTCAGGCTCTATAGAGTAAACACTACTGAAAAGAAACCTTTCAGACCCCTTGGCAACAGTCTTTGAGTTCTCTGTGGACAGCAAGTTAAAAAACCCACATATGCTCAGTGAGAGTTTGGGCTTGGTAATGTTATGAGCCCTGTGGTAAAGGAAATTCCAACATTTTTCTCTTTAAATCTTGCCATAAATACAGGGAGAGCTGTGTCACATCTCTTTGCAAATCTGAATACTGGTGATAATATCTAAACAGAAGCATTTGCTAGTTAATGAACATAAGTGAGACAGATTAGAAAAGTATTTTTCTGTGAACAGGAAAAATCCTGAAATTTTGAGCAACACCAAATTTGCTTCCTGGCCTTATGCTCTTCTCAGTTTCAGAATTTCACCAGTAGTAGTGGGTTGACCATGGCCAAACAACATGTGCCCACCACAGCCACTGTTTCACTCCCTTCCTCAGCTGAGCAGGGGAGAGAAAATGTAAATGTCAGAAAATGAAAAGATCAGAAAATGAAAATGTCAGAGAATTAAAAGATCAGGACAGGGAGAGATCATTCACCAACCACTGAAATGGGCAAAACACTCAACATGTGTAAATTAATTTATTACCAAGGAAATCAGAGTAGGAAACAGAGAAATAAAACCAAATCTTAAAACACCTTGACCCCTTCTTCACAGGCTTCACTTTTCTTACAAAACCTCTACACTCTCTCCTCCAGTGTTTCAGGGGGATGGGGAATGGAGGTTACAGACAGAGCTCATCCCACGTTGTCTCTGCCTTTCCTTAAGGACTCCTCATACCCTCCCTCTGCCACAATGTGGGGTTCCTCCCAAAGGAGACAGTCCTCCACCAACTCCTGTAGCATGAGTCCTTCCCATACAGTGACAAGTCCCACTAGCAAAACTATTCCAGAGTGGGCTGCTCTCTCCATAGGGCCACAGGTCCTGCCAGGAGCCTGCTCCAGAGTGGGCTTCCCACAGGGTCACAGCCTCCTCTCAGGCATCCCCCTGCTCCACTGAGGAATCCTTCATGAGCTGCAGGAGGGTCTCTGTGGTCCTCCATGGGCCGCAGGGTCACAGCTGCTGTGCCATGGGCTGCAGAGGAATCCCAGCTGTGCTGCCTGGAGCACCTCCTGCCCCTCCTTCTGCACTGACCCTGGTGTCTGCAGAGCTGCTGCTCCTCTCACACCTTCTCCCTCTTCTCCTGCTGCAATGGCTTCAGTGCAAGAGCCTTTCCCTCGCCTTCCATCTGTACCCAGTGGTGCTAACACAGGTGCTGGTGGGCTCAGGCTTGGCTGGCAGCAGATCTGTCCTGGAGCCAGCTGGCCTTGGCTCTGTCAGATATTGGGAAAGCTTCTGGCAGCTTTTCACAGAAGCCATCCCTGTGGCTCCCCACCCACCAAAACCTTGCCATGGAAACCCAATATACCAGTTACCATGGATTTGGGAAACTGACAGGCAGACCAAAGAGAGCACCGCAGCTTTAGCAGTTTATTTTTAAGGAATTTGTGAGAATTGGGATGCAGAGATTATGTACATGACCGGTTTAAATAGTGAAGGCTACTAACCAGTGGAACATCACTAGGCTCTTAGTACACTCTTAATTTACAGGAAAATGGAGAGAATAACAGAAAATTTTTGTAGAAGATACAAAACTATCCAGAATATTCTAAAAGAATTGATTATGCAGAGCCATGGTGAGATCTCCAGACCTCACAGCAACATATCAAGAAAGGCAGATGATATTCAGGGCTGATGGGGAAAAGGAAGTTCAGTTATATCCATGAATAAAACTTGCATTCTCAACTAGAAAGAGATTTTCAGGAAGCTGCTGGGATCTTGCAGAGTGTCAGTTCAGGACTCAGTGGTGGTGCAAAAGATACACAGATTGTCAAGGGTCTTGGAAGCACTATCAAGAGACAGGCTTGTTTTCATTACTATTATTGCTAAGCTGCAGAACTCTGTTTTATAGTGCTGGGAATGCAAATAAAGTGCAGGACATTTGTGCATTCAGAAGCTCATGAGCTCTGAAGAGAGAAAACCAAAATAAAGCCCTTTGAAATGCTATTAGAAATCTGATTTTGTAAGCATATTGACTCTGAAATCTCCAGATTAAATACAAATTTATTTCAATACTTGGGGAAATTGTGTTACAGGAAAAAAAGTCTCTTTTTGGGATAAAGAACTAGGGGTTTTAGTGTCTGCACTGGATCATAATCTTTCTAAAGACAGATTGCAGCCCTCTTAAAAAAAAAGGAAAAGGGGGAATTTCAACACTTGAGCTCAGTTGTAAAACCATTTTGGTTTTTGCTTGTCTTACTGACATCAAATTGGAGTTCTACTTCAGCCTTAAAATTGATAAACCAGTGGGATAAAGAAATAAATACGGTATTTGGCATTTTAATTATTGGTAAGAAGCTATAAAATATGAGCATAATGCATAAAGAAGCAAAAGCTGAACTCAGGGTATCCTCCTTGTTTTTTATGTCAGAGTTGGTCTGACAGCAAAATATGAACTGAGAGACTCTTTCCACATTTTTTAAAGAAACATATTAAGTGTTCCTTAAGATGATTAAACTAGTTTTATTTTAAATATGCAGGTTGTGCGCTAAAAGTCTGTAGTTACATATAGAGTTGCCAGCCCTAAGTATTCAAGATGCATTAATCACAACATTTAAATTATGATATTTTGAAATAGACTACAGTCCTGCTTTTCTTTTTCTTTCTGGATTTTGAGCTTAAAAATACCATACTATCTTTGTAACCACAGGAAAGGATAGCTTTTTTCTTTTCTTTTTTTTTTTTCTTTCTTTTAAATGAAATGCAATTGAGAGGCTTCAGGAGTTGTCTCACTGTCTGATCCTAGCAGATATGAACAAAATTGCTGTGAATATGAAACACCCCAAGACTTGCAATAGGAAAATGAGATCTGACAGCTGGATGGTGGACATATAGGTAGTGTAAAAAGAAAGCAGGAGACCAGAGCCTGAGGGGCTGATGTGGGGTTTGACAGCTGGACTTCTCCCACCATCTCCAGGCAAGGCTCAGGTAGCTCCCAATGACAAGCCATTCTGCTGCAAACTTCTCCTAGAAGTTCATCTTTAACTCCAAAAACTGTGCCTATGATAGTAATTAAAGATGAGGATTGGTACCTCAAGTACCAATCTCTTCACTATTGTTACCAGTGACAGGGCTTGAGGAAAGGGCGTGAAGCTGAGCTGGGGAGGATTGGATTGGATATCAGGAAAAGGTTCCTCACCAGGGGGTGTTTGGGCCCTGGAACAGACTCCTCAGGAAAGAGGTGCTAAACCTGATAGAGTTCAAGAAGTTTCTGGACAGTGCTCCCAAGGCACACGGTGTGACTCTTGAGGTGTCCTGTGTGGGGCCAGGAACTGGACTCAATGATCCTGATGGGTCCCTTCCAACTTAGCATGTTTTGTGATTCTATGATTCTAAATGCTGTGGTTTTTTCCAACCTCTGCAGTCAGGAGAAAGCCATGGTTTATGTTCCACTGTGGATGGACATTTTTAGAGAGATTAGATGCATTTAGGTACAAACATGCATCCAGAGAATGTTTCATTGCATCCAGAAAAATGTGCTTTGAATTCTTACAACGAGAAACCTGATGGAGAATCCTCTCTCTTCTCCTTTGTGTCTGTGGAAGGACAACTGACACTTCACTTGGCCTCATCTGCTTGGGGTGTGGTGTTGCAGGCAGCTGACCAGACATTGGGAAGGTAGGTACTGCATTTCCCCCTAATTCCTCATATTTCCCCCCAAGCCTAAAATAAAACTGTCCCTTCTCTTCTCTAGTTTTTGGGATTCAAAAATAAGCACAGTGTGCTATCTCTGGGAGATGGTGCCTTATGGAATTTGTTTGAGGAAAAGCCCCCATTCCCGTTGAATTATTCCTTTTAGCTTCCAGAAAGCCAGTAATGTATATTTACGTAGGAAGCTGGCAGTGTGCACTTGGAAATCAATCTGACATTGATTTACTTTCCCCAAAACCCATTCATTCTCTATTCTTTTTTGTTTGGTAGGTATCACCTTTGGGTTATTTGACAAGGGCTATGAAAATCCCATGATGTGATCCTGCAAGCCCCCACATGAGCCAAGTCCCTGAGCACTGTAGTGACCTGCAGCTCTGGTCACAGCACTCTAAAGCAACAGCATGTTTATGTGCTGCACAACTCAGACTGGTAATTGGCTCAGCAACACAACCTTCATAGCCTGGCAATAGCAGGATTTTGATTCCTTGTGGATGTTTGGTGATTAACTGCTTGTGTCCCCAAGCCAGTTGTTGAACAAGGACTGCACATTTTATTCCAGGATGGTTATAAAGAGATTCAGCTGGTTTTGGCTGAGGTAGAGTTAATTTTCTTCACCGTAGCTGGTATGGGGCTGTTTTATATTTGTGCTGGAAACAGTGCTGATAACACAAGGATGCTTTTGTTATTGCTGAGCAGGGCTTACACAGAGCCAAGGCCTTTTCTGCTCCTCACCCCATCCCACCAGCAAGGAGCCTGGGGGTGCACAAGGAGCTGAGAGTGGGCACAGCCAGAACAACTGATCCTAATGGACCACAGGGATATTCCAGACCACATGGCATCATGCTCAGCATAATAGAGATGGGGGGGGGGAAAGGAAGGGAAGAGAGATATTGGGATTGATGGCATTTATCTTCCCAAGTCACCACTATATGTGATGGAGCTCTGCTTTCCTGGAGGTGGTTGAACACCTGCCTGCCTGTGGGAAGATATAAATTAATTCCTTGTTTTTCTTTGCTTGTGTGAGAGGCTTTTGCTTTACCTATTAAACTGTCTTCATCTCAACCCACAAGATATTTTCTACTTTTACACTACTGATCCTCTCCCTGATCCTGCTGGTGGGGGTGTGAATAAGTGGCAGGGTGAGGCTTATTTGCTGGCTGGGGTTAGACAACAATGCCACATTTTAACAACATTTTAGTACATTTAAACAACGTGCCACATTTTGTGGGAAGAGCATGCCTGTGGTTCAGGGGTGAAAAAGACCCCCCAGTGGGCATGCAGTAGTGCCCAATTATGAGATGGATTTATTCAGATTTCTGCCTCTGTTTGTCTATCCCTTACACTTACCACTAAAATACACCCACTTCCAGAAAGTAATGCATCAACAGATTGAAATCTCACAGCATCCTACGTAACAATCTTTGTCAGAAAGTACCAAATATCACATTAAATCAAAACTACTGCAAGAATAACACTACTGTTATGTACAGAAAAAAAAATTGGTTAACATGTGTATTCTCCATTTTTGGAAGCAGTTTCATAAGATCTGTATTGATGACAACTGCCAGACTTCAGCTTGGAGTGATTGAGATTTTTTATCACCAGCATCTGTTCCCCTTTCTTCCTAAGCAGTACTTTCATTCAAAGCAAGACATGCAGATCTGAAATATTTGATTAAGTAGCTTGATTTTTGCATTATATAGGAGGAATATAGAAAGAAAAAGTTCAGAAGTTGAACACCTTAGAGGAAGGTAAAATTCTCAAATCACAAGCCCAGAATAAATCTTGATCAATGGTTTGCAAGATTTCTTTGTCAGAGGCTCTCTCACAAGGTACAGAAGAGGTACAAGTAACCTTTCAACAAGAACCTCCTGTTCACTGGACCTGCTGAAAAGCATCATCATAAGACAGAGCTTTTTAACCCATCTTTATCACAGGCCTGCTGAACAGTATGTATTTAAACAACCTTTCATCTTGGACTGGTCATGATCTTTCTGAAACTTTGCTTGAATGCTCATTCCAGTGAATTTAAAGCAATCTCATCTGAAATGAGTTTAGACATTACAAAGATGGTTTTTTTTTTCCATGTGGACTTTCTGCACAGTCTGCCAAATGAAGTAGGGGAACCTGTGTCTCTGGGGAGGTTTGGGACCAGGCTAGAAGCAGTGCCCTAGAAGCAGTGGGGGTGCTGCTGGTGCAGTGTGGTTGTAGCTGCAAGAAATGGGCACGGACCTCCTGAGCTTACTCCAAGAGATGCTTTGCAAACTGGTTTTCTGTGAGGCACCCTGATGGCATCACTTTGATGAGCTTAGAGATAGTAGCTTTCAGCTGAACCTGTGCTGGGCTTCCAGCACAAATCTCCATGTTTATAAGTGGGAGCTGAGGGTAAAGGCACCTGTGCTGGCTGGAAGTCCAATTATGTTCCATCCTAGAGTGAGTTGCAGGAGAGTTCAAATTACAAAACTCATAATTCTTTGTGACAATACCATCTGCCATGGGTTAACTACATAATCAGGGAGAGTTCACTCAGGACCTAGTTATTTCTATGGCTAGAATTAAAATTTTCTATTTTGTTCATATAGCAGTTCTTTTATTTACTTCAGGCCAATATGCATGGCTTCTAAAATAATTAAATGTGTATAGAGATTGTAGCTTTTGAGATTATACTGAAGAACTTTCTAAATTATGTTCAGATTCATTAGCTGACACTCATTTAGGAGGAGATCAAATAGATGATAACTTAAATGTAAATATATGCTTGATGAAATGGTCAAAATTAAAAGCGTTTTTACATTCCTCTGGTGTCAGGATTTCAAGTACTATCCATACAATCAAGAGGAATGATTTTGTAAGTCTTAAAGGGACTGAAAATGTATGTAGATGCTGGAAACTGGTTCTTTGCAATTTTTGCTTTCATGGTAAACAATTTCCTAACTGTTATATTTCAAATGGGCTGATATCCTTTCTCTCTTCTGCTAGCAGCATGAGCTATGTGCTTCCTTCCTGCTGAATACATATGTGACATGGTTTTTGCATTTCTCATTTTAAATTGTGTCAGAACCATGTAACTCAGAAACAGCAGAAAAGAGCCTGTACTTTAACACTTGTATAGTCCTTGGCAGGACTACTCAAACCTATTCAGGTATATTTAAAAATCCAGAATGTAGAACATATAATTTGGTCTTAGAATGATAAACTTGGCCCTTTTTTTTTTGCATGATAAATTCAGTCCAAGTACTTACAGTGCTATTATAGACTCTGAAGCTTTTATTGTGATCTCTTAGGATTCACTTTCTATAGCTAAATGCAGACGTGCTATGAGAAGAAGAGACCATGTCCAATCACATCATCCAGATCAGCTGATGATCCAATTTCTCATCTCAGTAATGGGGATGCTGCTTCTCTGAAGTCTTTAACAGCCTTAAGACGAAAAATTGGCTTAACAGAGCTGCCTGTGGTTTGTTCATTTTCCTGAGCAGTGCTACACTGTGCCTGACCCTCAGGATGCCTTGAAGTTAACAAAGAGTATCAATGAAGTAATGACAATTGAAATAGTGATTTAAATTCACTAATTATTCCAAGTACTAGGCAGTTATTTTGCTGAATATATGCAAACAGAATGCAACCAGATAGTCCCAATTTTTTTGTTTTCTTCCTACTATAGCTGTCTTGATGCTGATGTAACTCCGTGCAATGATGACTGAACAAGCAGAACCAACAAGGAGAGAATTGACAGCTCCAGTATTGAAAAGTCTGTCATCTCGTAGGGCCTCAGCTAGAAGATAATCTTCACGGTCCTTCCATGTCTGCAGAAGAACTGAATTCAAATCCAACAAGTCCTCAAATAGGAGGGATCCACCAGGAGATGTGTCTGGCCCTAGCCAGGACCTCCTGTAGGCTGCTCTGTATATGCTAGTCTGTGTATGCTAACTTTATATTTTCTCAGATCAATCTAATGGCAAAAATACCCTCCTGACTCTATTAGTTTTAAGAAGGGAAGCTGTGCTTCCACATCCCTCGATGGGACCCCTGAGTGCAGTGATTTCAGGACACCAAAGAGCTTGGACGCTAATTTCCATCTGTAATCTTTCCGGCAGAAGAACTTTTGGGGTTTGGGAACAATGGTGCCCGTTTGCTTAGCTCACCAGATTTACAGCCTGCCCTCTCCCTGTCTCACAGCTCCATCTGTTTCCCTGATTTCCTGCTCTTCTGGGCTGGGCCTTAGGCTGCCCCAGCCATCCCCGCTGGGGACAGCCCCTTCAGATGTGTTTTCTCCAGCTCAGCCTTGCTTTGCACTTTTGGGCTGTTTCCTGATAGCTTCCCATCCTTCTTGATCTTGAGGCTTTTTCACAAGTAGGGTGGACTGGCAGTCTGGTAACAAAACCACAAATCCTTTGTTTCTTAGCTGGAAAGGGTTAAAGTAAAATTACACTGGACAGAAAAAATCTTCATGTCCAAATAGATGCTTAGTGATAACAACAAAGAAACACACATTATTTACTTGTGACCTCTAAAAGTGAAGCATACACTGTACAAAATAAAAGCATTTCCATCTTGACCCATCTTAGAGAACTTTCCTCTACTACTGCTCTGCACATATGGCTGATTAGTAGGGCTTCCAATAGGGACAAAATTGTCAGTGAGGTCTCTCCGATATAAAGTATAAAACCCCTTCAGTACTTTGTACCTGAAAATCCATTGTGTGTATGTACCAATTTAGCAAGCATCCAGGTTTTGTTGCTAGTTTTTAATAATTTTTTTTAATTGTGGTGTTGGCTGTTAGAGTGTAGCCTGTCATATTTCAAGGGAACTGCAGCCTTTTACAAGCTATGCATTTTTCAGCAATAATTAGTTTGCATATGTATTTGTCCTGTTCAAATAAAGAAAAGTAACTATACTTCAAAAAAGAAGTTAAAGTACAAAACAATGTGGATTTCTAAATTTCAGTATTTATCCTTCTCTTTTAAAACTTATTTTAGGGCACAAGTGGAAAAAATTACTGTTGTTTAACTGGTTGGTAACAGCTGGTGATACTTTATTTCAGTCTTATCATTATTAACATAGCAGATAGTCACCATAATAGCATTCATCAATAAATTAAATGTTCCCATTTTATATGCTTCAACTGGAATTTCACTGTAATTTAGCACAACTGAAATGTTCATTTGAGACAAAGTACTGTTAATACCTGAGTTAAACAAAATAATTCTCTTTACGCCTGAGCTCTGGGGTATTATTCGCACTGTTGCTTTAAAGTTACATGTCCTGAGCTAAAGATTCAAAAATGCTGAAGAACTTCAAAGGGTTCATAATGCTCAAGTAATCCAACAAGTATTAACAGTCTCTCCTCCCTAAAAAGAGAATAATTACTTAACTAATTAATTTGCCATAGTACATAATCCGCTGACATTTACAATACACGCCCCTATTGGAGTTTGAAGTAAATATTAAGTTGCACGTAAAACTATAAATAGCAAGAATTCTGATGCCAGGCAGTTTCAAAATACTGTGGAAAATAGATGAGCACTGGCTAGATGAAATAAACTTGAAAGTCTCAGCAACATGACCATGGAAGCACACAACTACCAGTGAATGTAACCATGGAGCAGACATGACCAGGGCCCTCTGGCCATGCTGGCAGGGAGCTCTGGTCAGGAGGTCCTATGAGGGACTAAAGTGAAGGGTCTGAAGTTTGGTTTTGACAGCTTTTAGCTTTTTTGTTTTAGCTGGAGAGAGTCTCAGCATGAAGTCTCCATTTAAAAGCTGAAGCACAGTTGTGTGTGATGGGATCTCCCTCCCCTTCTACTGCCATGGATGGCAGGGACAGCCCCTCGTAGGATGGAGGCAGAGTAGTTCTCATGTGAGACCTTTTGGGCAAGGATTTAATGCAGGTTTAGTTGCTGTCACAGCTGCTGATCCCAGCTGCTGACAAAGCTGCCCATTGTGCCCCCATCTCTCCACAGAGGTCATGGAACCCTTTGGCTCCATTGCTTGGATGGGCTTGTTCTGTTACTGTCCCAGGAGTGCTGGAAGCAGGAGCCTCTTGGCTCAGCTTCAGAGCAGGTGGCATGGCTCACAGAGTGATTCAAAGTGCCAGGGATGGAAGCTGCAAGCACAGAGTGCTCCTGAGTGTGGGATATGCTGTGCAAACTCGGGTGCTTTGAGGTGCTGGTGCAGCATTGCACTTTGACTACCAATCCCTGCAGATAGTCTGGCACAGGTGACATAAAAGCTCACAGCTCTGTCCTTTCAGTGAAGTGCAGGCCCCTTTGCAACTGCTGTCTCAAATTTGTTAGCAGAGCAGCTTCAGTTTATATGCCAAGGATGAACATCCCAAAATTTACCACAGTAAATTTTAAAATGGGCTCCTCAGTACAAGAAAGACAAGGAGCTGCTGGAGGGGGTCCAGCAGAGGCCAAAAGGAGGCTGGAGCATCTCTCTTATGAGGACAGACTGCAGGAGCTGGGCCTGCTTAGTCTGGAGAAGGCAGAGAGGGGACTCATCAATACATATAAATACCTCCAAGGTGGGTGAGAAGAGGATGGTGTCAGACTCTTGTCAGTGGTGCCCAGAGACAGGATGAGGAGCAATGGCCATAAACTAAAATGCAAGAAATTTCACCTCAATGAGGGAGAACTTCTTTACATTGAGGGTGGCAGAGCACTGGAACAGGCTGCTCAGGGAAGTTGTGGAGTCTTCCTATCTGGAGACATTCAAAACCCACCTGGACACGTTTCTGTATCACCTGTTTTAGCTAACCCTGCCTTGGCAGGGGGGTTAGACTAGTTGACCTCTAGAGATCCTTTCCAACTCTAAAAATTCTGTGATATGCTCAGTGTCTCGGGTTCTGCAAAGCTTTAATTGAATTTTGCTGAATATTTAGAAATAAATTTATTAAGGATTTATTTTTAAATGGTGGTTAAAAAAAAAAAGATTAATTTTACTTCATTGTTTCATCTTGATTGAGAAGAAGCTGAAGATGGTCCTGCAAATGTTCCTTCCTCCTGAAATGACAGTGTTCCTGCATTTGGATGAATGTTTATTTATTCACTCGTAACAGTAACTCTATAATTAAGCAGATGTTAATTACATCCTTAATGCAATTAAATTAATGTAATAAATCATCACCTATCTTTTTTATTACATGCCAAGCAATTATTTATGTGCTTGTCATATTCTGATTTTGTTTACATGGTATAAAATCTTCCTAAATTTCCTTTTCTTCCTGGTGAAAACAGTAAAGATGTCAGTGGGAGAAGGTAAATCACCTAATGTGTTGGTGTGCCTGGACTTTTCTAGTGGGTGGTACTCATTTTGAAGTCATATAATCCAGACAAGAATTGTGTATGTGAAGCTAAAGAGAAACAACATGCAGCATCTCTCTGTCCTTAAACAAACAGTAAACAGACATTTTAGCAAATATCAGAGATTTACTGGTGAGCCACAGGGAGAAGAAGGAAAAGCTAAGGTTAAGACTACCATTAGTAAACTTTAAAACACTGATTTGAAAGCAGGATGACAATTCAGACCTTTGAAGTCTCCTGGGCTGAATGGTGTGAATGTTCACTATGGAGCCCTTCTGCTGCCTCTGGAGCTGTGACAGTGCAGCACATTTTGTACCCATGTCCTGACTGAAATTTGCTTCTCAGCATTAAAAAGGAAAATCAGTGTAAACTCTTACATATTCATTCATAAAATGCTACAATTTGGATTGCTGATTCCCCTTTATTTTGAAGACCAAAGGGCCAAATTGTATGAATCTCTGAAGAATATGGAAAAACTCATTTGGGACAGGCAGACATTAGCATGTTGGGAGGAAATAGGTAGCTCATGTTTCTGGCCTGGCTTTTCTACCTGCATCATTCATCTAAAGTTGCCAGTCAAGATTCCTTCAAGTAATTTTGCTTGTAAGAAAGCAAATCAGCTTAAAAGAGCTCCTCTCCAGCTATACAGCAACTTTGTTAATTGCCATTGAATTTCCTACAGTTTATAAAAGACACAGATTAATCACCATTACCACTGAATTAATATATTAACTTTCTACCTTATGTGACTTGAGTAATGCAAGAAAGGTAGGTTAAAATGGTCTGTCTACTGTAAATGTGCCATGAGCAGCACTTGTGGCTTCCAGGAACAAAGTGTCTTCTGTAAGACACTGAACACTAAGGATTCAAAGGTTATTCTGGAGTCTGATCTTTGCTTGACTTTGATTACCTCTGCTATACAAAGTATTAAAGTTAGTTGGAGTGGCATTTAAAAAAAAAAAACAAGCAACAAAACACAAAAGAGAGAAAGTAAGGGTGGCAGAGAGCAGGGCTCACCCTGTTCCTAGTTAAAGCAGGTCTATAAACAACAGTGGTAGATCAGATCTGCAAAATTTGTTCACCTTTTCCATAATTCCTGGAAATAACAGAGTTATTTTCACATTTTCTTACCTTGACTTTTCCTAGTGTCTCCACAGCAGGCATTCCAGATCCATTTCAGGTCTCCACTGCTGTTATTGTTTGGGATATTATCCCAAATGTAATCCTACTCTAGTTAAATACCTTAATAAAATTGATATATTGCAAATATATCAGTAACCATCCCCTTGGAATCTTTGATGCCCTCTGAAATGGGTTCCTGTTTAGTCTCTTGATACAAATGGGGAGGTCTAGAAGAATAGGAAATAAAACACTGCCTGCAAACTCATGTCATGCCAGCTATTTCATGCCAAATGTTGTTCTCAAGCACCTGGCAAGCACAATTCATTCATTTTCCAAATGTCAGTGGCCAGCCAGCTCCTCAGGACATTCCCTCCCAACACAGGGACACTTGATAGGCACAATGAGGCAGTTTTGGCTGCCAGCCTTATTCCTGCATCACGTGCACGAACTGTAAGGACGGAAGCGCCTCTTGTTTCTGTTTTTGTCTTCCAAGTGGCAACTTTTTATGCTCTCTTTCCAATTTATTTTACTCGGCCACCAGTCTTTTCACAGTAGTTCAAAAGGGCTTTGACAGAGGCATTTCTGGAATACTGAAAATACCCTGTAGGTGCCTAGATGCAACAACTGGTTCTGGCTGTGACATTCAAACCATTAATGAATGGCACGGTGCTGCAAGCACCGAGCTCTGGGGGCTGTAGGAGCCAGGCAAGGTCTGTGCAGGTCTCCTGTCGGCACCATCATTCAGCACTGCCCTCTCCAGGACACAGGCAGTGCTCCAGACCCAGGGCTGCTGGGGCCAGTGGAGGCGTCAGGAGGCCCCTGCCCCAGCCCAGGGTGCTCCACCTTCCCAGCTGTGGGTCACATCGCCAGTCCTCTGCCCTAAAGCTTGCACCTACAGCTGGCTGGCAGCTGGAATGCTGTCCAGTGAGTGAACTGAAAGAAGCCTTGTGCCCACACAGAGGGTGTCCTCAGTAGGGTGTTTGTGTGCAGCCCGTCTGGCTGGCCTTGAAATGCAGCCTCGGCCCCTGTGTACATAATTCTGCTGTACAAAATGGGCTTTGAGGTTCTTGGACTCATAAATATGACCAAAAAGCACTTTTCATTTCCATCCAAAATAAATTCAAGTGATGCTTCCTCTGCCTGAAAATACATTTTCTTCAGTGTTTTCAGTCTCTCTCATTTAGTGTGAAGAATGTGAGATGTGTGAACACAGGGTTTTGAAATGTCAGCCAATTAGCTACTAGTCATGAGGTGAATTGAAAATATTTTTCTTTCTGCTTTTTTTTCTTCACAAGATGACATCTCACCTATCTGAACATTTAGCAGTCCCTATTTCTGGCAGCCAAAACCTGTGATTGACATTTTTTATGCCAATCACTGAAGACCTGCAATTTATGCAACCAAAAAACCTGCCCCGATGCTTAAAATAATTTAAAAAGATGTTTGTACAAGTGGCCAGAAGCATTAATGGTAAACTTTACAGCTGTCTATATGCTCTATGCATCCTGTGTTTTTACCTGTCTGGCAGCAATGGACTACAGAAGTGTTTAGTCTCGAGGGTAAAGGATGAAGTTCACGTGTCTATGCTGAGCCTCTGAAATGTCTCTGCTGCCTTCAGGCTGCTTGATGGGGAGAAATGACCAATTACTGACAGAAAACAGCAGATCTGCTGTTTCTTGTTGCCTGAGAAGGATGGACACCAGACAACAACAAGTGCATGCCTGAGCATGTACGCAAAAACCCCAACAAACTCCAATGCCCTGCCATCCAACCCCACCTTCCATGAAGGAGGTGGGATTTGGATGAAGCCCTAAATCCTCAAAGGTGTGCAGGTGCCCACAAAGCCTTTTGAGGACATGGCTAATTAGCACTCAGGTAATCAGAGGTGATTGAGTGAAGTCTGGTTTACTAGAAGGGGTCTGTGGCTAAACGTTCTCCTTGACCCTACATTTGTTCACCTTTAGGGAAAGGCCCATCTTTCCTCTCAGCATGGTCAGGCAGGAGAAAGGCCAAGAGGTGTGTGGTCAGGAGGCAATGCTGATGCTTCAGAGAACTGCTATTTCTTTAGAAGGAGGGCTGCATTACTGATTGTGCCTTTCACTAGTTATGTTCTCACCCTGTTGCTGGTGACATTTGCACTACCATGTAGTAAGGAACAGCACTCTGGATACAATTAAACCCCAATGCAAGTGCTAGCTGTGTCAGGGAGGAGGGGATGGCAGCACCTGATTACCAGCACATATGGCCACTGGTGTCAATGGAGCATTATAGTTTACTCTCTCACTGAGTCATCTCCCCTTGAGGAAGTTGCATGAAAATAACATTTAACAAGGGTGATAAAGACTGTAGAGATAAAAGAGAGTGAAGAATCTGTTAGCAATATTTCTGTAGCAAGCAGATGACTGAATGTATTTCCAAATGTTACGTAATTTGTGTGACTCACAACACCACAGTCTATGGAGCATATGCAACATTTGGTACAGCAGCGAATCACTGTAAATACCAACAACATTTCTGTAGTCTGAGATCACTGAAGTCTGAGATGTTCAGAGACATAAACCTGGATATTTGCATTAAGGTTCCTTTCAAATAGCTAGAATGATTATGCAGTGGTTAAATTTTTTGTTTGTTTGCTTTATCACATCTTTATGAAGAGCAGGAAACTCCCATTGTATAAAGTACTCTTCTTGGAGAAATTTTACACAAGGAGGTAATAAAATGCACTGCTACCATGTCTGCATAACCAACTCTTTTCAGTAGAACTCAAGCCAGCCTGCTGTAACAGCAAGCTGTTGTTTTCTGCAGATTTTGGACACAGATGTTTCCCTGAACATTTAATTATTAAAAGGAGGCTTCCTGATAACTTCAATTACTCCCACAATTTAAAAATTGTATCAAAAGTCCACTGAGCATCTTCAGCTGAGAAAACGATGAAGATGGACACCTGTGGTGTGGCTGAACACCTGATGCTTCCTTGCTGTTGCTTTATGTCTTTGTCTCCCAAGCTGTTTTTGCTGTGCTTCAGTGTGCAGTTCTTGCAGGACTGCCTAAGGCTTCCCAGCTCACTTCCCACCTGTATTCCTTCCTGCATTGCAACCCTGCATTTGTGGGCTTTGCCCATTTATTCCCTTTGCTCTCGCGTGCCTTTTGGCAAACCCAACACTCTTCTTCACTCTCCATCACTCACGTTTTCTTGTTCCTCCCATCTGCCTTGTCCAAACATCCTCCTACTTTATTCCTGCAGTACACTCTCATTTAAGTTTCTTCTGTAAGTAAAGAACTCATTTTCTTGTTCCCCAGTTCCTTCCCACCACACCTCTCTCTAATCTTCACATTCCATAATAATTATCATAGAATCACAGAAAATAGGCCATTAACGAACATTCAGCAGTCTTTCAATCTGTAATCTTGCTCAGAGTGAACATTTTTTAAATAAATATTCTCATTCCTGTGGTAATCTAATTCAAAGATATTATTCTTATAATTAGGGAATTTTTCTTTAACTTGGATGACAACTTTTATGCAATTTAAGTCCATCCATTTTTTTCTTAATCCCTGTGGGCTTGGCAAGCAGCTTTCTAGAGCAGCTGTTTGAGTGCTGAGGATGGTGACTATGGTGACTTCTCAGTCTTCTATCCCATTCATATTCCCATCTAACAAATGCCATGGTCCAGTATTTTCCATTTCCTTAGTATTTTTTCCCTATAAACAATCTCTTCCCCTTCCTTTCAGCAAATACAGGTTCCTCATAGCTTCTCCTTTCCCCTTTCTTCCTTTCCCCCATGCTTTCCTCTTTTCTTCTGCTTTAGATTTCAACATGTCTGTACCTCCTTGTCCCTAAAGATTAATTTCCAATCTTTCTAACAATGCCTGTTCTGCCGTATATCATTGGTGCATGTGGAGGCTTGTTGCAGCCTATGCCAGGAATGTGTTGTCTTGGAATGGCAGGAATGCACGGAAGCCATCCGCTGTGATGTAAATGTCTTTCAATTACCTTCTCTTTGCAGAATGTCTTTTTTAGTCTTAGCCCCTGTGAAATGCTGCTGGTGCTCTTCTGTCTTCACAGTTTCCATGGTAGCCGATCCCATCCTTCAGCGACTTTCTTGTCAGTGGCCTCAACAAAATCTAGAACTGAGCTGTCGTGACTAAATGGAAGGCAGTTTACGGTATTTCTGAAGACTTGGTGGTATTACATGATAAAAGTACTCTGCAGCTAAAACTGGGTAAGTAATTAAGAGCCATTACCTTGAATGATGATGCTTTCTGAGGTATTCTGTGGAACATGTCCTGAATATAGTAAAATTGCTATGTTAAATAAAGTTAATGACACTGTTCCAAAAGTACAGAATGTAATGGTTTAATTAACCCAGAGTTAGAGCAGCCTGTTTTTAAGTAACTCCCTCTCTCTCCAGCCCCTTCCTTAACAGCACTCCTGGTTCAAGTATTTCACTTCTATTCCTTAGGAATCAGATCCAGATTTGGATTCTGACTGAAATCCCAAAATCAGAGCCTGTAGCTCCAATGACTGACTCAAACCCCAGATCTAAATGCTTTCAACTTTTGGCACATTTTGTAGGCCAGATTTAACATTTTCATAGACTGCAGCTTTCAGTGTAATATCTGACTTCCCCTTTTCTGTCTTCCCAAAATGTCTGAATACTAACCATGAAGTTAGTTCAGAAGTTGGGAAAAGTTTAAATTTAGATAATCAGGTGTCAATGAAGAAACATAAATATGATGCCTTGAGAGGGTGACCTGGAACAGAGGCTACACAGAGCTAAGAGAATAAAGTAGGTATTTATTAGAAGGCCTCAATGGATACACCTTGGGCAGCACAAGAGTCCAGCCAGGGTTACATCCAAGGTGGACCCAAAATGGTCACAAAATGGACAACTGGTCTAAAGGTCTCACAATTTTGTATGTTCTGGTCCATATTGGATTTAATTGTCCAGTTATAGCTTTAGGTTATGAAGCCCCATCCTTCTTGTTTGCTCCCCTCAGTTCTTCGTTGTTTATACTTTTGTACCTGAAGCTCAGAAGGGTTGTCCTTGGTCTCAAGCTGGAAAAGGACTGTTTTGTCTAATCACCTTGTGAAGAGAGCTTACTGACAATATGAAGCTCAGAGCTACACACCTAGGCAACATAGAATCTGAGAAATATGATAATTAGAACTTAAGGCATCAAATATAGGCAGCCATTCTCAAAACTTCTGGTCAGTATCGGTGTTTAGTGGTCTAATACAGTGTCTCTGTCAAGCTGCTATACAGTGAACCAGACTGTGCAGTAAAGTTGAGAAAGACACATTTCTTTCTCAAATTAATGTATTATCTCAAAGGAATTCAGGTACTGTTGTGGATCACTTTTATTGTGAAAGACAACACCTGAAATTCTATTCTTTGACTGTATTCTGTATTTTCTTCCAGTTTGGAGAAATCAACATTAAAAAATGCAGAGCTCAAAGCTCATGGCTTAAAGCCTATGATTCATCTATCATTTATTGCTCTTTACTTAATTAGTATTGAAGGCACTTATGAACGCAAAATCCAGTCCTTGTCTAAATATACGTGACCCAACTTCTGCAGAGCTGCTTGATTAATCAGAGTAAGACATGGAAGAAGACAGATGTGAGCTCAAGCAGGAGAGCAACCCCAGATTTCCAACACAGGATGTATTTTATTCTGTCCAAAAATCCACATATATCTATATCAGGTCCAGAAATCATCCTACTGCACCATCCCAGGAAATTACAACCCTCAGACTCCTTGCTCTTTTGATTTGAGAATCAGCTTCAGCTGCATGGTCAATCTTTTCCCCAATCTTACTGCGGGAATTTGTAGAGGAGTTCCTAACCCAGCTGATACCAGATTTTTTTCCTAAAAATGTCAGCATTACCCTGGTTTCTACGAATTCCAAAGAGCCACCAGAAATCTCTGTGTATGACATCACTTTCAGTATTTTTCTTTTCAGTTCCCACACACTGTATTTAAATCACTGTCCTGACACTGGAGACAATGAGAGTAGATTTGAAATTATAATGGTTGCATAAAACAGCCTTGACAGTATGCAGAGAATGGACCCAATGGAAACTGTGATATGACACGTGCAGTTTGCTGTGGGGCAAACTGCAGGAGAGATGGGCTGCACAGCCACAGAGAGCTAAAAACACTGAACAAGTGGCCCACAGAAAACACAAATTTCTGGAGTGAGCAGCTGAAGTCTTGGGGCAATGTCCACATGCAGGGCAAAACTGATTAAGTTGAATTTGTCAGAACTGGGAGGTGGGTGGGCAGTGAAGGACAGAAGATAATTAGAAAAACAGTGATGGCACAGTGAAAGTACCACCAAACCCATTTTTGCTGGTGGTAAGGGAAATCATGTTCTTTTTTTCATGACTGAGAGAAACTCAAAACCCTCTTGAAGAAATGACATTCAATATACTGTCAGTTTGTACCTAAAACCTCCTAGATAACCAGTCCCAACTGATTGTGAAAAGCATTAGTGAAGCAAGCACATACTGGCATGATGAATTTCAGATTATCGGGTTAAAAAAAGCTGTCTGTCCCCTGTTCTCCCCCCATTCCCTCTTCGTAGCAAATAAAAGGAAGAAGCATGAGAGACTGTTATCAAATTCTGCTACTAGCTTTATTTTTGCTATTGGTTTTAGGGGGGTGAGGAATTTGTTCTGCTGTTACAGTCACGGTCATAACATAAACTGTTCAGATAGAGGAAGTGGCTTTATTCCTTCTAGTTTATAGCCACAGACATTATAGACTGTTTTTCTTAAAAATGTTGAGTATGGCAACTGTATTTACCTCCTACAATGGTGGGAGGTGTAATGTTTCTTACTTTGCAGTTTCTATGTGGAGTAGGAAAAGAACCAGAGATGGATACTGTAGATGGCTCAGCTATAGCACACTGGCTTACACAGCTTCTTGCTCAGACTTAACATAATTTCTATTTTTGGCTGTTTCTGTGAATATTAAATGAGAGAATGAGAAGACTACTTAATTTGAAATGCTTATTTAATCTCCCTTCTCTTAATTTGCTTTGTTTACTGAATTACATTTCCATAGGAGAATGGCCTGTAGAACCGTCTCCCCTGACTAAACAGTTCAAATGAGCTATGAGTAAAACCATTCAGATACAATTCACAACCATGTTTTATGAATAACAACTAAGCCTGTTAGTGAGGCTCAGCATGTGCTGAATTCTCCAGGCTTTTATCCTTGCATCTATGTTATTATCAGAATCTTTTCATTTTGTGTATCTTAACAGAGAATTTAATAAATATGTAATCACAGAACATCATTAAAAGTTATGTAGATAAATATTTCAAGGTTTTTAATTTAACTCTCATAAAGAGGTGTTTGCTTCTTTTAAAGTCAGTACCAGGCTGTATATTTATGGTATTTAAACATCCATCTGTAGCTGAAAGGCAAGTTGTAGCCATGTCTCAAAATTTTTACTTTCAAAATTAACCCCTCCTTTTGGAAAGCAAATGCCTGCAATTCCTCTGGAACTCTTCGTGTTCCTTCTTGCTTTTCTGATGGAAAGGCAAACTATTACATATATATATATGTATACATATGTATGTATATATATATATTACATATATATATATACACATACATATATACTACTAATACATATATATACACACTAAGTAAAGAAAGTTCTTAAAAGCTAGGACAAAAGATTCTCTTTTTTTCTTCAGCCACTGGCACCTCACCCTTGCTCACTTGCTGTCTGTGTGCACTGTACATTACATATGGTTTAACTGGATAAATGGAGCTGTCCAAGAAGCCAGATCTCAGATTTGAGGGTGACAGAGCTCACTGCTTACTGGCACCTGTGGGCAAACACACAACTGTGCCAGGAGAAACTACTTTGCCTGAGAAAAGCTTTCCTTGCTTTTCTCAGTGGGGTGGGGTGGGGGAAGTGGGGTGAAATTTTTCATGCTGGAGCAAATGTTGAAGCATTAAGTTGTACTGTGTGTCCATGGGTTTGCTTTCTTTAGGCACAGCAGACGTGTGACCACGTAACAGCATTTGTAACATAAACCACTGGTAAAAACATCTCAGATGGGAAATGACTTGAAAATTATGAGAGTTTTCTTCTTCTATTTCTGTGCACATCTTTTGCTTGTTGCTGTTCAGATTTTTATATGTCTGAGTATATTATCATGTTCATACACCTTAAGAAACATTATTTCATGGGCACTTTACTGTCATTTCTGAACATATACACTGTGGATCACAAATGTGAGAGAAGAATCATCTCACTGAAGCTGACTTGAAAATTTTCTGGTATTAAAGTTATTTCTGTTCATTTTTCTTGAGAATGCATTTTTCTCTCCTTAAAGAGCCAAAGATTTTCTTTAGGGAGCAGGTATTCTGCAGAAAATAAAAATTCTTAAAGGTAAGCTTCATGTTTGTAGAATTACTTTAAAGAACAAGACGAGTAATGATGACTTCCTAAAAATATATTTCCATTAAATAGGAACTACAAATAAAAATTGCTCTCCTCTTCAACTAAACCTTAGGATTTCAGCACAGTTGGCTACTAGTATGAACTGGAATCATGGAAAATAAAATTTGCAGCTGATTGAGTAGTTCAGCAAATATTGTGGTTTTAAGACAAAGGGCAAAGGACATTTTCTTTGTGTAAATATTGGCTCACGAACTTCATGTTAATTTTGAATCTGTGAAGATCCTGAGGAGTAGTGAGGCCCAAAAAAATTAATTCCCCTACAAGAGCAGCTGTTAATGGACCTGTTACTCACAAATTAAAACAAAATTAATCAAACCATCTTATAGTGGGAGGGTATTTAAGATACTACACTTATAAAGACACAAAATCCTATATTGGAAGATAAAAGAAGACACAAAGGGAAGCTTGACTTCTTTAGTTTTAATTTATTTTTAATTGTTTCCCAGAATCACTTTTGTTGAAAACAGTAACTCACAATTATATCAAAGGGACTAGAATTTCACCCATTTTCCTGCTTCACTCCTGTTTATTTGATTAGTTAGAAAAAATTGCTTCCAAAGAGTGAACAAAGTAATTCATAAACAGGAAAAAGTAGTCTGAAACTCTATTAATAACCAACTTATTTTTATTAGAGCAAATACAGTTGTGAAAACTGTACATTGTACATTTTGGGTCAAGAATTATAAATAGAGAAACTCATAGATAAAGAGTTCATTCTTTGACAGCAAGAAACGTTAAATAGACAAAATGACATTTTTAAGTACATTGGCAGGCTTCATTGTGCTGTCCAAAATGTAGTGTACAGTATAACAACCAATTATAAATAGCCTCTCATGTAAAATACAACTGTGCACATTTTAGAAAAATACCAACAATTTGTTTGAGCTTTGTTTTAAAAAAGCTTATAAATCATACATATTTATAAATGGTACTAACATGCTTACTTAAATTTATAAACATTTTTCATAAGCTTTGTTACCCATTATTTCCAGAGCATAAAGTATTTTAAATAAACATTTAATAGGAATTAAATATGTCAGTTACAAAATTACCTCTCCACGTAAGGAGACAGGGGGTGATTTAACAGTGGGATGGAACATTTCATCCATTAATTCAACGCTTACACAGTAACTTTTAAAATTTTGTTCTTATTTAAAAATTATTTTCCTAAATTTAAAACACAATTTAAACTTTGCTGTTTTATTTTATTTAAAAATAAATATACAAGTTTTATTTTCATTTGCTCTCTTTCTGCTTTCTTCTTTATCCACACTGGCCAAAACACAGGATTCTCAACATACTTCTGTAAAAAACACCACGGTGTTACTGCCCTGCTCGGAGCTGCTTCGCTGCACAACATTCAGTCCATACCTACGGTACTTTACTAGGCTGCATCAAAAAATAGCTAATGTATTTTGTAAGAATGTTGCCCATTAAACCATGCAAAAACTTAGAAAGTTTACAAACAGGTTCAAAAACTATACTGTATGAAAGATTCTCTAATAGAGATAAAATAAACTGTAATACAAGCCCTTTGCTTTTTGCAGCTTTAAATTAAAATGTTTGCTTGCCAAATGATCACACCACATATCTTCAATAAATAAGCATGCATTTCATTAAGATAGGGTACAATAATTACA
The DNA here is from genome assembly GCF_051311805.1 of Agelaius phoeniceus. Lineage (NCBI taxonomy): Eukaryota > Metazoa > Chordata > Aves > Passeriformes > Icteridae > Agelaius > Agelaius phoeniceus. The sequence goes on from NC_135265.1 coordinate 122,410,695, forward strand.
GTATAATGGCACATAAAAAGAAACGTGATCACCTCGTTTGAACAAAGGGCTATGAAACTACTTAAGACAAACTTTCCAAATGAAAAATTTTGAGGCTTTTTTAATGCTGAGGTAAAATTATAAGTGGACTTTAAAGACACTGAAGGCATCAAATCGATAAACAATCACTTAACATTTTTAAATGCTCTACCTGAATGTATTCAACACAAATCTAGCACTTTTAAAGTTATTATTTATTATGAGCATTAGCTGTCATTGGCATTAATGTGCACCCAGACAAGACTTTATTTTAACTGCTGTCAAAATACCTCAGTGTTGCAACATAATAATTTAAATCACCAATTACCACAGCACCAAAATTAAGAAAAAAAGAAAGAAAAAGTCAACATGCAAACCCTAAATCTCACCTTTTTTGGGTTATTTTGATATTCTATACCCTGTTTAGAATGTACTTCTACCAATGTAAGATTTTCTTTTTTTTTTTATTATGAAAAAATTTGCTTGGTATTTGCATAAGTATTTGAGCATTTTAAGGAAGATAGCAGTATCTTTAAGTTTTGCAGTAACGGTGTATTATTTACTGAACCTTCATGCAAAATGACTCTTCAGGTTTAAGAGAATGAATTTAAGAATTTTATCCCTGGACTATGAAAATATATTTGATTTTCGGCTTCGGCTGCTGGTAGCTTTCTCCGGGTTGGACTAAACACTACTTATGGCTATACATCAAATTTCATAAACAACAAATGAACAGAATCATGCACAGGCAAATGAAATTCGATCTCCCAGAACACTGCAGGAGATGTTAAAAGCAGCAGGTAATGGAATAAGACTGGTGACTGATGTTGCTAACTATTTCTTCTAATGAGATAGGAGTGAACGCTGGAATCACTTCCACAGCAACAGAATCCTCTGACCACATTCCTCTGGCAGTCGTTTTCCCATCTCCCCACTAAAAACATCAGACGGTAAAATAGTAAGGCAGCTGTTAACTTCCATCAACAAAAAGTGCAGCTCCGTACATTTCCACTTTAGTCACACTCTGCTGGAACAGATGGACAAGCCAACGCGCTTCACTGGCGGGGCTGCTTCAGCAGATTATTTTGTTTGTTTTCCAACATGGCTGCTTGCTTCAGCTTTCAGAGGACCCCAAAGCCACGAGCCACCAGCAGAGAAACTGATCTGGGCCCCTGGCTGAATTTTCCAAGTTTCATCTCTCTTGCGTCCCATCCTAATTCCAAGCCTCCTTCCCTGTGTCTGAGTATGACAGGTGCCATTTAAAAGGCTGATGACACAACTGCAGAGAACTGTGGGCTAACACCACTAGTTGTCATGACTTCACTGAAGGGTCAAAACAGTTACAATATTAAATAACTATGTTGAATCACATTCAGGCATAGCTAAAATTAAAGTGGGGAACGTTAAAAGTATGTGAAGAAATTAAATCTTTATTTTTTAAGGTGGGGTGGATACGGTGATTTAATATGAAAGTGAGACCTTTCTTACCTTTCCTAATTCCAATCAAGTTAGAAAATGGACAAAAAGAATGGCTAAACCAATATTCAACAGCATTACCAGGGCGATCATGACTGAGTTAGGGCCCTGAAAATAAAATAAAGATATTAGAATTAATGCAACCTCCCACATAGGCACAGCAATGAACAAGACCCGACTTCACAATTTCTATAGGTTTTGATCTCGGTCTGAAAGAAACAGACCCTGCTGCTGAAACACAGCCACCACCCTTGATATTCAGGTAAGATAAATATCACCTGTGTAAAAATGAGCTGGATAAATACAGGTGAGAGTACATTACTTCTCTGTTCCTAATCACACCGAGATTAGGCCACCCGACAAATACAACTGCATCGACAAATGGAAACAAATCCATCAACACAAAAAAAAGGGTCAGCTTAAAATAAAGCAAAACAAAGAATGTGAACTACTTTAGGAAAGCCAGAGTGCTGCTTTTCATCCTTACAGAGGGTTCCTTTTTCAGTTCCAACCCATTTCAAAACAGATATAACAAAGATGCTTTAGAGAAAGAATACACTTCTTTGATAACCCAAATAGAAAAGAAAATTTACTTACCATTGCACTCACAAACCTGTTTCCATTACAGATTAAAATGCATTTTGCAGCTGCAAAATGAAACTTGTATTGATTCACTTAGACACTTATCTTAAAGACTTATGCACTGAAGAACTGAAGAGTCAAAAAACTTCTTCCATTCCTAGCTAGAGCTAAAATTAGCTAGAAAGTTTAAATCATTACACCATTTTAGTATTTCTGTGAAGCCAGAGAATGGTTTTTAATTATTTTTAGCAATTTTGAATATTTTTTATTTTTTAAATGGATGCTTTCTAATGATCAACTTGAAAATATGAGAACTTTTCAATTGTCTTCTGCCCTTAACATATTTGCCCTTAACATACCATATTTACTAAAACATGATTTTACAAAGATTTTAATACTCTTTTTATTTTACAGTTGCACTGTAAGCAGAAACTTTTCATTTAGGCAATACTTTCCTAAATCACAAATCATGAAGCCCATTAGAAAATCTGTGCAGAAAACTGTCTTGTGAGCTACACAAGAATCACTGGCTTGCAGAAGAAGGTATATATTGAATGAGAAATGATACAGTGTTTTCACTTTCCACATGAGGCATGCCTTGGAGAAGTTCATTATGCTTCATGACTACATAATGCTAACATCAACTATGTAATTTCTGGAATGCTAAGGTGTAAGAACTTACTATTAGTAATTTGCTGCAACAGTGTAAGTGGGAAGCTATGGAATAGTACTTGTGTCATTATTCTATCACATGGTCTCCTGAAACAGTCTCATTGAACACCTTTAGTCAGAACACAGCTTTACACAGTGGTTTAGATGGCAGGCCAGATGTTGAGTAAGTCACAAAACACGTTACGTCAGGTACTGCTTAAATCTCTGGTGAGCCTAAACCTCATCAGCATCTCTATCCATAACAGCCATCAAGTTCCCTTTGCACCAACTCAGAGGTGTCTGTTCACATGCTGAGAAGCACATGTTCAAGTTCAGTGACTGAGATTATCAGAATGCCAATTAAATTATGCCATAGGGGTAATGGGATTGGCAGTAGCACCCACATTTTGCTTAATGGCAGAATGTTTAAAATATTCACTAGGAAATTGAAGACCAGGTTTAATGACACCTTAGTCCAAGTGATTTTGAATAACAAGCTCCCACTTACAAGGGGTGTGTTTCAACCATCAGGTCACAGAACAGAAGTGGAACCATGTTCCTTCCTCCTTAGTGGAAGTGACTCACCATGTGCCAAAGCATACGAGACACTCGGGGGCAGAGAACAGCCATAAAATAAAGCACAGCTCCAGATATGGTTACCACAGCACTGTGAGCAGCCTTGCTCTCTACAGAAGTGTGATTTCATTACACTATTCATTTCCACTAAGATGTCAGTTCAACATCTTTCTTTCTGGTGTTAGCACTGGAACAGGTTGCCCAGAGAAGCTGTGGTTGCCCCATGACTGGAAGGGCTGGATGGGGTTTTGAGCAACCTGGTCTAGTGGAAGGTGTCCCTGCCCATGGCACAGGGGTTGGAACCAGACAGTCTTTACATGTCCCTTCCAAGCCAAACACTCTATGGTTCCATAATCCTATGATTCTAATAGGGATTGACCATGTGATTCAAATCAGGTCAATGGTTCCTTTATAGGCTGGAATCCCACCTAAAGATTTTACAGTTATACTGCTCCAGGAATACAAGGAACTGTGAAGATCATTGCCAGTACCATTAAAATTTTTCAGGTTTTGGCCATCTAGTACTTTGCATATTTGAAAATAACATCTATGAAAATCATATTGATTTATTGCAACTGAAAAAAAAAATTGGAACCTATGGTGTCTTCAGAGGAGCCAAGCACTTGTTAATTACCTGAAATACATCATGGAACAGAATCCTGGTAGGTGCAAGACAGATTTTTGCTGATTGCCAAATTGGCACTGCAGCTCTAATGGCAGCTCAGTATCATTAGTGCACAGTCTCAGGTAATTAAGCTTGTTGGAGGGGAAAGTGACTTCTCTTTTGATGCATCTGTCAGCTAGGTTAGGTGTAACAATCTCACCACAATAAAATTAGAAAAATTAGGCTAAAAACCTCAGGGGCTATGCTCTGAATCAAGAATCATCTACAAAACAGAAGCAAGTGACAGCTTAAGAACTGGGCTGTTGAGTTCACATGAAGATCATAGAAAAATATGTTATCCCTTTATGATAATGAAATATTATAAAGATTATCTCTTTATACAAAGAAGTAAAGCTCATATTCTTTGACCTGCTATGTGCATTAGGTTTCACCTTCTGATAACTATACCTTTCAGCCAAAAGCAGGATTTCCTGATACACTAAAACATGATCAAACAACATTTATGAAGCACACAGTTATTATGCAATGAACTACCACCTGTTTTGGAGACACCTTTGAAATAAGCATTTAATGCTTTAAGACAAATACTACAAGTAAGACTTTAGTGTCCCACAAGGGCTAAAAATAGCAAAAGCCAAAATTAGTTTGAACAGTCCTAGAGTCCTAGAGTGACTAGAACAGGTGCACTAAAGAAGCTGTAGTAGAAAACCTTCAGTCCTGCTTGAATTTACCCTTTCAGCTTCTTGTAAGTTAGACATTTATCTCGTTCAAAATACAACCATATGATTAGTTTTCATCTGGGGAAGAAAAAAAGTTATTTTCCTAAAATGCAGTTCCAGGAAATAAAAGACTAGGCTAATAATTCCAATGCATTAGGAATGTTCATTAAATTTAGCCTAAAGTTCTTGCTCAGAGGTTTTTTTTTAGGATCAGGCAAATACTGATCTATTTTTCAAACATCATGGTATTTTCAGCCCTTACTAAATGGATATTAGGTGAACGAAAAGATGAGAATCGAACAAAAAGATGGGAGTAGAATCACTGGGTAACATTCAGGTAAAAACCAGGCTAAACACTGCGTGTTTGAAAATCTTTGCTACCTGCCAAATGAAAAGAAAAAATTACAGTTTAGTAAAACACTTGAGCCCAGGCTTGTTACTTGTCCTATGGCAGCACATGGACACATATCAGACAAGACAAAACGTGTATTCATGAATGTACGCTACAATAGTGTTTTGTGAAATTCAATCCTATTTTTCACTTAAATCCAAGAGAATCTCCAATCAGCTCATATTCAAAGTGGGACAACAGTGTATAAGCTGAAACTGGGGCTAGAAGCTGCTAATGAGCAGTCAGAAATAACAGTACTGGTTTGTGGTCAAGGGTCTCTGTGAACACTTCACACTGTGCTAAATTTAAGGTAATGTAAAGGAGCCTCATTCTCAGTGAAAGAGGGATGATTTATCTCTCAGAAATGACAGGTGACTTTGTCATAGTGCTTTATGCAGGATTTCACCTCGATAAAACTGTGACTCTTATGAGTTCCGGAATAATTTCAAACTTTGATTTTTGAATATCAGGGAATAAGTAAACAGAGAATCACACTTAAATGTGTGGCATGAGAAGTATGTGCTGATATTTTTAAAGTATAATGCCAGGAATGGGGATATCTAGAGAATCAAGACTGTTCCTATAACTAACTTATTGCACAGATGATACTCAAAGGCATTCTTGAGGATGTAACATTCACAAAAAATATGAAACATGAATTTGAAAACTAAAACAAGCTGCTACAAGCTTTGCTGCAAATAAAGTCGTTTAAAGTTCTTAATCCAAATGAAAGCTGATGTTTCATTCAGGTATGAGAAATGGCTTTGATTTAGACACAGAGAAGGAAGAATTGAAAATCTTCCCTTCTGTATCTGTGCTCTTAATGCATTATCATTGGAAACCTGGAAAAAGCACAGCACAATTTTATACAGCACTTTCAGATAATCTAACAAAAGTGCTCGGTAAATGTTAATAGATTCATTTTTTTGCATTCCAAAACCATGTTTTATCATTCTCTTTTCATAAGAGTGAGAGTTCTTCTCTCTTTATATTCCTTAACAAATACATTTTAGAACTTTTATGGAGGATCTAAGGCAGACTTACTTTCAAAGCATAACAAAATCATGTGTCAGAATGACTAAAAAGCAATTGCAGTTTCTTACTGAAATAAAATAATTCCCCAATGCAACTCTAGAATTCTGAAGTCTCTCAACATTCAGAAACATCTGGGATAAGGAGAAGTACATTAATTAGGAAGAGGGAAAAGGGATTTAAACTAGAAAAGATTAAGTTTAGATTAAATATTATGAAGAAATTCTTTACTGTGATGGTGGTGAAGCACTGGCACAGGTTGCCCAGAGGAGCTGTGGATGCCTCATCCCTGAAAATGTTCAAGACCAGGCTGAATGGGGTTCTGAACAACCTGGTCTAGTAGAATGTGTCCCTGCCCATGGCAGAAGAGTTGTGAAGCTAGATGATCTTTCAAGGTTCCTTCCAACCCAAACTATTCTATGATTCCATGAATCTGGCTTCTCCTCAGTAACTGTGCTCTCTTAACTTATTCACTGCTTAATTCCAACACACTGTTGAGCTCAGTCCAGGAGCACTGCAGAACAGGCTACTGCTTTTCTGAAGCTGAAAGGTGATGCTGAAAATTAGAAGTCTCTAGCAAAGCTGACAGTCATTTTGTACTGTTTCTCCCTCAGACTGCTAGGCCAGTAGGCCACTCTTTTTTGCTTAAATCAATTTATCATTTTTACTCTCAGCATTTTGAAGAAATAAGCATGTAGGAAATTTAGTCTATAAGGGCAAATTTACAAACACATATAGAAGACTAGAATCTTTGAAAAACACCCACATACATCTACATACATCTTAAGATACTGTTACAGTAAAAATGAATTCCTAAAATCTACCTTCCTTCCATACTGGAATGCTGGCAATGAGAATAATGCAGTTAGGATGCTATAAATGAAGTAGAGTGACCTAGAGTGGAGCTCACAGATACAACTGCAGTATCAGTGAACAAACAGTAGCTAATGCACAATATCTCATCATTTTTACACCTTTTGTGATAACAGGCTGTAGGTTCATGGTCCTTATCCCGATTATTCTAGAAGGTAAATAAACTGCTGTTCAGATAGCTTACTTGTTAAGATGAAGCCACCCTCAGCTACAAAATATTATTTGGAATGAAGGAAAAATAAGGACTATTTCTAGTGACTTATTTTCACCAGAGCTAAAAAACAATTCCAATTCAGCTTAAAAATTGTAGATGCTCACTCAACATTTACAAGCCTGTCAGCTTTGTGTTACCCTACATAGGAGTAATATCTGTGAGATTTGAAAGGTTAAAGGGCTTGATATCAGCTGTAATACAGATTTGCAGATTACAAAACCTCTGTGAACATTTACTTTGATCCGCACAAAACAGAATAAAAGCTTCAAGCAGAACTAGAGAATATCATCTTGGCAAAATGTTCATTATCAAACTACACAGTGATGGCTCCAAAACCCTGGCATCTGAAAACTGATGGCACATTTAATCAAGATCCTTAAAATCAACTTAAAACAAGACTTTTATCTGAATCTTTAGCTGTTGGATCTTCTGACACATTTGCTTGTTAGCCTGGGAAACTGTTTTATAAAACACACTTACAGATTTAGTACATCAGGGGTTTTTGTGCCTTGAATTTTTCGTTGTAAGATATGTTTTAATCATTCTTGCAGCTCTTTGTGTGACTTCCCCTCAAGGTTTTTTTTTGATTTTAAATCCCTGATTTACAGACACTATTTTATCCCAGAAGTGGTTGCACCTGTGCCAAAAGCAGATAGAACAGACTCCCATGTACTCTTGCTTAATCTTTTCTGTTGATAAATCTAAGGATTATATTAGCATCTCTGTACAACAACAGCAGACTGGGAGCTCATGTTCAGTTGCCTCTCTTGCTCCTGATCCACCAACCTTTTTCAGTTCTGATCCGACAGTGCCAGGCTCTAGAAATTGTCTTTCATATACAACATTATATTTTGCTGTGCTGCCATGGATAATTATACTTTCAGCCTTCTCAGCAGTTGATTTGTATGAGCTTGTATTCGCCTTCATTATAGACCACTCTCCTGGTCTCTGTGTCTTCTATAAACTTCATGGACAATACTCTCATGCCCTTTTGTATGTCATTTACAAGAATGTGATCAGAGTAACAGAATTAATGTAAGAATGACCTCATCAGAACAATATCAAATAACTGATGGTTTTCTAATTACTTTTTGAGAACCATCAGCCAGTTTAAAAAAATTCTTTTAATGTGACATTTAGCCTTTGCATTACTCTGTTTTCCTTGTCAGAATACATGACCATGTAAAAGCAAATCAAGTGACCTTCTTGATTGAGATGATGATTCTTCTGCCACACCTGAAGATGCCAAACTTGTTTGACAAGATCACTTCCAATTCATGTTGATGGGAAATTACTCTTCCTCTTTATTATCTAGATTTATTATTAATGAAGTCTGATGTCAATTATTCAAGTGTTTTGCATGCAATTGGACTAGGCAATCTGGATCTCTTTAAATGGGTCATTCTGTTTATCCCATCAATAATGACACACTGTTTGTTCTGTAGAGTACCACCAAAAATGACTCAAAGAAACAATGCTTGTAAAAGAGAAACATTATGACTTTTACCTAGAACTCTTCATTCACTAAAGGCTAACTTTAGTATGCAAAACTAATGCTTTCCTGAGTTTCTCTTAGCCCAAAAATCACGGAAACATCATCAGAGATTCTGAATTTCATACCTGGCTTTTTCTTCTAACATGAAATAGAAATGCTATTAGTCATCGCTCCTGTTCTGCATAGCTATTGATAATTTTATTATTTTTAAATAATAATGAAATTAAGAGTCACACTGATCTGAAAGGGTATTTTAAGAACTCCTTTGCTCATTCCAGACTGGAATATTTCTTCCTCACTCCAGGTGAAGCGTGTGTTAGCTAGCAGACTGTATCCAGCTGAAGATTTGACAGTGCTTACTTAGATTGCAAAGCTTACTTAGATTGCAGCACTTACTTAGATTACTTGGAGGCACAATGGCAGTGAAAGTGAAAATGTTTCTTGTAGTACTTACCGAGCTGTTTCCTACTTCTTTCTCCATTGCTGAATGGGACTCATTATTAGCTGGGTTCTTTGGTGCAGCAAATTCTGGTTTCTTAATTTTTATGTCAGGCTTGTTTTCTTTGGCATCTGGCTTACCCCCAGATCTAGCAGGACTTGGCTTCTGAGAGGGTGGTATCCGTGCAAGTGTTGATGGTGAAGGGTTGGCATATTCATCTTCTTCCCTGAGCTCCTGTGGAAGCGCTGTTGGATTTGTTTTTACATAATAGCCATGGTAGTGACCATGCAGCTCCCCATTCTCTGTGCTGCTGGCATTGTGCTGGGCTGAGAACTTTGGCTGGTGTTTCCCAGCTGCTTCCTCCTTCACTGGTGCTTTTGAATATAAAGGCTTGTTAGTTGTGGGTGTTATATTCTCAGTTGCTAAAAGCTTTTTTTCTTGACTGAGTCTTGCTCCAGAAGTGGAGCTTTGCCTTTTCAGTTGTTTTGAAGGAGAAGTATCAGAAGAGAGAGGAGGACTATTTCTTGGGCTTGCTTCTGGGGTTCGAGGGGGTGTAGTACCTTTTCGATAAAAGTGAGGTGACTCTTTTGGGGAGGGTGGTTTTTCCTGACCTTTTTCTTCAGATTTTTCTTTTGCATCCATTCCTTCTTGAAATTTTTGTTTGATATAATCAGGGCCTGAAAAATAGTGTAACAGAAATACTAAGATCAGAACAAAGTTCATAGTTAAACTATTGCACTGGGATGTCAGACTGTACTGCCTTGCTAAAATGCAGGCAGGGGTATATGTTACCAACAGTTCATTGACACCCACAGTGATTTACTCCAAATTGCTCAGGCACAGGAATTACTGTAGTTTTTTGGTAATTGTTGGAACTACTTACTAACTTGGCTCAGTCATTCTACATCTTCAGCTTTTCAAAGGGCCACGGTATGTAAACTGCTCCTGAGTGAAGTCTGAGTGACTGAAGATTGTCTAACCTTACATCACCTACCATTCCTTTTCTGAGAGGCAAGTTTTGAGGTATGTTTTGCTTAATTACCCTCACTGATTTAACTTCTCATGATCAGAGTACCTGTTTGATATGTAGACAGTTAACCATGAGAATGAAATGTCTCTTCTGCTCTTATAAGCTACAGGAAAAAGAGCTTCAATCACTTTTTTCCCCCTTTGGGTGAATGTCAGCTTGTCTTACATACACATGTAAGTGCCTTAAACTCTCAATGCTGGCTTTGTCTTCCAGAACCAATCACTCCCACATGAAGACCCAGGTTAACCACTCTAGTCACTAATACAGTTCCTGCTTAGAAGGCAGGAATACAAATTCTTTTACATTCACCAGGAAAATACTCACAGAACAGCAAGTGTGAAGAACATCCTCTCCCCAAATTCTAGCTAAACACCCCCATGCAAGTTCACTACTAGGACTCATCAAAGTACATGTCTGTACAGCTGTTAACATAAACAGAAACTGGCTGACATGCTCTGCTCCAAGTTTTGGTTCTCAGATTTAATTGTTTAATAGTAAGACCTCAGCAAACACTGCTGAAGAAACAAAATTGGGGTAAATCTGTATGCACTGTAGGCAATATTTTCTGCTTTACATCCTAGAGGTCACATCTCAGATTTCAGGATCAGTTTCCCTAAAAAGTCAGAAGTTGGGGAGCTCTGTGATCGAAGAACTGCTGACAATCTTCCTGCATTTTCAACAATGACTTCTGAAAAATGCATTGCAACTTGTTTCTTCACTTCTGTCTTTGCTAGCACCACAACTTTCCTTTGATTTCTTTACCCTTCTCTAAGTGAACCTTATCTGTGCTTTAAGTCATAGAGAAATTCTGTGCCCAGAGAAGAATGTCTGCACACTTTTTTCTGCTTTTGAGTTTAGAGGAGGCTCTAACTGTGCTAGGCAGATAGAGTGTTTTTACAGATGCCAGAAGCATATGCATATCTACGCAGTGCGAAGATGAGAGGAAGGAAGAGCAGCATGAAGCTTTTGGAAGTTACTGAGTCATCTGGTAAGTAAGCATTGCTGAGAAGAAGAATTACTCGGCATGCAAGGTCTTTTGAGCAGGAAACATTTTTGCCATATCTGAAAACCAGGGGTGGAAACAGGGAGATGTTAAGAAAGAAGGCTAGACACAGACAAGCCAGGATTTGTTCTCAAATGACATTTGAGGAGGAAGTTTTGAGGAGTTAAGCCTGCACAGAGGGAGAGAACTAGAGGCTTGATTCACAGCTTTTTATAATCTTCCTGGTAAAAGGGAAAGCCAGCACAACACAAATTAAGAGTTTCCATATATAAAGTTACAGGTATGATCGCCATTCAAAAAATTCTCCATCGTGTCAGGGATTTCCTTCCATCTTTGCTGAGATACATAAGGTAATGCTGAGGGGTTTAACATGCATAAACTTTATTTTTCATATCTTTTCACATTGGATATAATTAGGGGTGTAAAGAGAAAAGGATACCTAAAAGAGCTCTGACTAATCTTTAAGCCCAAGCCACAGAGCTGTCAAATTGCAATGATTATTCATTATGGACAGACCCATATTCACATTAGCTTGCTCTTTATGACTGCTGTGGCTAAAGCATCTAATTGGAACACTATCTCTTAAGTCCTACAATGCTGCCTAAATTCTGAAAATTCACATACTGTGACAGCTCTGCACTGCCTCATTTATGTAAAGATTTGACTTTTACTAATATCTGACAGCACTTCACAAACTGAAGACACTTTCATAAGGAAAACATCAGAAAATGACATCAGAAATTACTTCAGAAATGTCATTCCTCTCCACCCCTTCCTGCAACCAACTAAAAGCCTCCCAAAGTTGGCCAGAGAAAATCCCTCTCATCAAGAGACTTCCAAGCTACTGGAATTTTTGAAAACAGAAGGGAACCCATGGTCTCAGCTGCCCATGTCTCACCAAGAGACCGGTGGAGTGAAGAGTAAAAAACTTAAAAGCAAAACAAAAATATAATCTGGAGCTTCCCAAAGAAGTTAAGTTTCAACAGGCTAACAATGCCACACTTTCACTGGGTATTTGGAAATATTTGATGCTATGTGACACTGAGCTCCACCAGAGAATGCTGCATCCAGGTAACATCTGAGGGTGTCTGACCAGACGTTCAGCCATTGCCTTAACACAGCACAGCAGCCCTCCCTCCCACCCCTAGAACATCACATATGGATATTAGAGATACATCCCTTGCCTCCAGTCTTGTCAGGCAAGTCTTTCCAACACTGAAATTCTTGGCCCTTTGCTGAAGTTCCTTTTGGAGATTGTCCAAATCCTTTTTAAACATCTGTTCACTGTATCCAATACAATTGGATTGTGCACCTGTCCCAACCACTGACTCCAAGCAGCAAGAACTCAGCTCCCACTCCTTCCAAGAACTAAGAGCTGCCAGGATTTAACTTGTCCCCCTTGTTAAAGACATGACTCTACAGACATCGGTAAGGGAGTCCTTCATTATAAGAGCAATCTACAGCACAAGTTTAAAGAACCAAGGGCCAAGAGTCACTTACATCCTTTCGGGTAACATTTTTTAGCTGGGTGATCTTAATGAGGAAGAGAATAGAATCTGAGGGTAAAGTGGCATTATCTGACCAGGAAATAAACACGGCACTCTGGTTCTTCAGTCTGCAGTTCAAGCAAGCAGTAGATCTAGATATGATACATCTGAATGCCTAAGGAGAACCTGGTCTGGAATGTAGAACCAAGGTTCTACATTCTAACATATCTACATATCTAACCAAGGTAAGATGAACTTGTGTGTTTTCTCATGGTGACATGCTGGCTGTGCTACTATCGGATCAAAACTGATGCTCCTTTACTCAGTCAAGGTGAGCCACAGGGTGGTTTTGGCTCACACACCTGTTGTGATGCCAGCAACTGGATGGCACCACTGAAGTGTGAGTTAGCCAGTATTTGGGGAGAATAGCCTCTGAAAGCCAAAGGACTGTGTGGATGTGTGCACAGAATCTCACACAGCCTGATGGTCAGCTTGAACAGCATTTCAGTGATGGCTGTGGGGTGAGGGAAGCTTTGCTTTGGTTGAAGATGCACTCATGGTTGCTCTAAATCTAGGATTTCTTGTGAATTTCTTATGTAATATGTCCTTCCTCCTGGAAGGACTCCAGTAAGTGATGTGACAGCATGGCCAGCCCTGTAAATGAGAAGAGAAGGATGCCCTGGTTCTGCCACAGCATTTTTAAGGAGGTGACAGCCACATGCTTTTCCCCCATGGCCTAGTGAGGCACACGTATTGGCAGCATAGGGCCGTGGCAGGATTGTGGCTCAAGGAGCATCTGAAAATGTCATCTTGCAGGACACTGTAAATGCAGCCACTGCTTCCCAAGAAGGCTGAGAAGAGACCTTGTGCCTCATCAGATCAGAATGAAATCCAAAGCTTGAGAGGGATGGTAGAACACATCTAGGATAGTGAGGGAAAAGGCATACATGAAATTGAATCAGTGATTTTTTAAATATCTTACCATTCTTACCAATTCAGGAAAAATAAGCATTTCATATTGCAATTTTTTTTTATCGACTGAAAGCAAAAGAAGACTGTAATGCCACTAATGCAGGCTCCGGAACATAATCTTTTAAGAATATAATATTTAAAGTACTATTGATGCTGAGTGATGTGATTCAATTTCAAGGTATGTTGGAAGTACTTATTAGATAAACATATGCTTATTTCTGGTACATGTTATGTGATGTAACCTATCTTTAGTGCCACATAGAGAGTTAACAAATAGGGCTATAAAGAGTAATCCAAATAAGAAACAATACTATAATTTCATCATTATGAGAAAATTCACGTTGTGCTTACAGATAAATTCCAAATGTGAAGCACATAGCTCACCTCCTAATTTTGTTCACATGTATGAACTGTTAGTGGAAGGATGCTCCATTTTCACTGTAATGTTTAACAACTGTCTGTGGGGTAATGGTGACACCAAGTTACTTGCTCAACCAGAACACTGCAGTCTATATGCAAACCTTCCAAGATTAGAGGCCTCTTTTTACTGAACTACTCAACACTTGTACAAAAAAAGGAGAGAATTCCTGATCTGAAAAGTTCACAGTCTAGAAGTACAAAACTAAAGCTTATACCAATAGCCCATTTTAGTGAAGGGGAAGCTAACCCAACAGGAAATAATGACCCAAAGCACATGTTTCATCTGAATAACCTTTCTGAATTTAGTGCTCAGCTGTGAATAAAGTGCCAATATGCTTAAAGCTTTTCTAAATCTTTGACAAACTTAAAGGTGCTGAGAAAGCCTTTGTCAAAACTAGGAATGGAGTGTAAGTCTCCTGAGTAAAGAAAACTCCACCCAGCACTTTGGCCATAAGTTTGTTGCCTACCACAAATGTCTTCTTGCTGAAAAAGCTGAGAGCTGATCTACCAAATCAACATTCAAAGAGAGAAGGAAATAATAAATGACAAATAAGTTTCTTACTGCAGATTATACCCTAATACAAATCCAGAGCATGAGATGGTTGAAGCAAAAGCTTAAGACTTTTGTATTTAAAGGAACTGTACTAAAAAAAGAAAGTGTATACTTTAGTGTTGGCACTGCAGGTTGATAGATACTGTTCATGAAATAAGCCAGTGAAAACAATTTGGTTTATCTTCTGATGTTTTTGATGGTTTTCTAATATGCCACTGTCAGCAACAATACGTATGCTCTCACAGTAAGATTGCTTTGCTGTTCTGATGAACTTAATAAAACTGTGAAAAGCCAAGTGATCAATCAGAGGATCAATTAATATAGGACCTTTCTTCCTTATGTTAGGCTTTCTAAGGATAGGACATCCGGTATAAAAGAATTCCTCAGGATGGTAAATGTAGGTGAAGAAATATAAATAATCAATTATCAATCTCTTAAAATAAATTATTCAGTGAGTCATTATGGAAGTGCAAATAACTATATTCAGTAAATTTTAGAAATATAGGGTTTATTATTATTTCTTCATTGGGGAGATATGAAAGGAGGGAGAAGAACTATAATTAATATCATTAGTACTTCCTCTGTTTTGTTCTTAATTTTCTGGTGGCTATACTGGTAACAGGGAACAAAAAAAACCCTGTTAAGTGCTAGGCTGCTGGCTTGAATTCAGCCCAACTGAATGGAGGGCTGGGCAATGCCATGTGCAAAATGTGTTGATGAACTCACTGCAGCAGAGATATGGTTAGGTTTTATTAATGTTTGATAGACTGAACTGGGACTGAATAGGTCTGGAAATTAAAAATTATTGCCAGAGAAATGAAAGGATTTAAGGCAAGGTGCTTAAAGAGCAAGAGGGCTCTGAGAGAACAGTTCTGCTTGACTTAGGTATGAGTAGAATAGAACGGGACATTTCAGTCGAAAGGGACTTAAAACAATCATCTTGTCCAAGTTACTGACTAATTCAGAGCTGAGCAAAAGTTAGAGCCTGTTACTAAGGGCATTGTCCAAATACCTCGAGAACACTGACAATCCTGAGGCATCAATCACCTCTCTAGAAAAGCCTGTTCCAGTGTTTGACCACCCTCCTCGTAGAGAAAGTCTTCCTAATGGTATTTTAAGAGGTTCTCACTCCAGGTGTGTGCAGTACCCTTCTGATGGATGCAGTCATCCAGCAGTAGGGCATGGAATAGTGCAGCTCCACCATGGTTGGGTCAATGTGCAGCAACATAAGAATGGTCTTACTCCTAGTGATGCATGGATAAGTTTTTTAAGAATTCCTTAATTCAAAAACACATAGGCAGGCCTGGCTGCCCTGTTTCAGCTGCATCTGAAGTTGGATATGCCACCTGGAATAATGCTTTTCTTTAACTGTACTTGAGAATGCTTTAGAGAATAAAAAACCACATTAGCTAAGGCTTAAAAATAAAGCATGTCACAAAAGAGAAAAAAAAAATTGGAATGGAAGGGATTGTTGACACTGTCTTGTGAAATGCAGAAGAAACCAAACTCTGGATGGCTGATTTAACTTTTAGCCTCTGATGGCAACTGCATTTTGGTGAGGTATGACCAGCATTTTAAATGCTATTAAGCAGCTTCCCTAGCTAAGGACAAATAAAAAATCTTTCCTGAATCAATTTTAAAACTCCATTTGGCTGCCTTAAAATTCTTTTTTTTTTTTTTCCTCCCTGGACTTAATATACCAGCATGGAAGTATCATGGTGGCCTAGGAAAGCAGACTACTACCATGCAAACAAGAGGGAGAGGAGTCCATTTTTTTTCACAATCCAAAAATCACTTCAAAACATAATGTTTATTATTTAGGATATATCTTAATTCACTCTTAATTGCAAATCCGCATTTCCTACTCCTCCCTCTTTGAAGATACCTTCCCTTTGCCAAAGTTTTCTCCAGCTTACACTTTCAGGGCTTCTCATTCTGTTGCTAGCATTGCTGCTTCCTTAAGCAGTATTCCTGGTGGTCTTCCTTGTCATGCTGGACTAGAGGCAAGACTGCAGCTAGCAGGTGCCAACAGCTACTCACTAAATCCATGAGCATCATGGAGATTGATGCCTACATGTGCTTAGTTTATGGAACTGTTCTGATTTGATCTGGCAGCCTGCTGTCTTTGAAACCATGAACTACCAACATGACTGAAACATATGACAAAGAAATAGAATATAAGGTGGTATGTTACTATTGCCACAACCTGACAAAGCCACATCATCATCCAGCAATGCAAAAGTCAGAATATCTTCCCAAGGAGTCCTAGTCCACCTAGGACTAACTTTAAAAGGTAGCATCACTGAATACAAGCAGGCTTCAAAGCAAATGGAAATGCAAACTTTCCTTCTTGCTAAGTAAAGATAAGGACCTACAGAAAGTATTCGCTGGTAGAAACTGCTTATAAGTATCTTGTTCAGAAGAACCCAAACCACAAAATTCTTGCACATCAAGGTTGCTACTTTATACCTGCTCAGGGAACAGTTTTGTGCAGTATCCCGAACAACTTCTGCATAGTTTTGCTAGAATATGTATCTACCATATTTTAAATATCTGCCAATGCTTTATTTTCCTGACTGTGACATCAATGAAAATGACACAGCCTTCTCAAAACCCCCACCAAATGCTTCCTGACATGGACCAGACAGAGATCAAAAGCCTTGAGTTACTTATTTACTAGCCCCACGTACAGAGACACACACACACACACACACACACAGACTTTGGCCAAACCCAAGTTTTTATGCCTCTGTGTTTACTCTGCTGTGCTATTTACACAGCACAATACAGTTCTTGGTGTGACCTGACTACTTTACTGCCAGTGTCTCTGCATTTTGCACAGGTATTTGTTGAAAAGCATATGACACCATGTTATCTCACAATGCTTTTGGAAAGTATCACAACGTCTACTCAAGCACACTTGAGCTGCCAGCAACAGCAATGGCAACAGAAAAGGAAATGGACTTCAGCCAAACAATTCACATCATAGGTAACATCCCAAACTTGTGAGTCTAGCAGTAGGATGATGAAACAAATATTAATGCAATTCCTATGGGTACAAAAACCAGACTGCCTCTTCTCTCCATGTCAGTTCCTCCAATCTGAAATTAATTTGAGTTACCCTACCATTAACACACCTGCATACAGAACCTAAACAGTGTTTTTGTAGTTTGCACTTTTGTATTATCCAATAACTAAAGAATCATTAAAGATAAAAGAATCCCTAAAAAAAAGATTTTCTTCCTCTAATGGTTTATAAATGCATCATTAAAGTGCAGACACATACACACTAATGAATTTCAAAAACTGCCTGGCGTCAGCACCAAGAACTATTAACTTATTCTTATGTACCCAATCTCTGCTCCATTCCTGTAACTGCTTTAACAGGTGACTGAAGTAGCTGTGGTATTTCCAAAACAGGGCAACATTTCCTAACTGTATCTGCATAGCAGTCTGTAAGCCTTTATACTTCTGGATTCAATACCATCTGAAAAATGCAACAAATTTATCTTACCTGGTAGAGGGCACTATGAGTGCTGCACAAGTATCTCTAACACCTCACTGGCACATCAGCTTATGGACACAGAAACTGCCCGTGACCAGCAATCTTAATTATGGCTTGCTTTACTTACCCTGCCTTTCTGTTGATGAATACTGACAGAACTTCAAAAAATATCTGTCAAGATTACATTGTGATGCATATGACTCCTGTATCTAGGACAGGCTTCATTTTTCCAGGGTAGATAATATGTAGACATTGTATTTAATGTGAATGATCCCAGCCAAATAACACATGCACTATAATCTACTTGAATGCTTCTAAGCCTGCAGGCTGTTTAACAGGCGATAACTCAGAAGGTAAAATTTTAGCTTTTCCACAGAAAACCTAGAGACTACTTTACTTCATCTGAACTGCACTGGGGCAGCTGTTAACTGCAAAAATAGGATTTTTTTAAGCTCTTAAAGGATGGGCAGAAGTGAAAGGCTGTAATCCTATTCTCATTGCAAGTGCATCTTCTCTGGAAGATGAATTTTAAATATAGAGTGAGACTGTTAATGTGGCATAATAACTGTCTTTACTCACTAGAATTCACACTTCTTTACATTTCTCCCAGCATGTCCAGATCTTTCTGACATGATGATCCCCAAAGTTCTACACAGTATTTGAGACTCTGTGTCTGTCACTGGGATCATGCAGAGAAGGGACCATTCTCCATGACGTGCTTCTGTATATACAGCCTGGAAGGGTATTAGCTACTTCTCTTATCACATTTCAAGTGCATGGCTATCATCCTGCTCCATGGGACTTTGGCAACTGACCTTTGGCCAAGTCTGTCAGCCTGTCTTAAGAACTGTTTTTCAGTAAATTCAATAAACAAGTGAATTTTTTGCCAAAGCCCTTCTAATCTTTACCTCTTTTAAAATCCTTATTTCATAAAGAGACAGTGCCTGTTTTTCTGAGAACACTCTTCTGTTCTTCCACTACAGAAAAAAGCAGAGCCTCGGATATGCACTCAGGGCTTGGGTTGTAGATGTCAACATTTCTTATGCCTCTGGAATATCTTCCAAAAAGGCTCAAAACCGGAAAGACAGTAAATACATGTGTGCCAGCAAACAACCAACCAACATTAATTTTGAATATACAGGCATAGATACAGATAGGTGAAATAACATGGAAAAACTAGACAGCTTCAGACTCCACTGATTCTACAGATCTAGAGATGCATTACTACCTAAAATTAAAACTCCAGATAATTCTAAGGGATTAACGATTATATGATATGATGTCAGACTTAATTTTTTTAGAAGTCTCCTTTATCACCTTGTATTTCTAGAAAATATACTGGAAATTATGAACAGGAGTAAAATAAAGAGATTTGAAATTTACTGCTTTTGAAATATATGGCTTTATGAATTTTCTTGGAGGGTTGAGGGTTAATCCCGTATTTTTCAAAACCAGTACTCATTAAGCTGTACCACACTTCCAGCAAAATTAATTTCTTGTATCTAGCATTGAAATTAATTGCAAAGTCTAAGAGCCTGGAGTGACTGCTGCACTGCAAATGACAGAACTGGAGAAACACAACAATCAATTTAATTCTGCTAAAACTAGGGTATATGAGTTGCTTAGTCTTTCATCCAAATCTGGCTTCTTTCCAATATGTTCTTATTCTTTTGTATTTTAAGAGAAACCCCACTTACCATGCCACTTACCATTCTGACCTCACACAGTGTCATTTCTTCCCCTTCCCATTAGTGCTTTAAGTTTTCGTTTCTAAAGTCTAAGTTTGCAATATCCATTTCCTGCTCCTCTCCTCCAAATCTATCCCATACTCTTCAGTTTGGCAACTGCCCCTGGCAAAATACTTTCTGCTCTTCATCTGATACTTTTCGAGGAACCTCTGTGATTTTCTTAGCCACATTTCAGTATCAGCACTACACTATTACCCTCCTTTGACACAGGCAACCATTCTCCTCTTCTGGAACAAGTCTCACCTGTTAACATCTGTGATTTATCCTTTTAATTCATTCATATATTTCTTCCATTTTTAAACCATACTTTCAAGGAAAATAACCTCCAATTATTCTGTTCTTGGACTCTCTGCCTTTCTTTTACAATTTTCATCCTGTTTAATTTCACCATACAAAAAATACCAATTCCATGCTGGCTGTGTTTCAGTTCCAGGTTTTACTCCTGCTCAGACAATAATCTGAATGAATCACTATTACTGAACTAATAGGCAGAAATCTTCATCTCCTCCAAATTCTCAACATGGTCTACCACGTTGAGATTCTGATGAATCACACTGAACATTATTCTACATTATTCAGGTCTGTAATATTTTTTGGGCATCTCCCTAGATTCTCTCTAATTTTAAGTAAGTCTTAAATTTTGCACACTTTCTTGGAATAAAAGGGCATCTACATTACCCATCTATTTCTGTGGCCTTGACAAACACAGAATGCAGTTGCAAAGATTATTTTTCTCTAATGGCCAACATCACATGTTAAAAGTGTAACAGGAGAAACCTAACCTTTTAAACATAATTTAAATCTCCACTAGTATAATAAAATCCTTTCAAAATAGATCACCATACTCGACTGAAAATTAGCACTGTAAGTAAAGTTCTCAGTTCTTTGTTAGCTGAATTTCAACATGGAACAAATATTTATGACACGGTTATAAATAGGATTTATAATGGAAATTTTGACACTGTGATAATACTCCCATGTGATAGACCCTACTTCATCTTGTCCTTGGCTGGACACCATGACAGACCAATATAGAAATTCACTGGAGCAGGCCAACAGTGTCCTGGAAGGAATGGTTCTTTTTCAGAGCAAATGAACAATTTTTAACAGGAGAAAGGGAGCACTCACTTCTTTCTCTCAGACTACACCTGTAACTAACACTCCCATAGTGCCAGATTAGATATGTACACCCAGGCTAGAATATGAAAAGTTATTTTGAGATAGCAACACAGCACTGAAGTTAGTGCAGGCTTCAACTAGTTTCATAGTCAGATCCTGCAGCCTTTACTAAGCTACCATGAATTTCATCTGGATGCAAATTAACTAGCTCACTACTTATGCAAGTCTGTGAAAATTATAGTGATTGTGACAGCTTTATCTTTCTACAGGAAACTGGTTCTCTGTTATTAGTTTTAAAAGTTTATTTGCTCAAAACTAATAAGGCATATTTTTTCCTCAGCAAATAATTTGATTATGTGACTCAAAAGTATCTTGGAGAGACTGAGAAAGCCTCCTGAATAATTAAGGCTATGCCTCTGCAAACTCTCTTTGCTTTGCCTTCTCCCAAGCAGGCTCTCCTGTCCCAGATGCATTGCAGGAACACTGAGGAGTGGGTTGAGCCAGCAGGTGTGTCAGGCAGTGCAACAGGACAGACTCCCAGCAAGCTGGATGGCCCTCACCCTGGGCAAGAGGAAAAATGTGGAAGGAAGGGTGGGGGCATCTGTACCCAGGACTTGCTGAGACAGGTGATAAATCTGGAAGTCATGCTGTGAAGACTGGTATGACATGACTTATAAAAAGAAAGGGGAGAACAAGAATAAAGCTTGAAATTGGCACTTTTTCTTTCAATGCACCTTCTTTCTTTGATTTCTGGGTACAACTGAAGTGCATTAGGATACATCTACAGGCTCTGCCTTCTCCAGAGTTCTGTAGAAAGAGGATAGAAGCAATAAATTGCAGAGAAAAAATGGCACAGCAAGAAACCCAGTAACAGATCTGTGAGGATGATGAAATCATATGTAGAATAAATTCAGAAAATGAACAGGCTCTTGTATGACTAAGAATAATGAAAGAGCTTCCGTATGCTTTAAGGCACAAACTGATGGAATGGCTGGTAACTTTAATCAGGCAAAATGCTCATTGTAATTGGCTTTTGAAATAAAACTATCTGGTCTGGCACACATGCATTTAGCCAGGACATTCCAGTTAATTAGCATCAGCCAGAAATCTCTCTTTCCTGTCCATATGGAGTTTGCATTTTGAGAACTCGAGGAGGTGGTGATGGCAGAAAAGAGGAAGATGGGAAGGATGTTTTTTTCCTTAAGCTACAGATATCTACCACCGGTCAAAAGAGAATGTAAACCATGGTTCCTCTTTAAGGCATTAGTGGCCATTACAAATTGCCCTGTAATAAACTTAAAATGCTTATTTCTGAAACTAGTAATGTTCAGCATGTTAATATTGAAGCTTTAACAGTAGCCAAATCTTATAGTAAAATATACTAGTAAACCTTGCCAAATTCTTACTCTTATCATTAGAAGTCTTTGCTCATATATTTCCCCTAAAGAAATTCTGTCCATCTCTAAACTTGGACAGCTTTAATTTATAAACTGCTCCTTGATTTCTCTCATGCCTTGTTTAGGAGGTCAAAGGCTGAATGAATTGTTTTGGTGACCCATGTATGTTCATCTGGCAGCTGGCTGGCCTGACAAATAATCTGCCAGAAAACAATTCAGATCTGAATTTCCAGACCTTAACTGCTCTGTGGTAAAGTGCCCAGACTGCTCTTACCCTGCAGCAAAGTAGTTGTACCCTTCTTTCATTTAATCAAATGTTATTCATTCAAACTGAATGAAAGAGCAGTATCCATTTGCTGCAGGATATATATGCACACAGAAAATTATGGCTTAGCTGTCTAATCTGTGCAAGTCCATACTTCAGTTTACCTCCTGATAGCGTGTTTACAAGACCACATCCTAAAGACAGTCTGAGAATTTAGAATGAATGTGTCAGTCAAAGCATCCACTAACCTTTTGCAAGACTAGAACAATACCCCCCCTTTTCACTGAGTATCAAAAACCTTTCTTTTCTGTTACACCTTTGATACAGTATTCCCATCAGTCATTTGTTCTTCTCTAAGTTCTACAAGAGACACAAAAAAGCACTTATTTTTTCTCTAAGTGAAGACAAATCTCAAACTGTCCCTGGATGACTCCCCTGAATGAGGCTATGACTCAGGTTTCATTTGTTTCCTGTCCTGGTGTGCTCTCTTTTGACACATCCACAAGTTTAGTGATGCCTGGAGAAAATAAACAGGTCCGAGCTGGGATTTCTCAGAATTTATTTCTTGATAAAAAGGCCAGAAAAGTACGGTCTCTAAAAAGAGTACAACATTTGTTAAATCTACAAAATGTAGAGCCTTGTGTGTAGGGCTCTGCAAAGACACACATCCTCCTAATTATTAATGACTAGCCAAATATCTGCTACAGCAAAAGTAGAAGCAGGGTCTTGCCTGAGAACAGCATGAACAAACTCAGGGAAAACAGCTCTCTGCGACCTTGTGAGTCCTTACACTATGGCTCTGGCCTTTTCAATCATACTTGGCTTTCCTTATATGCAAATACTAAGGCAATCAATCACTGGGAGAGCTGAATCTCAAGATTTCTATGGCACCTCATTATTATTCTTACCTGCTGGATGCTACTTTACTTCCTACTGCTTTGTTCTCCTCTGAGTCTCCTTTTAAACTACACTACAAAGGTAGAGCCTCTTGGCAGCTTCTGATGAATGCCTTAATGAACATAAAGGTGAAATATGAGAGAAAGGATTTGGGAAGTATGAACTGCCATGGTACAATGAATAATGAATATTCACTGTAATTATAATCTATGCGTAATATTAGGCTATATGCCCCAGAAAGTTGCTTTTTAAGAACCTGAAATTTAAGAGCTTTATGAAAAGGTTTTCAAATATTGAAATGGTTTTAGGCTACAAGTAATTAAGAGATCACTCATTAAGACAGAAAAGAATGCTTCTGTTATTTAGAGAGAGGTATTTGTATTTCACTTCTTTTTGTCTCTGTTTCAAGAGGCTTGTTGATATGCTACATATATTTACTGCTGATAGCATGCTTACCTACCCTACTAAACAGTTAAAGAAAGAAGAGAAAAATTACACTTTCTCATCATAATCTATTTTCAAGACTATTTGGTACAATGGAAAGGTTCACTTAACTATAGTTTCAGAGAATGAGAGAGAACACTTACTACACTTGCTAAAAGGTATCGACCTTTTAGCAGCACTTACAGATACTGTAAAAATAAAAAGCTCAAGCAACAAAAGAAAACCAAGAAGTTGCTATTAGGAAGCAATAACAGTTACCTTCTTTTCATTCAAATACATGAAAAAATGCTATTTGAAAAGCAGATATTTACTTCTGTTTGTGTGAGTAACTGTAAATACTTGGAAATAGTTATCTATTTTATTACCATAAATGACAAAAGCTAACAGTAACACTGTCCAGTTACTCTTGGTATGACTCTTGGGAAATGCTTAAACAAACAAGTATGTGTACAAGTGAGTGGGTTAACTGGTACCACACAGAAAAAGTGCATCTGAGAAAGGTACACATACACGGAGCCTGGAAAACATCTCAGGCATGGCAGTACTTGAAATCATCACAATGATTTGTGAACCTGCAGGAGTTTATTTGGGATAACTGAGATTTAGTTAACACCTTGGTATTTAAAAGTTGTTTGCATAATGGGAGGAGATTTTTTTTTTCAAATGTATAGAAATATGCTGTATTTAACTATCTTGGGAACAATTAGGGAATTCAAAATTTGGAGTCCAGAAAACATATTTATCTTTTGCTAGGAGCTAGCTAACCAAGAGATATTTCCACACAGAGAACAGAGTAAGTAAACTTTGAGAAATGCTTGGCTGTGTCATTGCACACATATCCAGCTTCACTTGAGGAAGAGATACAAACTCTCCTCTTTTGTAAATAGAATAAAAGTTTCAAATGAGAGGAAAATAAGATCCCACACCTTCTCTCCCATATCTCAGCTGATCTGTCAGCAATGATACTTCAATTCCTGTGGCAGGGAGTAAAAAGACACCTTGATCTGGTTGATTTCTTAGTGTCAAATTTCACACTGTCAGATGTTGGCATTTTCACTCAAGTACTCTAGTAATTGCTTTATTTGAAGGGTTTGGCAGCTTTTTAGTAGTTTCTTTCCAAATGCTTCAATTATTTGTGTGGCTACTTATAACTTCTTAACTTATGAATGGCAAGATGGTCTGCTGCTGTAAACTGGGATTTCTTCAGCTGGTGGAGAATGAAATAATGAAATAATGAAATAATGAAAAAGACTTGACTATGATAGCAGTAAATATGGGCCAATAATATAAATGCACAGGAGAGGTAGTACTGAGGTCATTCTCAACAGTGAAAAGTACATATTTATACTGTTTTAAAGCTAGTAAATTCTTACTACTGGAAATAGTTCTGTTGAGTTTTGCCAACAGTTCTAGACTGCCATGTTCAGAAAAGATGAATTTATATCAGGATGTGTACAAAGAAAGTCTGCAAGACTGGTAAAGGGAATGAAAATTCCAATCAGGTGAATAATCCTTGACTTAGGCACTAAATTAATACAAAAAGAGGTCCTCAATGCACCCAACCCCAAAACACATTCTCTCTCTACAACTAAATACTTTGGAATAAAGAAGAAATCAAGTATTCTCTAAGGTAACTGACAGTAAGGATTTAGTAACAAGTGACCACTTGAACTAAAAATTGAAGTAAATAGGTGTGTTATTAGAAAATGTTGCAGAATGCTGTTCTTTGCTTTTTTGGGTCATTATAGCCTGCATTCACTATATATGGGTGCATTTAAGTAAGTTTGTGTCTGAAACAAGGATGAGCAGAAAATGACAGTAAGTGAAAATGAATCTCAGAGCTATAATCTCTATTAGCATGCGAGTACAGGCAGATCCTTGAGAAGTAATAACAAGATATGACTCAACTCAATTTGACAGGTGAAAGAAAGGGCACACATGAAAAGACATTAAACTGGCAAATGGAGTTCCATTTCATCTATCCAATTTTAAACTAAAGAGCAGTACACAGAAATATGAACCTCATGGAAAGACAACAGAAAAACAATGCAAAACCAAGTTTGCTTCTTCCTGCAGCAACTTTCCAAAGCCCATGACAGATGAAAACGGGCTGCAATGCTGATGTAGGTGGGACAGAACTAATTCTATGCCACTGTGAATATAGAACTAATGTTCTACAGAGCACCCCAGGCATAACAGAGGAAGCTTCACTTGCAGGTTATGTATCTTTAATGGTAAAATATTCTCCAAAATTTAGACCTTCACTAACCAAGACTGTCAGGAATTCTACTGGACAGTAAAAAACCTATAGATCTTCCCACTAATAAACACATTATAGAATGAATCCAAATTTCTGTTGATTTATCATTGCTTAAGTCTTTGATACTGTCCTGAATAAACTATTAATCTGAGGCAAAGTTATATGCTTGACACTGACTTTTCAACACTCAACTGTTTTCATACAAAGAAATAGTCACCAAATTATTAAAAACAGAGAACAAAATCTCCTTGAACAATGTGCACTCCATGACATACACATGACTTACTTCTGTATAAAAGACAACATTCAAGATGGAATCAACACTTGAAGTTAACACAGAATGTCTTCACTGCTATAAAACAAATAGCCCCATAAAACCCCAATCTACAATTACCTGGTTGGTAGAAATTTGGTGAAAGTTCTCTGGCAACTGCTCTTGCAATATCACATTCCTGGCGAGCAGCCTGAGCAGCCTGATCCGCAGCATCAGCTTTAGCTCTTGCGTGTGCGGTTCTGTACAAAGCAGAAAAGAGTTTATATGCAGAGGATCTTGCAGCAGGTGCATCAAGCATGTGAGAGCAAAGAACCCCAGCTATCATACACTATCCTGTACAGGGCACTCTTAGACAAATTGTTGTGAGGAACTGCAAATCAGGGAAGTATTTCAGGATCAAATCACTTGATTCCTCTCAGCTTTTCAGTCCTATTCATCCTTGGATCATATTTATTTGCAGGAACACAATTTACAGCCCAAGCTTGTAATTAAAATTCCTAAAGAGAGGGAAAGAATAGTATCTGACAGAAACACAGGATTAGGGTTTATTTACATGTTACCAGAATGTGTACAGAAGTGCACAGAAGGTCAGACTGGCCACCGGACTGACTCCTAAACAGGGTTCTGGGAGTTCAGGACACATGGTGCTCAAAGGAACTGAGGAATGTTACCACCTTTACCACATTTCAAAGTTAATGCTGGGTCAGTGCTGGGTGCCATGTGGAAATTTCTGAAGGGCAATATTCAAGTATATTAGCCCAAAAAATAGGAAATGTTTTCCACAATCATGTTGGTAAGGAATAGCCTGGAAAATGTGTTTAACATTTCAATAGGCTTTTGTAGAAATGGGAACTTAACTGTCCTAAATTCTTGTAACTCTCTGAATTTCAAATCCAAAAACAGTCTGAAAAGGCAACTTTTCTGAAGTCAAGACAACAGTATGGAATACTTTGGTAAAGTAATCTGCACTCTGCTTCCTCTTTTTTCTTTTTGCTATTTCTCAAAAACCTCCAAGAACAGCTTCTGCAAAGGCCTCTGGTTCCAGACTGCAAACTGATAGTTGTGTTACTGCAGGTTTACATCATTGCATGTCCCATCTTCCCTCTCCACTTCATTTTCCAAACAGTCATCTGTTTAAAAATTCCTGATGGTAGTGATCTCTCTCTGTGCCTCTACAGCATTAGCACATAGCCTAGAGCTATGAAATGGCTGGTTAGAATAGAGGGGAAGATAAACATGGCAAACCAGCAGAATATTTTGAGGCTCTAAAGATATTAATAACATTTTTAAACCAAAACCATTAAATTTCGTGATCTCATCACTCTTCTCATAACATTCTAATAGAAAACTGACACAGAAGTAAGAAAAGACTTAGTTAACAGGACAACAGCATCAAATTTTATCCCATGTGCCTGGTAATAGCAATGAGTAGTAATTAAATAAATGAAAATTTCTAACAACTTCACTGTAAAAATTCAGTTTTATTTTCAAGACATAATGAAGGGTTCTCTGTGTTTTAGATAAAAGAAGAATTAAACGTTAGCATTAACCAGAATGAGCATTGAGAGATTAACAGTACGGCAGACTTTGCATTTCTAAAAGGATGTTTAATCCCATAGGGTACTAGTACAAACACAGACATAAAAAAAACCACATAGACAGTTTCATCTGTGGTGCCTGGAGAAGATTTATTTAAGTTACATCCTCCCTAAAATGTGTGTGGGGATAAATGTTGGATGTTCTTTCAAAGCTTAGCTTGTCATAATTTACTGGATAAATATTATCTTATGCTACCTTCTTGAAGATCCCCCTAGGTCTGTGAGAAAAAAGATAATGAGCAAATGAATTGTAACACCTTTGCTCTGTACTCAGGATGGGGGAAAGAAACTGTTAATAAAAACAAATACACTGTATAATCCAATATGTGTTCTGTGCAGTTCATGAATGGGTGCATGGTATGTGCCTGCTTAGTAACAGTAATCAAACCCGTTCTTTCTCTAGAATCATTATTTTCAATTAGATGAGCTATTCTTAGCTCCTGCATAATTATGTCTATGTAGCATAAACCTAATGAAGCAGTCCTAGCACTGGGACATTGTTTTGTGAGACAATAATGTAGTCTGCTCATAGATAAACTAGACACTGGTCATCTTTTTGTGATGAAAGAACAACCAGACGACTCCCATATAAAAATAGTCTAATACTATTGCTACTGCTAAGACAGACATTTAAAAGCTAATATACCAATCAACCAGCACCAGTAAAACATACTGCCAGGATAATACATTTATTTATTTATTGATATGAATTTTCTATATTGTTATATACAGGAAGCAAAACAGACATTCTGATGAAAAGTACAGTATCAATTAGTTAAGGAATTAAGTGGTGACATGAGTAAGAAGCCAGTGTAACTTTGTCACATGAGGCTGGGCAGAGCAGGTCACAACAGGAGGAAGCCAAAGGAACAGAAGGTAAATGAGCACAGCTTTCCTTGGCTGCCTTATCTCACACCTCTTTTTTCAACTCACACTTCCTGCTATTCTGCCCCTTTTGTACTCCCAGTGAGGAGCTCCAGCAGAGCAGAACAGGAGTGAGCACTGCCAAGGCATGTCCCAGCAGTGACACACGAGAGCAGAGCTCAGTGCTGAGGCCAGCACCGCAGGGCAAGGCACAAGAACATGTTTATGCTCCAGACTGAAGAGTGTGCACATGGCTGTGCTGAGACACCTTCCTGACAGCCTCCTCACCGCTCATGAGTGGTGACAAAAGTGACAAGAAACAGGAAAGTGGCAGAGCTGATCCTCCTGCACAGAAGAGGAGCTCCGTGCCCTGCCCCAAATGCAGGCTCTTCGCTCCGTGCAATTGTTTGCTATTTATCACCTTGGCATTTGGCTGCTTCTCTGGCTAACTTCAGCAATGTGTTTTATCATCTCCATTTGCAACTGCATACTTAGATAAAATTTAACTTCTTGCATGCTTAATTCTAAGTGTCAGACTCAAATAATTGTTCTGTTGCTATTTATTTCCCTGGTTTTTTTTTTATTCTGACCTCCACATTTGATCTGCCTGTATGTTTTCCAGATGACTTGCTTACAATTATTGCTGCTTGATATTACATTTTGTCTGTACTTGTTTTATTCTGCCTTGAACTGACCTGCACACTATCAGACTAGTATTATCAGAAACTATGGAGAAATATTTTAGTTTTGAATGACAATGTTTGTAAAGAAGAACTATCCAAGCAGAAATAGAATCCATTTGCTCCATTTATGCTTCCTACAGTTTTGGAAAAGTTTCTTTACCTTTCATTTTGGGGGTAAACAAGTTTTGTTTGCTCTCAGCAATTATTCATAGAAATTTAAGTCTATGATATATCACGTCAAAATGACCCACAACTGAAGGACCACTACCTACTTGAGAGCTGGTTTTTTCCTCCAGGGAACTCTATGTCCTTTGCTATGACAAGAGATCTTTATGAGAACTCTTGAAAGCAAAACTCAAAAAAAAAAAAAGGTCTCCTTTCCTATCCCCAGCCAAGAAAAAGACTGCGGTAGGTTTTTTTCCAAGAAGGATTGAGCTCATGTTTCAGCAGCAAAATAGAAATTATGCACGAAAGAAGGCAGCAATCCACAGACTGCAAAATAGTACAGAAAGATAAGTAACCTGCTTTGCAATGCTGCATTCTAATTCAGAGCAAAGGACCTTTAAGGATTTTTTATATAAAGTGAATAGGTGGCTCTTTGTAAAAAATTATTTCTCAGCAACTGTACTACCTAATACATACTAGTAACTTTCTAATTACTGTGTGGTTATATGTGCATTTCTCCTGGAAAGTATCAGGAATATCATTAATATTCAACATGATGTGACAAACACATGCTTGAAAGCTTTCAAATGAATACAAAAATAAAGTATTTGCCAAAATCAATTAATATTTAGAGGGACAATCTAACACCTCACTAATGAATGCACAGAGATGGTAAATTTAACAGAGACAGGGGCTTCAAATTAAGTTGTATCTGTAGCAGGAATTAAACTGTACTTACATTAAAAAGGAATTTGTAGCTATAGCTCATGGGGAGTCCTGGTACCACATGGCATCACGTGGAGTCCCTGTAGATACCTGGTAGATACCAATATATCTGACACCTGGTAGGTACCAGACACAGATAGCACCAGTCTCTGTGATCAGTGAGTGAGGGCTCAGGGACCAATGCCTGGCTGAAAACCTGAGACACTGCATACCAGGGTCTGATTTTTAGAGCAGCCTAAGTTTTTCTAGACTGTGGGACAACTGGTATCACCACGGATGTCTTTCTTTTCTGTGTTTCACTGGGTAGGTAAACAGGAACACATCATATTAACTACACTCAAAAATTATAAACACAGAGCCAGAGGCTTCTTACAAGCAATACTATGGTCAGATTTCTATCTATTCATGTATGAAAAATAACTTGAAGGAGGAGTGCTGAGGTTTGAAGAGCTTAAACATTATCTCCCCTTCTGCAGCAACAATGCTTATATATAATGCCATGTGCCTGGAATGCATTATGTAATGTTTATCTAAATTTAAAACCCATTTAGAACTGTCCATTACCCTCCAGATTATTTTGTATTTCCATGGTATCCTTCAACGCACTTGTAACGCTGCCTCATTCAGAGTCAACTAAAAATGTAAGCAGCATATGTTTACTTTGTTTCTTTCTTCAGATTTTATTAAACACAGTGAATCCAGCATAAAGCTTTCCAGGAGCTTGCTTTCTCTTTCCTAAAATTGTAAAAATAATTCTGCTTTCCATTTGCCAAGTATATGACACACAATTATGCTCCTATCACATTATCCTAAACTAATAATATTTACAATGTTAAATTAACAGATTTCTGTATTGTAAGAATAAAAATATCAGTAATGGCCAAACCTACATGAAGTTCTCAAGAGATATTTTTTATTAATGACAGGTATCAGGTTTATCTGTGTAACATTATATATTGTGTATGTAATGTTGCCAATTACCATCCTTCTTGAACCTGGAATTCTCTAAAAAGAATCCTACCTTCCTAAATTCTAAAATGCAGTGATTGTTCTAGGAAACAGAGAGTATTTTCTTGGGGCTTTTTCCCAAGTATAAAACTTTCTAACATCTTCACATTTGTTTCTATCTGTCAGAGAAAAACTTTACAATCTGCAAAATCAAGTGTTGGTAAAATTGGTACAGAGATCTATAGCATTTCCAGGTAAAATGAACCGGAGAGAAAGACTTCGAGGGAAGTTCTTTGCTAGATGAATTTTTTCCTTGCCCCCATTTTATTTCTATATTCTCCTCATATTATATATCAGGAATGAAGGCTTAATATAAATAGAACATCTATGCATTTTTTAACATTGCAAGTGAGAGACTGGCATTTATCAAGTGCTGTAGTCATTCTTAGCTTCTTTCAGTGATAATACTGGGTGAAAACCAATATTCTGCTATGGCAGAATTAAAAATACATACTTGCATGACTGTGTAGAGCTACCTAAGAGCTCCTGGCTTCATAACGCTCAGCAACTCATTGCTGTGATAGCTTAGAAGTGAGGGTAGGTCACTTGCTGAATACCAGCAAGAAATGGGGGTGTCTGGGAGAAACTGAAAGAGGAAAAAGACTGACTAATAGATAATGCAATACAAGAGCTTCACGTCAGTAAGTAATTTAAAGCAATCCTAAACTCCAGATTGAATTTACAAAATGAGATATATGCCCTCAGCAAACTTTACTTTATCAATCTCCTTTGAGCTTTACTGATTTTTAATCTCAACCAGCCACTGCTTCTTTATGAAGTGAATTCAGTCACTAACTGGACTAGCTTGGTACTACCAATGAAGTCTGATGTAGTAAATCATGAGCAGGTCTATTATGCAAACACTGCTGGTACATCAATCTGTATCACCTTACCTAATGGATTTTGCTGCTTAAAACTCCTCCTTCCCAGCCTAAATAAATTTCTCTATTTTTCAGTCCTTACTCAGAGGAACTTCAAAAATACTAACCTTTAGTTAGTAATGCCTGAAGAACTGAGGAAATTCCTTACACTTGGCAAGCAGCCGACTTGTTCTCAGTACTTGAAAACATAACCTGGGGCTAATGACTGGTAAACTAGATGTCAGTTTTAGGCATAAATAACAGCATAAATAAATTTGGTCTATGTCCACAGAGATTTATAGGCTAACAGTGTATTGTGCCAGACATCATACTTCAACAAAGTGTTTTGCCAAACACTTCATATACATGTAAATATTATGGGTCCTATACCTTATCTTGTTTGCCTTGATTTAACATACTTGGACTAATTTTTTTTAAGTTTTCTGATTTTCTACCCTATGGCAATGTATTCAAACAATGGCATAGATTACATGCAATTAGTGAAGTACATCAGAATAGATTAAAAGCTAACTGTGACACATTTCAAAGCTTAATGCAGAAAACATCAAAGAAAACGTGCTTTTTACCTTAGGAGTTAGTTTCTTGTTCCAGAATTATTTAATATTTCACTTTTAGAATGTTTCAATACAAGCTAAAACATGTTGTGGTAGAGCTGGCAAGTTACACAACTTCTGACTTCTGAAAAACCCTCAAGACAATTTACTGTAACCTAAAGTTACTGTAATCTACAGTTTACTGCAACATGAAGTTCAATCATAGCAGCTCCAAACCTCACTGTGTTTAAGTGTACCAAAACAAACCACTGGGAAACAAAAATCTAGCCAGTATTGGAGAAGGTCATGGAAAGCAGCACAAAAGCAGATGACACCCTGCTGGCTGGTCCCACACTGCTGCAAAAGGAAGTGTTAATGTACACTTGATACATTTAGAGACAAAAATCGAGTATAAATCAAGGAATTTGTTTTTGCTGTACTGCATAATCCAGCACCCATAAAACCACTAAGGGAACAATGCCCAGCTCATCCACATCCCAAGAAGGAAAAAGTAATGTCAGGACCACATAATAACTGTGGATCTAAAAAGACAAGCTTTTTGACTTATACTTCTTGATCCTCCTATCTACTCATCATTGAAAAAAAAAACCACTGAGAAGCCACTTAGCAAGGTGTACAGCCAGGTATCTGACAGTGGAATAAGGGGAAGACATAATGGGGAAGGAAAGTGCTTCAGATAAAGACATAACTGCTCCCATGGTTAGAAGCTGAATTTGGCAGTCAACCTTGAAATCTTTTGGGTGTATTTTAGAGAGAAAACGATGGATATTTCCAAGCCTTTGCAATGATATTAGGCACTGTAATAAAAGTGCTCTTTAATCCATTTTCTGAGAAAAGAATTACACAGATTTTTGTTTACAGGAAGTGAGATTAGTTGATTTGGGGACTGTTTACATTAGGTATTTCACACAGCTGACATAAGGGTTCTAATCAGCTCCTTGGAGACACCCATCTTACTCCATTAAAGTAAGAAACTTTTTCAGTTTGGACCTCTGAACTGTACAAATGTCAGACTCCTGCAGTGGTCAGCATGTTTGTAGGCATATTTACACGTGCCCTGCTGTGCCTATAAATATGGCAAACATCAATCTATGTGCTTGCTGAGGAATCAGCTGCCTTCTTATGCCAATATTTAGAACATATTTGTATTCTCCTTCAGACCTTTAGGGTCCATATCAATAAACCCAGAACAGCTCAGCAACTCAAGGTACTCACTTCTGTAATACTAGTCACATATAAACAGTGGTTCAGAAAGATTTTTTAGGTGAATGAAGGACAGCAGCCTCAAAAGAATGTATTTCTGAAAATCCACTTTCAACAATTGACATAAATTAGTTCAATCTTCCTAGTCTGTCTTTCAGGCCCTCACTCTTGGTCACATGTTTGGAAAAAGACTCACATGCAGATGTCTGAATTTACAAAGTTGTTTTGAATTGCTGTTAGCATCACTAGAGAGGCTGCTTTACGTGGCACTCTCTTTAACTTCAGGTGTCCCACTAGCCTAGCATTATTTATATGCACACCAGATACTCTGCTGCTGTAAAAAGGAGATGGCTCTTCATGTGATGGTACTTAAATTACTCTGTCAGTAGTTTGAATGAATGAGTTTTGCTTTCATATTGATTTACCTGACCATAGCACTGGCACAGAAATCATAGAATCATTTAGGCTGGAAAACACATTTAAGACCATCAACTCCAACCATTAACCAAGGACTTCCAAATTTGCTACTAAACCACATCTCTGAGTGCCCCACATCCAGAAGTCTTTTAAATACCACCAGGGATGTGACTCAGCCACATCCCTGAGCAGCCTCTTCCAATGGTTGGCAACCTTTAGGTGAAAGAATTCTTCCTAGTATCTAATCTACACCTCCCTGTCATAGCCTGAGGTTGTTTCCTCTTGTCTTACTGCTTGTTACCTGTGAGAAAAGACTGACACCCACCTCACTATATATTACAGATGGCACAGTCCTCAATTTCATCAAGATCAGCACCATTCCTTCAAGCAGAATGCAAGTCTTCCTGTGGGAAAATTTACACTTTGGACAAAATACACTTTTGTGTACTATGCTCATTGGGGGTTTTCCCCCATTTTTGCCAATGGTGAGTCATTGACAGTATTTTTTTTTTTTTGTCACATAGATCTTGATGTGTATTTCTCTATCTTACTTTATAGGACAGACTGTATTATTATTCTATTTTACTACCAAGCCTCCTTAGTGAGCAGTATTTTCTTCCAGTTCCCTGACCCCCTAATATTAATTCCTGCAGACAGGAAGGGACTATTTTTTGAAAGGGATAAGGGAATAGCTGCACACAATTTGCTGTTTCCAATCACTAAAGCAAATTATATTGTTTGGCTGAAGAGAGTTTCTGAATCTAACTGGAAGCATGAAAAAAGATAACCACTTGAGCTTCAGCTGCTCCTGATGACATGGTTAAGTGAAGAAAAACAAAAAGGAGATAAATATGTTTCTCCTCCCTTCATCACAGCATACAAGCTTCATGAAAAGAAGAAGTTAATGTAATAATGATTCTGCACAGTAAAGGCAATTCTACTCAAGGAAATAGGAATGCATGGACCACTGTGATCACTTGCTTAGATAATTTTTAAGGTATGTTTAGTGCATTGCACTTCCCCCCACCATAGATTGATTTTTTTTTTTTAACTGTTCTCCATCTGGGACAAATAAAATAAAATGTTAAGTATGATGACTGCTATCATCAGTACCAATACCTGGAAGCTGTTCTACACTCTAAAGTATAAGAAAGCAGTAACATTGGTCCAAGGATACAACTAGATCAAAAATAAGAAAAGCTTGCAAGAGGAGATTGGGATTTTCTTTTGTATACAAACTGACTGTTTTTTTCCTTTCAAAACATTATGGTTTTTCAGTGTTCTACTGATTGTTACCACTATAAATTACTTTAAAAAAATCAGAAAATATGATATCAAATATCATTATTTAGACATTTTTTTTGTTAGAATAGTTCTCATTAGAAAACCTTTGGAAGCTCTATTAATCAGTAAACTTAGAAAAACTATGTCAGATGTCATCCATTACAATGTCTGTATTCTTTAATCTCTCCCTTATACAGAGTTGATGCGTTCTTTTTTTTACATTTTTTTTAAATTTCAAGGAAAAATAAGTCCACAGTGTTAGAGATATTTTAGCAAAGAATACCAAAGCTTTTGGAGAGTAGCATGTGTAATATAAGACCAACAGACCAACATCTGATCTCTCTGAAAATTAAAAAATATGTAACTTGCAACACACTTGTTGCATGAAAACTACATTCCCAGAAATGAGAGGGAAAATGTGAAAAATTAGTCAAAATTCTGTGGGGTTTACTGGCTTCAAGAAGTGCACAATAAACTCCCCAATCATGAGTACTTCTAGGAGCATGCTTCATGCTTCTTCTAAGTGACTTTGGCAGTCTGTACTTATTATATTGCAATTTTAGTACATGCTTAGTGTCTTAGTGCTTATTTGGTTTTCTCCCTTACAAAAGCTTCAGCACACACATTTGCTTACATTTTCTCAAAATAAAGCAATATTATGAAATTAAAATCTTCATAACAAATGAGAACAGAAAGGATAGACTGACCACAGAAAAAACATAGAAGAGCTTCGTGCATTGCGCAAAATTGTCTAGAAAATAATACAAAACGAAAATACTGCCTAGAACATAGTTATGAACAAAATAAATTTTTATGAGATATAACAGTGGCATTTATGCACTTGTAACTAAAAAAAAAAAAAGTGGTGTAATGAAACTATTAAATGACAAACATATTGCCATGAATTCAAATAATCTGTGGCAATGTTACAGTTTTTTTTTTTTTTTAACAGCTTTTAAAAATCTTTGGGCATTAAAATCTAGTGTAAAACTCTCAGCCTTTTAAAGGCATTAACTGTGTTTAAATTTACTTTCTTGTGTCCTTAGCAATCTAAGAGCCAAAACTAAATTGGGCTTATCTTTCTTCGCATGGTTCGTTTCTGTTCCCTGATTAGGTGCCAGATGTCCAGAAGAAAAGCATTGATAGAAAAATGTCTAGCAAACCACTCTGGAATAAGTTCTTCCTTTTTCAGTTATTTAAAGATAACTGTAACAAAATTCACAGGAATATGTGAATAACAGAAAGCACACATATATTACAATTGAGCAGCTTAATTAAAAAGGGCCTAAGCTCTCCATGAAAGACAAGTACTCAAGTGTAGGGATGGTTGTAAGTAATTTGCCTTTTCTCCAGGCTAACAGATATGAATCAGGCTGTTCACATTATATATTAAACATCAAGAAACCAAACAGGTTAAACAAGCAGAGGAAAGCCTTTGATGATCCTTCCATCAGTAAACATGCAATTCCTCTTAACTCAAGAGCGCTGCAGATTGAAAATAACACCAGATCATTTCAGACACAGGGCAGCTGACAGCTATTTCACAGGTTTTGCTATCTCCAGCATGAAGGAAATGCAAAACCTGAGTTTATGACAAATGCAGTTAACAGCTTTAAAATAATCTTCTCTCATATACATATCCCCCTCCAACAAACATCTATGCATATGTTTACACTCTGTAGTTATCCATAATGCTGCCAATATAGCTTTGAATAAACAGCCACCATGCATGTCCTATCAGCTACCAGAAAAATTAAAAACCCAGGAATGTTGCTCTGTTCTGGTTCACATAGGGCTGATGATCTTGCCTACAGGTCCAGAAGGCTTTTGTGGCATCCAGAGACTGCTGAGAGTTCACAGCAGCTTATTTGTTCCTGCTTAGAGCAGTCCTTGACTTCTTTGTTCAGCTGAAGTCATGCAGATCTACACAGTAAAGTTGAGGATTTGTTGTTGTATTACATATTTAGCAGTAACCATTCATGAGAGCAACAACTTACTGCAGACTTATGAAAGTCTACTGTTTTAGACCCTCTGAACAGAGCTGGTCATGGTCTATTTGCTCCTTTGCTCCTTTTTTTTTTTTCTTTTCCTTCTTACCACAGGCCTTGTCTGGAGCCCTGACATTTTATTCCAGCCTCCTCTGAAAAGCAAGCTCTTACTTCTCTGAGTCACTAATAGCAGAATTTTAGTGTAAACACTACTGCATGCCATGAAAAAGAAAGCAAATCCCAAAATAATCAGTCCTAATATCTCTTTGACCTCTCTTCACACAAACACAGACTTATCAGACTTTCCAAGACTATCTAAAGATTGATGGGTTTCACTGACACAACTGTGACACTGGAGCAGCTTCAGTAAGACAAGAATCTTCTATCAGGCAATACCATGTGCTCCCTGTCCCACCAAAAAGCTGTTCCTACTGAGGCCCAATCTTGAGATCAGGATTGGCAAGCAATTCCTGAGCCTCAAACACAAGTCTCTTAGTAAAGCCACCTTTCTAAACTGCAGGTATTTGAGCTTTTAAGAGCATCAGAGAAGGGCCACATGTTGCTCCCTTTTGCACAGCAGGGCCACCAAGGCTTGCCAAAAGCACCAGACCTGCTCTATCTGCACTGAATAGTGGTGCTGTACACACATGGCAGTGTTTCCCAAAAGTTCTGCCCATGGCTAAATACACACCCATCTAAGTCCTGCACTTGTTGTGTCTTCAATAAATAACAGTACAGCAGTAAGTGCTGCTACTACAGCAATTCATGCTGCTGACAGCCAGTGGTAACTGCAAGGGTCTGAACACCAGGGAGTGACAGGAAAATATTTGCACCTGCTACTTTTCTTGAGGACATTAAAGGAGCCTCACCATGTCAAGGGCATGTATCTTGGCAGGGAAAGGGCTGATAAATCCTAGGAAAGCAGTGTCCTGGAATAACCCTGTGGGCTGGATGAATTATCCTAGGATCACAGAATCATAGAGTGGTTTGGGTTGGAAGAGACCTTAAAAATCAACCAGCTTCAACCCCCTGCCATGGCCAGGGTCACCTTCCACCAGACCAGGCTCCTCAAAGCCCCATCCAGCCTCACCTTGGACACTTCCAGGGATGGGGCATCCATAACTTCTCTGAGCCACCTGTTCCATCATCTGACCACCCTCACAGTCAAGAATTTCTTTTAAATACATAATCTGAATCTACCCCAAACCTACCCTACATAAACCTTCTATTTGAAACCCTCTGTCTTATCACTACACTCACTGGTAAAATGTTCCTCCCCACCTTTCCTGTAGGCCCCTTCTGGGTACTGGAAATCTGCTTTAAGATTTTCCTGGACCTTTGTTGTCCCTGGGTTAAATCACCAAAACAACAACTTATTTTGTCAGGTCGTACACCAAGATGGTCCTTCCTAGAGCCTGTACTGATCCACCTTCACCTGAATATATATCTTGTTTTATGAATCCCAGGGGGAAATATAAAGGTCATCAACTGGGAAGGCTTCAGTCATGCCTCAGATCTTCTGCTGAAGCCTGCATTGCTGGGGGCTTAAAGGAGGAATGGAGGACATACTTTAAGAGCCACTGGAAGGGCAGGGAAAATGAACACATGCTTTCTTGGAGAATTTGATAATTCAGTATGATCAGTGGAAGGTATATCAGAGATTAACTAATTTTATGTAATTAGCAAAATAATAACAGTAATAAAAATTTCTCCCTCAACAATTGCAGAATTCCAGCTAGATCTACTGATGCAGTGCATGTCTACTGAACATGGAATGTGACCTCATGTTATGCTTAGCTGACACTATTGAACAAAATGTGAGGGTGTGTTCCACGTAGCAGTCTTGCTGCTCTGGCACGAGCATGCTCCAGCAGCAAGTGGATGCACATGGAATATAATTCTCTCATTGGAAAGGTGAAACCATTTTTTAACAAGGAGAGACTTACTCTGCAATCTTGTTAAATAAGTAAATAAATAACATTTTCACTCTCTGTGAGATAGATGTGCAGTGGAAGTCCTCCTGAAATGAACCAAACTTTAGCTACAAACTCCAGTGCTTAGAACACTTGCTGAACTACTGCAATGGGTTAGTTTGCCAGCAGTTATGAAGAGATCCTTCAGCAGAGGCAAAAATTTGCTTTTGGCAGTTTCTTTTTCTACCTCTTATGCAAGTATGCAGCTACAAAATCTTGCAAACTACTTTTTCTTTAATGATAGACATTTCTACTAGCAGCACCCTAGTTTCAGTATTCAAATACTGAGAAAATATGATAAAAATGGCCTCTCTTTAAAGGGTCAGTATGGGAGCTAGATTTCTACCTGACAATCAAGCCTGGCTTTCCACAGAATGGGCAGACATACAAAGAAAGCTTTTAGGACTTCTTAGGCATAGGATCTTCATGTACTTTGATCAGAGTTTATACGTGCAGAAACTCAACCTTTCTCTAAGTTTGTTAGGAAAGCCCTCACTGCAGAGAAAAACAGTATCTTTTATTCACTTTTAAAAGATTTGAATAACAATTCAAATGGCAGTGCTGTTCAACTCTGTAATATCTGGACAGAAAACATACAGGTTACACTGTATCATGTATCACTGCACTGTATTTCTCTCTTATCACCTGGCTGACTGGGCAAAACCAGAAGTGAGTTTCTTATTTGAAACACATTACAGGTCTTATCGAGAGTTTGAGCATCATGGGAAAGATCTAGATGCAGCATCCTTTATTGATAATTTCAGATATATCCTGCACTACCTCTGTAAAAATGCCAGAAAAAAAGCATTAATCTTACACTTTCAACATGGTATGATAAAATTAGGCATTACCAGCCTACAAGTGAGACCGCATAGGGAGAACTTTGGATTTTTTTTTGGAGAGGAAAGAAATTATCTTTCTTATCTACCTTGAGAAAAGACAGATTCCAGTGCCAAGAAAGCAGGACCCTCATCTAGAGATCTTATGTGAAACAAAAGGGTCAATTTTGTTTGAGAAAGACTTCACAGAGAAAAAAGAAGTCTTTGGAGTAGGAAAAGAAAACTGGTTTTAGCACAGAAAATTGAAACTGAATGGATTAGTCAGGAAAAATGGCATTTAAAGACCCAGCCATATGAGATCCTAACAATTAGTCTTGAGGGAACAGGGCAAGATGGGGTCTGAGAGCCTGTATTTTCTAGTGTTGGTTAAAGAGTCACATGATTTTTTGTTCAATCTATCAGGTTACCCCAGAAACAAGAATAGAGCCAAAGAACATGGAAAGCTGACTCCCACAGCAGCAGCACAGAAACATTTGTAATAATGTTTGCAATGCTGGGACAATTGTTTTGCTAACTATACAGTCCAGCTTAGGGAATGTGTGTTGCTCCTCCACTGCCCAGGGTGAGAGATCCCAGTTCTTTCAGTGAGTCCACAGTACCAAATCTCCACGCTCTAAAAAGGTCTCACTTCCTCCTGAGCACCTGAAGCTACACAGTTTTATGAAAAATGGTCAGGATATCCAATGTGTCCATGTCTTCCTGCAAAGGTACTTGGCTAATGCTGGACCTGCTGTTTTACCAAAACTGAGCTCTCTTCTGCCATGTGAACAAGGTGTCTTCCCACCCTACATGAAATGGTGATTTCTTGCCTGCAAGACTAAGCAGTCAGCCAAAGAGCTGTAGCAAAGCTGAAGTACAGTTTCCACACAGAAAGGTCAAGTTATTTGGGGTCCTTGTTCTTAGAGGCCTCTGCTTGTCAGAATGCCTTTAACACCACTTAGGAGGCTCAACTGGAGTCACTCTAAAATATTCAAGCTCTTTTTTATTGCCTTGCTCTACAAATTTCATCTCTTTGGCTCATGCCTACTACACTGTTTTCACTGAATCTAGCAGTCACCCATTAGTATGGAGATAACCCTGCATGAATAAGAAGTTTAAATGACTTCCCTGATGCTAACTGTCCATGTATGCCTCAGTCTTCTGAATCTCCACCCTCATTAACGATGTGTCACGAGACCCAATTCTTCTACACACACATTCCTCAATGGTAAAGCCCTCAGAGGATGACAGGGTAAGACAGTTGTCTCTCATTGGTGCAGACCAATTCTTAAAAGACAGTGGAAAAAGTGAAACAGCAGTTGACAGCTAAATTGCCCACTTTCAATCAATCCTGAGAAACACTCACAAGACACTCTTACAAGGTGCCAAATAAGCTGGGGTTGGGTAGAAAACTCAGCACAGGGGAAGAGTTCCTGTTCAGTGGGGAGGGCAAAGCCCAGAGAACCAAACCTCTTGTATATATATAAAGTGCACTTGGTACTACAATTTTTATTTGGGCTAGCTGCTGTCTCCAATTCAGTGATGGACCAGATTAAGTGGATCTGTCTCCTGTAACTGGGATCAATGATGAGTTACCCATGCTGCAGTAACTATGGCTACTGATGTCCGTGCTGGAAGCATCAGTGGTACTGTCATCCTGAAATTTTTGTACCTCAGCAGGGTGTAAGGGCATCAGTAGGTTGCTAACTCTTTATTATTCTGTGACATTTTGCTCTGGCAGTTGGGTATTAGTCCTCTCAGTGGTGTACTTAATGGACAGTAATTGCTTGCAATCGAAATGCTGGAGCTTGCTTAGGGTTTGATGAGGCCATGAGCTGCTGCAGAAGACAGTTTCAGCCATCAACCTCACATTCTGTGAATTACAGCAGATAAGGGCAGACATACAGAACATCTGAACATGCAGTTTCCCTAGCAGAAGAACTGTTGACCTTTTATTGTGCAGGAAGTGTATGTAAATTGAAAGGCAGACTAAATTTAAAGTTTATGATTATCTAACTGGGGGCATTTGAATCAGGGAATAATAGATCAGGGCAGAGTCATGATTCTGTATGTTCTGGAAGGTTTTGGGAACCTTTGGGTTGATAACAAGCATTTTCAATATCCATCACATTTTCTCACAGTGAGAGGGAAATAAGGCCCCTTCTATGCTATCCCTCTACTTGGAAGCTTTACACATCTTGTACTTAGCTATTCTGCATGGAACTACAACAGGGCTAAGATGGATGTAGGTTCAGAAAATCAGCAGCTATTCAAAGCCAACTGACAGCTCCCACTGTCTGACCTGGCTGAGGTGTGTATGTGCCTACAGTGACACACACCTGAAGAAGAAGTGCCATCTGGTGAGACTGGAGCAGGATGTACTGCAGTATTTCTACTGTGTGAATGAGATTTTTGCCAGAGTATGTCAGAGCTGAATTTAGCCCTGTTGGAGA
This sequence comes from Agelaius phoeniceus, assembly GCF_051311805.1. Classification (NCBI taxonomy): domain Eukaryota; kingdom Metazoa; phylum Chordata; class Aves; order Passeriformes; family Icteridae; genus Agelaius; species Agelaius phoeniceus. The sequence continues at coordinate 122,453,775 of NC_135265.1, forward strand.
TGGGATAATTAAGCAAAGAAGAGTCCACCTCCAGCTAATTACTTTTCCTCCTACAGTATATCTGAATTAAAGAGTATGAATTACATCTAACACAAGCTTTAGAAACTTTGAAAAAGCAAACTTTGGAATCCAGAAACTTAAATACCCTTACTTTTTAATTTTTTTAAAGAGATATTTGGTATCCACCTGTCCTTGAACTAAACTGAAGTAAAAAAAGTATGTCATTTGGATCAATTAATATGGCATAATGCCTAATAATCAGTACTAATGCTACCCTTCTACTCCCTTGAGTGGTCTTCTTTCCTACACCTGAAAATTATTTCAGAATAAGGTTTGTTTTCATTGTAAAACGTAACAATTAGTTTGAGCAAATCATGAAGCCAACTGCCTTCTCTGCATCAAGCATTTTCAAAACACACTAGGAAAAGGCACTGTTATTCTGAAAGTGCATGAATGAACTATACATAGTTATTCCAGAGTATTTTATATATAGGAAATTTTACACAGCTAAAAAATAATTTAGTAAGGAAAACAATCTCTGCATTGGTGTTGTCTGCTGATTTACTGACTCCAAATCACATTTCTTTTTTTTTAATAAGACACTTTTTTCTTTCCCTTATTATAATGTTTTTTGTATGGAAAAAATAATGTTTCTCTCTTGTAATTTTCTGTGATGAAAGGCTGTGGAACACAGAAGCAGTACCACTCATTTCAGATAAAAATATTTAGGAAAGATCTGACAATTTTTCTCTCTGTTATCCTTCAGACGATGTTTTTTCAGAGTGCTTAAAAGGAACAAAGCATATGTTGTTTAAGCAAGTTCCCTGAACAATGCTATTTGCCTCTTAACAGTGTCAGGCTTGTGTCAGAGATCAGAAATGCTAAAAGGCAAGAAGACAAACAGGTTAGTAAGGAAACAAAACATGCTTAGCAACAATTAAACTGTGAAAGCAGCTAACTGCTATACATGGGGACAAACAGCAGAAATGAAAGTATCTGAGAGAGAAACTAGGTGAATATGAAGCAAATAAAAAGTACAAATCAGAAAACTGTAGCCTTTTGATTAATTTTACCAATAAATCTAAAAAAACTGATAGACCTTAGAAAATTCCTTAGTGCCCATATGACCTTAGATATGGGCCATTTTTGTTCTTATCCTTGTGAATTATGGAGGCAAGAAAAGTATTAAGAACAGTCTCTGAATTCTGGAGTTGTGCTACATCCACTCAAACAGAACACTGCATACATGACACTCAGGGTAAAGGAAAAAATTCAATTATTGACAAGGGTCCAGAGGGAAAGAGGTTTTTGTGTATGTTTGGGGATTTTTTAGGTGGTGGTGGTGGTTTTTGTGTTGAATTTTTTTTTAAACACCAAAATTTCTAGCTTAAGCTGTTTGAAGCTATACATTTCAACCTACAGAAACAGACTGCCAAGCACCAACAGCTTCTCTATCTTTACTTACATGGGTGGCAATGAAAGAACAATTTCCTTGTGAGCACATTTATCCTTAAAATGATCAAATTAGTAATTTAAAAAATTTTTAATTTTTCTGCACAGACATTAAATTAACATGGATGATATATAATGATATGGATAATAAATTAATCTATGGAACTTGTTTACTATTGTAGCTGTATTTTCTAATCTATTTCAATGCCGCCAAGAAATAAGTTAGAAATAATCTTTACATATCATAGCCCCAAAGTCTATTTACCACTATATCCATGAGAATTTGAATTTGAATTAATGAATGGCAAAATAAAGAGCATATTGCCTACAGAAAACAAACAGAATTGACCAAGAATAAAGAGGGCAACCTGTGCTCACTTTCAAAATTTGAGAGGAATGAGGTTCGGTTATCTTATGGCCTTTGATGTGGCAAATATGAATTTGTTTTGATCTTAAATGATATTTGTGTTTTAGTGAACTAATCCTATAAAAACATGTACATGGTTTTAGAAACAATAGCAACTGAAGCATTAAAACACTCCCTGCTATTGCTTTAAAGGGAAATAATATAGAAAGAAATACTAGGTCCCATGTGCACAGTCCTACTGTTCAGAGGATTCTCTTCTCTGGCTGGCATTTTGCCTGAATACATTTTTTCCAGGTCATCAAATTCCAGATTACACTCATACAACAAAGGAAAACACTAGATCCCTTTAAGGGACTGTGTAGGAAAAAAAAAATGAGGTAAAACAAGGCTATAGTTCCATGTATGCTTAAATCTAAGGAAAAGCACAGCTGAAAGGAACCATCTTTTCTTCCCCCAGTCTCAGCCAGCCATTCCTGAACTCGGATCAGCCTGTGTCTCATGTTTGCTGCTGATTCCCGGTACTGGTTCTGGGTACTGCAGGCTAAAACATACTTGAAACCACAGGCTTCAAGAAAGAAATAAGGAAGTGAGAAGCTAAAGCAAATAAAAGGGCTTGGTATAAAGAACACTCAGCTATTTTTTTGGCTTTGGGGGCTACTGAGTCTTGGGTCATTCAGCTCCTGTTCGGAGAAGAATTATTTCTGGCTTTGTAGGAAACACTACCCCAGAAAATGCAACAACACAACATGAAGCAGCTGCATCTCTTTCCCCAGTTTTTGCTCCAAATGCTGGTTTGTTTGCATCTCTCTGTCAACAAAAAAAAAAAAAAAAAAAAAAAGGATGGGTACATGACGACAAAGCCTTTCTCTGGTCTATCTGTGTGATTGTGAAATATGTGAAAGGACTTTGTACCTCACAGGGTATATTCTTTTACAAGTGCTCAGCTTGCACTATTATTATACTGGTGAGGGAATGAGGTAGCTCATGAAACGAAGGTGAGCAGATTCACAAACTAAAATATGACACTACTTAATAAAATCAGGCAAAGCAAAACAGTAACTGCAAGAAGCCTGTAATGGCTGTTTTGGCTCAGGCAACTGTACAATATACTTTCTCAGTAACTTCTCATCCTCTGCAGCTGGAAGGAAATATGGCATTCCCCCCTTCCATGGCACACTTTCTCTCAGGCTACTTAGTGAACAGTGTTTTGGCCAAAGGATTAATACTTTAGGAGTCATGCAGTAAATACCTCCAAAAGATCTAAGCAATTCAGTAATTCAAGACACTGTCCTCTAGACTTAGAGTGGGCACAGATACCCTGCTTACTTGGAATATCAATCCAGTTCCTAGTTTGCCTCCATAGGTAGAGCATTTATGTTTATACTATAACTCTCACCATATCCTTTAAGAGGCTGATCTACTGAAAGATGATCTTTGACATTCTTTAGCAAAACATCCCTTACTGCAAATTTAGGTCAGGAACATCTCATAGAAATTTGCCTATGGCAGCACAGTATTTTGAGACATGAAAAACACTCTTTCCTATAGAAAGCCAAAAAGATCACTAGGACAGAAACCAAGATTCTACTTGCATTTTCATATAAGATAATTAAGAGTAATTTTACAGGATATTACATACTCAAATACTTCTCTGTTGTTCAGGGCCTCTTGTGGACCTTAAACCCAGTAATAAATGTAAAATTTCATTTGAGAGAAGATATGATCTTGCTGCTTTATTGACACACAATTTAAAACAGGCACAAGCGATGCAGATGAGAAGTTGAGGAAAAAGTCTGCATCAAAAAAAACCCCCTAAAACCAAAAAAATTCCACCAAAATCTAGAACATGAGTAAAATCAGAAACACAAGAGTTGTTCATATGCTGTCCAGCAATGCAGGACACAATATGGTTATATTTTTAAGAGCTTGACATCTTAAAAGAAAAGGGAAGACTGAGTGTAATGAACAATACCTAAGTAAGTTTAGACAAACAGTCTTTTAAAAGCATTAACTTAAGTTCACAGAAGTTATTCTAAGATCCATGTTTATCATTCTATACACCAGTGTCCTACTTATGGCTCCAAAGCTTGCCATAACATAAAGCTTGCCCATTTCCTGAAAAACATGGTGCTGGTGATAAGGGAAGGCACATCTGGCTTCAAGGCAATATTGTGATGGGCCACATGCTCATTCTGCCCTTTCTCTTGACACAAATCTGCTGTGTATATGCATAAGACCCCATACAGACCATATTAATCCATTTTTACCTCTGGTGACTCTGCAACAGATAACCTGGCTTACTCTCACTACAATGCAGGCATCTCTCTGCACTTAACCCATATGTACCAATTCTCACTGAAAGAAAACAAAACTGCTATGTGAAATTTTACTAAAACTACAACTATCCTGTTTCCATCACCTTAGGTAACAAACAACATATTGCTTAACTGAGACATTATACAGAGATTTACCAGATTTTCCACATATTTACTACAGAAGCCTATAGACTCTGAAATAATGAAAGGAAAATAATCAGCTGTACACACCAAAAATAAGCTTCCTTTCATAAATCTGCTTAAAAGTTCTTGGCAGCTACATGAAGATTCTTTTAATGAGTACACAGATTTATGCACAACAAAATTAGAACTATCTTGCTTACATTCACTGCATCTTGCTGACATTAAGTCCCATGACAACAACTATGTAGCAAAACAATATTAACTGATATATATAAAAAAATAAAGATCATGCATTGCTTGAAGCTATTCAGTTGATGTGGAAAACCAGGTTATAGCTGATGAGATGGAAAGAATGATCACCATAGCAACAATTTACCACTTAACAATGAAGGGGGAAGGGTGCATCATTCCTTCCTACTTGCACATGTAAACAGGATTGGTTCAAAATTCTCAAGTTCAGTGACTTATTCTGTTCTTTCAGTAAAAAATAAAGTGAAAATTGTATTATATAGTACTACAGCATTATATTCAGGATCATATGTCAGTCCTATTGGCAAAGACAAGAAAATCAGTACCAGAAAAAATATAATGATGGTTTTAATTAAAAATTCTCCTTAGTAACATAAGCTGTCATGGAAAAGCTTGTCTCAATGAGGAATAAAACATTCCAGTGAAGTAACAAATCAAAAATATAAATTGCTTGATTTTAGCAATGTTCACATATTACAAGAAAACCTGAATTATATTATCAACTTATTTTAAAATAAATCTTTTTGTTAGAAGAAATACAGACTGCATATGTATATATAACATTATCTATTACTGCTCCGGATAATTTAAAAAATATGATTTAAATGTGCTTTCCTACCCTTCTTTATTTGTCATATGATATAGAAAGAATGTATATAAATGAAATACACTTTAACTGTTCTTCCTGTGTCTGCTCCACCAGTCCTCTCCATGCACACAAGAACCCCTCAACACCTGTAACTTGCCTCACCTTGAAGTTTACCTCAGTCATCTTCAATATTGTCCACACTGTTCAGATATATTAAGATGAAAACTGTTTTTCCTTGCTCATTCATTCAGTGAGCAATGAATTGTTCAGCAGCCATTGAAGACAAACTGAATGACACTGGAGTCTTCATGAGCTGTGTTGGGTACTCAGCTTTTGAGGCAGGCACAAAGTTCATTCCCCCACCCATTATTTTACTTCCTCCTTATACCCCATCTCTGCAGCATGCACACTTTATTCTCAAAGTGCCATGGTAAAAGGGATATTAAAACTGCTCTCATTTTACACTGCACAGGATCAGAAGCAAAGCATTATGAAGCTCAACACTGCTGTGTTTAGATACGAGGAGTAAAAATTCCAATACTTAGAAATAACACTTACATACTCTCACAATGAATGGAGGAGAATCTGATGTACAGATTAGGTACTGGGCAGCACTTGAAACACTAGGAAAATTCAACTTGCCTAAAGGAAATTCTTAGAGACATCTTCAAAATACATCCTCTCATCTGTACTTCTGCAGCTCTGTGATAATGAGTTTCAGGCCATAACAATTTTCAAGAATTTAAGCTCTAAATTCATGCATTTAAATACAGAGGAGTGGCTTATGGTCAGTATTCAGAAAACACTGCCAAAGGCAGAGTTTGCAGTCCCGCACATCCTTTGTGTCTCTGCTGATAATTAGGACACCAACTCAGGAAGTGCGAAACATGAATTGTGGGTGCCTGCTTCCAGTTTAAATCTGTACTACCTACATACCAGAGGGTGTGTGCAGAACAGTAAAGCTTTTGACAGAAAAAGCTTTACCTAAAAATGATCCAAAAGTGGAAAAACAAGTTTTTAAATTTTACCTACAACACACAGGATGTAAAAGTCTAAATTCAGTTACAGGAGAATGCAAATCTGTGCAGAGTTGGTTAATTACTCTGAAGACAGCTCAGAAGAGTCAGGAATGATGCAGCCAAGAACAGCAAAAATGATAAAGGACTTCTTAAAGCACTCTCCCTACAAGAAGGAGGTGCCAGACTTGTCCTGATGATCAAAGTGCCTTAAGAGAAAGCAGAAAAAAAAAAGGCAGCTAGCTAGCAGTACTATGTCAGAAACATAAAGGAGATATTAATGTACAAAGGGTTTAATCACTTCCAAAAGCTGAAGAAAACACTACAAAAAACACTACATAAAAGAGCCAACATAAAGCACTCATGAGTGTCAGTAGCAGGGCTGCATAAAAGCAGCCCCAGGGAAAAGGGATCAACAGTGCTCACGCTGTCACACAAAAACCGCATGCAAATAAGTCATTATCTGCCACAGCACTCAAATATCCTGAACCATAGATATAGATATGGCTGCAGCATAATAGCTGAGATCTTCCAGAATAAACACACCACATTACTTATGCCTGAAGCCCATTCCTGGTTTTGGGCAGATCAGCACAGGCACAGTTGAGGCATGGCATGGCACTTGGCCTAAGGACACAGCAGGGCCTCCTCTGTGTGTGCAGATGCAAGCTCCTTCCTGCTTGGCAACAACCTGCTGCCCACCACTTGATACTCAGGAAATCAGGGATGGAAAAGCAGAGAAAAATGCTTTCCCTGCTCTCCTATTGCTGCTAAGTAACTGCGTCTGCCATGGCGTCTAAATGCCCCGCCGTGGCAGGGCAGGGACCATGTCACCAAGGCACCTGGCAGTAGTGGCTCCTCACTCCACTACACTGCTAGACAGACAGAGACTGTCACTGCAGAATGTGTATTTCATCCAGTCTGATGTTTCCCATCCGCATTATTTCCACCCAGTAAATCCCTACCCACTCCCAGCTGTGTCTGAGAACCCTTGGGAGCCAGGGGAGGGCTGCTATTGGCAAGACAATCCCTTCAGCCTACTCCTAAGCCCTGTTGTTCAAGGACACTGAGGAGGCAGCTGCAGACAGGCTGAATGGTCACCCCCACTCTCAAGTATATTCTTAACAACTTCTGGCTTTTGCATCGCCAAGACTTCGGCACATGATCTTACAGCGACAAAGGTAAAAACTTAAAAGTGAAATACAACACTGAAAGAGAAATTCCTTCGGCAGATCTTCTTTCCTTCACCCCTTCTCACCCTGCATTTTCAAGAAAGGACAAGATGCAAAAGAGGAGAAAGATTTAGAGGAACAGGTGCACATTGCTGTACCCATCTTACCAGGGTCTACAAATAAGCCAACAGAAATAGTGACAGAAACATAGAATGACAATGCAATGAATCCCTGAAAATTAAAAATTCCAGGAAAACACAAGCAAGCATCTCTTCAGTTACCCTGCTTATTTAAAACCTCAACAACTGAGACAGCATGTAAAATAGCAAGCCACCACACACCAAGACTGAAAGGGACCACAACAGACAGGTAAGGCAGTAAGGCTTCATAAAGGAAAGATCATTCTCAAACACACTATATTATAGATAAAACACTGGATTAAACCATGGTAAATAAATAATTATAAATAAAATGCTGCATTTGTGTGAAATACCAGGGCAGAGAAGCAAAAAACCCCCACAGTAATTTGTTACACGATTAGCCAAAACCCAGCAGCAAGTAACTCAGCCACAAGTCCCTAGGTCTGTTCAGCCTGGCAAAGAGGAGACTGAGGGGAGACCTCACTGCAGTCTACAGCTTCCTTGTGAGGGGAAGAGGAGGGACAGACACTGATCTTCCCTGTGGTGACCAGTGACAGGACCTAAGGGAATGGCCTGGAGTTGTGTAAGGGGAGGTTTATGGTGGATGTTAGGAAAAGGCTGGGCACTGGAGCAGGCTCCCCAGGGAAGCAGTCAAACACTGAGCTCAACAAGAGTTCAAGAAGTGTTTGGGCAATGTGGTCAGAACTCTTGCTCTTGTGGCTGTCCTGTGCAGGGCCAGGAGTTGGACTCGATCTTTCTGGTCCCTTCCAACCCAGGGTGTTCTGTGCTTCTGTGAAGCCTAGCTACGAGATGGTGCCGTGGTTGTTAAAGTGCTAAAAAAATTCCCAGAGATACAGGGAGAGAATTAGCAATAAGGGGCAGATTATGAATATCAGTATCTATAAGTACAGTTTATTTGCTGGGAGTGTAGCAAAGAGCTAATGTATGGTGTTGGGATACAATGAGGCAACTACGGTGGTATTTGTGAGAGAGGCAGGAAGCAACTGAGCTTCCTAGTTACCCAGGATGTGTCGAGTGCAGTTGCTGACATTGCACAGCCTCCTAAAGGTCTGTTAATAAATATTTGCTTAGCATACTGTAACTTGAGCATAGGAGAGAAAAAGTACCTCTTCATATTAGCACATTACAGACAACCCTTACAAACCTCACATACTTTTCATAGCGAAGGAGAAGACTGCTCTCTTTCTCTTAGGAGGAATAGGTTCTTCACAGAGATTACCTCTCCCACATACATTTCAAAGAACTACTCAAGTTTCTTAATGATTTCCCTTTAAAATCCTTACAGAAAATACTGGAATGTTCACCCCTCAGTATCAACTGTACCAAGGAAGACAAATAATTACAGACGTTTGATATTTTTATCACAAAAACAATGAGATTTCTTATGCTAATTTCAGCTTGAGCAGAAACAGACAAAATATTTCAAATTATGGCAGTTTGTAGGAGAAAATAATAACAAGTCACCACAGATTTGGAGCAATTTCACATTCAGAAAAGTACACATTTACATACAGAAAACAGATCTCAGCCTCTTTATTACACAGACTATACACTCAGGACTTGTCCCTCTCCTTTACTATAGCTTTCAATACATGCAGCAGGAAATGTCAGGTCCTGGGTCTAGTTAGACAAAGTAGCACTTGGTCACCTAGGAGAAATCCTTTGGTGCCACAAGCCAGAGTTTGAACTTACAACCTGAAAACTGCATCCATCAAAAGCTTAGAAGTTTCATTAGAGACAATAATGGATCACAAAAACCAGCAGAGGGCTGGAGCACCTTTCCTACAAAGACAGGCTGAGAGAGCTGTGGCTCTTCAACCTGGAAAAGAGAAGGTTTTGTGGAAACCCCATTGTGGCCTCCTAGTACCTTTAAGGAGGCTTATAAAAAGGAGGAAGAGGGACTTTGTATACTGGCAGAGAGTGATAGGATAAGGGGGAATGGTTTTAAACTGAAAGAGATCAGATTTAGATTAACTACCAGGAAGAAATTCTCTACTCAGAGGATGGTGAAGCAGTGGAACAGGGAAGGTCTGTGGATGTCCTGTCCCTCAAAGTGTTCAAGGCCAGGATGAAGGGAGCTCTGAGCAACCTGGTCTAGTGGACGATCTCCCTGTCCATGGCAGGTGGGTTGGAACTACATGATCATTAAGGTCCATTCCAACCCAAACCATCCTATGATTCCAATATTGTCCATGATCAGCTGGTAAAATTTATTGAAAGAGATTTATTTCCCATAAAACTTATTTATTTGTTCTAACCAAAACTATAAAGGAATGTGAACTAATGTTTCAAAAGTATAAATCAATTTTTTAAAATAAATTTCAGAATGAAAGCCTTCAAAATGCTCATTTGAAGAAGATGAAGTCACATCTGTGTATCATAGACTCTGCTTCTGGAGTTGCAGGATGAGCAGTAAACACTGCAATGTAATGAAGGAAATTCTGAATGGATTATCTATTACACATGTGGGACTTCACTTCGTTAACATATAATGTGATCCAAAAGCTAAATCATAGTTAATGAACAATAAAGTTAGAATCTACCAAGAAAAGCTGAAATTTACAGCTTACTGGAAGTTACATAGTTATACAGTAACCATATAAAAGTACAGAATAAACTTTAATAAGATGTCGAAAATATAGTCTCATCATAGCAAAGTTAAGTGTTTCATCTCAATATAAAAATGTCTTTCCACAGTTAAAAACTGTAATTTTATGGCCATCCTTCTCTGCCGCTAAGTTTCAAATTCTAAACTTCCCAGCAGAAGTCCTGAAAGTTGATTTTTTTTTTAAAGATTAAATAATTCATGGATATTTTCCAATACATGCATTTGGCTTTTTAGTGTAAATATTTGTTTAAACCTGAAGTAATTATTACAAAGAAAATACAATAGTGTGAGTGAGGTCTGGTTGACCATCTCTGATAACTAAACTCCCTTCTCAGAGGCACTTGTTTTTTGAGTTACTGTTCAGCATAAAACTAGAGAGAATACATGTCTAAAATACACTAAATTTAAAGCTCTATGAGTTTTTGATGTATGCCAAACACACCTACCATGAAACACACTGGAAGTTGACACACACTGGCTAAAAATTTGTAATGAGCCCATGGCCCAAGCTGATGCATTTCTTAACCAGTGTAGACATTAACTAAACTTCTACAAAGGCTGATCATGTTGCCTCATTTAGCAGTTTAGAAGACTGCTATTGAATGAGTTATTCCCTAGAAGTTCAAGTTCATTATTTATCAACATTTAGTTTCCATGATATGTAAATTAATAATACACAATATAGTAGTACAGCTTGCCAAACACTTGCTGTGATATAGAAGTATATTCAGGTGCTACGAGGCCTGTTTTGTAGAGCTCTGGACTGCTTCAAGTTTTTTTTAACTGATCCATGCTTCATTAAATTTGTGTGCTAGGAAAACATAATAAAATATTTATAAAGAGTAAGTATGTTAAAAGAACCAGAAAACATGAAATTGTAAGTCTGCACAATTAGTATGACTACAACAATTAAAGTATTTTCAAAATGCATTTTCTAAAATTAAAAAGACGAAAGTAATTAATAAAATTCCTCAAAATAAAGTAGCCCTGAATGACTACAACATTTTAATAGCTTTATTATGCTTGTCTGCATAATATGCAATATAAGCTTTATTATGCTTGTCACAGCACTTAAAATCAGGGCTATACAGCTTCTCTATTTCTCTGGACACATCATATTTCTTTCCATACAGATCACACAGGTGTATGATAGACACACTCCAGAAAACTAATGGAGTATTTTGGGCACAGCAGGAAAGTGCCAAAAAGGCAGCCTGAAAGTGTCCTTACTTGCACTGCAGAAGTCTCTTATTTTGGAGGGGAGCTGTTACACACATGGCAAACAGTCCATTACACTGTGCATCTCCTGTGAACCCTCCCAACGTGCTCTACTGGCAAACATCCCAGTGAACTGCTTATTCTCCCAGGACCATTATCAGAGATGGACTCAGAGCACAGAAGGACATCTCTGTTACACATATTGCATACAGCAACGCTACTGATGTGTGAACTCACATTAGGGCATTTAAGCCAGCTTACTGAACTGAAGAAGATGGATGTCAGCTAAAATTGCAGGGTTTGGGTTTCTAAAACATCACATTGGGCAAGAAGAAAAGACATTTTGCAAACAACCAACTTTGGAAGAGTGCTTGCTGGGCCAATAGGATTTACAAGTTCCTGATTAGGAAATGGCACATTGTATTTCTGTGACACTAAGTGGTGTGCAAGAAACTAGTACTTCAAGCACATATCCTACTAGAAAGTACAAGAGGTAAGCATTCTCCACATGGCAGAATTGCAAGTCCCTTCTTTGTTCTGACTGGAAAGTAAATCCTGAAGGAAAGAAACCTGATTCTTCATTCCAAGCTTAGGGAAGAGACAGCAGGAAGAACACATCAGAACAAAAAGCCTCACTGTCTTTCTTTTCAGATTTATCTGTTATGCTTTCCCAGGACTGTTACCAGAAAACTCTTTCCTAAACTGTTATGGGAATTTTAGTCTTTCTCTTGCATACAGTATGTCAAACACTTAAACAGAACGTGAAGTTCCCACAAAACAAACCTGGAACCTTCAGAATGCTCTCAAGGTTGTGCCAAGCACTCTCCATTCCTCAGCAAGCTTCCTGTACAGAGGAGGACAAGGGGGGGAGGGTGAATACTGATGATGCTGCTCTCAAAACAGGAAAACAGTAATGGAGGAATATGGAAGAACAAATAAGCAAGATATTGAGCCACCAAAGTAGAGTACTGGGTGGCAGAGAGTACATACAAATATATGGTAAAAAGGTAGAAGTTCACTGGATCTGATTTTATAAGCAGAAGTTTATAAATCCTGTTTCCCATTTACAGTAACATCAGAGTAACTAATTTATCAAGACTACTTTTACCTGAATGTGCAAAAAGCAATTTGGGCACACCTTTGATAGGCAGGTGTAAAGGGATTAATGAGAAAAGACTCAAATCAGTGACACAAATAAAGATGACAGTCCATCCATCCATCCATCCATCCATCCATCCCTCCCCTTCTCCCTTTTTGCTTGACTTGAGAAGACAGTCAGTAGGAGAACAAAAAAGTGTACCATAGAGAAATGAAGAGGGTTTTTCACTATTGTCTTCAATTCATGCTTGATAAAACAAGTATTGATCACCTTTTTAACAGAAACTTTTGGCAGAAATTCAACAGCCTTGGCCTTGCAGTTTAATTACTTGAATTTGCAAGAAAAGGAGGAATTCTCAAATCACTGACCTGTCTTTATAGTACAGAATAAGATATTAATGTCTGATATTTTTCAGAAATCCCTTAGAAAAAGGCCACACAGGCAAAAACATTTACACCCCCACCCAGTATCAAAGCACATTTGCAGGTCACCAGTTTGATTGTTTTGGGACACTCTGTAGCAGGCAAGGTGCTAACAAATCTTAAAATGCATTTATGGGCCTAGTAATTTTATGGATAAAATTGTCAGATGCCAAACTCTTGCACGACACAGGGACAAAGTCTGACAACCAAGCTCAGCATAATAGAAAAAATGATACTGAAACAGTGTTAAGGGTTACTCTGGATGTTTTTTAAAAGCACCTACGAACATTCAAGGTGCAATACTATTCCCAAAAAGACCTGGGAGCTTAGACACTCATTTGAGCAGTACCAGACCCTCTGAGTGAAGAAGGCACCATCAGTCAGGACTTGCTTTCATGAAGTTATGGATAATTTATACAAGCATTGCTTAGTGCACAGTAGTACCATAGGGGCACAAAAATGCATGAAGTTTCCTGAAGTTTTTATTTATATTATCAAACAATATTCACAATACTCTACACTACCTGGTGGGAGAAGAAGCAGAAGGCACAGTGTACTTCTCTAAAGTTTGAAAGCTGACAACTTCACATATGTTTTTATATAAATAAAAAAAAAAAATTGGCTTTCTAAGGGTTTCAGCTCACTTGTATTACTTTGAGCATACACTAACTAAAAAGAAAAGGTGGAGGGCTGTTTTGAGCACTATCAGCAGCCAAGCAGATGATAAATGTACATCTGTGTGCCATGTAGAGAGACGATGATAGCACAGAAAAGATGGGCTACTGTATCAGCTGTTAGTGGACTGTATTCCTGTCAAACGCTGATAAGCTCTACTCATGCATTGCCTTATTTAGTCAGACTTCTCTGCTGACACACCAATGCACAGTAACAAGTGCATATGATGATTCCAATACAGACTTCAGCTCCTTCATTCACTCAGAGCATAACAAATATTAAATGGCTTTGTGTCCTTTTCTACAGCCAACTGAAAAAGTTTTATTTTCTCATTTCAGAATACACTGTCAGTAACAAAACTGCATTCTTTGTCATACTTAATGGGGAACACGATGTAGACTGAAATAGAATGGCCAGAAAAAATTGCAGACTTTCTCATAATGGAGACATTTACTCTGTATTTTGAAGACTAAGAAATTTACTGGAACATATGTGATGTTTCATGAGCCCATCATTTGGGAATTACTATTTTAAGAATGAGCATAGGCTAAAATAGGCTTAGGGCTCTAGAAGTAATTCAACCTGAAAATAAAAAAAAATTATGAACTTTTTATTTACATATATACCTGTATACTATTACTGTGATAGGATAACTCTTTTCCCAAGTAACTTTAGTTACTTTTATACTAAATGACATGACACATATGAGGAGAAAACATTTTTATTAATATTAAAAGCCAACATCTGTTACTTTCAGAACCATTTCAGTGGCCTCACACTTGCAGAACTAGTAGATTAGTCCTGTTTCACTGAAACAATTTAATAATAGGCTACTGTACTACAGTGTCATTTCAGGAAATCATCACTGCTCTAATTAATAGCAGTACTGTCCATTAACTCATCTATTACAAATATATTTACAACATAACTGCTACTGTAGAGGTAAATTAGCAGAGCACATACTGCTAAAGTGTGCATCCCTGAAGTTTTGTCATCATGTTTCACTTACTTGCTAAGTTGTAAAATCAAGTAATCTGTGATAGGTCTTTTAAGTCATTAGTGTGAATTAACAAGATTCTGCTGTATATAATCTCACTGCTACTGCCAAAAGGTCAGCTCTTGAATACAGGAGGCCCATTCAATGTCACATATATTCCTTTAGAACAATCTCAATATATTCTATTAAAACTCACTCTGCATTGTATAGTGCCATTAATTATGTTAGCTATAACACTCAGTTAATATCCTGCTTTTCTTTAGAGAAGGCAATATGGCTTTCAATGCTGCAGATGAACACTAGTCTTCATCAGATTTCATCTTTAGAGCAGATCATCTGCACTAGGCTGCACTTTTCTTGGTCTGCACAGAGAGCTGGTGCACAAGCTTGACATACAACAAAAACCTGTGCTTATACACTCACCACATCCCTCTGGCTCTCCTTCATACAAACCAAAAGGAGCAGTTGCTCCCAGGTCAGGTATTTCTAACATGGCACCCCACTGTAACTAACTCTTGCTGAAAGGTCACACTAAAGTTTATGTCATGCTTGGAAAGCAAACCCACATAACCAAGTTCTGTTGTTCAGATCCATTGGATGAATGCCCTGCCTGTGGCCTGAGAGCACGTGCACCTCACTAGGACAATTCACCACACCCAGGGCTGGCTTTTGATAGGACAAATACCCGGGGAGGAGCAGCACAGGTGGATCACCAACTCAATTATTCTGGAAGTAACAGCAGCCCACTCCTGATCATTATCCTTCCCAGAGCTGCTGCCTCTACCACAGGGCTGTCTGGCTGACTCTACCAGAATTTCACAGCACATTCCACACCCGCTTCTAAAGATCCTTTGGGGAAAAGCACAGCCAGGAGCCAGCTGTCTGAATGGCTTCAACACCCTCTTCTCCTTGGAAGCCTCTAATGCATTGCACATGCAATAACCCACCTAGCTCTCTCCCTGCCACGAGGTAAATGACACATGCATCTAGCCAGGGAAGTTTGGCACCACTGACTGCCTAGATGACCTTCCAGAATAGGGGCTGAGCAAGTAAAGCTGAGGAAAACAAATCAGGATTAAAACTCACTCACATAAGAAATGCCTTTACCTGGTTAGCTAGTACACTGAGGATATTTCCAACACAGAAGAAGCTATACTACAAAAAGAATAAAGAAGCAGTAACCTCTATAATCAGCTACTGCAAACCATGTAATCTGTTAGCAGTATTTCTTACATGTATGTAAATGCAGAAATCAGATTCACTAGTAGAGCAATTAAGCACAAACCAGTTACTTTTCAGAGCAAACCTTCACCTGATTTCCAGAAATATGGATTTCCTCAGCAAGTGAGCTGACATGTCTTTCTAGAATAAATTCTAGAAAGACCCCTATTCACATTGAGCTGTACCATATTAAAATCTCAGGTTTTGAGGACAGTATGCAGAACAGCATTCAGCATGAGTAACAGCAGACAGAATATATGTGACATATGGATTCATTACAGAAGCTTCATTATTTGCAAAGGGTAAAGACTAAATCTCAGAAGGTACCATTAGTTCCTCTGGAATTCATAAAAGAATTGAATTTTAGTTTTTCTGGAAATTAGGAGAAGTGGACAGCATACTGAGAATCTAGAAGTTTCCTTCAGTGGTAACTGAACTGTCTCTGTATTTGATTATTCCTTCCTGATCCATCTGGGAACTTCCAGTATCTTGACTTTGGCCTTGTAACTGTGTGTGACTCCCACAAAACATGCAGCTCACAAAGAGCATCGTTCCATCAGTGATACCCTGCTATCACTGGAACCAGTGGGAGCTCTGCTGTTGATGTCAGCATGGTCAACATTTTGTATTTCACCAGCAGCCTAAGTAAAGGATAAATTAAAAGCTATGATCAGCTCACACTTTTATCCTCCAAAGCAACAGGAGTAAGTAAAGTCCAAAGCAAATGGACGACAAGCCATTTGTCTGCTCTTTGATTAGAAAGGGATGTTTTCTCTGCTCCTAAAGAAAGTAACACCACAGCAATTATTTTAGTAGTAAGGTGAATGTTTTCAAGTCTTGACCAATTTTCTCCCTTTATCTACTGAGCAGCAAGCCACGTGCTCCTTTACAGCTTCTCTTCATTTCAGAATTTGCCAAGTAACAGCTATGAGGGGTTGCTGATCAGAGCCTGAAATGTCACCTCATTCCTTCAGAGTGACAGGTGCAATAAAAACCAAACACCTTACATTACTACTATAGTCTCACTAAAACTTTATTTCATAACTGCCCTCTGGGATTAATAAAGCACACTTTAAAGTATCCTTCAGGGTCATGGAAGGGTAGGCTATTTCTAGTTATATTATGAAAGCATTTGCCTATTTTCCTATTAAAATCCCACAATATTATTGTCCTTCTGGTTGTCTACTTCAAATAAATTTAATAAGAAAATTATTTTCTCATATTAATGTTATGAATACACTCCTATGTATGCAAGGATCCCCCCTGCTAAAACCCTCCTGCTTTCACTCTGAAATATCATAATCTGAATAATGCCAATCTTTCCTTGTTCTTGCTGCTGAAGAATGTAAGGCTTCCACTGTAATATGCTCACTCTTTAAGTTCCTGCTTTATTCACTATATTCAACATAATGCTTTTATCTATGTTTGTGGGCTTTTGTTATAAAATCTGTGCCTATTTTTTGGCATAAATATTAAGCTATATTTTAGTAGCAGAATGACAGAAGAGACCAAAACGATGCCTCCAAACTATTCTCTCTAGTGGCTAGAAGCAACTGCATACATCACAACATCCATGGGCCATGGCCAATTACTTCTTTTTGAGAAGAAACTACACACTTGAATACTAGAAATCTGTAATTTCTTTCCTGGTAAGTCATGGGTAAAAGTGGGAGAAAAAAATCCCGAACAAACATGTTTATTCTTACCAGCAGAATGCTTATAAAGACAGTATTATTGAAGTGAAAAAGAACAACAGCATTCCAAAGAACCTCTACAGGAATTCATCTTTTCACTGCTCCTCTTATTATTAGTGAATACATTTTCCTAATAATTGCATGATCACAAGTAGACTAAGTTCCACCATTTCAGTGATTTAAAACATAGATGATAAAAAGGCCCTAGAGTCTATGCAACTTAAAAGATGAGATGGAACATGTGGAGACAAATATTCCAGCCTGAATGGAGTAAAAATATATTAAAGTGCAGTATTAAGTTGTGCCATCAGAAACAACTGGTACCATCTTCAGATCTCTATTCATACTCTACAAGAAAAATTACTGCAGGTATGAAGTCATTCAGAGAAGGACCTGAAAAAGCCATACATTTCTCCCACTCAGTTGTAAAGAACATCATGGGTGAGAACACAAAAAACCAGGTCATGAGAAGTCTGAACCCATTGTGTAGGTACCCTTCCAGAAGCAACACATGAACAGCACCAGCTTTAAGATGATGCTGTACACTGCAGCTTTTGGCCCTGAACAAAGGCACTGTAATGTGCCTCTGTCTATAGAAACTGTTTCTGAGCAACACTGAACAAGCTAATGGGATACATCAGAGTACTTCAAAAAGAGGTGCCCAATTACCTTTCAGGATGTTCTCATGCCCTTTAGCCAGCTGATTATACGTGGAGTCTTTTCCCTTAGATGTAAAGTGATTGCTCTGATGGCATCATTTCCTTTTTTCATGCATTCAAGTTTTTTTCTTTTCAATAAAGTTACACAATAGAAAAACAAACAGCAGGAAAGGATGTAACTGCAGACTAAGGTGACACTTGGTTGACCTTAGGATACAAGGGGACTTGTCTTGTCACATTCACAAGGAAGAAACACTTTCAGCCCTTTTGCAGGGAACCTGACCACAGGCAACAGCTCCACTGCAATACAACATGATCTTCTGGACACAGAGAAATAAAATACTGCCATCAAACAAAGTAATCTCATCACAAACATTTATGATGAGCATTTCAGTTATTTATCTACAGGTTTAAATTGAGCCTCTTTTTTCTTCACTCACTGCTGCAAACTGAGTTACAGCATCGACTTACTTGTACAGCATAGTCCTACTTGTACAGTCAAATACTGCGATAGCAAACTAAAAGATAAATCACTTTAGATCTTCACAGTAAATTTAGAAAAAAATACTGGAAATATTACAAACATTTAATTCATGTAAGGGAAGATTAATAATTTCAGTCTTGTTCTCTCCTTACAGGGGTCTCTGAGATAGATTAGCTTTGGAAAACCCTTTATTATACATGATACAGCAAGTGCAGAAAAAGGTGACATTTAGTTTTAAACCAGGTCATGGTGATCAAATCTTCTCTCGCATACATAAAGAACTTTCTAGAAAAGCTATTCATCCTATTTCAGAGTACCATGGCCCTAAGCAGGGCATCTGATCTAAATAACTATTCATTTAAAAATACCCCTCTGCCAAAACAAGCAACAGACCCAAAGCAAATATCAGACATACCACCCTAGAGTGATCAAAAAATAGAAGAAATATATGGTGTAAAAGTAGCATCATTGTCAAATTTTGAGTGAGTAGAGTTATCAAAAGCTTTCAGTAAACCCTACTTTTTGAATAAAGAATGATGTATTAAAAAAAGAGATATTTGATACTCTGAAAGAAGATCTGATGTTAATCAAAAACTTTTTTCACTTGATGTAGATTGTAAAATGTAGATTTCTAAACTGTACCACAGCGTGAGACCAGCAGACAACAGAAATCGGATGGTTATATAATTTGGTGGTTAAGCAAAGATATTTTTAGTGCTTTGCTAATCCATCTAATGCATTTCTTTCCAAGAGAAGAAAATGCATTACACTGATAGCAATAACAGGGTCAAAACAGGAGGATATTGACGAGTAATTTGCATCTTCTAGAAAATAAAAAATTATCTCAAATTATTTTTAACAGCATCCATTCCTAAGGAAGGATTGGGAATAGGTGACACTTACACATAAGTAATTAAAGAGAAAACCAAAACAAAGAATGAAAACTTTCACAGAAACACTTCAAATAGGAATCTTATAATGGAAAACCAGCTGGTGACACCTCAAGAGAATCAAACAAATAGAAAATTAAGAGTGTAGACAATTTCTGGGTGGTACATAGTTTATGCTGTCTGGGAAACCTGAAGAAACTTCTATCTTTTCTAGAAGAGAATTTTTTCAAAAACAACAGAAAAGAAAACATTTCCCCTTACATTCTATTTCATATTAATCTTGAGAGAAACAAAGCATATTTAATCTGAAAATATGGGAATAGGACAACCAAAGGACAACAAAAGTATTTTTATAAACAGCAAATATTCTTGAAAAAAGATGTTAAACCACTCCTTAGTGTAACAAACTACAGCAGACTTAATGTTAAAAGGTCCCAATCTACTTTAAAGTTTCATTTATTAAGAGATGGACGTGTTGAAGTTGTGCACAAAATGTTTCCTCAGCGGACTTGCACCTCAGCAGGCTCAATTTCTGCCTCCCTTGAAACTGTTACTTGCAAAATGAGACAACTCAGTGTCAAAGAACAGAGAAAAAGATGCAAAGGTGTGAATTAGTTTCACTAATGAAAAGACAATAAATGGTTTAAGAGTCAGATGTCGCAGACATCTTTTCACTAAAAATCTTTTATTTGGGATTTTTCCTTCTGAGAAGCTAAGAGGCCTCAGAGACAGAATGTAAACAATGGTTATCTGCTGCTGTGGAATGCAACAGGTCTACCTGTGATTAGCTCATCTTAAATGTTTATAATTAATGGCTAATCAAAGACCGAGCTATCTCGGACAGAGTCCGAGAGAGCTGCCTTTGTTATCGTTCTTTGTTTTCTATTCTTAGCTAGCTACCTTCTGAGGAAACCTTTTCCTTTCCTATTTCTTTTTAGTAAAGTTATAATGTAATATATATATATATATATATATATATATATAATAAAATAATAAATCAAGCCTTCTGAACATGGAGTCAACATTCTCATCTCTTTCCGCATCCAAGAACCCCTGTGAACACGGTCACAGTCAGAGAGATAGGAAATGGTTTTAAGTTTAACAGTGAGCATATAAAAGCAGAAAATCCAAGAGGAAACTGTCACCCTAATTCTTCAAAGTGAATTTCTTCTGCAAAACCAGAACTATTTTCTTGAATGGATTAAGCAGAGCTAGGTTATACATCTGCCCAAAACTACATTTTCATGTACCAGCAAATTCCAGGGAAATTAGTCATATTTTTCAAAAAAAGTATCTTTTTAAGTATCACATTAGATACACTAAAAGAAGAACAGTGTTCTTAAATTTTCAGGGACCTTGAACAAGCAGGCAGGGCTTCTGAAGATAGTTTAAGCTGAGTTTTTTCAGACTGACCTATGAAGACCCAGTCAGTGTGTTCTTTGAACCATCAACCAAAAATGCCTTCATTGTTACAAAGAGCTGATTAAATATGTTGTGAAATAGCAAATAAATGAGAGAACTTTCGTTAAGAGGAAATGAGCTCATGCATTTCACAGACCCAAGTCTTGTGCAACCCCTACTCAAATACCAGGGCACAATTCAACATTTCTGAGGACTTTTAATGTCCAAAATGTAATAGTATTCTATACTGAAAGAATTCCAGTCTGGCTTCATCCTTGTTAGGAACAGGAGAAATCTAGGTGTGCAGACAAGTGTGTGAGACCTCTGATGGTCTATCTGTACTGTATGCAGACCTTCCTGAAAGAGACACCAGCTCCTTCACATTGCTCACTCACCATGGAAGTCTGCAGCCAAAGTTCCTCATGTTATGCAGCACGTCACCTCTCAAGCAGGTAACTCACAACTTAACTGCCACACAGACTTCATGATCACTATCATAATGATCTAACCACATGTGTAAGGAGCAAGTGAATTCAAATCAAGTATCTGTTACATTACAAAGATGGAACTAACAAGTGAACTGTTAAAAGCCATTCAAAGCATACCCTGATCAACTAAAATTTGAAGAAAACATCAAATAAGATTTAGCCCAAACTCCTTGGTAAATTTATTCAGAACTACAATTTTGACTAATTGATCTCTGCATTTATTGTTCATCAACCCAGCAAAGCTAAAAGCTAAATGCTATGTACTTTAATCCTTCTGCTAAAAAAGGTTCACCCTCAGAGCTCCATCAACAATTTTTTCATCAGAAATGCATCATATTTGTGCATGTCACAGTCAAAGACATTGAGGTGAAAATGTTTAGTGACTTTTCCTGGTAACAAGTGGTTGTATAATGCTCAATTATGAGCAAATACTATAACTACATCTCTTGCAGGTGGTCTAAATTTTAAGAATACAAAATATACACTAATTTTTATCTGTCCCATTTCTGTCTTAAAATAAATTTCTGGAACAGTTATAAACTCTGAATTAGGAAATAAAATGGCACTCTTCACCGATATGGCCTATACTATCCAACAGTGCTTGGGATTGGAACATATCATTATGATTTCTTTCTCATATTTCATTATCCATTGAGAATATAAAGCAATATTTATACCTGTACATTGCACCTTTAAGAAATTGTGAATGCTGGGCAACATTAGACCTCTCAAGATGAGTTAAGTTTTGCACAAGGAATCTAGTCACCACTGGAATAAAGAGAAAGCCTCTTCACCAGAAACCACTAATACTTCAACAGATCTGCAGAAATCAAACATTTCTGAATATCACAGTAAGTCACCAACTTAGCTGTTCTGTTGATTTTTATGGAAGTGATGCCATTCCAACCTTTATTGCTAATCTGTGATTTCCAAAACTGAACTCTTCTCTGAAGCACAAAATGATGTTGTGAATGGTAATAAATTTAGAAACATTTAAAACATGAAAAACCAAAGATCATCAACTCCAAAGGTTAATCCACCACTAAACCAAGTCCCTAAGTACCACATCTACACGTCTTTTATGCACCTTTAGGGATGATTCCCTTATTTTTCCTGAAATACATTTTGTATCTTAGCACTTGGCACTATATTCTTTGTTTTTAGGATATTCCTAAGATGCTTATACAACTGACATCACAAATTCCTGCAAGTGAAGGAGCTTGAAAAGTGAACTTGGGCAGAACACACGCACACATGCGTGCGCACACACACAGCCAGATCCTAGGAAGTCACTTTAGTTTAGTGGTCATCCAGATTTCTTGGTCTTCTTTCTTTTCCCTTTGGAAATCAAGTTTTTAACCAGCATGCTCATATCTGCCCACAGGCCACCTCAACAGTGACAATCTTTTGGGTCTTGCCTGTTTCCACATTTGGATTTTGAGTTCTTCTGCAGAACTAAGAGTGTCATGATCCAATACCTTTATTTATGAAGTAGTCTAAAAATTCAGAGAAAAAATATCTTTGAAATTATTCACCCCAAAGCCAGAAAGGAAAGCTAAGGCAGCAGCAAAATGACCTCTGCCTCTTTTTATATATGCCAGTAACACCTGAGGCAAACACGAAGTGGAAGTGCTGCATTACAGCAATAAGGCAACTAAACAAGCCTTACCCACCTGATTCAGTGTGGTAAGAGAAAAGAGATGTAGATACCTGTCTTCTTAACCTCCTAGAACAAAAGAGCTGAAAATTTACATTTAACTGATTTCATTTTAGTCAGATACTAGAAGGAAATTTCTGACTTTTAAATGCAAAACAGTAATACCATCACTTCTCATCAATCCTTACTTTTAATGTAGTAAAACCCAAAGTATAGCATTTCTCACCAAAAAGTCTGGAAAAAAATCAAGAGAAAGAAGAAGTGCTTAAGTGAACAAAAAATTAATTCAGAAACAGAACATACTAGGACAGACTAAATGACTGGTTCTCCCAACTGTGGTTTAGTGCTGGACACCCATAAGGGCTCAGGGCTGAGAACTCATTCTTAAATGCCAAGGAAAAGCTTGAACAGCCAAGTGACTGAATTTGTGAATGGCAGCATCAGAGAAGTCTGAGGCACAACTGCAACGAAGGGCTGCACAAAACTCACTGATCGCTTTTAACAGCGAATGAAGTTCAATTTAAGTGTAAGAGTGATGTGTGAAGCAGAACAACCCCAACTTTATTTATGAGTGGCTTTAAGGTGACCTTGGGAATGAGCTCTTGGGAGACTGCTACCGCTATTCAGCAGATCTGGGAATAGTAAATCTTGAGAGGACAACAGGAGTAATCAATAGGTTGTTTCAGATGTTAAATGCTGACATGGGTTTGAGGGAGGCAAACTTTAGTGGAGAAATTTATTCCTGGACCCTAGCCACAAAGACATTTTGCCTCCACCTCCACAGACAATGAGAGCAAAAAACTGCAGAAGAACAAACAAAGCTGAAAAACAAAGCGCAAATTTAGGAGTACTGAAAGAAGATGATCATAGTGAGATAAGCAAAAGAATGCAGGTCAGTGTACAGAAGCACGTACTGAAATCTGTTACATACATAAAGCAGAAAAATCTATTAATCACCAGAAACATGAAGAAAAGTCATAATATGTATCACTGATCCATTAGTATTCAAACAAACAGCACCACTCATTGAACTACACCAGTTTTGAGAAAATGAATCAATTGTTATTAGGAAAATATAGAATTAGACCAATGTAGGGGGCATGAATTAATCGTTTAAATGAGTATTTTTCTGCTGTAGTTGTTCTACAGAATACTCTTTGACAATGTTACAGTTAGATGATAGCAAGTTTTCTTATCTCTTTGAAGAAATAAGCTGGGAATGTTCTATTTTGTTACTTTAATTCTTATTTATTTCCATCACAGAAACTCTCCTACAAGTCAGTAAAGACAGATGCTATTTGCAGCTTAGCTTTTGAACAATTGTTGTAATACAGATCAAAACTGACATGCTATATAAAAAATAAGGGAAGACTCTGCCTAACAACTCATCTTCTGTGACTACAAAAAAATACTAGTCTCTTTGTCTATCCCAGTACCATTAAAAAAAAGCCTTAATGTTGTCACGTACATCTGCTGGGCTACTACTGCAATAATCATCTCTGCTTCTCAATTAAGTGTTCTGGAAATTGGGGAAAAACCCCCATATCATCTGAAAAAAGAATATATTTCAAGAATGTTTGTACAGCAGAAAAGGCTTTCTTAGAAGGTTATTTTAAAAGCAGTGGTGTAGCATTGTTTCATTTATGTTCTGAAAGCACTGAATATTTCCAATCTTACACTAGCAATCTCCTGATTTTAAACAATTTAGAAAAGCTACTCTCAAGTAACAATTCTGTGTCTAATACAAACACAAGGTAAAACTGGATATGCACCAGAACTGCTTTAAAAAAACTTAAATCCCTATTAAGCTTATGGCTGTAGGTAGGTATATTTGGATATAGGTATGTGAAAAAAAACTAAATACTAGATAAAATTAAATACTAAATACTTCTAAAATTTCAAGCTGAGATATGGTACAGGACTAATTTCGCATATTTTCAGCCACATAATCTTGGTGCATTAAATACTAAGAAAGTAAAAAAAAAAAATCTGTGTAATGATGTTTATACGATTTGTATATTTCAAACAGCTGTATTATTCATTCCCCAGCAAATAACTGAGGAATAGTCCAAGATTATATTCTTTTACCAATGAGTTGTTTGTGAAATCTGAGGGAATATGTGCCCCAATGAAGTTAGTGGTGTAACTCCCACAGGATTCAAAGAACATATGGTTTTCTATAAAGAATGCAGAATTAACTTTAAAATTACTATCTATAGTAGTTCAAGACCTATTTTAAGTTTTACCACAGCATTTCACTTGTTATCTTCAAACAAACTATGTAGCAAAATGATTCAAAGTGATTTCATTTTGAACCTCAGGCAGCTTTTTGTACTGAAGCAAGCAGTCTTATATAAATACCTTTGGTATTTGCTGGATCCTATTCCTAAACACAATGTTCATATTTCAGCTATAATAAGTAAAGCATCTCCAAGGCGTGTGAGGCACCAGGCTTGCAAGTGTCCAGTTTAGTTTCTTGAGTAAAGTGAGAGTGGTAGAGTCAGCTAAATCCCTCATGGAAAGCTGTGTGTGGCACAAATAATTCAATGCTGTTTGGAATGATGGGCAGCTGCCTTCTAGTGTGGACACAAACTGTACTATCACATGCGTGTCATTTCAGCTCTCCCTAGAAATCACAGTTTGTTCAGGTCAAGCTGAGCACACTGGTCACACAAGGCAATGAACACAACAAAGGAGCTGCCTAGTAAACCACCTAGTACTGCTTCCTGAGACTTCCACATGCTCCATATGACCCTGCCATGCAACACAGCATGGTGAAGCTCTGAATCAAGGTTATGAAAAATGTAAGCAGTGGGTTCTTAAGTAACTGCTGTACTGTGGACATGGGTGCTCTGGGGTGGACAGCTGAGCCAGAGGTGCTGCCCAGCAACTTGAAGGCAACTGCTGCCCCCAGGCTGGGGCAGCACCAGGCCAGGACTCAGGGTAAACTGGAGTTCTCTGACTCATCCTAGCACTGGACATCACACAAGTCACTACTGGCTCCAGGCCACGATGACAGCAAGGGATAGCAGGGTCCCAAACAAAGTCCATGTTGTGAAGCTGGGTTCACTCCCAAACAAAATAGTTATTCTGGGTCTCTACTACCAAGTTGATCCTGCACCTTCCTTCTGCATCCACTTCTAACAACTAAAGACTCCTTGGGAGCCATGCAGAACAAAGCAGCCTGGTTGTGAGACAGGATCACAAGCAGAGTTTCAGCAGTTTCTATTAAAAAAATAAAAGCTGAAATTTAGCTCTAGCATCTGTGGACTTGGACACAAACATGTTAAAAATAAAATTGAGCTGTCTAAAAAAGCTGCTCTGAAAAAGAAATCACTGCAGAAGATGCCAGTTAATCCCCCTTCAGTGCTCCACTTAAAAAGAGCACTAGAGTGACTAGAGGCTTGCTAGTCACTGCTGTCTGAGCACAGACAGCTAATTAACAAGGAGGAACTGCTGCATATTATTAGTAGCAAGATATTGATTTTACTGTTATCTTGTTCTCTGACCCACTCTTTTGCCAGCTTCTTTTCATCTGTTGGGCACTGCCATTTTCCCAGACTGCAAGGTCTCCAGACAGCACAATTTGTTTGTGCAGTGCCTAACACAAAGGAACCATTATGCTTCACCAAATCTCAGGTGCTCCTGTAATGAGAGCCCATTACAATATTGCTTTTAAGGTGGACACAAGTTCTCATGGCATGCTATGACAATACATGCACTTCACTTAAAACTCACTCAAAACTTCAAACTAATTAAAAGTATTTCGCTCTTGTGAAAAGGAGAAAAAAGAAGAAGTTTTAATTCTTGAATCTTGAAAGTGTTTTATGACCTCAAAGATCAATGAAATGTAAGGAAAGTATCAACAAAGAAATATTTTTCTCTTTTGAATTCTTTCTCTCTTTTCCTTCATACGATCTTCTGGTTCATATTTCTTACCCTTACCATATTTTTATGATGTCCCTCTGTGTCCTTGCAAAGTTTGTTCTTCCTCAGAGAGTCGACACTTAGGGAAAAATATCTTTTAAGGGGAGAATAGCTAGAAAATATTTGAAAGAAAAAAAAAAAAAGAAAAAGGCCTGGCTCAGAATGCTCAATTCTGAATGCAGAAAATTGACTTTTCTGAAAGAATATGGAACATGAAGGGTTGTTAGTAAACAAACATCATTCCTTCTGCTTCCACTACCTCACATTTACTTAGAGGACTGTTGTATTTTAAAAACACCCAGTGACACTGAGTACTATAAGGTAAGTTTATGTTCAAACTCTGAAAATGAATTCCAGAAACCATACAGTTTTATATTGTACATAAGTATTGATGAAGGCAAAGTTAATATAATACAGAATAATGAAAACTTAAGTAATTTTCTTACTAGGAAAGAAGTGCTCTAATGTAATTCCAGTTTACATCAAACTGCAGAGGGATATCTCCTTTGAATGAGACACATGACAGTGATGAAAAGGAAGTTCAAAATCCCTACAGTGAGAATTACATGATATCCTCAAAATGAGTTTCCACTTGACTCTTCTACATAGGGGCTTTTTAATATCATCCAAAAGGCTCTTCCAAACATACATCTTCCAGCATTAAAAGCACTTCACATGTATAGAGAAGAATCAAACATTTCTGGAAAGCAGCTTCTCCTCTTAGACAGGAGGACCTCAAATAAGGCATATAAACCTGACTGCTTTTAGCACAATGCATTAAAGATGAATTTGAATTAATACTCCCCATAATAATGATATTTTTAAAAGTCACCTTAGAAGTTTTGAAAAGGGAAAGTAATGAGCATAATTTTGAAGTTTCTCAAATTCTGGGATTTTTATATTTATGCCAAAACATTTTTTCCTTAAATACAGCTGGTAAAATAGTACACAATCAAATCTATTAAGTTGCACTGTAATTTTAAAAGAATTTTTATTCATTGCTAATTTCTAATCTGTTTTGAATACACATCTGTGTAGTAGAAGCTAGTAATAGTTTTCCTGATACAGCAGCTTTTTATACATCACATAATGTTGCAATTTGCTATCTTTTGAGAAATGCTGTTGTAATTTTCAAAACACCTCAGTACAAATACCTCAAAAACCCAAAGGCTAAGTCAGGAGAGCCAATGTAAATTCAGGTTCAGACAAGCACTACTTATCCCAACTTTTATATTTTTCTTTGTGTACAAAACTGCCACTTTAGACAAAGGAAGATTACACAGATTACTAGAGATGACTTTCAGACATAAAAAGACATTGGGAATATAAAGCAAAACAGTGGTTGGTCTCGTTGAAGACTGTGTGGGCATCTGTCACAGGTCAAACTACCAGCCAAGCCTGTCAGGACCAGCAGGGAGCTATGAAGAGGAGTATGCTCTGTTTCCATTTGGCTGAACAAACATTTTGGGAATATTCTTCCTGTATGCAGGAAGAATAGCAACTCCAAGCTGCACTGAAAAGGAAGGTATGTGGATGAGAGTAAGGATTTCTAGCACTTTGGTTTGATGGTTTTGGGGGTGAGAAAAGGTGTATCTAGAGAGTTCTTCAACTAATGGAATGGAAATCAACAGCAAGCACACAGTGCTGCTGACATCTGTCCAGTCTGAAACACAGAAGGCCACTGTGCAGTGAGGTGATGCCATATGGGCAGAACCACCTTTGTATTTATTACACACTAGAGAAATTACAGAAGGCAGACTAGACTTTTTTGTGCAGTAGTAATTGTCGGGAAACAGACAGGACCACCATCCTCATGTTCATCTAGGAAGACATTGCAAGAATGCTATGGTCCAAAGAATTATTATACTATTAATATATCAGTTTGGTAAAAACTTGGTAAAGACAGTTTGGTAAAGACTGTTCTTTAGTACACCAGTGTTCATGGCCTTGCTCAAATACTGGTACATACTCAAAACAACTCTGAAATTTGCAAGATAGGAAAGGTCTTGCCATTCTTACTAGGGGAGCCCAACATGCCCTTAGAAGTGAAGTTAATATTATCTTCATGCCTGATGTTGCCCAGCTTGGTGTCAGGTCTCTTGGCCTTTGAATCAGTGCCAGTACAGTTGGTGCAGTGGCTACTAAAAAGAGAGAACACCTGAATCTGCCATCTTGCTGTCTATCCTGGTAGTCATGGGAGTGTTTCAGAGAGATTTTTAGCTCAGAAACCAAAGGGAGAGACTGCCCCTGGTCACAGCTGCACTACAACGTCTACTGCACTTTCAAAAACATATTTTCAAGAAATCAACATTGTTTTGGTGAATTGTTCCAAAAGAAGCAATTTGAACTCTGTCCTCCACCTAAAAATCAAAGGGAAGGAAAAGCAAACAAAACACTTCAGAGACACTTCTTGAAGAGGAAGTGCATTCACTGTGTCTTGCAATGTAATGGTCTCAGATGACAGCTTTTTAATAGCTTATACAGACTCAAAGGGGTGACTCCCCCTTTCCATAGATTTTTTTAAAAAACTAGGGCTTATTATGTACTGATAGAACATGAATGGGATCCAGTACTTTCTTAAAGTTAGGTATTACTGACCTGCCTTACTAATACAGTATGCTGTCATATAATGCCTTACATATATTTATAGAAGTAACCAAATATATGCTACCCTTTAGTTACTTACATGACCAGTTATCAGAAAAATCCTTTAATGGTATGCTACATTCTTCATCTTAGTGTCTCAACTGCTTCTTGCTATGAGCATTTTATATATTCAAGCTCTCCTACTTAAGCAGTTTTTTGTATTTTCTGTACTCCTTATGACTGTCAGGAAAAGGGTAGTCACTGGGGACACACTAGTGACCACACTAAATTAGGAATCAGTTGTTCAGCTCAAAGAGTAATGTGACATCCTCTTTCTAAAATAGCATGAAGATTTTCTTTCATGCACATTCTGGACTCTTTTTTTCATTCAAAGCATATTTCAAGAAAAGCCTGCCTGAGGAAACAAACTAAAGCCATCAATAGAGAAACTGCCACAGAAACTTACTGGAAGGCAATAAAAATGAAATAGCTTTTTAAAGAGTTCTCAAACTTAACAATATAACCAATTAAAATTGTTTGCACTGATTTAATTTGTAACAATTCCATTTCAAGAAACTTTGCTTGGTTGTTGGTTAGCAGTTGAAAGTGAAAATGACTTTCCTCCACTACCAATACCCACACACTTCTCCCATCTCAAAGATTTGGCAGAGGCACAGGGAGAAGCTGACTACCCCTATTTCAGGTGCTGGTTGTATGATCAGATGAGTTGAGGAGAAGCATGCTCCAAAACGGAAGAGTCCTCATGAAGAACTCTTTTGGCAGATACTGCCCTGGCAACCAAATCAGCAGCCTCTAAGCACAACATCCTTGACCATTATTCTTAGGCTGTTCCTACCAAGAGTTTCTCAGACAAAGAGATGCATCTTAAGATGTCTATTCTCAAATGGGCAACTTCAGTCAGTTTCAGATGCTACCAAAAAAACTGGCAATACAGTAAGTATAACTGGAGCATGGTTATGGGAAAATATTTAAAGTTTACCTCATTTCCCCCAAATAATTCATTACATTTCTCACCAATTTTATTTTCCAAACAGGTTTAAAGGCATAATGCAGCAGCTCTTGAGAGAAAGCAGAAATATATCAAGAATGGAAATTTACTTTTACAGTATATTACGGAACAAACACCAACTCTTTACTCAAACCAGTTGAAGCTCTAAGCTGCATATGCATAATGCCACTAAAGTCAACAGAGCTACACACATGAAACTGAGAAGTGAGCAAGTGCTCACTACCACAAAGGTTTACAACCTTCCATTTGATAACTTACCTTGAGGTTGCAATTTCCACTTTGGTTCTTGCCATGGCAGCTGCTCGCTGTGCACCCTCTATTGCTCTATCCACCTTTTCTCTAGTTTTTGTGTTTCGTATTGGTATAAGTTGCTTTCTTATTCCACGGACCAAAATGTTATTTTTGTACTTTCCCTCTTCTTTGGTGCCATCTGGAAACATGGTACATCCATATCCATGCCTCCTGTTATTCAGCCACTCTCCTTCATATTTCATACCATTTGATCGCTCACTGATACCAAAACCGCTGCGCTTGTCGTTCTTCCATTCACCCATGTAGGCTTCTGTAGTGGTAGCATCAACGTGGTCTTCCAGGGGGCTATAATCACAGTCACCATCTCCAAAACTAATAGTAGAGTTGGCATCACTAGAACTAATCCTGCTCATAGCAGCATCGCTCCTTACAGAGCTCCGTTTGCTAGATATCGATGACCTAGACTCCGATTTTCTAAGTTTTATACTACCAAGAAGGGATCCTCTTCTGAATAAGCCTCCTTTTTTCTTAATGCCCATGGCTTCTGGATCACTGTGAAAATTGAGCACAAATCCTCCTCTTGTTCCAGCCGGACTGTCTGAAGTGACGTCATGCAGAACAGTGCCATTGCTCTGCTCACTTCGAAGTGACGCCAGAGATGTGCGCAGAGGTGAACGGATCACAGTGGCCATGCCATAGGGTACACTCTGACGTACACCGTATCCATGTCTCATCCCTCCTGTCCACTGCCCCTGGTAGGTACCTTTTAAAGTAATAAGAAGTTAAATTTAGGAAGCTGTAGAAGACCTAGCCCACTCCATCCAATATGCTACAGGCAACACTACACTGTAAGCTCTGATTTTGGTAAGAAGAGATGCACACGACACAGACAGATAAACTACTTTTGTTACTTGTTTTTCTTGTAAATTATTTTGAAGCAAATCCTTCACTTTCACAGCTGATTTATTTTGGTAACTAAGACACAGTAACTATAATCATAAGCATTTTTTTTAATGGATCTGTTCAGGGGAAAAAATTGAGAGAAATTTCTAAAGCAGGACTCCCTCAACATTTTTTTAAGGTGGACTGATAGGAAGGTGGCCAGCAGAAACAGAGACACATTATATGTAGTCAGCTGAGAAGGGAGAGAGCCGGACACTTACAGCTCTTGTGCCCAGCTGCACACAGAAAGAGCAAGTAGGAAAAGTAACCATTCTGTCATCGTGGGTTTAAGGTGACTATAGACCTCTCCTTGTCAGGAGCTATTTGACAGATGGTCTGCAGATGGGCTTTTGGATCCACTGTCATAAACCTCCACTGTAAAATTAAATATTTTAAAATTTTTGTGTGGATTTGAATGAAAGAGCAAAACCTTAGGACTCCTTTCTCTTTATGAACTCTTCATACCAACACTTTCTAGTATCCCCAGCACATAAATATGCACCGCATTCTGCCTTATGTTCTGACAGAGGGATCAAAAGCATGAATTCTTTAGCCCTTTTTTTTGCCTTTCTTTTGTTCTGCAGTGTATAAGAAGGGCAAGGCAGTAACACAGTACTGCACAATGTTCTAGCAAACATTTAATCATAACTACTCTTGTAAAATGTTTTAAACAGCAATGTAAGGAGGGAAGATGGTACACGGTATGAAAAGTCATGGATGGCCATGCAAAGTTGCACTGGAGCCAAACCCCACCTTTATCAGATTACTACAGCAAATTTTCTTCTTGTATTTTTGAAAGGTATTTTCATTTTGACACTTTGCAGTGTCTGCTCTCTGAAGGCCATTTCTACCAGAGGCTCCAAAGGAAGGTTGCATGGATACCGTAACTAGAAAGTAGAAGATAACTTATTTTGTGATGTAATTTTACTCTAATTCCCTTTAAACTACTTTAAGCTCTTCAAAACGAAGTTGCTCACCCACCTAGTGCTGGGTTTTTTGTTTTTTTTTTTTTTTTAAAGCTACTTTGAATATTTTTTCAGAGAATAAGTAATCTTTAATTACTTTTTAAAATTTTGATCTACTTCAATTGGAGCATCTATTAACTATTCAGAGAACTAAATATCAAATGTCAAATTTAGTGATTGATAAAATTTTTGTGAAAATATTTATGCAGTACCTGCAGTTAAAGATGCAGATCCAAGATTAATTTGCTTTGAGATTCAATCTCTACCATATACACATACTGGTTTGGTTGTGTACGTGTCCACCATTTATCAAGTACTGCCTTACTCATTACCTCTTCTGCTAATGTGTATTTCAGTTTTAACACACAATTAAATTTGCTAAGTCTCTTTTCACTATTATATAATACTAGATAGGTTCCAAAACGTAACTATTTCGTGTTGGTAGAAAATTCTACCAAGTGGAAGGTTTTTAACAGATGGCTGCTGACACAAACAAATAACTTTCTTAGTTTCTTTCTCATTCTCTGTATCCTGGATACCTACTACTGCACTGGTTGTAAGGGTGCTGAATCTAGGAACATGATTATTTTAAAAAACTCAGCATATGGGGAAGAACAAATAGAAACATGAGCACAAAGCACTGGTATGACATGTTCTGTAAATACTGCAAATATACAGCCACAATCTAATTTTTGTTTTGTTAAACAGAAAATTCCTGGAAATACATTAATATTTTATGAGCACAAATTAGTTCATTTTGTCCCTAATTATTCTGGGATCTGTAATGATGTGCTGGAACTAAGAATCTGGCTACATACACTTATTGCTACATATTATAACCCCTTTATTGTTCTGCACTAGTTAATTTAATTTTGAAATAATAAATCTAAGTCTAATTTTGATTATACCACAATATTACATTAGAGTAGCATCTCATAATTATGGCTCTCCATGCTGCTTACAACATCAGACTTCAAGCATAATCTACTATTTCAGTACAGAATTTTAAAGAAGAATAAAAGGTCAGCATCTTTTTCTTACTAATATTTTAATTAATAAACATGTGTTTAATGAAAAGCTCAAAAATACTTAATTAAGGACTTGTATTTTTCACTACTCTAGAAGGAAGGGAAGTGTTTGCAGCTGCCCTTAAGGGTATTAAAACACGAACAATTAATGTGCTGCTATCCACCAGTCCAATTTTCCTTTCTACTGGGGAAATAAAATCAATGCCAGCTTCTTCTAAAGAGAAAATAGTAAAAAAGAAAATGGAAGATTCATACTCATTTCATCCTTAAAAAGTATGAGATATTTAGGCTGAATTTTATGCAGTGTAGCAGGTAACTCTTATGATTTCTATTATTACAGATGTCTCAATGGAAACGCTTCTGATACTAATGCTAAAAAGCCAAATCATTTTCCTTGGTTTTTCAACTCACATTTTAAAGGAAAAGTATTTTAATGAAATATGGAGAGCAGTGTCCAGAATGTAAATACAGGAACCTTGTACAGTAATTTGACTGACTATATCAGACTTGAACTGCATCACCTTATTCATTAAATCTTAGAAGTCTTTAAACAAGCAAGACATGTCAATACTGCAATATAACTAAACACAACAATGTATAAGACATGATGAAAAAGCTTTTCCCATATATGAAGATGAAAACACATGCAGTATTTACCTATCTCTCTAGATAAAGAGGAACGATACATCAACAAACACACCACATTCTGTTTCACCTTATACCATAGTTGACTATTCAAAGCAGTTCCTCTAAAAGTCAATTACTAAAATTTTTATTAAAACTGCAATTACCAAGATAATTTAAAACTGTATTTGACCATAAAATAGTAACATTGTTTAGCACTAATTTTTCAAAAGCTGGGCTTGCTATCCTTTGTAACTGAAGAAACATTTAGCCACAACTGCTGACCATCCATCTGGTGTTTAATTGGTTCTCTTGGAAAGGTGTTCATATTTTAAGCCTGGGAGCTATTAGAAAGTGTATTTTTTTCCTTTTCTTTTTGTTGGCAAGTTGTTCTAAGATATAATTTCATAATCTGTTTCCTTAGTTACAGTGTGCCATCCCTTCTAAAACACCCTTGGCGCATCTTACAGCTGTAAATGCCATTGCCCACTTGCAGCTAAAATTTAAAACTACACTGTGAAAAAACCTGGGAGTTTAACTACTCTGCTTGCTCTTATCCTTTACTCAGATATTCTGGGGTTTAAAAAATTTGTTGTTATATTAAGATTTTTGCATGCTTTTCTCACTCAAATGTTAACTAAGTGTAGACCTAGAAAGAAGACCTCTCAGAAATCAATGAGCATATGTGACCTTTGCTTCAGGGTGCTTTTTCCCCTGATCTCCCTTTGTGGAATGACAACATGCAATTGGTTTTTCCTGTTGTTGGAATGACCATTAATGACCAATTTAGACATACTGAAGTTTCAAATAAGGCCAGTCACTCCTCCGGTAGGTTTGGCATCTTCACACAGATTAACAAAACCTAGGGAGTTTAAAGGAGGCACAAAAATCCAGATTGCTGCAGGGGACAGATAGATGGGCCACTGGAAAGCCCAATGTAATCACATTCAATGAATGAAGCATCATGGTTTATAATTCACAGTGTTTTCCTCAGAGATTTGACTGAGTGACAATTTTAAGCATCTAAACACAGCAGGACCTGTATTACTCATGTCATGAAAAGTGTTGTGTGCAAAAACTGAGGAACACTGACAATGCTCATTTTCCTTTTCCCTCCTTCAATGACATCTCATAATACCACCAATCCACTTTAAAGCAATGTACTGGGGATATACAAAAAAAAAAAAAAAAAAACCAAAAACAAACCAAACCAAAACACACAAAAAGCTAGCAGCAAAGAAATCCGCATTATAGTGAGTTTG
Source organism: Agelaius phoeniceus (assembly GCF_051311805.1). Classification (NCBI taxonomy): domain Eukaryota; kingdom Metazoa; phylum Chordata; class Aves; order Passeriformes; family Icteridae; genus Agelaius; species Agelaius phoeniceus. The sequence goes on from NC_135265.1 coordinate 122,489,369, forward strand.
AAAATAAACTGGCAGTTGGCATAGTCTAATGAGTAATTTCTCTACACTGGTATTCATGAAGAGAGAGCTTTCCTGCAACTGTTTTAAATTATGTTAAAGATACATGTGTAAATCTGGTTTCCTTATAAACCCATTTCAGATGTTGTTCTGGTGTGCAAATACATCTATTGTTCCCAGAGCATGAAAACAAAAGCACATCTGCAAACATCTATGACGTACTGCTCTGCTTCATTCATGAGTACTTTCATTAAAATCAATGGGACTTCACACCCTCTGTTCGTATGAGCTGCAACATGCAAAAGACTGGAGTCATGACAACAGATTCCAGCTAACAGTGTGAACTGGATCCCTCATATGTTGCTCCAAGTCTAAATATTGAGAGAATTTATCTCCAATAACCAATACTATATTAAGACTTCTTTAAAAAGCTGCAAGAAGCCTAAAGAAAAAAGGATAAAATCAACTTTATTTTAAGAAAATATTTTCTAGAAGATTTAATGGAATGGCAATTTGCTTTTCCAAAAGGGAAGGGAGGAATAAAAGGAAAGCCACTGCTTGTATTTAGCCAAAACAAATATAATAAAAATTGAAAAGTGCATTGTGCGATGAAAGAGAAATTGAAATTCTGATCTCTTCCATACTTTGATTTTGGTGGGTTTTTTTTTTTGTTGTTTTTATTAATCCAAAAACATAGCTGTCTTTGATTATCACAAATTTCCACACCAGGAAACAATTTTTGGACAGCTACAAATATCTCTAAACAAGGAGACAGAAAGGTAGAAAACTCACTGCACACTTCCTTGTCTGAAGGAACTGAATCTTACCAACTTGCTACATTTTCTATTTTGGAGAAGAAAAAATAGGAGCCCAACTGCAAATATCTAATTTTCTGCTCAATACAAAAATACCCATTCTCCTGAAAGTTTGACCAGAGATGATGTGACGAAATTCCTTGAAGAAACCAGCAAAAGCATCAGTTGAGAGCTGATACATGGGTTAGTCCTTTAGTCACATCACGTGAACAGTACCTCTGATTTTGGTAAATTCTATTACCTGCCTGCTAACTGAACACGTTTCTGAACGCTGAAGCAACCAGCATTTCTGTCAAAAAATCCCAGCGACTGTCTAGTCCTAAAACTGAGACCCGTTTTTCCTCCTGTTAGAACAGACCAAACCCGCTCCCTTGTTCCTAGCTGAAGAACAACTCTGCAGAAGTTGCAGGTGGCACTTCCAGCGAAGCCAATGACATTACACCAGCAAAGGCTGAATTAAAGACTATCAGGCTTATTCATCGTGCAGAGCATGAAGTGACAGAGGTACAAGAACTGTAAGTGAGCTCCAGCCCTCGTTAACCTCGCTGAACCCTGACTTGACCGCTCCCGACTTCAGCGGAGGGCGGATCGCCGCGGCCGCTCCGCACGCCCACCGCGGTGAGGCTCAGCCACGGGACATTGGCTTTGCCGGGGGAAGGGTGTGAGAGGCAGGTCTGCGTGAGTGCACGGTACACCTCCTGCTTTGAGCAGGATGCTTGAAACTACCCCGTATTTTTGTAAAAACGGGAGTTATTATACGAGGGTGGACCCAAGTTTCATTGATTTTACGCGAGCTGCGTCCCCACTCCATTAGCTCCAGCCTCCTGTTTACAAGCCGAGCGCATCGAGCGCACAAAGCCCGCATATCAGCGGGGCACAAGGGCTCTATTAGAACAAGTTCCTGCCGTTCCCGCACGAACGCGGCGCTCAGGGGGTAACCTGCCGGGGCTCGCCCGCCTCGCTCGCTCCTCAAGCCGGGCGCGGCCACCCGGCCATCGCCACTTCGGGCAGGGAGCCCGTGAGCCGCCTCGGCGGGGAGAAAGGAAAGCCGTCTGCAGGCGGCCGTAATGCGGATTTCTACCAGCTGGCCGGGAGAAAGCGCTGAGCCCGGACAGCTCAGCGCGCTCGGAGCGCAGCCTGGGCCAGGCGGCTCCTCACTGAGTGGGGCGGGGCGGCCGCCAGGCACCTGTGGCGCTCCCCGGCCGCCAGCGGAGCCTCGGGGACGCCGAGCGAAGGGCGCCGGGAAAGGCGCACGGCCGCGGGCAGGGGCAGGAGAAGCGCCCCCGGTGTGAGGGCGGCGGTGAGAGCGCGGGGCTGGAAGGAGGGGCCCTTCCCGCGGCGCGCCCACGCAGGCGCGCACCCCCCACCCCCATTCCCGCCCGCCCCCCGGCGCCGCCGCGCGCGGGGCGCCCCCCGCCGGCGCCCACCTCCGTCCCCGTAGGTCTCCACGCCGTATCCGTCCTGCAGCCCGTTGCTCCAGGTGCCCTCGTAGCGGGCCGGCGTGCTGAGGCTCTGCCGCACCCCGTAGCGCCCCTTGAAACCGTGAGACCACTCGCCGCGGTACATCCACCTGCCCTTCGTCTCCACGCCCAGCCCGTGGCGCTTGCCCTGCGCCCAGTAGCCCAGGTAGGTGTTGCCGCTGGGCCAGGTGTAGCCGCCCGCCACCTCGAAGCCGTGGGACCAGGAGCCGGCATACTCGCCCTGCCCCTTGGGCCCGGTGCAAATGCCGTGCCCGTGGGCTTTCCCGTCCTCCCAGCCGCCGCAGTAGGTGCCGCCATCGTCGAAGTCGAACCGGCCGCCCGTCATCCAGGGCAGCGGGGCGAGCGCGGCGCCGCCGCCGCCTCCCGCCCGCCTTCCACTCCCTTCCCTGCTTCGCCTGCCTTGCTGTTCCTTGCCTTCCCTTCCCGCCCGCCGCCCGACCGACCGACCGACAGCCCCGGCGTTCCCCGCGACTGCGAGCGCTCCGCCGGCCGGCCACCCGCGCCCAGCCCAGCCGCAGCCCCGCGGCGGCGAGCGGCGCCCGCCCCCCGCTCCTCCCCGCCCGCCCCTCCGCTCCCGCCCGGGCCCGCCCCCGGTGTGGCCGCGCCGCTGCCGCGGGGCAGGTGCGCGCCCCTGGGGCGGGCTGGGGCTGGGGCCGCGCCCGCGGGAGTAGCTGCCTTCGCCCGCTCTGCTCGCTCGCGGGGAGGTCTCCGTGTGCCTTCTGCTCCCGGGAAAAGCTGCCCCCCGCTGGTCGGGGGCGCGCGCGGCCCGGGGCGGGGCGAGCCGGGAGCGCGCAGGCCGGGCCGGGCCGGAGCCCCCGCGATGCCCGGGGGGCGGAGGTGGCTCCGTGCCCCGCCTCGCCTCGGCGCTGCCCGCCCCTCGGGCTCCCGGGCAGGTTGCTGCTACACCTGCTAGCACCTGCAACAAGTAGGCAAAACCAGAGGGCTTCCGAGTGCTACTTGTGATTCTTTGTTTCGGTTTTGGTTTTTTCTTTTTTATCTCTTACTTGCCCTGAGCTTGACGTTTAAGCCGAAATTGTGCATGAAGAGCACAACTGAGTTGTGTTTTGTCCCTTTTCCAAATCGTCTGTGGAGACCACCAAGTTCCACGGGTGGAGAAATACGGGGCAAAATGAACGTGGGTGGTATCGAGGCTTTTCAGGGACATCACGGCTGGGAACTTCATTAGGAGCCTCTCATTATGCCATCAGCTCCGCGGTCATCAGGCGACTGAAGAGCTCTAAATCCTGCCAAGTACTTCTTTGCCAGATATTTGATAATCAGATAAAAAATTGTAAGGGCAAATGACAGGAGAAACACATAAGCGTAGAAAGTGCAGAGAGAATAGCAGGGAAGGGATTGAGAGCTGCTGTCACGGTGTCCTAGCTTTTTGTTCCTTCACAGTTACAGACCAGGACTGAAATATGAAAGAAAACGTTCCTCTTCAATGGGGATTTTGTTAGAAGCATGAATCATATTTGTTAATCGTGGGTCATGGTACTATCTGGACACAGCTTATTTGGAAAAGCAGAGAAATAACAATGGCTATGTTAGTAGTGATGAATAAAAGCAGAAATATAATTGCAAGTGGAAGATTTGAATTCAAGACTTTAGAAATTGAAACAGTTAAGCTTCAGAAATCTACAAAATTCAGCTGAAATATAAGGAGTTTTGACTTAAACCTAAGTGAAAATAAAGTATTGCACATACTAAACATACCTGAATGAATTTTCAAACTTTGTGCTTTACACAGTTTTCTGTGTACATTTTTATGCCACGTTTGCACAGTTTAGTGCCAAAGTGTTTCTGCTCTTTCTAGGGGAGGATTGGGCACCCTAACTGATACTGCTGTCTCCTGTCACAATAAGAAGTGTGTGCTTCAAAGCCTTCTTTCTGTGCTGTAAGAGGATTTCTAGTTCTGCTTGAACATGTGGAGGTGGAAGTCAGCGCACACATTTGGACACATACATACAAAGAGAAAAAGACACAGTCAAAGACTTGTGCCTTTTCACAAGAAGATGGAGAAGTTTTCAATGCCCCTTTGAGCCCAGAAGTGTAGAAAATGAGACAAAAATGTTTCTCTAACACAGACATGCAGTCTTCCACGTATCATTGGACAAGGCTAGGAAGTGTGCTGGAGTTAAGGACAGACCTTCACTGCAACATGGTCTTTTTGGAAAGCTGTTATTGAGAATGGAGGGGAAGTCTGAAAATGTTGCAGTGGGTGGGATTTCTGAAGAAGATACAGCTCAGTATTCTTTGAGTATTGCTTAAGCTTACTGAGTTTTATGCCCTACATGTCTTGGATTTCTTCCTCAAGAAAAATGGAAACAGTAGTGCTGACAACACATGTGCTTTGAGGAGTTTTCTATTTTCATTCTATTAATTTATTTCCTGTTTCCTTTCTTCCGACAGAAGATAAAGCCCTGTAATGTTTGAACAGAATTACGGAAGAGTGAAACTCTTTATATGGTTTGGGGAACCACCTGTTGGAGATCATCATGCCTGATAGAGGATACTGGTGTAAAATTTTCTAGGCATTGATGGTGCCTGTTCATAAGTGCATATTATTGTATGAGTAGACTTTTTTGAAGTTGTCATGATTGAACTGGAGCTGCTGAGCATTGGGTATGTTTGTTATGGGGCTACTCTTGCTTTGCATGGTGTTTCTGGGTGCAGTGTGCATAAATGAGGTGTAAAGCCAGAATTGCCTTGGACAGCAATTCTGTGCCCTGTGCGCAGCTGGAACACAGCCAGCACAGAGTGGAGCAGAGGTGGGGTGTGAAAATGTATTAGCAAATCCAGACAACGCTGCTGCACCTCAGCAGTGGAAGAGGTGGGTCTGGTGAGGAAATGGGATGCTATTGCCCAGCTGCTCTGTGGGTCTGAGCTGTCTCTTTGAAGGACCAGCTGTGTCCCTTTGCCCAATGGCCTAGACAATAATCATGGTTGTGCAAGTCCTTTGCCAAGCTGGGTATCACTTTTGGCTCAGTATTGGTGAATAACTGGATTTGCTGTTGTAAAGACTTGGATAATTGCACCCCTGATGTGTTACTGTGCTGTTACTTAGTGATGAATTGTTTATCCCTAAAGCTGTTGATGTTCTGTCTCTTAGGGTATCCCAAATCTATAACTAATTGAGGCTGCCTTAAGTTCTTATGTGTACAGTAGAAGATGTTGTAGCATTGCAAAAATTAAATAGGTGTCTGCCTTTGTTTAACCCCTTTGGTTTAAATTTTCCAGGTTTTAAACCTAGATGAGCTGAACCAACAAGATCAAGTGGGCCAGAGATGAACAGTGAAAATTTCAGGAAGGAATCATATTATTTTTCTTTTGTTATCACATGCGTGTCAGTGGGTCCTTTTTCAGTGACCTGCAAATGATGCTAAAATCAGTGGTAATTTTGCATGTGGTTGATATTTCCAGGTGTGCTTATTTGAATGAGGTGATCAGTTTAAATGAACTTGATGCTTGATGACAAGATGAATTCATCACTGACAGCCTTCTCTTATACTTTCAGCAGGGGATACATTTTTATAGATGTGAGAATAGAAGTGCTTTGCAGAGAACTCCCAGCATCACTTAGCCAGGTCTGATGATGTAAGAAGCCACAGGTGTCTCATTGCTGATGAGGCTGTAGATTTTTTTTTTTTTTTGGTTGGGATTTCTTTTTTTGCTGGCAGATTTTGCATTGACAAGCCTCAACTTTAGTTCAGGCCACATCATATTTGCTTCTGGCCACAGTTTAAGTAATGCTCATGTTCAACCTTTAGCATGTATATGTTAAATACCTTGGATCCACAGATTTTGTTTCCTTTCCTTCTTCCCAGAATTAAATTTAAAATTATTCTACAGCTCCATAGATGCAGGAAGTAAGCAGTTAGAGGTGTATGAATGAGTTTCTCTTTTGTCCAAAGTAAATGGAATTAATTTCGCTTCGTTTTTAATCTACATTACAGGAGTTCTTTTCTGAAATCTTTCATGCATGTAACACTCAAAAAATACAAGGGCCAGGTGCAGTTAATTTATTATTTACAAAAAGTCACAGCACTAGGTCTGATGACATTATATGTATGCAAAACATGAGTGCCTGATGACATGGTATGTATGCAAAAACTGTGCTGCAGGGTTATATTTAAAAAAGTCCTCACTGTAGGGATGGTAGGTGCAGCAGGTGAAGACACACTAACTCCAGACATCTAATACTAATTGGATACAAAACTGCTGAGTTTAAACTATTAGTCTATAGATATCTGATGCATGAATAAAAATTAGGCACATTTATTCTTACTCTTAAAAGCCCAATTCAGCAGGGAATTACTTTAAGTACTTTAGTAATCCCATTTACTTCAGTGGGACTACACATGAGCTTTAAATTAAACATCTGCAAGATATCTGTGCTCAAATAAAGCAAAGCTCTGAAGTCTGTTCTCAAGTGTTTTGCAGAAGGGAGGCTGGATGTTTCACTGATGAGCTCCACGCTTCACATGTTGTATTGGAGGAGTTCACACACATAACTGCTGTGTGGGAGGCAGAAATACAGAAGTAAAGGTAGTACAAAACTCACAGTTTAGAAATTTCAAAGGCAAATAGGTCTTTTCTGGCTCCGTAGGAGCAGACACAATTTTTTTCCAAGTTTTGTGTTTGGAGTCTATGTTAAAGTTTTTAAACATAGTTCTGTATAACTTTAACAAAAATAATTTTGTCTGACTTCTAGAACAGGAACATAACACTTTTTCCTTATACACTGTAAATCCATGTAAGTTAGTGTAAATACTGAAGCAGTAATTCTAGAGGAATTTTTTTAAAAAAATCTGCTATAATATTTGAGCAACGCTGTGTTATGAATCTGCTCTCCTAGGTGTATCAGTGTCAGTTCTACCTCTCAGTTGAAGCTGGGACCTAGCCAGTAAGGCAGTATATTTAATTCCAGAGATATTGTGCTTACTGAGTGAATACAGTTATTATTTTCATTGCAAGAGTGCTGATAAAGCTTATAAAAAGCAAAAATACAGATCCTCTTCTAACTTGAAAACAGGATGAGTATGTTCTGTACCCAGACTTCTATTTTCAGCATTGTTCCAAGCATCTGAATTGGATGCTTTTTATTTTGAAATAAAAATGCAGTTTATTTTTTTAAGGAAATGCAGCATTTATGTTGAACACCTTTGTTTCTGAAGTGATTTTAACAGTAACAGAACTGCCTATGCAAATAAGGTACAAAGTGTTGATTTTTTTTTAAGTATAAAGATATTACAATATTTTATTATAGTGGGAAAATATGATATAGTGTTCCTGGATCTTGTCAACATTTGGAGTTCTGTTGTTGGTTGGTTTGGGGTCTTTATATATATATATATATCTACAGAACAAAAATGAGTGGATCACTATACCTCAATCCATTTATAAAGAAAAAAAAAACCAACTCCAAAAGTGTTTTATTTTATAAGACTTGATATAAGGAAAAGTTGTATCAGTGATTACCCTAAATTAGCATTCACATTATATAGGTTATTATTATAGGAAGATATCTAGAAAATCAGATTTATCCCAAGTAAATTTTTCCTAAATGGTGATAGGAATTGTGCAGCTTCCTTGAGGAGGATGAGAAAGGTTTATGGATTTCTCCTTTGAAGTAAATTCCCAGTTCTGAAGATGGCTTTTCCAGTCTTGTTTGAGTATTCTTCTTTAGCCTAAGGAGGCTCTGTGATGCATTATTTTCTTGTAGACCTCATGATTGTCACAGTTGCTGTTGTCTGGACTTTATCTAATTATGTTATGTTATTCATTGCTGAAGTCCGATTTCAAATACAAACCACACTATTTGGCTAATATTGTGTCATATTAAAATAGAATAATTCTGTGTGACTCCCAAAAGACATTATTCTTTTTACACTGGTGCCAGGAATCAGGGATGGTGGTTCTGTTCTCCTCCATACAACAAGATGATGTGTAAAAATGCATCTTCAGTTCGTGATTTGCTGTTGTCCTAATCCTTTCCCATGGAATACTGCTTAACTAGTTGCTTCCCACTTTCTGTTAGTGAAGTTGAGTTTCACTTAGCAGGCTTTCACCAGCACACTCTTTTTTTCCCCTTTGAAATTATATTCCTAAACTAAGTTAATTTTCAGTTTTAATTCCACATCGCAGTTCCTCACAGGTTTTTAACAGTTTGCACATTTGCATGTGCAATAACTGAATTTTTCCAAGATCAAAGTTATTCATGAAGGTATTGAATATTAAGGCATTTGGTACAAATTTAGCATTTCATACATCCTTCAGGCTTGGGACTTAATAATTAATAACCATTACTTAATAACTATAAACAATGTGTAGTCTCTTACAGCTTTACTTAGATCATGTTTAACAAACAGCAGCAGCTTTGCTGAAGTCAAAATACATAATATCTTTTTTAGTGAAGGCTAAAACAGAAAAGCTTTTAGCACTTTGCTTTATCTCACAGGTGTGGCTGAAAGCTTTTTCTCCCCACTGAGCAGTGGCACAGCTCTTCCCTTCGCTGTCCTCCTCCTCCTCTAGGGCTGTCTCAGTTTCCTTTTCTGTTCCTAACTAAGGCTCATTCTGTGATTTGGCCTTTCTGATTTTGCCCCTACATATTTGCACTCTTCCCTAAAATTAATTCTTTAGCAATCTGACCTACTTTTTACTCGTGTATACTTCCTTCTAGTGTTTCGGGATCCTCGAAGAGCTCTCAATTTAGTCAAGTTTATCTTATGATACTCATCTTATTTTCCCTTTTCATCGAGGTAGTTTCTGTTTATGCCCTTCACACTATTTTCACATTATATTCACATTATATTTACAGATTTCTCTCTTTGGAATTTATAATAAAATAAAGCCTAGTAGAGAGCAAATCTTAAGTTTGTTTTTTTTACAGGGCAGTCTTGGCAGACATTGGCTTGAGATATTCTCATGCCCCCAACCCTCTGTGCTGCCAGCACAACTGTTTTTTCAGTGAGCTGTGATTTGGATCAGGAAACCAATCCAGCTTAAAAATAATCCAGCAAAAAGATTTATTTTTATTTTGCTCTTAAAGCTGAATCCTTTGCTCTGTTTGCAGAACATCTATGCAAACAATTGCCCTAATGCAATTGAAAGCATACAGAAAGCTGGCTGTTCACCTTGTTTATTTGTAATTCCATTCTCTTTTTCTAGGAATTACAAATAACATTTCCCCCATAATCTTTCACCCAAGTTGCCCTCAGTCTTGCACTTCCAGTCAGTTTGCCCACTGTTGATTAAAAAAAAAAAGATATTCCAGATTTGATGTAGTCATCTGCTCAGTAACAAAACTTTTCTGTGTACAATGGCCTTCCAGTACCTGAAGGAAGGGTACAAGAAACATGGACACTATCTAAGAGTATGTATTGACAGGACAAGGGGGAATGGCTTCAAACTGAAAGAAAGTAGGTTTAAGTTAGATATAGGAAGAAATTATTTACTGTGAGGTTGGTGAAGCACTGGAACAGGTTGCCCAGAGGAGCTGTGGACTCCCCATCCTCAGAAATGTTCAAGGCCAGGTTGGAAGTAGCTCTGAGCAACCTGGTCTAGTGGAAGGTGCCCCTCCCCATGGCAGGGAGGCTGCAACTGGGTGGTCTTTTAAGGACCCTTCCAACCCAAGCCATTTTATGATTCTGTACTGTAATGATCCTGTAGGACCTTCCCAACAGGTCCCTTGGTTGTTGAAGTCCCCCATGTTCACCCTTTTCTGTGCTGCGATGATTTAGCAGCAGCACCCAAAGCTCTTGAGTCCTGCATTGCCATGTCCTACAGATTTTCAAGGCGCCTGAGGAGGACCAAAACCTGATTGAGGCTTTTCTAATTGTTTGGAGGATTCATATTAACTCTCATATCAGGTAGGAATTGGGGTTGTTTAATGTTTATTTGTTAGTGATGTGCAAAGTGTCTCTCTTCTGCCTGGATGTGTACTTTGTGGCTTTGCTATTTTTAAGTTGTAGGAATAACATTCTTTTGAGATCTTAATTTCTCTGGTAATTTTCATGCAAATTAGCTAGTGAATTAAATAATTTTCATACATGCTGGTTTAATACCTTAGGAAAAAAAAGTTCAGTGGCCTTCCTGCTCACCATGGTGCTATTTTTCTGAATACCTTTATTGAGAGTTATATACCACTTATATCTTCCCAGAAATCTAGGCTTTTTGCCATGTTTTAGGCCGCTTATTAATTGAAAGTCCTCCTTTATTAGTTAGCATTTTCATCACCAGTGATTACAGACCTTCAGGGAGCTCTGGTAAAGAGAATTCCTTCACCAGACAGACAGCTCTGCAGTGTTTCTGTCTCATGTGACTCCAGTGAAGGAGACCTTTGCAATGGCAGTGCACCTCAAAGAAGGCACCCATCCCAGCTTCCATAGGGACCACAGTTCTTCAGCTACTCCCTGGAGCTTGCAGTTCCTTATGATCTGCCTTGATTTTATCAGGCAGATTTTATCAGACATAGGGATGAGTCTGTATGTCTGTCTGCACTCATACCTAATTTTGTCTTAACGCAGGATGTCCTATGAATTTCTTTGGTTGTTTTTCTTATAAAAATTGATTTTTTTTTGTAATTGAGTGGTGATAAATTAATGTTAAAATAGCAATTAGATATGATATTTCTAATTTTAAAAGACCTTTTGAAGGTTCTGGCTGATGTCACACTCCTGTTTTGCTGTACTGGATCAGAACAAACAACTGTTGCATTTCACCAATGAATTAGTGTTGGTGCTTCTTATACCTCAGATAATTGGTTCTTCTGAGTGAATCTATTCGCAAAATTAATTGACAATCATTGTCATTGTCATTCTAAATATGACAGTGTTTTGAGTCTGTTGGTGGTTGTTTTGGTTTTGGGGTTTTTTATCTTGTTTGTTTTTTTTTTCAATTTAGATGGAGAAAACAAGACAAATGCTACCAGAAGTGCAAAAGCTGAGGGTTTTGCTGTTTGATACTGAATGTAATATGGATATTTTGGGCACAGTATAGTCACTTTTGAGATTTGTTTCCATTAACAAAGTCTGCAATGGAGGAATTGAGCTTTAGAGGATATTACCATAGGGCTAAGCAGGCTGTGCTGCAAAGACCATTAATAGAAAGCCACTCCCTCAATCTGCTTAAACTTTGGTGAGGATAATGCGGCTTACTCTAACTGATTTTTGATAAAACAGTAAAAGACAAACAGATGCTTGTTATGCCTGAGTTGAGAAGTGCACCCTGTTGATAAGTTTCTTCTGCTTCTTCAGGAATATTTGTCCCAGGGAAGAAAATTTTTCTCACCACAGCTAACATTCAAGTCAAATTCCTTAATGTATTTTGATATTTAAGTTTATATAAAAGAATATAGCAAGGGTGAGTGCATCATAATCAGCCTAACCAATTAATTAAACCTCCCAGCTGGTATGAGATTTCATTTATTCTTCATTTGCTCCTCTTCTGTTGGCCATTTCATTGTTTATAACATAATGTCATGATGTTTTTATATGATGAAGAAACCCTTTCCCTGTGTGGATTACAGTATTGCCCCCATCTGCATCTTGAAAACTGGCTTTCTTGCTGTAAAATGGTTTTCTATTTGTCCACTGAAATTTCACTTAAAGATTACATTCTGCACTTTGGAAGACACAACCAACAATGCAGAATTTTGAATGTCTGTCTCTGTGTTGTGCAGGTGCAGAACAGTTTTTATGCTCTTGGTGAATTCACGTGATTCTGTGTTTGCAGCTCTGCATGTGAATAAGTTATGTATATCTGTGTTGAGTGTTTCTGGCAAGTACAAGATAGACATTGGATAAATTAGTGTTTGCAGTATTTTTTTCCTAAAAACAAACTGTATGATTTGGAGGATTTTAAGCCTTAAGTTTTGTTCAAAGGTAATCTTTTCTTCTCTAGATGGAGTCTAAACCAGATTTTTTATCTTTGTATGTGCTTAGATTTTTTTGTATGTACTTTTGTATGTACTTTGATTTTTATCAAAATATCATCCTTTAGAAACTGCAGTTGTCATAGTAAGTAAAATCCTTTTTATGTAGAAGCTTATGATCTTGTACAAAAGGTCCTTTATGAAAAATTATCCATTATTTGAGTTTTTGTAAATCACCTATACTTTGTATTAAGTATGTAATGGTGGAATTTAGTCTAAGATTTCTGCAGAATATAAAAATATCTCGGACAGTGTCTGCTCTAATCAGGGAATGTATGTGTTCCTAATAACACAATGTATTTGAAAAACAATTATATGATGTTCTCTTATGTCTGAATGTATAATAAATGTAATTGACTTACAGAATAATAATTTGTGTTTAGTTGGGCATGTATTCATCACTAAATTGTTCACTTGTAGGTGTGCCTAAAATCACCATTGTGGAGATCACCTTAGTTTCTGTTTTAGGTTGTTAATTTAAAAATTTGTCATTAACCTGCATGGTATTTCATTATGTTAGGTACAAAGTATTTTTTTATGTTAGGTACAAAGTTTTTTTTCAGCCGATTTGAGAAGAAAAATTGATTTTGAAATTCCCTTATTTCATGTGATAATATTGCAAAAATTATGTTAATTCACCCACAGTTATCTATCTGCTGTTTTTGCTTATAAGAAGTTCTGCCCTGAAAACAAAAATTTAATAGAGCTGGAGGACTATTTCTGTGATACAACATGCTAGAGTTAGAAGCTGAGGGTTGCAGTTTTGTCTTCACTTGTAAAGGGATATAGTTTTGGTTTTATCTAAGTTTGAGACTGCAGGTTCTGTCTAACGAAACTTTAAATCATATTTTATTTTTACCAGCTCGTTGCATATTTTCAAAATTGAGCCAAATGAAATATTTAAAAAATTTCAGCCAATTTTGAAAATTTATGATGTCAGGATGTTCTTACCTTAAATTTCAGTAACCAGAAAGGGAATGAATCTGGCATCATGCAGCTTTGAGATTCTCCAGTTCTACTGCTGAAAATTATTTGTATAGGTTTAATAGAAAAAAAAAAAAAAAAGGAAATGTGATCTTTTCTGTGCCATTTGGTGTCAGTGGCATGCTTCTAGATTTAAAAAAATATAGACAAAATGATAACCCTTTAAAAGTGTGAAAAATGTGCATGTTGTTTTAATCAGAAATTTTGTCGTGTGTTTCACTTGTTTGGGTTTTTAAATTTTTTCCTCCTTTCTCTTACAAAGTCTAGCACAGATAGGTCGGGTTTAATCAATGACTGGAAGTGCCTGGCTCATTCTGCAGGCTATTGAGTGAGTTTCAGTTTATAAACTATTTGCCTGATTTTGGAAGAGGTGCACAATTGCTTAAAAAATTGCACAATTGTTTTAACAAATACAGTATTTTCCCCCCTATTTTCACAGTTTTTGGGATACACAGCTGCTGTCCACATTTGGAAGTGTTGTGTAGAGCTGGAGCTACTGTGTTGCCAGGTCCTGAGTTAGGAGTTCATTTATGGGGGCAAATAAGCTTGTGCCCCCATAATAATTTGAATTATTTTATGAGGTAATACTTTTCTTTATCTTCTTATGGTTTTATTTTTTTAAATGGAACCTAAAATTGTATCTACCTAGAGTACAAAATCTTTAACATGATTATTTCAATAAGACTACATGTGTGTGCATGAAGTTGTTAGAATGGAAGTCTTCAATATGCAAGTACGCTCGCTACCAGTAAATTTTGTTTTATTTCATCCTGTCATGCTGGGAGTGAGTGTTGAAAGACGAACGGGCAAGTGTTGCTCAGGCAGAGGGGAGACGCACGTCATCCAGCCCCCAGAATAGCATCGGCAGTAAATACGGTCATGCTGTTCCTCCCCGAGATAGACCCAGATCACATTCGTAGCACCCACCGGCTCTGCTGCTTACCAGACCTTCAGGCCTTTGATGAAACATTTACAAATGCAGCTGCAGTTCAGAGGGATCTTCTGCCAGCACTGAAGTAGCTGACATCAAGAAAACGGGAGGAAACGGGATCACAAGGCATGGAGTTCAAACAAAACGCAGTTTAGGGGGAATACAAATTTAATCACAGTATGAAAACACTGTTCCAAGATATGAACCCTGTACTTGTTAAAACTCCCATTTCGTGTTTGCTTGTTTCCAGTGACTTAGAACTGCTAAAGCATGAAGCTTTTGTAGAGGAGGAAAGGTGAACTGAAAAATAGCTCTTTGGTCAACTGCCTTGGGTCACACACAATGTCAAACCTGGAATTAAAATATCTTGTAAAGCGAAATCAGAGAGAAGCTGAGATTAAAAATTTTTTTTCCAGTTTCAGTTATTTCTCACTTTGTGCAGTGTATTGAAATGAAGTTAGATAGCCCTGAAGGTCTGTGGCAGTGGCCTATCTAACATGTTAGAGGCGAAATTTTCATTATTCAAGGCCAAGAATTAAACCCTGTCAATTTCTTCATCTTGAAAAGATAGATTATCCCGCTGGGCCAAAAGAATATCCTTACCGCCTGGTCCCAAAGCTCTGTTCATATTGACTCAAGTTAATGTAACTGCTGTGCTTTTATAATGTTTGTATTTTTCTCCGAGGACTGTAACATACAGGTCAACTTGTGCCTTTGTGTTCTGCCCCATGCACTTGACAGGACACTACAGGAATTAAGCCAAGACTCCATGTCTTCCTCCACCCCCCACCAGTTTGCACGTCTCTGTAAAATTTGAAAAGCTCGTTTCAGCTTCTGCAGCTTCTCTCCTCTGGCTTTGCCCCCGCACCGGTGCATTAGCTGGGGTGTTAGTGGAGAGGGTTTGTTATTTCAGACACATACCAGCGCCTGCTGCCCTCACTTCTCCCCTGAGCTCGCACAGGGCACAGCGACAACTTCATACTTTCATTTGTATCAGTTACACACACGGGATTTAAATTCATCCCTCTCTCTGTATAGTGCTTTTTTTTTTCTCTCTCTCCAGATAACTCAATAAATGCTAAATTGCAAATATTCCTGCCTTCAGCTGGCACTAATATTCTACCTCTGTTTTTCTGAAGAAAATCTATTTGGGATTTTTTTAAATGTGATAGGGGAAGTGTGTTTTCAGAGCAGTAGCTCTGGTATTTGTTCTCTATTTGTGAGTGACGTTATGCAGTTGAGAAAAAATCATGCCAGCATGTTTCAGTCAGTGCCAAAAGAACATAGACAGTGATTCAGTGCCCAGATCTATTGCTGCCCAAAACTGTATCTTGTCCTATTTTTACTTTCCCAAATGAGGGTCTTGCTTATTGAGAGGAGTTAGGTGAATGTTATGTTTGCATGCTATTTGATAGTGAATTTATTCAGCTGTTTTATAGTCTGCTGTTCTTTTATTTCAAGATATAAGAATTAATTAGTTTTCAAAATTCAGTAAATGTACCGTAAATTGATGTATCATAATTGACCACAATTTCCTTGTTGTTTCTGCTGTACTATAATTTGAAAACACAATGCAATAGTGATGCATAAATTATGTGATTTAGATGGAGGGGAAAAAAGTCTTACTAAGAAAAAATATTCTACACACACTTATGGCTCCCACCCCAGCATGAGCACTTGTGACCATGATTTTCCTGTGGTGCTGTGGAGCCCATGATGGCCCAGGACAGAACAGCCTCCATCCCTGCTGCTGTGCTGGTGCAGGGCGCTCTGGGACAGATGATGACCTGAGCTTTTCAAAACACCTTTTTGTTTTTTTTTTTTTACTTCTGTCTAACACAGGTGTCTGACATGAAGTGAGATTTCAAGGAGTCTAATTGAAGTATTTTGTGTGTTACTGTTTTAGTCCAGCTTGCACAAATTTAATGAGCAAATAGCAAGAACTAAGGCTGAAGAAACAAGAATTTCCTTATTTAAATAAGAGATATATTTCTATGTTGTCACCCTGATTAATGTTGTTTAAAGAAATGGATCTTCCTTAGTGGCCTCTATTTTTTTACTTGTCAATCACAAGGTGGGGAAGTACATGATTATGCTTTAAAGCATCCTAAAGCTATTTTTTCTGAGCAGTTTGCTGGAAAAAATGTTTAAACTTACTTACTAAATAATTTATCAAAGCGTTTACATTTCCAATAGAAAGTTTAACAAGTTTTTTTAGAAATTTTTGAAAATTATTAAAGTTTGGGTTTGTTTAAGGTATGGAAAGAATCTGATTTCTATAATTTTTCAGGAAAGATTTTAAAAAATGTTTTCCAGTCAAAAAATGGAAAATACTACAAGACTTCGAATGATTGTACAAAATTGTATTTAACTCCTTAGATTTTCTTAAGGTTTTCTGTCTTTGGGTATCATCCAGTTACTGGATATTTATATTTTACAGTGTAATAGAATTTGAACTGTTCTAAGAGCTGGTACAGGACCCACTGAAGCAAGTACAAATCACCTCTCTAACTTAGGTGGACTTTGCTTCAGCATCTGTCCAATCTATTTTACAAGGTCAAAGTTGTGCACTCTGGGTTTGGCCACAGGCAATAATAGCTGGAAGCTGGAATATTTCTTATATTCATTGTGTTCTGGTAATATGTGAATTTTAATGGGCAGCCAAAAGCCACTGTGCCAGACAGTGCTGTGCAAACAAAATGTCATCACTGTTAGATTAAAACCAGAATAAAAATCAACACCTGAATGGTATGCACAGGAGTACAAGGTTTTCACTGTTTCGGGTTACTCATCTAAATTAGTGTGAGGGAAGAAGAAACATGTGAAGTGATGACACAGAATTGTTCCTAAAAGCTTGATAATGATCCAATTTTGTGAGCCAGCATATTACACATGTGCATGGAGACAACAAACATGGGCAAGTATAAAAAAAAGTTTTAAATTGTTTGAATTTGGCTGATATGTTAGAATTTATAGTAAAGATGCTGTTTACATAAAAGCTTGAGAAGGGATAGACTCAATACAGCTTTAATGTTAATACCTAGATTTTAAGGTTTAAGGCTAAGAATCTACATTTTTTTCACCTTCTGAAAATATATTAAATCTCTTTCTGTGTGTGCATTAAAAGCCTAATACTTCAGGAAAATTCATTGCAATAATCAAAACTGTTGAGATTTATATATCATTAGAACAATTAATATATTTGTTACATCAAAATCACTAATAACTCTTTTGAAATAGTCTTACTATAACAATTCTAAAAATGTTATATAAAAATTAATTATTAAACAGTATTTCTGAAGCATTTACATATGAAACTCCTGCATGGAACAGGAATACTATATATTTAGGGAAAATTTGCCAGAATTTTGTGGTGAAATCTCTAAAAAAAAACTAATATGATGTGTTAAGTAACTTTGAAAGTGACTAAATAAATTCTATTATAAGTAGATTTTGTTGGATGTAAAATGGTAACTGACAAATTATATTTCCTGAGAACATGAATCAGCTATCTACAATTGCCATCACTCCATGGTTTTATATACAGTTAAATTAGGGCACAGATAGTCTCAGCTGTGACTATCAAGACATAATGCTGCTCTCACTCTTTCTAAATAGTTGCATATCTGTTTTTTCAGTCATGTTAAAGAAAGTTCTTGTGCATTCTTGTGTCAGTATTAAGTCTCAGCTGTGTACCTGAGTTCAGTGCTGTGTTGTTTCGACTCATATCACCACCAGTAAAGCAGCATCTGCCAGTGGAATTTAGTCAATAACCACTGATGACAGAAGATCCAGAACAGAACCTGCCCTTGCTTTCCCAACGAGTATTAACTCCTGCAACACTGTCAATTAGGCTGGTTCTGCACTTGGAACAGAACCAATGCATCTGCTAATGATTCATAAACAGAATCCAGCTAATTTTCAGCTATAATGGCTCTGGCTGCATAGAAAAGGAAAAATAAAAGAATTTTTTCCCCTCCTGTAGTCTAATACATTTGGGTTTCAATATACATAATGAATTGATCTGATAAGAAAAAAAAAAAGTTGTTTTTTAACTTGCATAAATATTACTTTAATGACACATATGACCTATGTGTTTCCTGTTAATAACATGGAGTGAAAGGTGAAGTAAAGAAGAAAACTGATTACCAGAATACTGATTTCCAGATCTTTCACCCATTTTATATAACTGTTTATCAAAATGCTCTTTATTTTTAGCATTAGCTGTAAATGTTAGTTTATTTCCATGATGTAAAAATATGCGCATTAAAAAAACTTGTAGAGGGGCATGCATATATACATATATTTTTGTAAACATATATAGGATGCTAAAAAAGGCCCAAGAGAGGCCATGCAGAGAAACAGGGCAAGAACATCAGTGTGGTAGGAAAAATTATTTATCACACAGAGCTAGGGGTCTGCTTGAAGCCACAAGCTGCCAAGATGCCAATCAGATTTGCATTTGTGCTGCTAGTGTATTTATGGCACAAATTAAACATGCCTTAAGGAGACTCTTCTTTCAGTTGGGTAAAGCCTTGAGTAAATAATGCTTGTGGAACAAGGTGTTCCTGGTTGTGGTGAGCTTTTTCATGATCTGGCCCTTTTGCTTGCTTTTCTGTGGGTATGAGAAGGTGGAGGGGCAAACATAGGTGGATGGATAGGTGCTGGTTCTGAAGAGAAAGGAATCATTCGTCCCTTTTTCTTCATCTCTGGAAGAAGGAAGGTTCTATGCGCCGTGTTTTGGAAAAGGGAGGCCTCGTGTGGCCAGGCGTGGGAACAGCCCTGTCGGGCTGGAGGGATCCCAGCCGCAGGCACCCCCTCCTTCCGCGGAACCGGGACTATAAACATGGACATCGGGTGGGATTTATCAGGGAATCATAGAATGGCGTAGGGTGGAAGGGACCTTAAAGATCATCCACTTCCAACACCTCTGCCGTGGGCAGGGACACCTTCACTAGACCAGGTTGTTCAGAGCCACTTCCAATCTGGCCTTAACATTTCTTGGGATGGAGAGTTCCCAGCTTCTCTGAGTAACCTGTTCCAGTGCCTCACCACCCTCACAGTAAAGAATCTCATCCTAAACCTATGCTCTTTTCGGTTTGAAGCCATTCCCCCTTGTCCTGTCACTACATGCTCTTGTAAAAAGTCCCTCTTAGTCTTTTCTGTAGGCTCCCTTCAGGTGCTGAAGGCCACAATTTGGCAACCTGTGAGCCTTCTTTGTTCCAGGGAGAACAATCCTAATCCTTCTACCATTTCCTCATAGGAGAGGTGCTCCATCCCCCTAATCATCTGTCCCTCTGGACCCGCTCCAGCTGGTCAGTATCCTTCCTGTATATCATAGCAATATGAGTGACTAGGTTAGGAAGAAGGATCACCTGTATATGATTGCAGCTGCTCAGTCCTTCTTTCTTTATTGTGTTATAAGATAGATACATTTCCTTGCCTTTCTAGACCTTTAAACCAGGTAACACAATGTAACTCAAATACAGTAGTCCATGTGTGATATGAAATTAATTAGGTGTACTAAGAGAAGCAGGGTAGTGGTCTATATGGTAATTGAAAAAATGACTACACGACATTTTGATTTAAAGGCAAAATGAAGGGGAAAAAAAAGCAAAGCGTAGTTCATGTAAATTTAAAAAAAAAACAGTTCCCCAGTTCTTCCCCTCGAGTTACTGTAAGATCTAGCAGTGAGGAACAGCTGTACAGCAGCCTAGGCAGGGATCTGTGAGAATTTCCATGTATTGGTGAGTCACAGGTTAAAGCCCTTGTGCATGAGAGGATATTCCATCACTCTTACCTTAGACATGCATCTTAAAGAGAAGTTAATCCAGCCATAATGCCATCGACTGCAGTCTTGGTGTCAGTTCTAAGCACATTCTCTAACTTTTTGAAGAATAACAATTAAATTAAATTCCCCCAAATGTGGGATTTACCATCAGTAACAGATTGCTATCAGCTGGGATTTGTGAGAAGCCTCTCACCATGAATGACCTTCTGAAGAGATTATTTTGGCTTGTGAGCAGGGAGTAGGGAGTGGTCTCTGAGGAAGGCGTGGGCCTGCCCTTGTGCCCACTCTCATGATCAGTACAGGGCTTTTTGTTTCTTTCCTTTTTATTTATAAGATTTGTCCAATACCTTGTCTCAGTGACTTAAATCCATTCCCTTGCTTAACATTAGTAAAAATTTCCCTTGATGTTCTTGTTATTGGGTTACAGCTCTCAATATACTAGTTTCAGGTCTCTAAGATACTGATCATGAGGTTCATCTCTTATATAGAAATGGCACGTGGGACTGAGTTATCAGGCTTACCTGGAGTAGTCACCTTTACTGGGAACTGAGCAGTCAGAATGAAGAGAACAATACTCTGCACTCTGTGATCTCACTGTGCTTTTGTACTTTGCTAAAATCTGCCTGCTGTTGCTGGTAGTGTCTATGGTACTATCAGTAATTGCATTTCTAAACTATTTCCAGTGTAAGATACAGAGGAAGCATTTCCTGATGATGTAAGCCATTGTTTGTTATCAAATGCTTTTCAGAAAGGACCTTGCTTCACACAGGGAAAATAAAAAAAATCCTACAAAATGGTTAGATTTTCTAATTTTGTCTAGGAAAAAAAAAATTAAGAAACTTTCTTTAGATTGAAAGAACACATCTGGAAGCAAAAGAAGTTATTAAAAAGCTTTGTTCCTTCTTGCTATGACTCATTTTGCAATAGACTCATTTTGCCCGCGGGGTTTAATTCAGGATGATTTACGGTAATTTTTTTTTTTTTTAATTTTTTTTTCCTCAGGCGCGTGTTGCCGATGTTGAAATGCTGAAATTCATACTGGAAGCACAGGTTTAAAAAAAAAAAAAAAAACCAAAACCAAAAGAAAAACAAAACAAACCAAACCCAAATAAATATAAAAGGCTAAATCCTGCCATGTGACCTTCCCTACTTGCGCATCCATCTTCCTGCGCTTCCTTAGGGGATGCTGCAGACGGCTTTGCAGGCGGTTTCCCCTTCGGAAGGGCTGTCCTCCGAGCAGTGAGGGCTGTCCCCCGCATCCCCCGGGCATCCCCTTCGGGTAATTTCCAAGAGCGGATCGGCGTGGGGCGGGCACGGCCGCCGCTCCGCGCTGCCTCCTGCCCCGCCTGGCGCCGTGGGCCGAGCCGGGCCCAGCCGGGCCGAGCCGAGCCGAGCCGGGCATGGCGCCGCTGGTGCTGTACCACTGGACGCAGTCCTTCTCCTCGCAGAAGGTGAGGGGTGGGCGGGGGAGCAGGGCCCTGGGTGGCCGCCGCCCGCCGTGCCCACAGCCCCTGCGCGCCCGCCGTGGCCCCGGGGCGGGAGGGGTGGAGGATGGAGGGATGGGGGATGGAGGGATGGAGAGATGGATGGAGGATGGAGGATGGAGGGGGGCGGCCGTGGGTGCGCCGAGGCGGGGCTGGAGAGCGGCCGGGCGGGGATGGTGCCCGGGCAGGGATGGTGCCCGGGCGGGGATGCGGGCCGGGCGGGGATGCTGGCCGGGCGGGGATGTGGGCCGGGCGGGGATGCTGGCCGGGCGGGGATGCGGGCCGGGCGGGGATGGTGCCCGGGCAGGGATGGTGCCCGGGCGGGGATGCGGGCCGGGCGGGGATGCTGGCCGGGCGGGGATGCTGGCCGGGCAGGGATGCGGGCCGGACGGGGATGGTGCCCGGGCAGGGATGGTGCCCGGGCAGGGATGCCGGCCGGGCGGGGATGCCGGCCGGGCGGGGATGGTGCCCGGGCAGGGATGCCGGCCGGGCGGGGATGCTGGCCGGGCGGGGATGGTGCCCGGGCAGGGATGGTGCCCGGGCAGGGATGCTGCCCGGGTGACCCCGGTGGTGCCGTTCCAGGTGCGGCTGGCAATAGCCGAGAAGGCGCTGAAATGCGAAGAGCGCGATGTGAACCTGCCCCTGAGCGAGCACAACGAGCCGTGGTTCATGCGCTTGAGCTCCTCTGGAGAAGTACCCGTCCTGATCCATGGGGAAAACGTCATTTGTGAGGCAACGCAGATTATTGATTACCTTGAAGCGACGTTTGTAGATGGTAATCCCACGGGCATTTCAGTGTGTGGTTCTTCCCCTCACCCCGGAGGCTGCAGCAATGCTGGGGGCAGCTCTGTGTCACTGCAAGACTCTCCGTTCAGGGCAGAATATGTTTATAGTCTCACAAGTAAACAGGCTCTCTTAATAGCTAGCAGTTTGGGTTGAAAACATGTTCCTCTAAAATGAGCTGAAGGCTTTCCAGCACCTTCATGAGTGAAGCTTTATAAGTAAAACCTACCACTGTCCTCCTTAGCCCTTCAGGAAGGATGGAGAGGCCAGAAATGGCAGCAGCACCATGCTGCACTGACCCTGGTGTGACAAAATGGAATTAAGAGCTAAAAGAGCAGGAAGAGAAGCTTCGGAAGTGATAATATGCAGGGTTTTGAAGTTCTTTGTGCCTGTACTGTTAAAAAAACCTCAAATAACCAAACTCTAACAAAAAAACCTGTCTCAATTTTTGAAGGAAATGAAGAGCTGTTTTTTTGATAGGTGTGAAGATGGTAGCATTTTGTATTTCAGGGATTTAGCACTGCAATTTCTGAGGCATGAAGAAAACTTCAATGTTGAGTGAACGTAATTTGTGCTGTCTTTTAGTCAAAAAAGGAGTTGGGGCCCAGGTAGATCAAGGATAGGGTAAAACTCATTGATGTGCAGGAATACTTCCAGCCACGCTTTGTGCAGGATTCCTGTGCTGTAATTTTTACACCATTGCAGGAGCAGTAACATTTCAGCCGTAACAATTTCCTGGAATCTCAGCTGTCCTCAGCTGTGAGAGCATTATAGGGTTGAATGTCATGGTCATGCATTCCTAGATGTACATAACAGAGCTCAGTGTGGTTTTCTGATTTGAAAGCCTCTTAAATACATGTTTGTGTGGGTTGCTGCATTTGCATCCATTTATAATTGGAATTATAAAATATTTTAAAATGAGCTACAGATATACATTTCTCTGTGCTGCAATCACACCATTGAGTTATGCTGGGGAACAAGTGAAGCTTTCTTACCTGTGGCTGTGTCACCTGTCCCAGCTGGTCATGACTGAATGAACTTTGGTCAATTAGATGATTCGTCTTTTCTTAACTTTATTTTTAACTTTGTTTTGCAGAGGAAGTACCAAGATTAATGCCAGAAGAGGGGAGCATGTATTATCCAAGGGTGCAGCACTACAGGGAGCTTTTAGATTCCTTGCCTATGGATGCCTACACACATGGCTGCATCCTGCACCCCGAGTTAACAGTGGACTCCATGATTCCAGCCTATGCTACCAGCAGAATCCGTAGTATGTACTGGTGTAGCTCTGAATGTCTCTGATTTAGTAGGTTGCTGCATTACAGTCATCTTCTTTCTTAAGTCCACCTTAAATACAAAATACTGAGCACAGTTTATGAATTTTAGTTGCAGTCCTTGACGATTTGTGCATATACTTTTTATTGATTGTGTATTCTGTTGGGATTTGGAAATGGGAAAGAGGAAATGTTGGTTTTGAGGTGTTTGTGGAGATAATTTTTTGTACCACAGCTACCTTTTAATTGATGCCTTTATGCTTCCTTCAATGTATTACAAAAGACTAAGTAGTTCCAGGATAAGTATCAATTCCTGACAGCATGGCTGGATGATGATTCCCTGTTTACTCTTACATTCTGAGATCTCTGATTTTTTTTTTGTCAACATCAGTGGTTTATATAGTGTTGATTCTTTTTTTTTTTGTATGATGCTTTAAAATGCTCTATAGAACAAAGTCAAATACTGCAGAGTCTTTGAAATGTAATACATCTATACTATTAGTAAGTCCATGATATCATAAATAGTAATATTGTGTTAGTTTGTGAAATACTATTTCCAACAAAATGTCTTATCCTCTTCCTTAAAATTTCTGTTAACACACTATTATGTTGTCACAAGTGAAGGCAGGCAGTTCATTTTCCATATTGTTGCATGGTTGATGTTCCTGAAGTAACATAGAATCACAGGATCATGAAATCATAGAATGGCCTAGGTTGGAAGGGACCTTAAAGATCACCCAGTTTCAACATCTTCCTCTAGATCAGCCTGTTCCAAGCCCCATCCAGCTTGGCCTTGGACACTTCCAGGGATAGGGAGTCCACAGTTTCTCTGGGCAATCTGTTCCAGTGCCTCACCACCCTCACAGGAAAGAATTTCACCTTCATATCTAATCTAAATCTACTTCCTTCAGTTTAAAGCCACTTCCCCTTGTCCAAGAACATGAATTATTCTCTTAATCAGTGCATTGTCTGGTTTGGTTTTTTTAATTTTTTTTTTTTTTCCCAAATGTGGATGCTAACTGTTTATTGAACAATTGTGCTTTACTCATAGGCATTATGGGTAGTTTTTCTGTTTTCACATGGTAATAATCAGTGCTTTTATTACAGTTCACTTTACAACATTGTCCTCTGCTTTTCTTGCTGTATGTATTCTTCTGCTCAAGCTTCTAGTTCATGTAAATTGTTCTCAGTTTGCACATGTCCATACTGGCAGAGCTAACATTATTGCTTATCTAACTTGGGATGTTTTCTTATCTTTTCATGCTTAAAGCATAGCCTAATTTTTTGATTTGAAACATTTTTTTGAAAAGCCTGTGGATGTTTCTTAACAATTCCTTTGCATGTTCAAACTTCTCCTGGTTGGAGATGGTTTCATTTTCAGCTTGAAACACCTTTATTTTCAGACTGCTAGATATAATAAGGCATGAGCCAGTTGTGTATTATGTTCATGCATAACAAATCCAAGTAAGTAATTAATTGCATATGTAAAATTTTAGTTATATGAGTACATCGTTCAATTTCTTCATACACTGTATTGAAGGATGGCTTTCACAGTCATGTTGAAATGAATATATAAAAAAGTGAGTTTGTTATTCTCTAGAAAGAATTTTTATCAGTTTATCAGACATAATTGTAACTAAACTTTATTATCAAGTACAAGTGAGAGGTGATTCATGCTCTATAATTATTCTTTTGTTCTCGGTTTGTGATTAGAAATACTTATTTTTAGAAGATTTATAAATCACTGTCTTTTGGTATTTTTGGTTTATGAGTATGGCATTTTCAAGCAAAGCCCCATTTTAAGGAAAAGGCTATACACGCATAGTAGAAATCAGTAAAATTAACTTAAATTTTTCACATCATTCCTTCTTTAAATCATGTTCTTCTAGGACATGCATGCAGTTCTTGAAGAACATTTCCAAAAGGATCACAGACTCTGGCATCAGGTTTTAGCTAAATGAAAACACCTTGGCTCCATATTCAGTGGCATTTAGGCTTTTGCTGTGAAATTATGCCTATGGCCTACAGTGACAAGAAATCTCAGTGTGGGCCTACCAGCTCTGTCACAACTGATGAGCTGGAGGTATGGTGGGTCAGTTTAAAAAGCATTCAAGTTTTCCAAAACGTGATGTATTTAAATCCTAACCTAGTGTAGTTGCTGTATTGAAGCAGCACTTCCAATTTCCTTGGTATGATATTTGTACAGAGGCTATCGATCAGTTCCTGTGGATTGAATTATGAGTATGTTTGGATATCTAATATTTGTCATTCCTTTTTTTGTCTGCCTTTGTGGGTTTTTTTTCTTTTTTTTTTTTAAATATTTTTAAATTAGGCCAAATAAGTAACACAGAATCAGAATTGAAGAAACTTGCAGAAGAAAATCCAGACCTTCAAGATGCCTATATAGCAAAACAGAAGCGCCTTAAGGTAAGAAACCCCTTTGTATGGGCCCCTTTATTATGAGCTTGTTAGTGTTAGATTTTTTGGTCATAATATAAACATTTGTTTCACTTGTCATTACCAGTAATGTCATGCAGTGGTTTAACCCTTCAAGGCATGAAACAGTCTGTCCTCAGATCAGCTACACACTTCAAGTGTGTGCTGAAGTACTGGACTGGTCCCACTGACTTCAAAGGTAAGTACACATCAGTGCTGGTGTTGGGCTGTTGAGCACCCTGCAGGGGTAGGCAAACCCTAATATCTGGTATCTCTAAAGTTTTCTTCTGTTTTCTGAATTGTCACCAGCATCCATGTAGTATCCATCTGACTATGTGGAGAAAATAATCACAGTTTATGAACAAACACTGTGTATTATACTAAATATAAGCTTCTCTGATAAAAGTATAGACTCTGTACAATGATTAAACACTAACCTGTATGTTTATTTAGTCTAAACTGCTGGATCATGATAATATAAAATACCTAAAGAAAATACTGGATGAACTGGAAAAAGTTTTGGATCAGGTTGAGACTGAATTGCAGCGGCGAAATGAGGAAACACCAGGTAAGGAATTTTTTTTTGCTAAATCCTGTTAATATTTCTGTTTGAGGATACGAGTAAACTTGTTGACAGCACCATTATAAAGCAATTTTTAATTTTTAGTGTGTATTGATCTATACATCACAGAAGGGATCAATACTGTTTTAAATACTAGCTTACTTTTCTGTTTCAGTCAGTGAGTTCTCACTGTCTCATGAGAGTGCTTGATCACATTTTCAGGAAAATGAGTTTAATTAGCTGTACATTTTTTTAGTATTTTTATCAACAAAATCAGAAAAAAATTACCTACAGAATGTTGATGTTATAGGTGTAGGCTTCAGTTCACTATAATGATCACAACCTTAATGTCTAACACAGGTTTATTATAATCTTGTGCAGATACTCTGCTGATATTTGTGGTATATGCAGAATAAGCAATCTGAATAATTGCTTTAATCATTGGGCAACCCTCTTCTCTCACCCTCTTGGAAAGCCGTCCTGTTTACCTGCTTCCACCCAAATGAAAGTCAAATTATTCACACAATCACAGAATCATCTATGTTGCAAGAGACTTTCAAGATGATCTAGTCTGACTGCCAACCCAGCACCATCATAACCACACCTAACCATATCCTGCTGTCTGCTGCCCTGGGCAACATATTCCAATGCCTGACCACTCTCAGTGAAAAACATTTCTAATATCTAATCAGAACCTCTTCTGGCTCGACTTAGGGCCATTTCCTCTCATTCTGTTAGAAAGTTCTGGCCCAAATACAGAGCCCTGGGGAACCCCACCAGTGACCAGCCACCAACTGGATGTCACTCCATTTACCACCACTCCCTGGGCCTGGACATCCAGCCAGTTTTTCAGTCAATGAAGATTGTACCCACTCAAGCCAGTTTACCCAGGAGAACGCTCTGGGAGACAGGTCAAAATCTTTATTTAGATAATATGCTCAGCCTTTCTCTCATCCAGTAAACATGTCACTGGTCATGGAAGGAGGTCAGGTTGGCCAAACAAGACCTGCCTTTGTAAACTCATGCTGGCTGGGCCTGTTCCCCTGGTTGTCCTGAACATGCCATGTAGTGACACTCAGGACAATCTGCTCCATGATGTTTCCCAGTACCAAGGTCAGGATGACAGGTCTGTAGCTTCCTGGGTCTTGATCATTCTTGTAGATGGGTATGACATTTGCTAATTTCCAGGCAACAGAGACTTCTGTGGTTAACCAGAATTGCTGGTAAATGATTGAAATAATTGGCAAGGTTTTGGCAGCTCTTGTCTTACATCTTCACCCATAGACTTCTGAATCTAAATGACATGACAGGTTGCTAACCATTTTCTCCTGTGTTGTGGGTGCTTGACTCAGGTCCCAGTCAACAACTTTCAGCTCTGGGAGCTGGAAAGCCTGAGGACCATGGGTTTTAATGTTAAAGACTGTGGCAAAGAAGGCATTAAGTACTTCAGCCTTTTCCTTATCCCTACTATGTTTTCCCTTTCATCCAGCAAAGGGTTGAGAATCCTTAGCCCTCCTTTTGCTGCCAGTGTATTTACTGAAACTGTTTTTGTTGTCTTTAACTGCAGTGCCAAATTAAGTTTGTTTGGCTTTCTGATTTTCTCCTGCATAATCTCATGGCATCCTTGTAGTTATCCCCTTCCTTCCACAGGTGAGACACAGTCCTTTTTACCCTGAGTTCCAGCCTAAGCTCCCTGTTTATCCAGACTGGTCTTTGTCCCTGACAGCATATGAGGACATTCTGTTGCTGTACCGTTAAGAATTCCTCCTTAAATCTTGCCTGTCCTTCCTGTACTACTTTGCCTTTCAGAACTGACTCCCAAGAAACTCTGTCAACCAAACTCCTAAGCAGTCCAAAGTCTGCCTGGCAGAGATCCAAGGTGGCAGTTCTGCTGGTGCCTTTCCTTACTTCACCCAGAACTGAAAACTCCATAATTTCATGGTTGCTGTGCCCAAGATGGCCATTGACCACCACATCGCCCATGAGTTCTTCTGCAGTTGAGAGTAAGTTTTCCTCCACACACTCCAGGAATCACCTAGACTGCCCCCTCTCCACTGTGTTGTATTTTCAGCAGGCATCTGGCAGGCTGAAGTCCCCCACAAGTACAAGGGCTGGAAATTGAGAGACTTCTGCCAGCCTCCTGTAGAGTGCATCATCTGCCTCTTCATGGTGGCTAGTAGGTCTGTAACACACTCCTGCAAGGACGTCTGCAATGCTGACCTTCCCCCTGATCTATACCCACAGGCACTTAACCATGTCAGCATCCTAAATTCTGTTTAAATGGGATTAGCCTTCTTCTTTTTCTCAGTGTGGTTCAACTCCTAGTGGTGCTAATAGGAGTCCTTCCCCTGACTTCACTGGAAACTGCATGAGGCATCAGTCAATATCAACTGCATCTGCTCAAATCAATAACTTTTTGCATTTGGCTCTATAAATAGCTGTTGTAATAACTACTGATTACTATGACTACTGTAGGTTTGAACCAGCAGTTGAAAATCCAGATTAAATTTTCTACTGACTCAACAGTGAAAGAGTCACAGAAAATATTTTAACTCATAAAGGATGGAAGGATATTGTTCAGCAAACTATGTCTGCCACCATTTCCAGCAAGCCCTTTCCTTTCTCTGCTAAGTAGCCTTTCCAAGGAGTCAACTGGTGCAGTATTGATGAGCTTATGAAAGCTTCTGGGATCGCTGGATTTTGTGAAACATGGGACTATTGCCTCTTGGAATTTTGTCTGAGGTAGTCCCACTTTGGAGGTTTGTGATCTGTACTTCTCCACGTTCTAGTAAAACTCAGAGTTCCTGCTTCTCTTGCAATTGCTTGAATCCCTCAACTGCTACTGCTGCCACTGCAGGCATCTTTCTTTCACGCAGGATAGATTTGTTGGTCTTTTCCATCATCTTATTTAATGCACTGGATGAATTCCCAGGTATTCTTTCAGCAACCTAGGATACACTCCTTTTCTACAGAGGCCTTTCTTCCAGACCTGTGTAACCAGTCAAAATGGACTGGTACCAACTTTGTGCCAAGCTGTTGCTTTTCTCTAGTGGAAAATGTGTTGGAAAGGAGATTGCAAAATTTCTCTGTTTCCAGAGAGGTGCTGCTGAGTGTTCGTGCCAGCATTTTTCCATGCCTGCTGTGTGGGATGAACTGCAAAAGCTACAAATGAGACGGGAACAGCATAGTCCTCTCTATTTGAGATCTAGGCTAGAGCAGAGTACTTTGCTGGCAGCTATGATAGCTGTGCCGGCTATCAAGTTTCATATCCTGGGTTTCAAAAGCTCTTGGTATAGTCAGTACTTGTCAGCCCTTTCAGGTGGTGGTGGTTCAGATCACTGACAGTGAAGTGTGATGCTGCCTGGCAGTGCCTGCTCTGAGCCATCCCAGGAAGATTCACCTCTTTCCTTTGACTGGAGAGGGTACCAGGGGTCTCCATCTGTGCTCCTGACTAGTGGTGAGCAGTGTGAATATTAGTCATTTCTCAAACATCTCAGTGTAAAACCCCCATGGTTTGGGGTCAAAGAGACACAAAAGAGGGACAGGTAGACAGATTCTGTCATCTCAGTGAGTTGATATGTTTGGTGCAAGTCAGTCATCTGATCCATTTCTTTTTGACTTGAAAGCCTCCAACAAGCTAGCTGGAGTTAGTTCTTGAGTGAATGCCATTGAGCTGAGTGACACAGGCAAGATAAATTCTTCAGACAAGTGGTAGCTTTTCAGTAAAAGCTAAACTGCTTTCCTCCTTTCCAATCCTGTTTAATTTAATCCAGATTTGAGAAATCTAGTTGAGCAAAATAAGTGTTTACTGTGGGTTTTAATTTATGAACCTGGAATGTGGATCTTTTTTTTTTCCTTAACAAATGTAGGTCAGGCTGCTGAGCCTAAGACTTTACAAGATTGTGCAAAGAGTGGACAGGAATTAGTAAAATATTTATTGATTAAAGTAATGTTTTAGCTGAAGTGTTGTTGCTCTTTATTAGATGATACTTTGAAGTAGCAACTAAACTAAATGTGCTTATATTCCATTAGTTCCTAAATGCTTTATGTTTTATCTCTGCTTAGAAGATGGAAATCAGCCTTGGCTCTGTGGTGATTTCTTCAGTCTGGCAGATGTGTCACTTGCTGTCACATTACATCGCCTGAAGTTTCTGGGATTAGCAAGAAGAAACTGGGGAAATGGAAAGCGGCCCAACTTGGAAGCTTATTATGAGCGTGTCGTGAAGAGAAAAGCATTTTACAAAGTTTTGGGACACGTCAACAATATATTAATCTCGGCTGTCCTGCCAACAGCATTCCGTGTGGCCAAGAAAAGGGCTCCCAGGGTTCTTGGCTCCACCCTGCTGGTCAGCATGCTGGCAGGGCTGGGTTACCTTGCTTTCCTCTGTCTTCGGAAGAGATTTGCCAACATGGTGCTATCGATTAGAACCAGGCAAAACTATTTTTAGACTTTCTCTGTCCCTGGTGGTGAGTGGAGGGCATCTCTGCCCCCAGGAAAATATCTTCAATTAATATAAATGTAGAAGAACGATTATGTCTGCGAATTAGAACATTGCCACAGAGTAATCATCTCCTGCTGCTGTTTAATTGGGTTGGCAATGCTGAGATATGTTTCAAAAATATTTGTTGGGAGGATGACAAAGGAAAGAAGAGACGTACTTTTCAGCCAAGGGCCTATAACTGTGACAGTGCTTTGTTAAAGTGGTTATTGTCTCCTTTACCCAGTAGCTGACCTAATTAAAATGCTGTTATTTAATAGATATGCAGCAATGTGACAGCTTTTCACTGTAGATGAAATGCATTATTGTGAAGAAACCAGCATTGTTTAAATACTGAAAATAGCTCTTACTTTAAATGCTCAGAGTAAGATTTAATTGGAACATTGTGCCTGTTGTGTACAGGACCACGTTTCTCTGTACTGATTATTGTCTCCTAATTTGCAGTTGGACCTTTAGGAATGTGTTAAAAATAATCTTGTAAAGCCACTTTTGTCAGTGTATGTTCATGCAGCAGTTCAGGAAAAGACCTGAAGCAGGTAAGAACATCAGTGGTTTGTGTGCCATGCAAGAGAAATTCTCCAGAGGCATCACTGGGCAACAGATACTACAATTTTGCTGAAATACAAATGGAAGAAAAACACCTGACACTTGTCCTTTGAAAGCCTTTTGGGCTCAGCCTCAAACTCTGGCATAATCAAATCAAACTGTCTTGGTGCACATTTGCTGCTTTCTTTGGGGTGGCTTGATACGGTTGCCTCCATGTGAGTGTCCTGTGTACTGTGTTTCACTCTGAGCACTGGCTATTTTTTGCACACTTTTTGGCAGATTAGCAATTGCACATGTCTGTATAAAATGCTTGCCCACAACGTGCCACAGCCAACTAGAAAACATACGCAGAGCAATGCCTTTTTGTATAAGTAATTAAAAATAGTTCACTATTTATTAGTCTGGTTAGGTAGCCTAGATTGAAGGTAAAGCTGTAATTTAGCAATCTGTTTACTTATGGATGGGGTCATGTTGATCGTAAGTGAAAAATACAGAAAGTTTTGAGACAATTTGTACTGCTGATTTTTTGCAAAACTGCCCTATTGTAGCATGGAGGAAAGGTGTAGAAAAACAATTTGATTACTTCCTATTACTCAATAGATGCTGTGAGTTTTATTAGTTTTGAACTGAGCTCCCATTTCAATAAGAAATGTACATTTACCTGAAGGTAGACTTTGAATCATTTTGCATCAAAAAAGCATTTGGGAAGGGCTGAAAATTCTCATGGCAGTTTCGTAAAACTTTTGTATGCTTGATGAATGTTTGAAAGCCTCCGAGTTTTGTTTACAAGTTGTACATAGATGCCACAAACAAAGCATAGCTTTAAGTGTTTGCCTACCAACAATCAGTGCTAACAGGCCTAAGTGCATTTTAGGTCCAGTGCTGGTGGGTGTGGTCTCTCTGCACAATTGCATTTAAGTATCAAGAAGATCATTTCAAGTTTGCTGGAGAGAACTGAGGCAGTTTCTGTCTGGGCAGGATCACCATCTAACACATATCAATATGGATAAAATTATTGGATACTCCTGCTTATTAATTAATATTGTGCTAGTTGTCTAGCAAAAGTAGACCTAAATCTCATTACTCCTTTTCAGTAATAAGAAACATCTTACCTAGGAGACAATGTCCTTTTTTATTTGTAAAAAAGATAGTTTTATATAATTCTATTTCATGATCCAGTGGTTCTCAAGAACTTGTTGAATTAAATGTGCTCTATTTGGAAAAGATTTATTATCTCTAGAGTGGGTTTAATCCAACAATACTATTAATGTACTGGCAGCTTTAACTGAGTTTGTTGTTTGTGTATTGCAGTTCATCTGCATTTACTTGTAGCTATCAAATTCCACTAAGTTAATAAAGACAGAGTAAGACCAGTAACTTAATGCTTCCTTGGCATGTATTTCTGTCAGACCACCTGTAAAATGTAATTTGATCAAGTCACAGTAGAATTAAATATATATGACTTAGTCTTCTTTAGAGTGAAGTGGCCACCAGATGTCAGTGGTCCTCCAGGACTCTGCTCTGGCATGCCTCTGAGGCAGGAGAACTACTTTTCACAGAGAAAAAGTTTGTGATCTCAGCATAAAAGGGTTGTGAGCACCCTCAGTGCACTAGCAGTCTCTCCAGAGCTCTGGAAACAACTGCGTGGTTCTACCACAGGTTTGTTCTCCAGCACCTGCCACTTATGCTTGTGTAGTTTCTATACTGGGTAAAGGAGAGGCCAAAGTTGAAATAATATTTCACCTAAAAATGAATGTTACTAAACAGCAATTAAACTTGCATCTGCAAGAATGAGCATGGATGAAACTTTTATTGCGGAAAAGTTTGGATCTCTGGTTTGATTCATGTCTGTGAGTTCAACTGTTTGGTATCCTACTTATTTTCACTGCCCTGAAGTACTCTGTGCATTGATTTCTGTACAGGTGGCAGCAAAAGGCTTATCCATGATTAAATTCCTGAAAATAGGATGAGATTTAGAAGCACACATGCTGCATTTGGCTCTTTGTGCAAGATAGCTTTTGTGCTTGCAAAATTTCTTTTCAACCTAGCTTTTTTTCTTTCTGGTAGCTCTGGATATTATTTTGATTGGGTACTGAAGCAATCTTCTAGTTTTCATTTACTATTTGCTCTCATATCATGCATCAGATATATTTCATATCTTTATGTAGGACCCACACAACAAACATCGATTCTAAGGCCACATTCTAGTCTGGTTTATATCTTCTGTGGCTATAAAACAAAGCACATTTGAGAATTACACAGTATTGCTGTAAGGACTCTGATGCTATTCAAGGAGAGAAGCCCTTGAACACTTTTTAAACCAGTTTAAAGATTGATTTGGATATATATGGAAACAGTAAGTAACAATGATATTTTCTTTGGTTGTCTGTCTGAGCTGTATATATCTATGAGGTCCAACAGAAGCTATTTGATAAAGTTAAAAAAAAAAAAGTAAAAATATGAGGAGGGCAAGCAGGTTTTTTACTTTCTATTAATCCATTAAAAGAAAAATCCAAAAATCCAACCCCACCTGACTTCTGGGAGTGTTCCTGATTCATTGTTGAGCTGCAGCAGCTGGGACTCCTTTCTGTAAGGTGCATGGCAAGCACATAAGCTTTGTTCACACTGACATTGTCCTTGGTGAGACTAAATGTGTATTAGTCTGGCCATGAACTAAGGCCCCCCCTTTTTTTTCTTGCACTGTAGGAGTCTGTATTGGGCCTCCTTCCTTGTTAAGCAGAGGAATAAATATCAGTAAGTGAGGCTTGTGTGCATTGCCTCTCGGTATCTTGAAAGTCAGGGAAGCTGCTAGGATAAGTAGACAGCTGGTAGGGTTTGAATGTCAGGAGATTATGACACTGTAGTCTGTGCACCAACTTTGAAGTGGCCTTATGCTCTAGCATTAATCAGAAGTGTGCACAGAGCTCTTGCAGTGGAAAGCTTATGTCTAAACAGAGAAGAGGCAACAGTGAATACAAAGGTAAGTACAGTAAGTATAAATTCCTTGTCCAGATTCACAAAGCCATACATCCACTTTTGCATGTCACATTTTTTAAGGCATTTTTTTACTTAAGTCTGAATTTTATAGGAGCAAGGTGCAAGATTTAGAGAGCAGACTGGCATGCCCTAATGCATGAGGATGAGAGAGAGCAGCAGATGGAAAGTAGGTGAAAAACAGTGGGTCTAGCTAGCTGGAGAGCACTGTGCTCTGCAATATGGTGTATGACAGATTATTGTTTGCTGAGGCCTCCTTCTTATCTCTCTGTTTAGCCAATGTTAGACAGAGGTGTAAGGTTGTGCTGAGGCAATTTATAAGATGTACTGAGGAAGTCAAAAGCATGTAGAAAAATCCCAAAGAAAATATGCTGGGTTTTGTTGCCTCTTTTCTTTACAAAGAAGGTTTTAGTTTTGGTGCAGTACCAAGTCATAAAGTCAGGCACTCAAAACTCAGGAAATTCCAGAAGCCAGAGTTCTTACAATACTGTTAACTCACTCATACAATACTTCAATAGCCTTTTTATTTCTGTTTTCCTTTCTAAATTACAATAATGGTGCTTAATTTAATGTGAAGTTAAAAATGTTGCACCATAAAATAGTTAGGCTGTGGATAAGCTTAGTGTTGGGGGAAGAATCTGTTGGAATTTGCAGAGCTGAAGGTCTAACTCTAACTCTGTGTTTTACATCAGCATTAGTATTTACTACAGTTTTAAACACTCATAAATAATTATATAGAAGTGTATTGTGTAAGCTAACACAAAATAACATAAATCAGTATGAATCTACTTGATATATACTAATATATATTATTATTGTATATACATATACACTCTAGTATCCCTATTTATCCCTTTCATATTTCATTTGCTAAAAGTGGCTAATTGAGAAGTATGTATTTTACAGTATTACTTGCCTTTATAAAATAAGTTTGCATTTATAAAGGTAAAATTATGAAAAAGTCATGTAATTGTAGAATCATACAAAATTTTGGGTCACAAGGAACTTTAAAGAGCATCTAGCTCCAACTCCCCTGCCATGAGGAGATGTGTTCCCTTTTCCTTATTTACTCTGATAGCATTATAAGGGTATTTGAAAACATTGGTTATATCATGACTGTAG
This sequence comes from Agelaius phoeniceus, assembly GCF_051311805.1. Lineage (NCBI taxonomy): Eukaryota > Metazoa > Chordata > Aves > Passeriformes > Icteridae > Agelaius > Agelaius phoeniceus. The sequence goes on from NC_135265.1 coordinate 122,525,002, forward strand.
GGACTTGAGAATATACACAAACATATTTGTTGCTTCATGTTTGCTGATCATCCAGATCAGAATGTGACTGCTACTGCATTTGGACTGAATAGAAAGCTTTAGCTGTTGAGAAACAATTGCCATCCTGAAAATTGGTTATTTAAGGCTTGTTTCAGAAAGGTTGCCTAACTTGTTTAAGCAGATGATGCCTGTGTTTCTGTAAGCAGCAGAAAACAGAGCATTCATAGGGCCAGACCAGATGAGAGGGGACCACTGCTTCTGTCACCTGCTGGCTGAGGCATTCACCTTACAGAAAGTGGAGTCCTTCTCCCTCACTTGGTATTGGAAATAGGTAAAACGGTGGTAGAGACAAAAATTCCTCTCTCATAGATACAGGCCCTGTGCAGTAGGTTGCAGAATCAGGGTCTGTCTTTCTCAGTGCAAATCACATCTGCATTTACAGAAATCAGAGGCCATTCCTTTGACAAAAGGTAGTTTGGACATGTGGAGGCTGAGACTGTCAGTCACTCAGCATCTTGATGGAGAGCAGGGCCGCCACACAGCTTCCTTTGCCAGTTATGTTTAAAAGCCAGAAGGAGTTGGCAAATATAAAGGTCTTGGAAAGGATGTCTTTAGGTACATAACACAGGTTTTGGGAAAGGAAGGAATTGCAGACTCTGGAGCCTAAATGAAACCAAGGAAAAACTGTCCAGAGAAGTTCCATCAGTGTGACTTGTGATCTAAGCTCTGGGTGGCTTTTCTGCAGGTGGAGAGAGGCTTTTGGATTGCTGCTTCTGAGGACATACTGTTGTAACTCACTTCAACTGTTTAACTGAAATCAATGAAAGGAAGAAGAAATATCTGTCTCAGTTGAATACATAGTGAAGCCAGCTTCCTGATACAGATATTTAAGTTGGATCACTGTTCAGACAGGTACTGTGAAAGCATATGTTTTGAACTATGTAACTCTCCTCAAACACCTTTACACAAGCCTAGACACCAAACTAGAAAAATTCAAATTAGAGGTCTGGATTGCATCCCAGAGTCAGAGGCAGTAAAAATAGAAAGACCTATTGTTTGAATTTTTAGGTCTTCAAACAGAAATACTTCCAGAGACAAAGATCTCACAGGAAGTCTGTGCCAGATGCTCTTTATCCAAGTTTTGCACCTTAAGAATTTGTGCACCTTTCTATTGTTCTGAATTAAAGACAGCTCTAAAACACAGAATCTACTAAAATTTACAGAGGAAACAAAATTGGCTGATGTTGCAGTAATGGAGGTATCAAGATTTCAGTTTCTAACAGAGAGCCAAATTCAGAACTGGAATGAGTCATTGCTATGAAAAATGTAGTGGTGCATCTACTTACATGGGATCTGAATTTGATTTTAAAGTCATTATGCCATGAATCACTTTTTACAACTTTGCCTTGACAAGTTTTGTTTTAATCAACCTATTTGTTAAGAGACAATGAAAGCTGTACGGTATCTTTCTGAAACAAAGGAAATATGCATAACTTAATATTTTAAAAGCTGTGTAAGCTTTTAATATGGGCAGTATATACTGAGTCAAAATTTTTGGAATATGGAGTTATTTTTGGAATAAAGAATTCTTTTAAAACAAGTCCAAGAATGTATGTTTAGGACTGATTCCAGAACAGCATCATAAATTTTTTATTCTTTGGATTTGAAAGAGAACCAAAAATCTATAGCTGACTTAATTTTTCTGTTGCTAACTGCCAATTGTAACTGTGATACAAGGAAGCTCCAGCAAATAAAAAGATAACATATTTCTCTTTTATGCATACATACATATATATATATATATATATATAATATACAAAAAACAACTGTGCTTATTTAATTTTCTTAGGTAAAGCATATTGGATAAGAATTCTGCCTCTTGTGTGTTATAAGAAATTAACAGTATCTTTTTCATACAAAGTAAGAGATGGAAATACTCCCAAAGTGGCTGGCAGAGCAGCAACATTGGCTACATTGGCTGAGGCTGCAGTTCCACACCCACAGCAGCCCACAGAAGTGGAAGTCCAGCAGCAGCTGAAAGAGGCTCATTGCAATCCAACAGCCCTCTGTGACAAGTGGGAGGAGAAGCAAACCAAGCTTCAAACCCAATGCAAGAAGTGGCTATGATTGAAGTCAGAAGTCCCTCAAGCTGGTTGCAGATAGATGTCAAATGTGTTCCTAGCATCTCTGTCTGAATTGGATTGAGAGAGTACCTTGGTGTTGACACATTATCAATGACTGTACCAGTTGTTAGTCCAGGGGTAATGTATTGGAGAAAACTTACACAGGGAGTTCTGGAATCAGGGAAAAGTTTTTCTTAAATTTGTATGGAAAATGAAGATGTATTTGTGAAGAAAATCATATTCATACTCTGATCTCATCAAGAATTAATTCTGAATTGTGGTCTTTAGCCTCATGCCTCACACTGAACCTGCTTCAGCACCATGATTTTATGGGAGAGAAAAGGGACAGGGAAGGTAGTAATGGAGACTCAGAAAGGACCTCTTGGTGAGACGAGGGAATAGATATACAATTACATAAAGATATCTATATATATATTTCTATATATAAATACAATTTTATATAGAAATATAAATGGGATATTATATTAAAATATACTGATATCCTATGGTTTATGCTTCATTTGGTTTTGTTAGTTTGGCTTTTAATTAAAAAATAAGCCCAAGCATGATAAAGTGCTAAACTTCAATGTGTACATTGGTGTTGAGAAGGAAATGCAATCACAAGATGTTGCCTGTTGATGAAGGAGTAGAGACTTTGCTTTCTGTGCATGACAGTTCACCTCTGCTGGGGATGAAATATATGAGGAGACAAGCATTATTATTACATGGTTCATTGACTCATTCCATAATGATTCTGTTTAACTAGAGATTCTGTACTTCAGTTACAGCTGAAAACACTAATTCAAGATAGGAGTAATTTCCCTGTTTGCCTCCATTAACAATTTATTAGGTATTACCAAATTTTATGTTTTTTCATGTATTATAATTAATCTCACCACACGACCTTGCCTCAAAAGTAGTTTTGTTCTCCTACACTGCAGTCCTTCATCTCATGTTTGTTTGTACAGGACTGGTTCTAATCTGGGCTGTTTGCTGTATAACCTGCAGCTCCCCAGGCTCCTGCTGGCTGTGGACACTTTGTGTAAAGTTTCATCCTAAAATCAGAGAATCATTTAGGTTGGAAAAGTCCTTTAAGATCATCGAATCCAACTGTTAAACCAGCACTGCCAAGTCCACCACCAGGCCATGTCCCTGAGTTTAACACCTATACATATTTAAATACTCCCAGGGATGGTGACTCAGCCCTTCCCTGGGCGGTCTGCTCCAGTTCTTGACTACTCCTTCAATGAAGAACTTTTTCCCAATAGCCCAAGAAGCTCCCCTAGTGCAACTTGAGGCCATTTTCTCTTGTCCTATCACTTATTACTTGGGAGAAGAGACTGACCCCCACCTTGCTTTGTTAGCACTGCCTTTCAGGTAGTTTTAGGTCCTCCCTGAGACTCCTTTTCTCCAGGCTAAACAACTGCAGCTGCTCCTTGTAAGACTTGTCCTCTAGACCTTCCACCAGCTTCATTGCCCTTCTCTGGACACGCTCCAGCACCTCAATGCCTTTCTTGTAGTGAGTGACCCCAAACTCTACACAATATTTAAGATGTGGCCTCACCAGTTCCAAATACAAAGGGATGATCACTGCTCTGGTCCTGCTGGCATCACTATTTTTGATACAGGCCAGGATGCCATTAGCCTTCATGGCCAACTTGCTTGCTGACCTCAAGAAAGCAAAGCATTTATCAAGCTTTATGTGCTCTGAAGCAGGGTTTTGGTAATAATAGCTGCTCGGCATCAGCTATAATTGATGCAACATATACTTTTGGTACTGACTAGCTTTCCATGAGGAAAACATATGCATATTTTTTGACTTATTTCAACACTGTAGGCTCCAATTCCACCACTTATATTTATAACTACAAGTTTTGTGAGGTAATCTACAAAAGAAAATGGCAATTTTTCAGACATTAAATGACAGAGATACATTTAGTATCATGAATACTTCATCTGTAATACAATGGTCTGTTTGAGACTGCCTGTTAGAATTAATGAGTTTATGTCTTAAAACCTGTGAGAACTTACAGCTCTCATCTGACTCAGTAAGACTGTGGGAAGTTAGGACATCTGAATCAGGTCCACAGTTGATGTCCACATTATGATATCTAATGTGGTCCATGTAGACAGATAAGGTTTAGAATCAGGTTATTTACAAATGTAAAATTCCTTAAACCAATAGCTTATATGGGCATATCTGAGAAAGCACAGTAAGGCAGGGATCGGTAGATGGGTGATCTCCTTACCCAAAAGGAGATGTTTCACTTCACACAGATTTATGGAAAATTTTATTTCTTTTATAGTTGCACTAACATTTTTTGTCGTTTATCTTTTGACTCTCATATTCAGAAAATATTAATATTAAATGTTTGCCAGGTGATTCACTGGGAAACAATTGTAAATTTTTTTTTTATCTGTGGATCTTACTCAACTCATTTAAGTGGTCTGATTAGGAAGTATTTTAAAATACTTAGCAATAGTATTTCAATCATTCTACCATTGTCCCAGATCATCACCTGGTGGAAGACTCTACAGCAGTGCAAATGCTTACTTCTCTAGTTTGTACTTTAAAAATTTTCACTTCTGCACTTGCAAAGAAATATTGAACATAGGATAGATTAAAAAACCCCCAAGCACCAGAAGAGATAGTTAGCTGTTTGGGAACATAAATTGACTCCTTCCTCAAGCTGGAGGAAAGGTCAGTAAGCTCCTACAGGTGCTATTTATTTTACTTTGTATAACTTGTGAGACAGCTAAATTTCAGATGAGTGCAACTAGTGGAATTTTCCTTTCTAGCTCAGGTACATGCCAAATGTTTAGGGAGTTTACTTGACTACATTTGAATTTCTGCTGATGAAGTGTGGTCACTGTGCTTCATTGAAAGGAGCTCAGTACAAATACATGGCTTATGGTCAACAGTGTTTGGGTAAGACATTTGCATAATTTTCTCAAGTGTCAGTGACTCCACACTGTTTGCCTAAGTATCTTTAAGAAAACACTAGATGATTTTCCAAATGGTAGTCCCTCTGTTAGAATATGAACCTTAATGGTCATGTTTAAAACAGAGAATTTTTACATATGATACACTATTTTTCCTTTAATTTCTGGAGTCTGAATGATTTGGTGTATGCAGAGGAATAGAAGGTATGGCTCCTTAAAAACTTCTCTTTGCAACCTTTAACAGAAAAAGCAGAACCGAGCAAAATGAATGAATAGCCCCTGCTTCATAATTTCAACTAAAACTATCTTCTGATAACCTTTGACATAACTAACAAGAGCAAGAGATATTTTATTCCATGAATTGGGCCTAAATCCTTACACTATTAGTTAATACTGGTGGCAGTTTGGCCTTATTTGGATACTTCCTTGCATTTTGAAGACACTAGAGAGCTTTTGATCTGCCTGGCGTGATCTTGGTGCATTTTTTTCTTCTTTCTCAATACAATAGTTTATATCCTTAGCACAGGCTGTTTAAGGCATTCTTAGCTCTGTTGAACTCCTCTTTTTCCTACCTTCATATCTCGGGAAAGCATAGACTATGAAAGTACTGAGTTATGCCTCCTTAAATTCCCATCTTTGTGTCATTGTGAAACTTATGTCTTCTGCCCTCCTTTTTACAAGCCTTTGTAAAAGTCTATTTCAAGGCCATACTCAGTTGTGGAGATTGAAGATATAAGGGCTTAAAAACATGGCCTCCCAGTTCATACTCAGAAAAGTCTTGGCTCTTTGTACAGGTTAGTTTGGAAACTGCTACCATGGAAGAAACCTGTTTCATTTATCCCGTAAAACCATCTCCTCCTCCTCCAAGAAAACTCATCTGTTGTCAAAATTTTCTGCCAGTTTGTGTCTTAAATTAAATTTGTCTTTTTGCCCTCTATCATTTATTGCAAAAATAAGCATAACCTTGGTTTTCTGATGGTTAAGATTTTGAAACTAAGGTTATTTCCAAATTTCATAGCACAGTCTTACCCAGTTGTTCTTGGGTATCACTAATGTTGTTACAGTTTAAGCAAGTTTTCCTTCTTCCTGGTGTATATTCCCATCATGTATCTATATGCAATAATTGCCCTATAAAAATAGCAGAACAAAATAGTAGACTAAAACTATTAAAATTATATATTTTGCAGAAGGAGAAAAGAAAATTTCCACAGGATGCCCTACCCCAATAAATATTTTCTCCAAAGGTGAGATTGTAAGCAAATACCAGTACTTGGAACCCTTATTTTCAAAGTGTGTTTACTAACTAAAAGTCACAGGAGTACACAAGTGAGAGCAGTATTCACTGCAAAGCCAGCATTTTCAGTAACATGGTAATAAGGTTAAAATACTTGTAAAAGAAAAAAAAGAAACCAACAGAAAACAAAATAAAACCAACCCACAAAACCCTTAAAAACCCTTTTAGAAAAACAGTTCAACACAAATGAATTCTCTTAGCAGTGATAAATAAATAGTGATTTCATGACACTGTTTATTTACTGTCATTGAGATTTTATCTTGGATCAAAATATGTAAACAAACACACAACTCCACCGGTTTTGGAATTAAATACAGGACTGGTATTAAAACTATAATTCCTGTTGATACAGAGTATGATCCAGCCAGAAACTTAAATTAAGGTTGAATCACAAGCCATTTGTACTGCTATAAACACCCTTGCTGTATGTAGAAATCCAGTCAAAAAAGAATATTCCTTGTTCAACTCTGATTTTTGTTAGAAAAACACATTTACTCATCCCATTTATTTCATATTGTTCTAATTATCCCCACAATGTGATCATTCACACAAGGCATTCTTGACCATGAAGAAAACTGTGATGAATTATTAAAATAAAAATTGTAATTTCTGAGTCTACTTTTGAAAGCTTCCCTCTGGCCCAGAAGATGATATCATGTGTCAGTGACATTGGCAGCCTCGGAGTACTGTATACCAGCCACGACCACATAGTTTCAGTCCTAGTTTAGCAATAAATTATATTACTTTGTAATTAATTTCCAGATTATCAAAACCCATTAATACTTCTTCTCAGTAATCCCTCCTGAGGCCATGGGGCATCAGCTGGGACCACTGAATAAGCCTGAACTGCTCTGGAGTCTTGAAGAACAGGCTGAGGAGAGTCCCTTCATAAATACAGCAGGAGCTGGGTGACCATGGGAGATCCATGTCCCTGAGCTGGGTGATCACAGCACAACCACGCTCCTTTGCTTGATCCCACCTTTAAGAAAGGGTCACTTTTCTTTTGCTCTTCAGTTTGGCCATTTTACAGATGCTTTGCTGGCCATGATTGGCAGGGTGTGGGCAGCAGGAGGCTCTGGGGGCTGTGAACTGCCCTGTGCCAGCCACAGAAGGTTCTGGGGCTGGCATGAACGCCCCGGTGTGTGGCACAACTTAGGGCAGCTGGAGGAGCCCATGGGCCCCTCAGCAGGTGTCTTTTGGAATCAGAATGGAGTGCTGCTGTGGGGGAGGATATGGACACCCCTAAGGGAACTGTGGCAGCAGGCCACCAAGGCTGGGGCAGGGACACTCCTGAGTGACCGTCATCAGCACAACAGAGCTCTGCAGGAGAAGGCTGGAGATGTGTTTCTGGCCAGGGCTTTCTCTTTCTGCAGCCTTGCAGACATGGTGCCTTGTGACTTGTGTGCTGAATCCCTGCAGCCAGTGGCACAACAGATGCAGTGACACACCAGCTGAGGGTCAGTCACCTTGTCCCAGTCTCCACTGCCCTGGTGTCATGCATGCTGACCTGGAACTGGCCAGAGTGCACCAGGCTGAGTTTCTCACTTCGGTGGAGAGCATTGTTTGGGTCAATGGATCAGAAATTCTGCCCTCAGAGCAAGTAAATCAAAGCCCAACATGTCAATGCTCAGGCCTGTGAGCTTTGCTCTGGATTGAATTTAGTGCAATGGGTTAAAAAGCACAGGTCAGACTCACAAGAAGAGGCATGTCTGGCAAGGAACTCATTGTCAGAAAACAGTTATCACTGTTAAGTGTATGGACAAATAGAAAATTAATGCTTCTCCAGTTCTTTTGCTGTGCCAAGACGTTCCCTCTTGGCTGTACACAGGAAAAATGCTTTTCCCTAAAAGGTATTTTTGTAATGAGAAATCTGCACAGCATGGCTTCATCTATGAATACTTAAGATTTAATAAAATACAGAAGTAAAGCACATTTATTATCTGTACTTCATTACAGAGTAGGTATAAATATATTTTTCAATATATGACTGTTTTGGAATATCTGCCATTGAACTAGGTTGCACTTCAAGGACCTATTCACATTGAGTATTTTCCACTATGGAAATGTGAAATATTTGTTTTTTCACAGTTTTAGAAAAAATACGATATATTTAACAGTAGAAAGTAAGAAAATAGTCTTTGGGTTGGAATTCCTTTGGATACTATGCTTTGATGAGTGTGTAAATTTTGATTTCTTTTTGGTTTGTAGAACAAACACACATAATCCTTCTCCTCAAAAGGAAAAAAATCATATTTCATTTTAGTGACATCTAAATAAATCTCATCACCTACTATTAAAACCCAACTTTTGCCTCTATTTCCATTGTGCTCTATTTATTATGTACACGGTGCCATTTTCAGTTTTTTACTCCCTGTGGATTTCTAACCCTTTCTCGTCAAATTTTTCTGCTAATTGGCACATGACTTGTCCCTTCCCCAGTCCAGTCCAGTCTTGGGTGCCTGGAAGACACCAGTGACTGGGATATGGAGCTGTGTCCCTGCTCCTGCCACTCCAGTGCAGTTAGTTCTAGTTGGGTTGTACTGGAGCACTCCCTTAGCTGAGGAAGGATGATCTCCTGCCTCATGTGAAAGTTTAAAGAGCAAGTATTGAGCAGTGTTGCAGGTGCAAATGCTGTTTCCACTTACAGTAAAATGAAAAAAAAAAAAAAAAAAGTTTTTCATTCTGTTTCATCATATGCAACTCCCCAGTGCAAGAAAAATACACTTAGAAATCTCACATATTGTTGTTACATTATACTAACATGATTTTAAAATCAAAATATTTTATTTAGGCCAGAATGGATCATTTCAATGTCCCCTGTGGTAAAGCATAATTCCATCAGTCATCTTACCCCTTCATCCCTTTCCTCCTGTGATACAAATAACATTTGTATCTCAAATGTTTGACTGAACCATTCCCATCTAACTAGCCATAAAGTTCCCAGGAAACAGACAGTCTCTTACTTCCTTTGCTAGCCCATTTTCAGTAGTTAATTGCACTTCTTAAAAATGAAGATCTGAACCTGCTTATTTGAAGTGTGTTTTAGATTAGAATCTTCCACATTTAAATAAGCCCAGCTGTGCTTATCATCACTTCAAACCCACTCGGTTGAATGAGCATGAAACCACACAGATGCTTGTCCTTAAAGCAATGACTTCCATGTCCAGGTCAAGCTCTAGGAACCACAGTGATGGATGAGGAGCTGCAAAAGTAGTTAATGAATACACTGTATTGACATGACCGTTGGGATGACTGTTGGGCTCTTTGTTTAGTTAAACACTGGGCTGTAAGAAGACCAAATGAAGAAAAAACTGCCAGAGATAAGCCATATCTTGGTAAACATTTAAAGACAGTTATATAACCAAGAGAGAAGAGGGCTTGACCTCCCTCTTAACTCCTTCCAAGGAAAGAAAGCCCAGAAACTGAGGAGTCTGGACTTAGAAGGTATCTCACTTGATGTACAGAACAGATAAGTCTTGGGAAGAGAGGAGAAGCAGGCCATTACTTAAGCATCTGTTCTAGTATTTGTTGTTTTAAATCCCATTTTATGCTTTTTATATGAAAAGCCAATGGACATCAGAGAACTGAGGCTGTATTAGGTCACTCTCTTGTCTTGAGCAATGATCTCAAGCACATGTCTAGGAAAAAAAGATAAGATTAGAGAAATGATGCAATGAAAATTGCTCTGAGAAAGGTCCCAGCTGACAATGGCTTGTGGCACAGGGATTTTCTGAGGCAGAAATGGTTTCTGTGTGTTTACTACCCCTTGTGAAATTCTTGTGCATGTACATGTCAGTGTCTTTTTATCCCTATGTACACTTCTGGCTGTCACTATCCTGCATTAAGCAGTTTTGTAACTTACACATTTAGTGTATGAGCTCTCTATTTTTGTTTGTTTTGAGTCTTCCACTTGATGGCTTTAAGGCCCTGCACACTTGTTAGGGAAAAAGCAGTGGAAAAAAACTTCAACATGTGTTGACAGCAACTTCAAATACTGGAAGTTACTTCAGAGAAGTATGTCTCTCCTTTTGAGGGCCTTTGGGCTCTAAGCAGGAAATCAGCCAAAAGACATAGCTGCAAGTTTTATATCAAGTGCCTTAATTGATATATTATGTAAGAATAGAAAGTTGGGCTACTAATCATAAAACTGCAAATTCCTTTTTCAGGAGCAGTAAAAACCTGGTACATAAAGATATACTCCTTGAGAGACCCTGAATAGACAGAAGCTTTGAGGACCCTTCTTTTAAGAAGCACTTGGACTGGACAAAACTGAAAATGGGTTTTTTAATGAACCCCTATTGTGAAATAATCACTTGTAGATAAAAAAGTCCACATTAATATTGGCAATAGAGTATTTGTTATTTGTTTCTACTAATAAAGTGAAATTTTAAACTAGTCTCTGCTATGAGTTGAAGCCTATGGTTTATGATGTCAGTGACAGATAAAAATAATGGATTGCTTTCCCCCTTATGACATGCCTCCTAAGTCATAGGTAGGCAGCAGCAGCTTTTGGTTATGTGAGTGTGACTTTCCAAAACCCAGTGAAGTTAGCCCAGATTTTCACTAGGAAAACTGAATTTATATGGCCAGTTGAATTCACTCACATTATTTTAATCTAGTGTCAAAGCATCACCTCATCTTACTCTTTCACCAGAGAGGATTTTCTAAGAACTCTTTGCAAACTATAGAATCATTTAACAGGCTGATTTATCAGGTTTTCAGACAGTAGCTACAAGTTCTGTTCTCAGTAGAGAGCTGACATTCCTTTACACTAGTTTGAGACTAAATTTTCTCTAATCCCACCTGCAGCTGCCAGCTGAAGCAATCAGCTCCTATGTTGTTTATAAGGAAATGGTTTCTTCTTTATTTTGTGGGTGATACCTTAAGTCCTTGCAAACAAACCCATACATGTTCTATTTTCCCATGACAGCTTGAACAAGTTAATGTAACCTATAATAATTTCACTGTATTGTATTTCTTCATGCCTGAATGTTAACATTATAACTAACAAATAACTAACAAAAGCCAAGATATGCTTTTTTATAAAGTGCAACTTCCTTCTTCCTTTGGAAAATACACTAGTGTGGCATGACCTTGTTTTGTCAGCATGTATTGCCTTTATCCCATTTTCTTCCATTCTGAATGGAATGACATGTGGATTTTAAGTAGAAATTTAAGAAGGCATTCCCTATCACAAATTGCCAACATGATCTCCCATTGTATTCTGGTGTAGAAAATACAATTGTAGTGCTGTAGTAATTATTTCTGCCATGACATGTGAAAAATTCTTCAACTTTTTTTTCTTCCATGTTTTCTTTTTTAGTCTGAAGAATCCTTTGTCTTCCTCTGATTAACCAAAGATTGAGGCAAACAAGTGAGACTGCAAGTGGTGCATTTATTTTAAGAATACTTTTTAAGAAATCCTTTTCTCAAGCTGGATGTTGACTATTTATGGGTTGAAACCAGTGTGTGATTAAAATAAAATATGTTAGGAATTAAATAGTCTTGCTAAATGCTTCAAGGTCAGGCTTACACATTTAAAAGAGATGTTTTTCCTCAAATTGTCACAATCTCACTGACTTTCTTTTCAAGCTGCACATATCTCATGGATAGTAAATGTTTTTTGTCTTCACTTATTCATCTTTAAGATGTTTGTTCCCTCATAGAAGGGTAAAGTTTAAGTAAGCATAAATGGTTTAAGGTCTAAGATCCCATCCTGAAAGATGCCACAAGAAGCTATAAAATACTTATCTTTGTCATGCAATCTTTGACAGTTTAGATCATCTTTTTGAATTGAAGTTATCGTCAATGAAACCAAGCTTTGGTTTAGAAAAACACATAATTTCAGAGCAAAGTGCAGGAACATGTGGTGTTTGAACAGTCAAGTTCTCTGATACTTATCAACAGCAACACTTTCTTGGAGAGAAACATGATAAATGGAAATTGTGCTCTGCTTTCCAGGAAGGGTTCAGCTCCTCTGAAGAGGAACATAAGTTCAGATAGAATCACTGATGAGCCAAGGGAAACATCTGTGGTTAGTTAACATAGTATGGATTAAACAGAGTAATTGCAAGATGATGATAGAGAAGCTAAATGATTTCAAACTTGAATTTTGATTAAATTCCTTGCAGCAAAAGACTTGCAACTTTATAATCTTGTAGCATCTAAGGAAACAAAGGTGAAGAAAAAAGAAACAACAGATGGGGGATTTTCTCAGTCAATTTCTTAATTAATTGTTGACATGTTTACAGTCTGTACCTACATACATACTGACTAAGGGATTGTGTGCTGGAGTTTGCAGTTTCCTAAAATCTCTCCATAGCAGGACCAATGTGTAATTCAGCCTTTTTTACACCTAGGCCACTATAATCCTGTCTAAGGCCTCATTGTTTGTTTCATTTAAAATATATATCTACTGCACAGAAGGCTTACTTTACCCCTGAGAAAAGTATTCTTCTTTCTATTCTCTATTTTGCTGATGTTGCAACTAGTTCAGCATCCTTCATCTGAGATGTGGAAGTGGGAATCTCCTTGGTATGCTGCTGTACTCTTGCTTCACATACATATTGAGATTTCCTCTGGTTTTGCTTCCCATTTATAATCTTCTTTTCCTATAACCTTTGAGTTCAGTAATCACTATTTGCTGGGGTTTTTTCAACTAAGTGATGGTTGTGTCCTAGAGCTTCCAAGACTCAAACAGGATGAAGTTAGAGTGCTTGCATATCCCATCAGCTGAATGGCAGCACCCATTTTGGGGAGTGTTCCCAGCCCATCGTAAATGCAAGCTAAAAAATGCCCTCAAACTGTGATGAAGATCTGCTCATTTGGTCAGAGCATGGTGCTAATTGTGCCAAGGTTGTGGGCTCGATTCCTGTATGGGCCATTCATTTAGGAGATGGTCTTTGTGGGTCCTTTCCAACTCAGAATGTTCTGTGATTCTGTAATCAAGATGTTCCAGTGAACACAATTAACTGCTGCAAGATAGAGTTTGAAATTTGCTCCTGGCCTGTTCTGGCAGCTCATCTGAGGCACTTTATTTCACTGAAATGTGGCAACTGAACCTGGTGGTGGAGTCTTATGATAAAAAAAGTGAGAGTCAGATGGAGTAAGAACAGTCCAGCTGTTTCTCCAACAGGCTTTCTTACTTGTGAAACCAGAGTACCTAATATGATCGGGGTGAGCTGAGGACGTTTTTGACTAGTGCATTTGTCAATCCACACAGTGTTTGCATCAGAATTCCCACTAATTTATCCTTTTCAGAACACCTTGAAACTTCTGTTTTTCTCTTCTCATTTAATGAAATGTTCTGCAGAACTGCATGTCCCTTTGTGTCCTGTCCTCTGATGAAACTACCATGCTGGCGATGGCAGATTTTCTCAACAGATCATCAGTAACAGATTGAAGTCTCCCAGGAGGAAATGCAATTTGGATGTACCATCACTGCACTTACATCACTCTTTTTGTGGTTCATGCATGTGAATGCTACCAAAGAAAATGGTTTAACAGGACACATACCAACATTCATTTGAACTCATAAGAGCCATAACTCACAAGAGCCATAACATGGCTTGTCCATTTTCTGATGATCATGCCTGTGGACAGTTGAATGTGATTCCTTATTTATTTGTACCTAATGTTAACTTGTGTGATAATTTATAGTAATTGGCTTATTTGAGACAGCCTTGAATTTCATTCTTTTGTATGCTGCTGGTTAATTCAAGTTGTTGCCCATTCTTTGATATACCTGCTAATTTTGTATCCTAAGATCAAAGGAAGCATGAATATGGATATAATTAATATGATGCAGAGTTTCATTGCCTGTAAAATTAAAAAAGTGGCTGCACAGAGCTGTAGAGGCTAGAATCTTTAATTTGATGAAGAAGGAAGGGAAATACAAATATGCCCCTCTCTTTCTATCCAGAGTTACATGAAAGCATGAGAATCCTAGGTAGGACCCACACTTGTAACGTTGTGAACAATACAACTATAAAAAATCTTTTTGTTGGCCCTGTACGCATCCTTTAATCCTTATCCCTGCATCCTTGGCTGTGGTCCTGAGCAGGTAGTTCAAGGTTAGCATGGTACAGGTGAGATACAAATAGCCTGAAATCTGACATTTAGCTATTTTGTTGTGACATGTCTTGGCTTGCTTAGACAGTATTTAAAAAAGTTTAAAAATGATGAAAAATTTTAATCCTTTCCTCCAAATCAGTCTGCTGCAAATTGATTTGTCTAACATTCCTCTATTAAGGTAAAATTTTAAAAAAGGCAATAATTTGTCATCGGAGCTGGCTAACTGGCGAGATCCCAGGTGACAGAAAGCAAATGTAATGCTCATCTACAAGAATGAAGATCCAGGGCACTGTCAGTCTGACCTTAATGCCAAGGAAGATAACAGAGCAAATTGTCTTGAGTGTCATCACATGGCACATACAGGACAAGGGGACTGACACTAGTCAGTCTGTGTTTATGAAGGTCAGGTCCTACCTGACCAAACTGATCTGCTTCTATGACGAGTGAAGGAAAGGCTGTGGGTGTTGTTCACCTGGACTTTAGGGAAACATCATCGTCCTGAGCATTCTCCTTGAGAAAATGGCTGCTTGAAAAGGTGCAGTTTGCTAGATAAAAACTGGTTGGATGTCTGGGTCCAGAGGGTGGTAGTGAATGGAGTTAGTATCCACTTAAATTTTGGTGGGAGTGGAGATCTGCTAGAGGACCAGAAGGGTCTAGATGGGCCGATCAATGGGCCAAGGCCAATTGTAAGACGTTCAACAAGGTTAAGTGCTGTGTCCTGCACTTGGGTCACAACAAGCCAAGGCAGTGCTACAGGCTGGGGACAGAGTGGCTGAAAAGCTGCCCAGTGGAAAAGGACCTGAGGGTGCTGGTCAACAGCAGCTGAACATGATCCAGCTGTGCCCAGGTGGCCAAGAAGGCCAATGGTATCCTGGCCTGTGTCAGCAATGGTATGGCCAGTAGGAACAGGCAAAGGTCATTCCTTGTGCTCAGTACTGGTGAGGCCACACCTCAAGAACTGTGTTCAGTTCTGGGCTCCTCACTACAGAAAAAGAAGACTTTGAGGTGCTGGAGCATGTCCAGAGAAGGGAAACAGAACTGGTGGAAGGTCTGGAGCACAAGTCTTACAAGGGGCGGTTGAGGGAGCTGTGATTATTTAGTCTGGAGAAAAGGAGGCTCAGGAGAGACCTCACTCTCTACAAATGCCTGACAGGAGGTGGTAGCCAGGTGGGGATCCCAGGTAACAAGTGAGAAGATGGGAAGAAATACTGCAAAGTTGTGCCAGGGGAGGTTTAGGTAGGGTATTAGTTATTAACCAAAATGGTTGTCAAACATTGGAACAAGTTGTCTGGGGATGTGAAAGCTGAACAAGGTTCTTAGCTTCCCTGACTCTTACTTTTTCATATGACTCCAATTTCCTGCTTAGAGTGCAAATTTAATAAATATTAAGATGCTGAAGATTTCTTTTTATGCCAATATCGAATTGATTTATATCACTTTGTTTTTTTTTTTTTTGATGTTCATCGTGTGGAAAATAATTGCAGATTGAAGTAGACTGTAATTTGCGCCAAAGAGAATAGAAAACCAAGTAATGCTGAGAATCCTGGACAGGCCAGCATAGCTTTTGTCACTTGATGGCTGAGTTTAATTCAGCAAAGTCTTTATTCAACTTTTATCAACCCACTATGAAAAGAGATTTGCAGGGACCATTGCCATTTTTCTATTATTTTAATAAATTGATAGGTTCTGGTGAATAAGAAGTGCCTGGTATTTTTGGTGTTGCATTTGTTGCACTACTTCTGATTTAATGCAGTTGTACCAAATGCTCTCAAGAACTATTTGACTCTGAGCGACAGATGACTTTTACTCAATTTTCTCAAGAGACTCTTTACTTTCATATTTGCACCTGTACTTGCACATGAAGTATCTTGTGTTCTACTCCCTACAGCTGTTGGGAACTAAGATCAGACAAGAGCAGCTGGAAGCGCCCAGAGCAATCTGGAGATGATCCTGGAGGTCAGCAGGGGTTTTCTAAGCTTTGTTGTGACTCTCCTTCTTTCTATCCTATCAGCATTCCTTTCTCCTCTAATCTAAAAGTCAAAGCACTGAGAGTAAAGGCTCTGAAAGCAAGTATGGCCTCGTACCACAAACACAAATGTTTGTTGCCATTTGAAGTCCTGTCATGTAACAGAGCTTTAAATTTTACTCTTGGAAAGATTGGAGACCTGTTTTTCTGCTCAAGACTAAGCAGGAGTTCAGGTACACTCCAGAGAGAGCTCTCCTTTCCTGAACCGAGTCCAACTCAGGCTTGTTCTGTTGGAGATTGCAATTAGCTCACAGTTGGAGTACATTAGAGTGATCTCTCACATTAGAGTCCCATGCTGGACATTTAGTGTCTTCCTGATTAGCTCTTTATTTCTTTAAACAGGTAATTTCAAACCACTGTGCCCTAATCAATGTCTAGTTTTACACACATAAAATGTGTGTTTTATGGTTTTATTACAGGTCTGCAAAAAAAAAAAAAAAAAAAAGAAAACAAAGTAATGTTTCATAAGCTGCTTATAACTGAATACATACAATAGGTATGTTTTAGTTTCTCCCCAACAGCATGCTGACTTCCCAGGCAATGCTGATGGAGTAATTCTTCTTCTTGGGTGGTTCAAGTTCAAAACTGTAAGTTTTAGAGTACCACATGAGGCATGCAGTAATCATACCAGTATGCACTGCCTGGAGTGTTTTATTCCTTGATTGCTGTATTTTTGAGGTATGCCTGGGAAATCAACTGATCAGAACTTGTTTCAAAGTTCTAACTCATCCTGAAATATTTATTTTTATTATTTTTCATTTTGTAGGTAATGAAATTCTGGGTCTTACTACTGAGAACACTTTTGTTATGAAAAATATTTAATTTTATTTAATTTTTATTCTTAGTAATAGCAAGCAAGAACTAGTAATATTCAAATAGCATGCAGTAGCAGCAGCAGTCATTTGGGAGTAGAAACCTTAAAATGGCATTTGGAAAAGACCCCAAATTAAATGCAGATGATAACTTATTTTTTGAGCATTGATTTTGTCTGAAGGAACAAGGTGATGCTTTCAAACATAATCAAAGCTCTGAGATAGCCAATCTGAGAATAGAGAAATTAGATTTATTGTTATTATGCTAGCATTCTAGTGTCTATGGAAATCAGTGCTTTAATGAGTTTAATGTGGATTTCATGAGGAAGAGGCTGTTGGAAATCACATTATGAATTCACTGTGTTAGGAATGCCTATACAGCCCTGTAGAGGAGCAGTCATCTCCAGAGAGGCCTGGATGGAGGCAGGGCTGATAGGATCACACTGCACTGCCTACAGAGAATGCTAAATAAGATGAAGCAGTGTAGGAGAATGTTGTGGTATGCCTGTAAAGGGGTAGAGAGTAGGAAAAAGAGTGAAACCACCTGGGAGAGATTATAAGAATGGGAAAACTGCTTGTTTTTCTTGGAGGTCTGTCTAAATGTGAATCTCCTTTTATTTTAAAGACTTGATTTCAAATGGAAACTTTAAATGTGGAGTGTTGGTTTTGTGCTGAGGGCTCGGTAGAAAGTGTTATTCATGAAACTGGGAGGGTGTCATTATCCAATGGATGGCTGTTACAGAGCAACAAACTTTTACACAGAAGCTTAGGTGAAGAGGAACTTCTCAGGCAAAACTTATAGTGAAAAGATCAGAAGGAAATTTGAAAGGGAAGTTTCTTTTCTGAGGGTGGGTCTAAAAACCTGGACAAAAATAAGAGAGACATGCATTATTACAATCTTGTTCAGATATTTGTCTCTGAAGGCTGCAAGAGTAAATTTGGAGCTGTTAAATTTACGGGGAGGAACCATTAGAAAGCAGAATGGTGAACTGTTGAGTTTCTTCTTTTATAGTCTTTTTGTTAAGATCTTTTCCCCTAATATGGTCTAACAGAATTGAAAGATGATTGGTTGAAAATTGAAAATAATGATAAATGCCTCTCTCCACTCCCCCCTGATGTTATTGATAAAATTGTATTTACATGAAAGACCTGAAAAGAGCTCAGGATTTGCCAATGCCAGCTTCCATGTTTAGTGCTGAACTAAAACTCTATAGGCTAACTGCTATAAATTCTCATGGTGTAGGGAAGCAATTGTTAACTTGTGGAAAAAATTCTCTAAAGGAGGTTCCATGTCATGAATACCTTTTAGGAGCCTTTACATTGCAGTGGGTAGCACTGACCACTGACAGAAATAACCTGGAGTAAAGTAGTTCCTTCTGTGAGCTATGTCAATCTCACCCAAAAGTTTTCAAGACTACTTGTGGTAATTCTCTTTGCCTAAAAAGTTTGCTAGTTGCTACTTCCCTGCAAAATCATATCACTAGATGCAGTAGTCTCTAAGGATACATTTCTGCAGATATTACATCTGCAGGTGAATAATTTCCTTCACTTTGCTGTACAGCATCTCCCCGTGGGCTCTAACTGCTGTTACATTTTTATTTGCAGTACAAATGAGACAGAGTCTTTGTACAAAGAACCTCACAAAAAAAGAAAGAATCCTGGTTCTTTATCCTGAAAGGTCCTGGGACCACCTCTAAAGAGACTGAATTCCAAAGATGGGACTTTACACTCATGCATTACACCTCATAATTTTCAGAACAACCAAATCAAGACTTCATGTCGATCTGCTTACTTTCTTCATGTGATATATTACTGAAACAGTCCAGTTGTCACTAACGTTTTGCAGTATCTCTTCTGGGAATTCAACATCAGTTTTGGCCTACAAAATGTCTGCTCATTTCCTAAAATGAAATACATCTCTTACCCTCTTTTGGGTATGATGCCATTAATATTACAGTCAAGCCTTTTTAAGCAAAAAAAAAAACAACCCATGCTAACAAACTAAAAACCCCCAGCAACACCCCATGAATTCAAACACTTTGTTCAGCCTTTATTTGCTCTTGCCCATATGCACAAAATTATCTTTAGTCATTCAATTTTCTGAACTCCCAACCAGGAAGCCCTATCCTGATTCTACAGCAGCTTTTAGCTCTCTTCTGACAAAGTCCTGAAGAGGCAGCACAATGCAGTTGTATCATCACCAGGAAATCTCCTGACTGTTGCAAATTGCAGTATTATCAACATTAGAAGATGACACCAGTGATAATAATGAAAGACAGCACTGAAGGCATATACAACCCTCACAACCATAGCAGTTTGTGCTCACAGGCATGTCCCACCTGAGCATCTTCTTTTTGGGGAGCACTGGCTTTGAGCCTGTCTTGGAGCTCCCTCTGGTGCTTCACTGCTCCAGTGCAACGGAGAATTAAAGTCATGACAGATGTCTACAAGAAAGAGCTGTTTCAGAATGAGTCTCATTAAACAGAGTAACTACAACAAAAAGTCTTTGCATCCTCTGATTTAAATTATTTTACCTGAAGGAGGGTGGATTTAGATTAGATACACAGAATTAGTTTTTACAATGAGTCTGGTGTAACACTGGAACCCAGAGAGGTTGCCCAGGGAGATGGTGGATGCCCCACCCTGGAAATCTTCAGGTTAGGCTGGATGATGCTCTTGAGCAACATGATCGAGTTGAAGATGTCCCTGCTCATTGCAGGGCTAAATGATATTTTAAGGTTCCTTCCAACACAAACGATTCTAAGGTTCTGTGACTCTATGACTTCTTACATTAAAAAGCATTAAAATTTTTTTAAAAGTACATTTTTTATTTGCTTAACAACCATCTGTTATTTTCAGGTAAAAAAATTAAAACATTTTCATCTCAAAATGTAGTATTCGTAACTGAAGTTGTAATAAACTATTACCTCACAATTATGGTACTGAAGATACATGTTCATCTTTTAATCTATGTTTAATCTTGGGCCCCTCATGACAAGAAAGACTTTGAAGTACTGGAGCATACCCAGAAAAGGTCAATGAAGCTGGTGAAGAGTCTGGAGCACAACTCTTATGAGGAGCTGCTGATGGATCCTGAGTTTTTTAGCCTGGAGAAAAGGAGGCTCAGGAAGGACCTTATTGCTCTCTACAGCTGCCTGAATGGAGGCTGTAGTGAGGTTGGATTGGTCTCTTTTACCAAGTAACAAGTGATAGGACAAGTGGAAATGGTCTCAGGTTCTGCCAGGGATGTTTTAGATTGGATATTAGGAAATACCTCTCTGTGGAAAGGGTGGTCAAGTATTGGAACAGGCTGTCCAGTGAGGTGATTGAGTCACTGCCCTGAAAGGTATTTACAAGAACCGTAGATGTGGCACATCTAGGGACATGCTTCAGTGGGGATTCAGCAGTACCAGATGTACAGTTGGACCTGATGATCTCAGAGGTCTTTCCAACCTAAACAATTCTATGATTAATATATGAAATATTTCAAATAAATTACTGGAGTTGCTTTGCTCTAATTTCATGGTTTCTTCTCTATGTACTCTTTTTGGACTTCACTGATTTCATGAAGCTGCTGAACATGAAAAGGTTCTTTTTTGATGTTAATGGCTATGGAGTGCAAAACTGTCTTCTGTAAGTAGAACACGTTGTAGAAAGCCCAAGTAGACTAACAAACATATTTTTTACTGCACTAATCTGGGCTCTATTGATCTTCAGCTAGCAATTGAGATGTCTTTGATTTCTCTTCATGAAGCATAATGTTCATTCATTTAATCAATGTTGCAAATCATTTGGCTTCATTAACAGACAAGACAGGCTTCTATGAAGACTGCAGCAGCTTGCTTACTCTTTGCTTTTTGTGTTTTTTGAAACTGTCCAGTTTCTCCTGTGAGATGTTAAATTAAGAGAAATAAGTTGCAATGATTACAGCCAAATATGCTTCCCTTTGATGGATGAAAAGAGAATTTTGCTTCTTCCTATGGGAAACATGGTGGTATCTGTTGATGAAAATCAATGGGATCATGAACCGACACTTGTAGCAAAATTAATTTGTACATTTTTGGTTTTGTTTTTATTGTTTTTTTTGGCACCATTAAAACATGAAGTATTTGTTGGTTTAGATGTTGGCTACACGTGTTAGTGATAGTTGGAAAATTGAAAACTTCTTGCCAAGGTAAATAGTTTTCATCAAAGTGAATTTCTATCCAAGAATCTGAACCAGCAAATTCTTTCTGCTAACATTCCAGAATTCTTGGGGAAGAACAGTGAAACCTGCATGCAGAAGGGAAAAAAAATAGAAAGAAAGAGTGACAATGATGCTTTTGGCAATTCAGCTTGTATTTCATTATTCTCTTGTCAGCTTGAACCTGTAGATATTTCTGTCAGTGTGCCCATCTGGGCACCCCATTCAGCCTGTCAAATCCTCTGGACTTCAACAAGAGCTTTCAGAGTTCCAACCATATGTTTGGATCCCACCTGCAAAATTTCAGTTAAATAAGCAATGGTCTCTTGAGAGATAACTGTCTGCAACATGATTTATTACAAATACTAAGCCAAATGCAGCGTAACTCTATCATATTTGCAAGTCAATCTTGTCCTATTGATGCCTTAGGTATTAACTTTTATATTTTTCAGATTCTGTATTGCTTTAGTGTACAGTTCTGAGCTTCATATTAAAGGATGGTAAGTTCTCTTCACAGAGTAGCTAGTCAAAACAATTCCTCCTCTAGCTGGGGACCAAGGACAGTCACCCAAATTTCAGGCCCAAGAGCATAAACAATGTGGACTCAAGAGAGAAAAACAGGAAGAATGGGACGTCATAAGCCAAAGCTATAATTGGACAATTAACTCCAATATGCTAATGGACCAAAACTTATAAAAGTGTGAGACCCTCTGACCAGTCGTCCTTTTTGTGGCCATTTTGGGTTCATCTTGGGTGTAGCTCTGGCTGGGCTCTTGTACTGCCCAAGGTGGATCCACTGAGGCCTTCTAATAAATGTCTTCTTTATTCTTTAGCTCTGTCTAGACTCTGTTCTAGATCAGCCTTCATGAGACATTACTATAATATTAAGTACACAGGAGAAAGTCTTGTTGTAAGTCACATTATTAATGAGAAACTAATACATTTTTGATAACACTGAATTGTAATGAAGTACCCATATAAAATTTTTCCTACTATATATTGTCATGAGCCAAGCCACTGTACTGAATTTCTCACAAGAGACAGGGTAACTTCTGTGTTATGCCTCCCATGCTGGTCCTACTCTATCAGAATGGCTGTGAGAAGGACAAAACCCTTTGTCTTTGCATTCATTTTCCCTGGTCTGCATTGCTGAGACATAAATCTGCTTATCCCCTCAGAGAGGCTTGTAACTCACTGAGAAGACAATTTACAATCTTTTATCAGAGCCACAACAGGATCTTTACTTGTAGGCTTCAGTTGCTGGCTGGAAGCAGACTTCTGTTTTCCTCTCTTTCCAGCTGAACAGGGAAGTCACAGAAAAACCCAGGTGTTCAAAAGAACACAAACAAAATTAGATCCCCCAAACCCCTAAACCCTCACCTGAAACAATTCCTACCACAGAGGAAAAAATGTTCCTACCAGAGAGGATAAAAAGTAGTATGCCTTGGAATGAAAACTGGAAGAAATCTTGAGCCCTGGAGGGGGTATAAATCTGCTGCTGGAGGGGGTATAAATCTGCTCTGGGAGGGAGGCATGGAAGTTGGGGTTGAGGCTGAGGTTGGATGTTTCTGAGGAGTCTGAGCTTGGACTTGAGAAATAAATGTTTTGCTCCTGGCAGAATAGCAGTTTTATCCTGTAAAGTGCAGAACACAGATGGAGTATTTGAGAATAATCAGATTGCAAATCCATCCATGAACTGGCCAGTCATTTTCTTTATGTGCAGGATTTTTTGCTTGTGACATCCTTAACAGATTTCTGTTACACAGTTAGGTTGCAAAGTTGCTACAATACAAATTGCTAATTCAGGCAAGTCTGACTTACAGTAACTTTTCAAGCTGACATTTGAATTACATTCAGTAAAGTTACATTCATTAAATACTTTTCTCATATCTTAGGTTTTATGCTGACCACACACAAGCAAAAATTTTCATGTTCTTTTGTCCTGAACTGTGTTTTAGATTTTCTGTATCTGTAAAGCAAAAGCTGAGAAATGATAAAGTTCATTGTGAGAAATTTTAAGAAAATAATTAAATAGATCTTTCATTTGAGGCCTACTGCATTCTTTCTTGGCTGTTAAGTGTTTCTGTTTCAAGCTCTTTTGAAAAGAAAGTCATCTGACTTAAGCAGATGTGGGTGAAAAGTTAGCATTATAATTGAATTTGGACTGGCTTTATTGGATGTGGTGGCAAGAAAGTGGTTGTATTTCAATAAATTAATGGTATCACCTGTCACAGAATATGCTACCTTGTCTTGCTACATCTAAAGTTTGTTCTCCTCCCTGTTACCTGTAAGATTTCCCATTTGCTTTTCACACCATGGGGAGAAGTCATTGTTTTTGGCATATGAGTCCACTGACCTATTTCAGATCTTTCTTTTAGGGTAAGATGAGCATGCTGGTGCTTTCAAATGCTTAGAGTCCTTGCACTTTGCTGAAAGATACATTAAATAATACAAACTTTTGTATAATGTACAAATTAGCAATAAAAATGAATGCTGAAACATTTTTTAGGGCTTACTAAATTCAACTTTGGCTGAGGTTTTTATCTGAAAAAATATTTTATTTTAGGCTCTACATCACTATTTTACTTGTATGTCTTCATCTCATCCCTATTTCTCTAAGTATAGTGACATTTGTTTAAGGAAAACTTTTTATTGTTGTGCACTGTATATTTTCTGTCCTATTACTCAGAATTTAAAGAAGATACTTAAATTTTGCTTCTTTGGAATAGTTTTGCTTCCTATTCATGCTCCTAACCTTGCTTACAAATATTATATTGAGCAGGACCTAGAAGATGAGAATCCATTGATTTCATAAACTTAAGCATGTAAAACTACACTTTCTGTTGCTTCTTTTTCTGACCTTGTCAGTCTTGATGCTTACATAGTCTAAAATGTTGTGGAAGAATGGGAAAAACTTATTGTAAAACATATGTATGTACTTTGTTTTTCACCAAGATGTTATTTTATATCAATGACAATCGGTTAATAACTGATGTTGGTTTTTGTTTTGTTTTAATGCATTTTTTCCCCAAAGTACTGATGGTGGTAATGGGAATTCCCAAGATAATGATGTGTACAGAACACCTTGGGATGGTATTCCAGGCACTACGTTGGTGTCTCTAATGCTCAGTCAGCAAGGACTGGAGAAAAGATGCTTGAAGTTATTATTTTCTTTAGCAGGGAAGGAAAGTAGTGGCACAAGGGACATTTGCACCTCATATTGCAAGTGTCTCTGCATCAAAGAGAACCAACAACCCTGCCAACCTCAATGATTCTGTGATTCATCCAGACCATCGGTAACAGATAACTTTATATACTTCGTGCACCTTTAAGCACAGATGCAAACAATGGCAAACTTACACATCTATATGTATGTGAACAAAAAATTAATCAAACAGATGCATACAAGCTGGTCAGATTTACTTCAAGAAAACTATTTGTGAACAGGAGAAAACCTGTTATATCATAAAACATCTCCTGCTTCCAACCAACAGCTCCAAAAAGAAAGTATAATACTGACTCTTTCCAGAGTGACCTAGATGTCAGATTTAAAAAGAAGTTATCCAAAAAAGAAAACTTATAAATGAAAAAAAAGCTAAGGAAGACATTTAAGTGGGGATAAAAGAGATAGTCAGTGGGGGTGGTTTGGTGTCTCAGACTAACAAACAATCAGCCACTTCTCTGTGTTGTAAGATGCAAGGAGTGATAGTTAATGCCTCAGTCTGTATATTGACAAAGTTTTATTGTTACTTATCCTAAAGTTTTTGGGATTTCCTGAATCTGTGTTTTAAAATATAATCCAAAATTAAACATTTGTACCTCATTTTCCCAGAGAACACCTCAGGAAATTGATCACATACCTATAATCACAACACGGGTGGATGGGGCTGTGTGAACGCTCACCAAGTAGTCCCTGCAGCTGCGCGTTTCATTTCCTGCAGCTGGCATTGGGATTGATTTTTATTCCCATAACGGATTTATGTTGTGATAGATTTTTAATCCCATAATAGATTTATGTGTGGTGAAGTGCCAGCTAATCGTTAAGCACAGTGTGTGCTTCCTTTTTGATTGCCAAGTAGTGCATTTCCCTTGAAACACATCCTCATGATGCACATATTATTCATGCACAGTTGTCCAGGAGGGAACAAGTCAAAAGCTGGAAGTAGAAGGAGCCTTAGCAAAGCTAAGCAAGAAACCTTTCCATATCTGTAACTGTCCCACTTTTTCTGGGCTAAGTATAGAACTAGGGGTTCACAGTAATGAAGATTATACCAAGGGTTCCCCTGAGCCTGTAATTGTCACTTGTTACTACAGAAAACACCACCACATAAATCCTTCCTTGAACATAAGAGGAATTTCCACAGAACTGGGAAATGAAAGAGCTTTGTCAATTCTTTAAATCCAAAAGAATATTTTTGCTTCTTTCCACTCACCCTGATTTTAATGTGAGATTCTGTAGACAGAGGTGTATACAATCTATAGGAACATTTTCTCTAAAGCAAATTAAGACACTTTAAACCAGTGATCCCATGGCTTAAATGCCAACAAACTAGAATTTCTGGAATGCAATGCTTCAATAAATAAATTCAGAAAACTGGAAATAATTTGGAGTGAGATATTTGAAATGTAACCATAGCTTCTGAGCAAAAGGTCAGCGAGGTGGTGAGAATTCTTCCCAAGCCCATGCAACTGCCTGATCTTATCCATAAAGCTGATCCTTCTTGTTTAGCGTATTAAATAACTTCAAACAAACCAGCCCTGTCAACCTAGATTGACCATGACCAAGAAGGAATGAATGAGGTTTTCAGTTTAAGACAAATTGCTAATGGGTGTGATAGGATATCCCCTCAGAGCACTTCCCTGCAGCCTACTGTGTCTGTTACAGCATTCAAGGTGAGGCAGTTCAGCCAAGGTGTCTCTGTGATAGTCCTGCTTGAGGGAATGCTTATAGCAGATGGTTTAATGGCATTTGCTAAATGGAGGGCTAAACACTTTCTACTCTTTGACAAATGCTGTGAGAATGCTATAAATAAATAAATAAATAAGTAGCAGTAGCTTTGAGCTTTTCTTCTCATCTATCCATTTCTGATCTGTGGCCAGATATCTGTTTTTCCCAGACAAAGCAGGTCTTCAAAGCCTCCTGAGACTCCTAAATGCTGCCCTTGGTCTTGGCTAAAGCTCCCAGCCTTCTAATAATTCCTAATGAAAAGTCAGTTAATTACTGAATTCTTTTAAATTTCAGTTATGTCTGGTCAAAACATTAGAAACAGCCACATAAGGAAGATGGCAGAACGTAGATTTGGAAACAGGGACAAAATATAACATTTGAAACCATCACGCTGAAATATATGCGAAATTCAGCTGAATCTCACATTCATTTTTAGGAAGCCAGTTGCTTGCCAGTTTCTTCCTCCCTTGTCTTCCAGTGATTAAAATTCTTGCAAAGTAAAAATACCTGTCTCCATATTAAAATACTTCCTGTGTTAGAAGGGTGCTAAGGGGACTTTAACAGAAATACCTGGAAATAAGGCAACAACTCTTGAAATGTATTAAAGCTAGGCCATCTGCTGTTGGATGCAATATGCTGCAGAAATTCTCAGCATAAACCAGAGGTGGGTGCCAGTATTCCAAAATGAAGCAAGATGCATGAAACATTTAATTATCATTTTTTGAGACACAGTGTGAAAGGGACATCTCATTTCAAACAAATGAGGATAGGCAAAAAAGAGGCTCAGTTTCATTCTGTAAAAGTAAAATATTTACAAGTAAATGCTCAGCCATTGTGAAATGTGGATCCCATAATAATTTCAAAGTCTTTCTGCTTTGTAGCAAACATTTCCCTTAAGAAATTCTAGATTGGAATACTGAATGTTTATGGGAGAATGTCTGATACACTAAAGGCTTAAATTACATAAAATTCATCCTGTGTGGTAGGTCATTAGCTGGAACATAAAATGGGTGGAGAAGGCATCAAGCCTGAGAAAATCACAGGAAAAAATGGATCAGTCTAACATTTAATGTGTGGTCTTTTGCCCTTAATACAGTAGGAGATCTGGCCCAGTATCAGCAGGTAGTGATATCAATGGGACTTCACTGTGATCCATTATACTCCTGTTAGTTTCATCAGTACAGACAAAATCTCTAAGTGCTACTGAGCTTTAATTTGCAGATTTCCTGGTGTCAGCATGGAAAAAGGAAGGAAATATCTCCATGGCTACACTTTTTTCTGTTGCTACTGAGCTTTAATTTGCAGATTTCCTGGTGTCAGCATGGGGAAAGGAAGGAAATATCTCCATGGCTACACTTTTTTCTGTTGCTTATTTTTGTTTGGATTTTGAATTAGTAGAGACAGAGTTTGGATCAGTCCTAAACCTCTTCTCACACGATTGGGATCGCAATCAGTTCCTGACATGTAACGGAGGTCAGGTGCTGCAGAGGTGATGTGTACCTGCATGTCTTGGGCATCGAACTGAGCAGCTTGTCTGGACTTGGGAAAGAAGATGAAGGCTGGGGATCCAAGCAAGTGCTGAAGGATGGAAGACTGTTTGAGGAAGATCTCGAACTTTCTCAGCGATCCTAAAAGCCAAACAGCAAGCAGGCAATCCTTAATCTGGAGAAGGAAAGCCTCACAACAAGCAATGTCTAAAACAGGTTTAAGCTTTTGAAACCCCAGCCTTTGCCATAGATGATAGAATGTGTGAAAAAAATGTGAAATAGAAAGCAACTGCCAAGAAAACTTACCAAAGAATGAAAAAGTTTATTTAACAAGATGAGTTATAATACATAGAAGCAATTATTTATTCTGAAAGGAAAGGAAGGAACAAAATGCTGAAATGTAAAGCGAGGTAAGGCTGGATTGGATCACTACTAGTGAGGAACTAGGGCTAAGGGAGTGGGAGAAAGGCATGGAAAATATGAAGAGTAATGTTGAATGACTACATCACAGAGCAGTTCCACCAATGAGCATTTTTGCTCATTTGTAGATAGCCTTGGGAAGAGAAAGTGTTCATCCCCAAGATTAGGGAACATAATTATTTTAGAGCACCTTTAAATATCCTTTATTTTATCAACTCTAACTTTGTTCAGTCAGAAGGATCAGTAAGGCAAAGTTAAATTTTCAAAACCCTTGTAGCTCTTCAAAACCATATTTCATTCCCAGTCTAGGAAAAACATTGGGCTGAGTTTGTTGTCCAATCAGAATCATCTAGTGCTAATAGAGTATGTTTGCTGGCACTCAGATGTTGGTTTAGATTTCCTGTTTCTTCTATGCGTTATAATTTGCCCATTTTGTGAAGATGTCCCAGGCAGTTTAGGGATTCACAAATGGTTTTAAATAACTATTTAGGCAAAGTAATTGAACTGTTCCTCTTTTACATCTATTTTGGTCTCTCTGTGGCATTCTCCGCCATGTTGCCATGGTTTAGCCTGAATTTCAGATCGCATTTCTCCCACCCCTCAATCTTATAGTACATTCCTAAATGTCTTTCTTCAAAATGCGGGGTTTTTTTTTCTTCTTTTAATGTTGTTTTTTTCTATTCTGATGCATTTGGAAATCCTCTCACTTTATAGAGATCAGCACGTTCATCATCAGTGCCCAACCACAAATGTGCTTCTTCCACACAACCCACCGGTGAAGGTGTCCCTAAGTAACCAGTCCCTAACCCAGCATGATGCTGAAGTGGTTTGTGGTTTGTGGCACCCTGTTTGTAGTCCCTCCTGAGACAAACTATGTGTGGTAATTGTATGGGTTTGGATACTGCTCAACAAGCCGTGCTGCTAAACGGGCTCTCAAGAAGTAAAGCAATTATCAGAAGATTATGGAATGTCCCTTATCAGCAGTGAAGGATGATGTCAAATCATGCATGTACATACTTTAAAAAAACTCCAGAGATTAGGGTTTTTTTCAGAGTTTTAAAGACTATATATTTGAGTTTTCCCTGAAGAGAATTACATCACTTTTTCTATAGACACACATATATATACATACACACATACATACATATATATACACATATCTGCACTAGAAGGACTTAGATAAATTTTTATTGAAACAGTGTCCTAATACCTTGCCAGTCATTAGTACAGACCCTTAAATTTTAACCCAAAAAGCAACATGTAATAATTGTACCTCTTTTGTATGGTCATTCTCTGAGTTTCTATGAAGATCCTACAGAAATAAGTCATGCATGTACATCATCCCTGTAATGTCTGAATCTTTTCTTTAGCTTATGATTACAGCTTGCATTTTTTAGCATTTGCTATCATTTCTGGATAGCACAGAATCAGGACATTAATGTATTTGCTCTGTACTGGACAAAATTGGTATATGGTAATAGCTATATTTGTCATGGAATTATTTAATATTTCAAATTAATTTAATATTTCAATTTAAGATGGGAGAGGAAGGTTATCAAAAAAATCTTTAAATATGTCAAGTGGTAAGGGAAGGTCACTCTGAGGAGTGGACAACAGTGCTTCCTAGCTTCCCCTCACTTATAAAATCATCTTATGGAAAAAAAAGTCATGTTTTTAATATTATACCCAAAAGGCACCACTTTCATTGGTGTAGTGCAGCAGTTATTTTATTGAAAAAATAGATATTACTGGGTAATTGCCACTTCTAGAATAGTCCAAACAACCTCTTGCAAGTTAAGAATTTTCCCCAGAATTTTACCTTCCATAATTTGCCAAGCTAATAAAATGACAGCTTGAGGAGACTAACTTGCCATACATATTCCTAGCTATGTCCTGCATATTTAATTTATTTCTACATTGTAGAATGAAAAACAGGCCAATAAATCATTCTAAGGTACATAGATGTGAGTAAGATTACGTCCTGTTCTCTACTATTTCTTTGCATGCTCTAATCTGGATTTATCTTGACTGGACTCTTTACTTATTGCAAGTGATTTAGGGAAAAGTCCATGCCTTCACATATGCTTGCATGGTTCTTAGAACAACAGAACTTAAAATGTGAGTACAGCCTTTGGGTATTTTGCTGACTAAATATGGACTTTTATGATCAAATTAATGTACTTTGGAAAAGTGGGTAGACAACTACATTACAACTTACTGAAGAAGGGGTTAACATTTGGGGTGCTAATTTCAAAAAACTGAAATAAACAAACACCTCCTCTCCCCCTGGAAAAAACCAGCATGAAGATACCAAAAAGAGGATTTTTCTCTGTGTAAGCAAATCCCTTGGAAACAATTCTGCCTGGATAGTACTGTGGAGAAATTAGGTCACATTTGGCTAGCATCACTTTATTGTCAGGGTAACCTGCTCCTTTGGCCCCTCTTGCTTGCTGTCTGTGTCTGTGCATGGGTTTGTGTGTGTTTGTCTGCACTTTTTGACAAAGGCTCACTAACAGCCTGTATTGAGAATCCTGTGAAGCAGTTGATTTTTATGTTTTTTCTTCCTGTATCACTGCAGGTGCTTTAGAAAGATATGGGCCAAAAGGTTACTGAAGGCTTCTTTGATCTTGGCATGCATTTTGGTTTCTTTTTCAAGGAAACCTATTTTCAGTATAAAAGATTGAGGACTGCTAGCTTGTTTTGCAAACTCTGAAGTCTGTGCTGTAGAAAACAGTCTTCCAATAATAATAACTGCACAAAGTAATTCAAAGTAACCTCCTATTATCTAGTCAATAGGACCAAAGAACAAGAACGTTTGTTTTGGTTTTTGTTCCTTAATCTGAAAGAAATCCAGAATTTGAGAGCTCTTTGGCCTTTTCAAGAACAACAAGTTCACATGTGATTTAGTCATATAGCTGCCATAAACTTGTGGTTCTGTGCTTTCTTAAGAGCTCTGTTATCAGTTTTATATCTAAAACATCGAGATGAATGCCATGGTGCTGCAGAATATTCCAAGATCTACACACAACTTCAGAGGATGTCAACTTTTCCTACATACTGTGTAATTCTATGAGTGCAGACAAGTCTAAATGGTTTGTGATTTTAAAACAGTGAGAAGTATAATGCTCTCAAGCACCCCATTATACGTTACACAGCAGAGGTGTACAGTGCTCTGAAACAATCCCAGTAACACATGTACTAACAGCAGGTTCGTGTAACAAGCTGTGTCACCTCACAGAACAAAATCACTCTGAACTAGAGACATTAAAAGATGATTTTGTGGTTGCAGAGACCTGGGGCTAGCTGGGATTGGGCCAGACCCCAGCACAGTTTGTAAAACAAGGAGCCTCAGCTTTCAATAAAGACAGTGATGCAGCACAAGTGTTGAAACACAGCACATCTAATATCTGTAAGGGCTCAAGAAAAATTAAGGCACTTGAATTGGAAGCAATTCATTGAGCTTAAATTTTAGCCTAAACTGTGAAGGCACTGGCATTTCAAAATCAATTAACAATGATATTTAATAACTTGAGCTAATTGGTAGTATTTTGCAAATGGAGAAGAAAAAAGAGGGGGAAAAAGTTCTGAGTAATTTTAAGCATATTAGCATAGCCTGAAGTATATTAAAAGACTGAGGAATAATTTAAAAAAAAAATAATTAAGCACATGGAGGTAAAAGGAAAATAGGATAAAATGCAATATTAGGTTACCAGAGACTGATCTTGAAGTCCAGCCCAATATTTTTCTTTAATAAAAATGGATTTTTAGACTAGAGAAATACAGTAGATCTATCTGGATTTCAGTAAAGTGTTTGATATGCTGCCACATAGGAAATTACTGGTTAAACTGAAATAAATGGGAATTAGAAGAAAAATTGCAAGGTGAGTAAGGAGCTGGCTAAAAGGAAAACTTCATGTGTTTTGCTTAACAGGGAACGCTGAGGCTAAGAGGAAGTTACTGGAGGCAGTCATAAAGGATCTATGTTGGGCCAATCTTACCTAATATTTTCAGTAGAAATCATTAACTGAGAAAGATAACATTGTTTTAAGAGCACCTGTTGATGACCTGGAATTGTCATTCTCCATGCTTGAGGGTCATACACTGTCTTTCAGGAGAACCAGTCTGTCTTGCACTCAGGACTTGTGGGACTGCCTTTCCCAAGAAGAGTCTGGCACATGCTAGACAGGCATTGCATGGTTTTCCAGTGGAGGCAGAAGCCATCTCCCATCTCCCTAGGATGTACCTGCTCCTCTCCTGCCCAGCAGTGGGTATGTGTTTAGCAGATCTGAAGCTCCTGGCAGGGTATCATCTCATAGGTAGTCTCACTAAAAATCTCCCAAGGAATATTCATCAGAGCCATAGAGCAGCATTAGCCCAGAGTTTTGCCCAAGACAACCTGCCCAGCCTCTCAGCAGGCCATATTAGCTCCAGCACAGTGCATGTGAAGGCTTTTTTCCTGGGTCAGACCTGCCTTGTTGCTGCCCAGGCTGGCACTGTGACTCAGATGTAGACAAACTCCAAGATAGTTTTGTTTGTTTAGCCTACCAAAATAAAGTCTGAGGAGAAATTGAATTATATGATAATTGCAGGACTGGAATTAGAGTAAATTGTTTCCTTAAGTAAAAGGAAACTGGATTTGATGCTCCTCCCAGTCTTTTGTCCTAACCTCCTAAGTCATGCCTAACTTACTGTGTGGTTCTTCTGGCAACAAAGCCTTGTCAGGGTGGTCCACAGTCAGAGTTGTACACTTAATTAATTCTTAAAGATAGCTGGAGAGGGAGCTTTCTGCCATCTTTCTGCAACTTTGTGATGTTGGAGGAGTCTCTAGGAGGAGTATTTAAACTGTTTGTGGTTTGGATAGAAGAGACAGTAAGAAACAACTTTGCCAAAAGTCAAGCACAACCCACTGAGAGCTATACAAGAAACACTAAGGGACTGGAATTTCTGCCTGAAAGAGGATGCAGACGTTTTGAGGAAGCCAGGAAAGCAGCACTTTGGTAGAGAGGCCATGTGCCTCTATAGGAAAAATAGAGAGGCATGGATTGATTTTGCATGGCAAGGTTTAGGTAGTGCAGGGCTATAGGGATGGCTTCTGTCAGAAACAAGTCTGCAGACTCTGCAGTCAGTGAGGAAGGTGAAGGAAGACAAGCTCCAGGCACCAAAGCTGAGATTCCTCTGCAGCCTGTGGTGAGGGCCATGGGGAGGCAGCTGCTCCTCTGCAGCCCATGGAGGTGCATGGTGGAGCACGTTGGGGTGGTGCCATTTGTCTTTCCAAATAACCATTATGTGTGATGGAGCCCTGCTTTCCTGGAGAGGTCTGAACACCTGCCTGTACATGGGAAATGGTGAATGAATTCCTTGCTTTGTTTTGCCTGTGTGCACAGTTTTTGAGTTCCCACTTAACTGTCTTTATTTCAACCCTCAAGTTTTCTCAGTTTTACTTTTCCAATTCCCTTCCCCATTCCCCAAAAGGGAGTGAGAGAGTGGCTGTGGTTATTTAGCAACTGGGGTTAGATCATGACAAAAATCAGGTCCAGAAAGCAGGAAAGGATGTGTTTTAAAGGTTTTTTTTTCATTACCCTACTCCAAGTTGTTTGCTAAACTGATTAAAGAATTTCCCCAAGTGGTGTCTGCTCTACCCAAGACTGTAATTGGTGAGTGATCCCTGTCCTTATCTTGACCTGTGAGGTTTTTGTTTTATTTTCTCTGCCCCGTCCCCTCCACTGAGGGGAGTGATAGAACAACTTCGTTGGGCACCTGGCAGCCAGACAGGGTCAATCCATCACAAAGCAACAGACAGAGGTGTTTTGGGGTAACTCAAGGCTTCTAATATGGAAAGCCCTTCTAATTATCCTGTGTGAGTCTGCCTAAGAAACATCCCTCTTATCCTCACAGATTGTGATAGAGCTGACACATTATTTCCTCTGTCTTTCACAGAAACTGAGCTTGTTTGAAATGACCAGTTGCTCAGATTTTAGATTCAGCAGAGAGCTTGTCCTTTTCACAGGGAGAAAAAGCAAGCAGGCTGGACGAATAGATTGAGCCATAGGTATCAAATGGATGATAAAGGATACACAAGCAATTGGGTGGTTTTGTTTTTTATTTCTTTATGAGATTTTACAGGCAGCAGTGACACTATCATCTTGGCAGAGAATGAAGAATCTATTGGTGTAGATTTCAGCTGACCCATTGGTAGGGTAAGTTTAAAATAAAGGAAACAGAATAGGCTTTTTTGTGAGAACAGAATTTGCTGCTGCTTATTTTGTAAAGTAAGATGTATGACGTGTCTGGTTTCATGTTGTAGATTTCAAAGTGTTTGGGTCACGTAAGGTTTTATTTCTGTAGAGCGGGGTTGCACAGGCGGGTGCTCCAAGGAAGTATCCTGTCCAACGCAGCCAGAGCAGGCTGCCAGAGCAAATGAACTGTACACAGCCTTAGTACAGTGCTTCCTATGCAGGGAAGGTGGCAAAGAGTGTGGAGAAGCAGCTGGACAGACCTTTTTTACATGCTGGTGGATGACAGGTAGGAGCTGAACTTCAAATGCTGGGCAGGCTTCAGTTAGAAACTTGCCAGCTTTCCTGGTCAGTCGCTTTCCTGCCTCCTTGGGAGGCATCTAAAGAATGAATTGAGTACTGGGGAGCTCCAGGGGTTCCACTTAGCTGGAGAAACTGTCCCCCCTGGATGCAGAGATCTCCATGCTTCAGGATGGGAAGTCTGTTGTGATTCCAAGTGTCAGGTCTCCGAACCGTTTCTACTGCACTGATGACCTCAGTTGAAGGTCACAGGCCCTTTAAGTTCCACAGCTCAGTTAGAGCTGCTCTGGAGCTGGTGTTGGAGGAGCTCTGGCCAGTGCAGACTGCAATTAGCACAGAATATCACGGTGGTTATGCCATGTCCAATAGGAAGCCCTACACCAACACATTTCAGGCTAGCGTTCAGTAACGCACAGCTGTTACTGTTACTAGTAACGATAATTGCGTTCAATCCAGTTGGTGACTGCCAGCAATCTTAGGAAACAAATTTCATTTTGGAAACACCTTGTGTTTAAGAGTTTCTGAAACTAAATATGGCTGGACTTCAGTTCTGTGAAAAATTTCCAGTGTTTGGCTTTTCCTCCCAAAGCAGGATGAAAAGTATTCTGGTAATTTGGAAATTGTCACAGAATGGAAATTCATACCCCTGGCCAGCTCTATTTATGAACTCATTTATTCAAGTGCTCATCTACCAAAAAAGGACTTCCTAGCCTTTAATTATATTGGAGGTCTGTGCTTTAGCGTTGGCCTTCTGGTTTTGTTTCCAGAACCTATTGGAGATTCTTTCTACCTTTCCTTACTGTTGGCTATGGTGGCACTTGGACACGTTAAAAAACCATGAATGCTAAGGGGTTTGTTTTCTTGTGAGATTATATATGACATTTGAAGAATAACCCTTCAGCTAGCAATCCATTCCCTCCTGTAAGGAGATCATTTACTTGAGACTGAATTATTTAAAAACAGAAAACCCACAGTAAAGCTGAATGCCTCTTTTCTATTTCTTCCTCATGAATGTGGTCTTACATTTAGAATGTTCTGTATGGTGATGCAGACCAGGCCCATTCTTCATTCAGTGCTTAACTTTAGGTCTCCAGATCCGAAAAGCTTGGCCTGCAGTCATAAGTATACATTCTTTGTGCACCTTTCAGAAGACAAGTCTGATTGTCTTACATTGATTTTGAGTCATTATTCTCTGTGCTTCATCTTCGCCAAATGTCAAAATACAGCTGTTTCTCTGCTTAAGGGATACATTATGCTAAGTGCACTGGAAAAAAACATTGGCAAATGATATAATACTCTGGAAAAGAGAAAGAAATTTGGAAGGTGCTGGGGGGAAAAAGGGAAAAAAAAAAGAAAGTAAAAGAGTAACCTTGCATCATACTGCTGGCAAAATTTGTAAAGCCAACAGCCAATCAGAGTTAATATGGCTTTACTCTCAACAAACCTGCAGCAATGCCATTATAGTTTCACTACACTGTTTATGAAAAGCTGAACTGGTCTGGAAGGCATTACATGAAAGACAATTCTAGGAAAAAGGGAAAAATGCTTATGTCTGAAACCTGGTTTTTGAATGTACATTAGAATGCATAAAGTAAATACTAAAAAATAGAGAGAATGTGTTACTTCCTGATTTTAAAACAATAATACCCTTTCTACTATAGCAACTACTAAATTTAGTGACTACCTCATCTATGTATCCATACAGAAAGAGAAAGAGCAGGATGATTAAGATACATCTGCCTCTGCCATGTTCCCTTTCAAAAGCTGATATTTCTATTCTGAAGTAACCAGTTGTCCCTCATTCAGGAATGAGATTTTCAAGGCAGCCTCCTGCAATACTGCAGCCATACCTGCCCTCTGCAACCACAAATGCAGCAACATCCCTGCCACCATCATGCAAAGGCTTTAGGTGAAGAAGTAACAATGTCCAAGGTGGGATTCTTGCCCGTAATTGCACACATGTACACACAGACACACCCTGTCACTGAGGATACACTTAGTCTCTCATGCCTGGGGTTTGCATGTGTGGATGAGAGTGTTTTCAACTGCACTTTAACCCATCCAGCTGCGTATTCTGGCTTTTCCTGGTATGCCCAAATGTAGCCCTGCAGGGAAATGGGCCTTTCAGCACACCTAGACTTTGTCATGGAGTTCATCTCAGGACAGCATGGTTGCTGAGCCTTCCATGAACTGGAAACAAGGTTGGTGCCTTTGGGGATGCTGAGTACCAGTACTGCTGTCCCCCTTCTGACACAATGCCTCTCTTTACAGAGGGCTGGTTAGCTCAGGTGTGTGTGCACTGGGTGCAACTGCTCTGTATACGTGTACCTCAGAATAAATGGAGAATTTTGTGTCTTGGAACTATTCTTCAGCATGAAGAACAAAATCTTTAAGTTTAGGGTGAAGTAAAACCATATTCTTTATTTTTTTTTGAGAGCCATAACTTCCAATCTAGCCTATGACGTTTAAATGAAAAGTATCTAGAAAGAATTAAACAGTGATACAGCCTCCAGGGTTTATTGCCATTTCTCCTCCAGTTGACTACTTCTGATTAAAATCCAGAAAATAATAACATTTCTATAATTTTTAATGTGTCTAGACTGCATTTTTGAAAGTTCAGAATCACAGAAAAGCTTAAAATTCATTGTTTTTCTGTTAAATACAGATGCCTAAAGGAGTTTGGGGTTAGACTTTTAAATTGCATAATTACTTTCTAGACTAGAACTCTAGCCCTGGGTTTGCCACATGTCTGTAGGAAACACACACCAAGTCACTGCAAGTTTTCCCAACTTGAGCCCTGGAAGCACTAGGAATGCAGGAATGCAAAGGGGACTTTATTTATTACATGTCTTTTTGAAAGGCTGAGTGTGCGTTCTTTGTTGGCTCATGAAGTGATGGGAGAAACCCACTCGATTTTCCCTGTGCTGCCTGAGCTGAGCTGGCACATCATAATATTGATGTAGAATTATCATGGAAGAGCACAGTGAACCAAAGCTGGGTTTGTTTAAAGACACAGGCATGCTTCTGGGGTTTTGTTCAATTCCTACCCCTTAAGAATTATTTGTAAAATATTGTCATGTACCCAGAGAAAAACATCACAGTTGCTTCTGGAATCTTGATGCTCTAAGGGGTGTCTAGTTTGTTACTGGGCCAGAAGGACAAATCACTGAAAATCAGGACTGTCCCAGTGGTATTTTCCTGGTAAACATCAAAGGCTCTAGAGACAAAGCAATTCAAACCCATGTACTAGTGCCTTCAGGACAGAAAAAGAAATGCTACTGTGAATTTAGACCATTAGTGCCTTTGAAAATCTACCCCTTTCAGCTTCAGCCTGTTCTGCAAGATCTGTGAACAGTTTTGTGCAGCTGTTGGTTATGAGCATTCACTGTGTAAACAAAAGAATCCTCCAGGCCATTTTTTAGGATGTGCTCCAGCCAGGACTGTGCTTTGAGGCAGCCCTGGGGTGTAAGGTAAGATTTCCGTGAAGAAATTTGCCGTCCTCAACCCATTTACAAAAAAAAAAACTTGCATCACACAACTCGGAGTACTAGAAAAAGAAACCCCTGTATGGGTTACACATCTGTCCTAAAGCAGAGGCTGTATTTCACATCTGTTTTGGCCACTGGAGGTCAGTGTTTTGGAGTGGAATAGATACAATCCATTTGGTAATCCTCTGTTATGGCCATAAAGACGGGAAGCACTGTACCAGACCTTTCCATGCGTCACTGTGGTGTTTAGTATGTGTCATCTTGGCTTGACATGGGAATATGAGTACATTCAGCAGCAGTCAAGGGGTTATATTTTTGAGTAGTGTGAGAACAGCTGCAGAGAACATAGTGATTTCTCAGAGATTATGTAATGAAGTTGCATGTTGCAGAGTGCAGTCGTGGTTTAGTGTGCTAGATACTCCTTACCCACGTCACTGCATAATGTGACACCGGGGTAAAACATTAGCAAAACCAACAGGAATAATTGCCTAATAGTAGTTCATGCTTCATTTAGAGCTGAAACCATGATGCCTCAGGTTTTAGCTCTTATATTTTTCAAATTCTGGACTGCTTTACTGTGTACTTCTGAGCTTCATATTAGGGGATAGTAAGCTCTCTTCACAGAGTAGCTAGACAAAACAATTCTTTCTCTAGCTGGGGACCAGGGACAAATGATCCAAATTTCAGGCCCAAGAGCATAAATAACATGGACTGAAGAGAGAAAATCAAGAAGGATGGGACTTCATAAGCTAAAGCTATAACTGGACAATTAACCCAAATATGCTAATAGAGCAGAGCTTATAAAAATGTGAGACTGTGTGACCAGTTGTCTATTTTGTTACCATTTTGGGTACATCTTGGGTGTAGCTCTGGCTGGGCTCTTGTACTGCCCAAGGTGTACCCATTGAGGCATTTTAATAAATACCTACTTTATTCTTTAACTCCATCTGGTGCCTGTTCTAGGTCAGCCTTCACAAGGCATCACCAACTCTAGCAGCTTTGGCTCTTCTGTTGGCATGGTTTTCACTTCCCTTCCCTCCTGCTGATGCTGAGAACAGGGTGTAGGTAGGACAGGAGGTGCATATACATATTCTCTCCATATTACTTTATTTTCTTTCATGTTGCTGTGATTGGGAGGCTCTCTAAAAAACGGGTTAATAGTAGTATGCCCCACCAATGGCCATGGAATAGCAGTTTATCCAAGACTGGGTCCAAGACTGGTTAATGACTTCATCTAGATGATGGACCAGGGTGCACTTCCACAAGATTGTAGATGGTCTGAGAGGAGTAGCTGATATGCCAGAGCATCAGGCTGTCATTTATAGGGACCTCAACAGACTGCAGAAATTGAGTGAAAGCTGTGGGAGCTGGAGAAGCAAATGGTGCAGAGGGAGAGCCTCAACCTCTAGCTCCTTGCAGATATCTCCCAGCCCCTCCATGTCACTGGTATCCTCTGCCTTGCTCCAACTGGCATTATGCTAAACTTTCCCAGCCTACCCTGCTCCAGTCAAGAACATATTTTGTCATTGCCACAAATTCTATCACTTCTAAATATGAGAAAAAAATCAGTCATTTTGTCCCTGTCTGTCAGGACAGCACAATTAATATCTAGAAATTCGTCAGTGAGCTTTTTTCTTTATTAACATGTTACCAATCATAATCACCACACCTGGGACATGTAGACAAATTCTGCTCAGATTTTTACTGGTTTAAATCTGGAATATGTGATAAATTGAATGAACTAATTCCTGATTTACTGGGTCTTAGGAGAGAAAAGAACTTGGCTTGTTTATAGAGTTTATGATTAAACAAATTTTCTATTAAATACAGGGATAGGTAAAGGGAATGGAAAATCACGCTAGTGGGAAACAGCCAGCCTATTCCTGGCAGCATTTTAGATTATATCAATAGGTGAGCCAACCTCCATTTTTTCTTTTGTCTTTCAAATGGAATGGTTACAGTCAGAAGTATCCGTGGTTTGTCTCACCGTTTTAAATTTCTTAAGGAAAAGAGTTTTGTCTTCCAATACTTAATTTCTGGTAGCTGAAAAGCACAGATAGTATTTTTTGTTTTAGAAGAGTGACAAAATCCAAAATATCTCAGGAAAAGTCAGATTTGTGGTTGATCTTCTTTCCTGCTGAAAGATTTTCACTGAAAGAAAACAAGTCACTCAGAAAACCCTCAAATTGCCCCTCTTTAAACATGGGGTTATTTTGAAGGGATTTTGAAAAAATGGATATTTAATTCCTGCTTGCAAAAGCGAAGGTGATTTCTGTGGTACCTTTATCCACAGAAAAGTGAATACTCTCAGGGGTGAGAAGAGTTAGGCTTCATCATGTTTTGTTGCTATTCTAGTTCTTCAGGGGCATAAGTACATGACCACCTTGATGCTGGAACATAGTTTAAGTTAAACAATAGAAGGTTAATTCTTGCAGTGCAATTTCAAACAACCTTTCCTGATAGTATCCTGCCCAAGAAGTGCTCACACTACTTCTCTTTTTTCCCAGGGCCAATTTTTGAAGTAATTCTCTTGCTGTTTGCTTGACCTTTTTGTGGGGCTCTCTCACAATGGTTTCCATCTGTTTCTGTATTTCATGTATTTCATTAAAAAACACCCACTGAAACATCCTATGATTCATTAGATTATTGTGTCATCATTCTTGCAAGTGGGCTGTGTTTATGTGGTGGCTCCCACAGTTTGGTGTTCTGAACTTCAGTAAGAACTTCACATCTTTCTTCACTGAATAATGACTGCTAGCATCCACAAAGTTTCCTCCAAAATACATCACATCAGCCTGTTGCTGCTGGTGGCAGATAATGGTGGCACTGAAGATTGATCTTGTCAGAGCTCTGGAGCCCTTTGTTCACTTCCCTTGAAAAGTAAAAAAATTTATAGTGAGAGGCAATTACA
The DNA here is from genome assembly GCF_051311805.1 of Agelaius phoeniceus. NCBI lineage: Eukaryota > Metazoa > Chordata > Aves > Passeriformes > Icteridae > Agelaius > Agelaius phoeniceus. The sequence continues at coordinate 122,566,243 of NC_135265.1, forward strand.
GAAATGGGTTAATTGGACTCGAAAGCTGGTACCAATGATGGCAGGATAAGAGGAAAAGTCTAATTCACTCAGCTGAGTGCTCATAGTAAAAGCTGGTTGTGATATCATGATGTCTCATCCTGGAAAGTCTGCAATTTCATGCTGCAGGGTGTCATGTATGCTGTGCAGCCTTTCAAGAATAATAGGTTGAAGTAGAATACAGAAGAGTGTAAAAAGGAAGCTATCAGAGTGACAGCAGTTAAGGCTGTGTCACATGCAGGCACATAAAGATCAACATTATTCCAGGCCCAGAGGAAGCTGTTTCTATACACCCAGTTGGAAGATCATTGGAGATGATCTGGGAGATGGAACTACAGGAAACTCTCAGTATAAGAGGGAGGATTGAATACTTGGTAAGATTTCTCTAAGTAGAATGAGCCACAGCATAAGTTTGGAGCTGAATTGAGCATGTCTTCTGGCAGGACCTCAGGTCTGTAGTACAGTGCAAATGCATATGAGAGCTATGGCTTTTCCTTTCTCCATTGGTCCTGGCCCAGGACAGCAGATCACAGGGTGAGCATGCAAGTTACCTCTGCCACAGGAGTGCCCAGAGATGCTGTACAGATTGTCTTGAGGTTTGAGAAGGTCCTTGGAGCATGAAGGGGAAGTGGAGAAGGAGGAGCAATGAGCAAGTCTCCTACTAGAGGAAGGAGCTGTATTGGAACTGGAGCCATGGTCACCAGCAGAAGACAACTGCTCATCTGCTGTGCAAAGTTGTGCAAAGAAAAGTATCATTGAACTAAAAGCATAATTTAGTGCAGGAAATGACAGTTGCCACATTGTACTAATTATAAGCTTCTAACTTGTGACTAGGTACCAGGTTCCTCAGCTAAAATTTTTATTGAATCACTTGTGCTCTTGACTTATTACAGTTTATTTTTTCATCTCTCAATTTACATGTCTGTTATCTAAAGTGCAGGACATCCAGAATGGTGTCATTAGATTGCTCTTTTCTTCAGGAATTTTATCACTTTTTCCTGTGTAACTTTCACTGGCTTATCTTCCATCATCAAATTAAACTGTAAATTAAATTCCTGATGGCTAATCTTTTTTTTCATCACATTTGTTTTAGGTCTGTGTAGGTCTCTGGCTTTATTAGTGTTGATGTGATTTAAAAAGAGAAGAAACAACCCCTGGCTTTTAGAGCTACCCATAGATTTAGTCCATCCTGTCTATCATCTTGTACTCATGGCAACACCAAGACATTGAGTCTGCATTTGCTTCCATTGTCTGGGTTTCTTTTCTGTCTCTTTTCCTTAACTGGCTACTCTTTACTTCCTTTGATATTCTATCAAAAATTTTTTTCCATTTAAGTCACTGTGTTACCTTCAATATGCCATTATAAAAATGTCCTCTGAAGTTTCTGACTGAACCTATGCACAACTAGAAGAAAAATGGCAAAACAAAGAACATCTCCAAGAAAGAGAAAAATTGACTTAATTCTTCACAATCTGCTTTGGTAGGGACTAAGGCCTTCAGTTCAAGGGGACTGGATTGTTTCCAATGTTGGGCTATCCAGAATCAAATTGTTTCCCTTATACCAAACTATCTGCCCAATTTACTAATTGCCAGATTAAATGGGATTAGACACGGGACTTTCCAGATGATTCCAAGCAATAAAACCAATGAAATAAATTCTCTTCTGATGACACTTGCACAGAAATGTTACTGTGGGGTAATAGTCTGCATGCAAGAGCAGTTTCCAGCTTTGGAAAACACACCATTTCCATGCACAGCTCTGGTGCAGCCAGTGCCAGCAGGCGTAAATTCTATGTGGAATCTGACAGCATTTGTACCTCTGGGTATGGCTGTGCATAGGTCCATCTCCTTAGAAGGACAACGGAGAAAGCAGACAATGAAGAAGATGAAAAAGAAAGTGATCGTGTGGATATGAAAGAGTATTCTACTTGACTGAAAGCCTATGGAAAGAGCTCTCAGTTCTAAATCCCTCAAAGGTCTGGAGTTGAACTCATCTAACCTCAGCAGTAGATGCCCAAGTGAAAATTCCTGATCCTCAACTTCCTCTTGAGCAGTTTCCAGGTTGTAGGCAGCTGAAGTCTCCAGACAGCTCTGCGTTCAACTTTTGCATTTCTTATAAATTTATGTTTCATTTATGAACCCTACTCAGCAAGACCTTAACTTTAAGTGTCCTCTGTAGTGGGGGTGCCTGTCTCATAGTCAAGCATTTTGGGCATCCACAGATCAGATGTTCTTCTGCTTGTGTAGCCTAAGAAAACCAGAATGTTGGGTGCAGTGTGAACAAACCAAATGGCATTGGGTTCTTCATCAAATAGGCAGTGGTGGTGGTAGTAAATCAGTGAGTATTGCTTCCAACTTTTGTTTCATTTTTTAATACAATATCTGTGGCTAGCATGCTTTTCTAGGCTCTGGAAGACATGGATGTACTTCCTTTCTCTTCCTGATTTACAATACCATGCTGGCATTTATTGCTGGCTGCATGAGATATTTTCCTTCATGTGCTGCCTGTTCATTACTATCTGGAAGGACCCAAGTCATTATGTAAGAAGCTTAGACTTTTAGCTTATGGTTGATGACCCTTCCCACCAGTGGGGATTTGTATTATAGTGCTTTAGTAGTGCTTAGGTTACTTTGTCAATCTAACTATTGAACATCCATCCAAGAGCTTTGGTCTCTTGGATATAAAAATGGGAATGATTGGGTGGGAAAAGATTTAAGAGATTTTTTTACAAAACAGTGCAATTTACCTGAGGAAAAAAATCACAGTTTTTTTCACTAGAGGTATTTTAATGACAAAGTGTAAGGGGATCATTAGAACAGTTGCAGATGTTCTGTGTGAAATGGCTCAGTTACAGCAAGAATTACATGAACTTTTACCCTGAACTCAAACCAAGATCTTTCTCTCTCCTTCCTTTTTTTTTTTTTTTTCCTGATGTACTAAGTTGTTTAGTTAAACTTTTGGTTTGTTTCTTTTCCTGTTCATATGCCCCTTTAGTCCTTTTTTCAGCTGGGACGAGTACTCAGCTACCACCAGGAAGGCTGATTTGTGAGACTCACAGCCAGCTCTGTTCCATGTTGGGCAAATTTGTTCCTGTTGCAGCAATAATAGTTACACCAGCCTTCCTAATCTTTTCCATTTGTAGACCATAACTAGATTTCAATACCAGAAGAAGGACGTGGTCATCTTTCTCTTGCTGTCAGCAGATATGTCAAAGGAACAGTAATGGGAAAGAGATGCCCCAAGGACAGGGTAGAGAAGAGTAAAAAAACATGGATCAGGGACCCACATTCAACGTCCAACAGCCTTGCCCATGTACATCATACTTGTAGTAGGCTGTAAAGGAGTTACTCCCTGGTTAGAACTCCTCATTCAGCACAAGTCACAAAGCAGCTGTGGACAGGGAGGGATGGGCAGAATTGGACAGAGAAAGCAGCCACTGTACATTCAGCTGTGCAATATATTTTTTTTGGTCTTGCAATGAACAAAGATACTTTAGCTCTGTGGCTGGAACTTGGCAACCCTTCTTTGAGTTCCTTAGAAAGAAACAAAACTGTTCTACCATCTGTGAGACCCACTTGTCCTTTCCCTTTCCTCACACATATGCTCACTACGTTACGTTACCAGCTGAATATAGCAACATATGCATGCAAAGATTTCCAGCTGAGATGCATAGACATTCTTTTACAATTACCAGAATGGAGTCAGCTGTGCAGAACTGCTCTGCCCCAATCACTTAACCCACAATTGAATCAGAGGAAGGGAAATATGGAAGGGCAATAGCATTTTAAATAGGCAGAATGTGATAGCTGTGATTCAGTCTGGAATATGGCTACTGCACGATGATTTGAGACCATGGGCCAGCAAAGTAATGGATTATACACTTCACTGAAGGCAGGCACAATGTTACTGAGTTCTCATATTCTGAAAGTTAGGGCTTGTATGTTTCATTGGGCTGGGGCCTTACATCCCTGTTCCATGAAAACATGGTAGGATCATGGATAACTGGGTAGGTGTCTTTGTATGTTTTGGGCAAATGCAATTTTATTTTGCCTGATCTCCAAAGGGTTGTGACATGAACTTGCTCTGATCCACAAAAGGTGAGTCCCATGAATGTAATGCTGAATATACTGTACCTCACAGTGGGGTTTAGGTACATGGACATGCTACTGCTATCACATCATTGATCTGCTCCAAGCAAGGACAAAGCTTGCAGGTGCCTGTCCAAAACACAATCTGCTGACTGACATCTCCTGTGGTGGCTTTACATTCAGTTGTAAAGCTTAAATTCAGGTACTTTCCTCTGGACTACATTATTTGGTAGTATGGTGTTAAGAGAATGGACTTAGAAATATCAGTGGCCTATCATTGCTTTTGTAACTCCCCATCAAAACTCATAGGAATTTTGGCCTTCCTTTTGAGATCAGCTTTCTACACTTGTGGAGGCATTCACTAGGATATAGAATAAAACAACCTTTGCCTACAAGAATATAAATTCTTTAAGACATGCTTCATTGGTGCATACGTTGGCAAGGAGCTGCTTTTGAGGGGGGGTGATTTTCACAAAGAGTGAATATCATCCTTTTTTTACATATTAAAGAGTCAAGGAAAGACCAAGAAAAATTGGTTTCCTTCTCTTCTAACATAAAGGGGGCAGAGTCTCAGCTGGTCTGTGTTAATACAGTTTCTTGAACTCTTTGGAGTGATGACGATTAGAACCATCTGAAGACCCTGTCTGGTATTGTTTTTTTTACAAAACTGCAAAAAAAGGGATCTACTCAAGTCTCAGTATGAAAAGAAGCTGTACTATGGGCTGCATTTTAGCAACAGAATTAAGAGAGAAAAAATGTGTAAGGGGCAAGAATTTTTTTACATGAAAGGTAAAAACACGAGGAAAAAATTACCAAACAAATGACATATTGAAAGACTTTAAGACTATGGTTTGGAAGCACTAATGAATTTATGTCTAGCATTAGCAGCATTTTTTTTTATTACTTTTTTTGCTTTGTTTTTGAAAGTGGGTGTTTTGATTCAGCATTACTAATTTTCTTAGCCTTTTTTACCCACATAAATGTAGATAATAAAAATCTATATGTCTCTTTATAATGACCTATAAAAAAAAAGCATTAGCAAGGCAAAAATATGCATTAAGCACCTTTCAAAGGTCACAAGTAGTTATAAAATGCTTCAGGATAAATCAATGAAAAGCTTTGAGGTCATTGCCTATTAGAATGAGAAATTTTGATGTACTTGTTGAAATTTTGAGGCTCACTGCGCCTAGGATACGGAGAGGAAGAGTTTTTCACTCTGAGCTTGAAACAGAATTCCCACTGCTGGCAAAAACAGTGGAAAAATGTCATGTTTCCAAAGGATCATGAAAAACCAAAACAGCAGAGCCCAATTTCAAGGTCCCGGTTGAATTTCTATTTAGTTTGTACAGAGACAAAATGTCAAAAAAATGATGTCTCAGCAATTTCTGAGTGAAAATGCTGCCCGAAAGTGCTTGAGGGATATACCTGCCTATCAAATCCTTTAGATTTGGAAAAGTTTAGATTGGGGTTTTTTTTGGTATTTTCTCGTTTATGTTTTTTTGTTTGTTTGTTGCATTATTTTGATTTGTTAGCCAATCCATCTATTTTTGATGGCAGAATTGTTTTTCAAAATTAACATAATAAAAGCAGTATTTACCCAATCTAGCAAAAAATCCCAAGGTTAATTTTTGTGATGTTCATATAGCTTACCAGGATGATAGCTCTCAGTATAGATTCTCAGCATTTTTTGGAGGAAAGTCTCCATGTTAATAAAAACTACTTTTTGGAAATTTTATACTTTCACTATACTAGTAGTCTTCGCATAGAAACTTCCCTGAATTTTATGTATATTATGTTGTGTATGTTTTCCCTTCCAATGGATGCCCTTAAAATTGTACTTCTCTGACTTTAAAATTTTGGTTTAAGTAAACTTCTCATATATCTCTTTGTTCTAAATTTTGATTTCTTGCAGAAATAATGAAGTTCACGTATCATCTTTGGAAAGTCATGGAATTGTGGAAGTTTACTGACAACTATAAAGCAGCAATGCCATTCACACACTTCAGAAGGGTAAGAAGGGTCTTGCCAGCTCAGAGTCAGTCCCTGGAAAGGTTATGGGCTGTAGTCTCCTCAATGCCAGTTCCAGTCCCATGGAGGACAAGAGGTGTTTGGGAACTGCCAAGATGGATTAACCAGGAGCAACTCTTGCCTACCCAATAAGGTCACCTTTCATAAGGAGATGATTCACTTGGAGAATGAAAGAAGAGTAGAGGTTATTTTTCTCCTTGACTTTACTGAATCCTTCAGTGCTGACTTTCATAGCATCTTTGTAGCCAGAATGGAAAGATGTGGACATGAAAGTTGGACTATGGGGTAGAGGATTACTGGCCCCAAAGTAGAGTGGAAATTAAGCTGAAGACTGGTTATAAGTGACATTCTTCAAGGTGCAATGCTGGGGTCAGTACTGATCAATGTCTTCATTAATGTCTGGGTGCTGGGATGAAATGCATCCTCATCAGCTTTGCTGACAACACTGTGTTGTAACCAATATACTGCAGGCTGTATATACAACCATATATTGCATAGCTGCCATTCAGATGGATCTTGAGGGGCTCAATAAATGTGTGAAGTTTTAAATGTGTTAAAACCTTATGAAGTTCAACAAAGCAAAGAACAAGGTCCTGAAATATGATAAACTCATGCAAAAAGGGCTGGGTTCTGATTGGGTAGAAAATGGCTTTGCAGAAAATATCAAAAGGAGGTTTGGGCAGAGAAGGACAAGTCAAAACATGTTTTTGCAGGAGTGAAGGACAGGTGCATACTGGACTGTATTAGCAGGAGGATAGCCATCAGGATTGGGGTTCTTCTCCTATTGTGCTTGGAAGATCACACCTGAAGTACTCTGTCTAGTTTTGAACAGGACAAAGACAAGATAAGCAAGATACTGACATACAGGAGAAAGCGCACTGGAGGGCCACCAGAATGGTTGAGGTCTGAAGAACATGCTGTATAAAATCCTGAGGGAAATGTATTTTTCCTAAGAAAAGAAGACTAATGAGTGCCCTTGCCCACCTAGTGAGTGATTATTTGTAGAGAAGATGAAGGTAGGCTCTCTGAGAGATTCATAGTGATAGGAAGACAGCAAGTGGACATTAGTTACAGTAAGGGAAATGACAGGTCTAGACCATCAGGCTATGCCTGAGCTATGTTGCAGGTACTGCTCTGTCTCCTGCTATCCCATTTTATAAGTTGCTACTTCAGGATGGGCTCCAGACCTACCCTGTGGGTAAATTTGCCTCCTGTTTTCCCTTCTGTTGATTCTTCTGTTGACCCTGGAAGAGACTCACTATTTTGTCTGAAAATGTTCTGCCTCTTGGGGAGCAGCCCTGCTCTTGCAGCTGCTAGGCAGGAAACTACAGTCAGAGAGAAAGAAGTTCTCCCCAGTGAGGGTGGTGGTTTGATGGAACAGATTGCCAAAGCAGCTCATTGATTTTCCATCCTTGGAACTCAAATGGACAAAGCTTGGAACAACTTGATGCTGTTTAGACCTGGGCTTACCTTGGATGGGAGTTTGGATCAGTTGATGTACAGAGCCCCTTTCCAGCCATGGTTGTTCTCTGACTCCTCGGTTCTAAGAGGACAATGAGATTGGCAATTGTAGAACAAGGAGTTCTTCTTTGATTTAACCTGTTCTTTAAAAATGTTTCAGATGTAGGCAGATTCAGTCAAGATCAGAGAAAATAATTTCCCACTCTAGAAGATCTGGGCTTGGGTGTTACAGATCAGGTTTTTTTACAGAGGGAGGCAACATTTCTGGGTGGTAGTGAAAAGGGAAGTGCTGAAGCTAATTTGGTGTACACAGGAAAAATAGACTGGAAAGAAATACAGTAATGGCATTGTGAACCACAGTAAAAGGTCAAATAATCATTAATTCTGCATGCTTTATTGCCCATAAAAGTACCGTGGGGAACAGTTCTACACTGGCAGGAACAGACAAGATGACCAAAGAGCCAGTCTTTTCCAGCTTCAGTTTCTGGGATTCTATGACTTATGTTCATCATGTGCTTGGTAGTAAAACATCCTTGTTTCCTCTTATATTAGTCTTAGCTTTTCCTTTGTTCCAATGAAGAAAAAAAATAAAGTAAAAGAGTAAGCATTGCTATTAAAAATTGGTGCCAGTAAAATTAAAACAAGATCCCACTCTGAGTGTTGGGGATAACCCAGAGATGCAGGTGGAGCATCTGGATTTGCTGGAGAGCCAAAAGAAAGACTCAGACACTGGGCAGATAGCTGGAAAAGTCTGTTAGTGCAGCTGTGAGCTGTGGGAAGACAGAGCCTGTAAAGGACAAACAGCTGTTAGAGTCAGACAGGAAAGCCTCTGGAAAAAGAAGGGTAAGGGAGGAGGACAAGTAGTTTGATCATGGATGGGTAAAAGGCCAGAGAAAGGTTTGTATCACATTAGAACCTGAGTGTAATATTGTACACACCTCTCTTTAGGACAGAAGAGGCAAAAGCGAGCAGCAGTCATCTTGGTAAGTTCAGAGGAGCAAAGGAAGAAGTTGCACTCTTTCCACCTTATCAAGATTGCCCCCACATATGGTGTCATATCATGATTCTGTCCTGTGAGTGGTCCAACAAGCAGAAGAAATACCAAAACTTACCCTGCTATTGAATGTCTTTTTAGTTGCCTGGGCCAGCTGCTTAGGGGGAATTAGTTCTAAGGTGACTGCCTGGTTTCCTATGATGCCAGCAATAAGAGGAGTACACTTGTAAGTCTAGATGAAGTTTTCTGGAGCAGAGGCTGTTTCATCAGTAATTTGAGATTGAAAATTCTTTTTCTTGAGTAGACTCCATGTGTCAGTCGCAAAAGATAGCATAAGGACTGGTTGTAGCTTCTCAGGACTTGGCATTCGAAAAAGAGATAAAATGAATCAAGCAAGCTCATGAAAGTGGTTTAGCTTTTATTTATACCTTCCTAGTGAGAAATGAATGTTAAATATAATCCTCAGATGAATTAGTTGTTCTATCCTATGTTGCCTTTGTTCTAGCATGAATACATTTAATCCTACTGCATTTGGTGAGAATCTGGTTCCCTGCTTGGTTTTCAGAAGTGGTAATGCTGTTTGTAACTAGAATGTGGAGAATGAACTACCAATTTTTTAAACTGTAAATACCAAAAAAGGTGTGATTTTTTTTTTTTAATAAAAGGATTTTTTAGTTTCACAGAATAAATGACTACTAGTAAATATTCCTACACAGAAAGTAGTAGAAATTACAGTTTTATGTGGGATAGGTTTTTGGTTTTCCCTTTTTTCCCTTTCCCTCTCTGGTCTAGGGATTTAAGTGGTTTTGGGTTGCTGAACTGAACTGAGAATTTCAAAGGCTTCAGAATTACTTCAAGGCTCAACTCCCATTGACTTTCTGTGGGAGTTGCATTCCCATCCTACTCTCTGATCTTTTGTAAAAAAAAAAAAAGCCTTTAGTTTTGTCCCAGATGACCACTCGCATTTCCCCAACAGCCTAGAGACATTGTTTTGCCTTTTAGAAGTTACTGTGTAATGTGTGGACCTTGGTGTAGAGGCTCATGATTTTAGTTCTAGAAGATTAATTTATTTATTTTTTCTGGTTCAAAGGGTCTGGAACAAGATTAAGGAGGGAAAGCACACACATAGCTTTTTAGACTGTGTGAACAACATTTTTTAAACATCTTTAAACTTGCTCCTGCATTGACACTTTTCAAGCATTTTGTTACAAGCAGGAATATTTTCTTGGGTGTGGGCATCCTGAGAAACTCTGGAGCCCTTTCAAAAGGGGAGGTCCATCGTATGGGCTGAGCCAACCCTGACTGGGTCTGAACTGGGGAATCACAGCACAGGTGTGGGCTCCTGTAGCCCTGGGGGTGCATCGCTGCTGGGATCCAGCACTTTTCAGAGTATGGTCCAAAGCAATTCCTACCCATGGGGATGAAAATCGCATTTCACAGGAGGTGGTGCATTTGGGTACTTAAGTGGGGTATGGCTTCAGCTTGTTTAGGGTTGGCTGAGATATTCTAAGCCATCTCCTTTATGGTGGAATTTAGGGTTTGCCCAGGGAGATATTTCTGTTCAGAGACTGCAGGTTTTTTTTGCATCTTCCAGAAGATGAGTAAGACCCCAGTGCCTTCTGCAATAAATATGACTATGCTTGCTTAAGTTTGGAAATTCAGGTGATTCAGTGGCTGCCTTAATTCTGGTAAATAAATTGGGGAAAGCCCTGGAAACACAAGAGGTAGGACAAGGCTGTCATCAGATAATGGGGCACTCTTCCTACAGAGAGCAAGACGCCCTCATCCCTGCTGCCCACTGGAATTGGTCTTTGGCTCACAGTATCCCACAAACCATACTTGAGCCTTGGTTGAGAGAGTACTGGCATGAGTCAAAATTGTGTTAATGGGCTGGGCTCAATGCTAACATGGAGCTATGCAACATGGATAATTGGGTGCTTGGGCTCAGCCTTGTGTCCTGAGATCATCTTCCTCAAAACCTTAGGGATACCCCTTGGAATTATTAATGTTACACTGGAAAGAGGATTTCATACAAGAGTTCCATGAATTAACTTAAGATAAAAGAAAAGGAAAGAAAACACATTTATTTCAAAAAAAGAAGAACTGGAATCAATTACCTTTCAATAAAAAATACACAAGGGGATAAAAATTCCAGGAATAAGTTTAAAATTAGCAAAGCACCTGGGCTCACATTTAAAATATTGGAAAACCTTCACCAAAATGTCATTTAGATGACAAACTCTTGTAAATGTGATATTCTCATAATGGACTACACTGTGTAGAATTTTTGTCATCACAAGTATTCTGTCTTTGTGTATAGAAGGCTTTCTTTTTTTATGGATTTCATCTAAGTTTGCTAGTAGGTGAATTTTTTTCAGAAAAATGGAAAAATCCCAAAGTTGTAACTATTTCCAAGGGAAACAGCTTGTAATCACATTCTTTCACAGAGTGATTTTTATATGTTTTTTTTGCTGTTGTTGCCTTTCTGGCATAGTGGTAGGGCCAGAATTGTGCTCAATTACGGAAGAGTGAAATCAATATTATGAAATGGAAAGGCACATGCCATATGTGTGGTTAAAGAAGAAAAAATATTTGTGAAAACACACATTCTTAGAGTTAAATAATAATTTATTCAAAACTCAATATAGTTGATTAAAAAATACAACTCCTATTTATTTGCTGATGTATTTAATGTTGCTCTTATACCAGTGCTGTTGAGACAAAACAAAGAAGTTGTGGATAAAACTTGCCCAAATAGTACACAGCCAAGAGCCACCAAGGATCCAGATGACACACTAAGAGCTTTGTTGCTGGTGGTATTTCTGTGCTTGAGTTTATGTTGGTAGAAAAAAGTTTGCTAACCCCTTGCACAAACCACCTGAATTCTGAAATTCTGGAAGCAGGGCTTTTGAAAACTGAAAATCTATTGAAAGCTTTTGAAATAAGAAAAAGCAAATTAATTCTCCAAATACAAATCAAAGTGAAGGTTGCATGTGGTCTGCTTTTACTAAAGAAGGTGTTTCTGTTGATGCAAACAAATGAGTCTGCATGGAGCATCAATGTTTATCAGTGATGTGATAGTACTGATCAAAACCTTAATAGTAATTTTACTTTCTGTGCTTGGATTTTGTGACCCACCAGTGCCAGTAATTTTTCCATCTGTTTGGAAACTATTACCAGCAGTTCCCTCTCTTTAGCTAGTAAGACACCACCCTATGATTTATTGTAGATGGAAAGTAGAAGAGTTGGAGAATCTAAGGATTCTAAATACTCTGGAACAATCTAGTTCAATGAAATAGTTATTAGGGTAATTTGGGGTCAGCAGTCTGTCTGGGTAAGAGTTGCATTTCTTTGCCTCACCTCACAGCCTCCTCATTCTAGCATTTGTAATACTTGCTGCTGTTAAAGACTGATTATAGTCTCATTCCCAACAGAGTTTTCACTAACCTTTACTGAGGTACATTTAAACCAAAGCATTTTGTAAATGTTGCTGACATAGACCCAAACTCCAGAACCACTTTTTTCAAAATCCAGAAAGGGAAAATTTGTATATTTGGCTGTAGTTTTTATCTTGTTTTCTTTATGGGCTACTAAGTGTGTTTGAAAGGGCATTTGAGCACTAGTTGCAAATGCACCCACAAAACTGGAGTAGTTAAAGGCAAATCCATGTGTAATTCTAATTATTTGCTGCTGTATTTGGTCAAAATGGCTATATATATTAAAGTCCTTTGAAATATCTTGTCTTACTAACTTGGGAAACAGCCAAATGAAATTTTGTCTGCGTCCTAAGTCTAGTCACTGTTATGTTCTATATTTATGCTTGTATTTGGTGAATGCATTTCAAATATATTTTAAAGAGGAAAGGGTATGCTGAAAATCTGTAAAAAAGTATGAAAAAAGCATTTAAAAGTTCCAATGACTGCTTTTTTCCCTTTCCAACAACCATGTTGTTCCTTGTGCTTTATTTTTTTTGTCTTCATATTTACAGAGGATTTTGTTCCTGTCTCACTTTAGGAGGAGGAATATAAAAGTTTTTTATATATTCTTGCAAAAAAAAAAGTGTCTCAGTAATTAAGGGTCCCCATTTTGATGTGCAAAAAGTCCCATAAAAAGTGTAAAAAACAAAGAACTGTGAATTAAGCCTCATATTTTGTGGATAAGCTGTTACCTTTTCTCTTCTTAAAAATACCAGACATCTAAATACTTCATGACAAGGGACTCAGGATTTTGGTTTCTTAGCACAGGTGAGAGCATGAGAACCCCCTAGACTGGCACTTCACTTGTCAGATGAGAGTGTGTATCTTAAAAAACTTACGTGCTTGTCTCCCAGATCAGGGATTAGTGGGGTGTCTCTATGAACAAAGGAGGGGTTCTCACACACAATGCTTCCAGTCTTCAACAGATCTGCAGTGCCTTCTTCAAGGTAAACCCCACTTTTTGCTTGCAGCAAATACACATCTTCTCATTAATAACATCCAGTACAATAAAACCATCATGGTGGGCATGTTTCTTTCTGAATGAGGAGTAAACAAAGCAATAGGTTCGATAGCAATTTCGATAGGTTCCAAAGCAAGGTTAAACTTTACAAAAGTATAAAAATAAAGGAGACACTAGAGTTGGGTTTTAACTTAGTATGACCTTCTAATCATTTTTAGTGAAGTCATGGAGTATAAGTATGCCAGTGAAACTGTAATGTTCACTATTTATAGCCAAGTTGTTCAGCCTGGCTTGAATTATGTAATAAAGTTCCATTTATCTTATTATATTAGTTAACAATAGAGATTATTTTCAAATTTATACTGGCAATAAATGCAGCTCAATATTCCTTTAGCAAATTATGGGATTCCCTTTTCAAACATCCTGATCTAATAAGAGAATTAGAGAGAGAATATTGTCCTTGGTGCCTGCCTTCCTTACAGGTTTTCAAATGCAAGAGTTGGTAGAAGGGTTACAAATGGTAAGGAGAACTTAGGTCACAGAGGCAGATATGCTGTTGTTGATTTTGATGCTTTGATTCTGTGTTTATAGAATAATTATTAAGGAGAAGGCAAAAGACCAAATTCAAAGTGCAATATTTCTAAAAAAGAAAAATAATTACAGAATATGACATCTATCTTTTACAATTTTTAGTTAAAAATAAGGTTTTTGTGGCTCTGTTGTTACTGTCTGTGTTAGATGGCACAGATGTGCAGATAACTGAGCATATAATTTTAGTCCAAATGCAGGCCAAGTACAGAAGAAACTGAGTAACAGTACAAGACTGATGGGAGAGCGATGAAGGAAAAGTTTAGCAACATCATGGCTTAGAACATTTAAAAGCGGGCTTTAAAATACTTTATTTTCATGAATGCCTAATACAATTAAAGTTTGACTGTGAAGACCTGGGAAATAACAATTAGAGTGTTACAAGACTTCACAGGCATTCTGTTTTGAGAGGAAGAAATATGTGTTTGAAGAGGGCTTTTAAAGACTATTTTTATGACTAAAAGCAGTGAGCAGTTTAAATGGCAGACCAAAGCTTTGACTGCAGAATAACAAGCCAAATCACTTCTTGGTGAGAAACTCAAGGGAGGGAAATGGTGAAATAGGAAAATGTCATGGAGTCCCTTTTCTAGATTCCTGTAAGTAATTTTCTCTATGAGATATTTTGAAGAATCACATGTTTGCTGATGTTATGGCTACTTTTCCCTTCAGTTATATAAGCTCACACAATTTCTGGGCAGAGAAGTAATCTTTTTTTTATAAGAGCTCCATCCTCATGGGCCAACTCACTGTTTCACTGTGGCATTTGTGCCCTTTTCCAGTAGCTTCCCACTAGAGTAAAATGTGACTATCTAACTGTTTGCTGAGACTTTCTCAAATCCTAAATATGTGCAAGTTGTGTGCCTACTTTCTTTTCTAAAGGCTACCCATTGCAGGGGTTGTGAGCTTTACAGAAAGGTCTTTACGCACTTCTTGTGTGTGCAAGCAAGGGTGTGATTTTGCTGTGGTCTCCTGAGTTGTACATGGAAGAAAGAGAGAAGATCTGTGGTATATACTGGAAGATCTGAGAGAAGATCTGTGGTATATACTGGTATATAAGGATGAGCCCTTCATTTTTCATTCAGATCTATTTTTTCTAAGATTCTGATGTGACTAAAGTATGGGTGGGAAGCATCAAAGGCAGCAGGGATGAAATGAGTTCTGCTCTTCATAGAGAATTTGTGTGGGCTTTGAAAAATATTTAGGTACACATCTGTGGAGGCTTTGTATTGGCAATGCTGCAATGATTCTTTGTTGAAGGCAACTAAGAGCTCTGGGAGTTCTAGCACAAGAATTGCATAATCATCACAAATCCAGATTCCACAAAGTGATACAAATATGCAAGAACATAGTTTGATAGTTCAACAGACCAGAATTGAAAATGCTAAACGAGTTCACCTACTACAGAAGTGACAGTCGGGTGAAGAATATTTTGCAACCAATTCCCAATTGCCGAATTGACATAACACTTAAGAGGTTCATGTCCCAGAGTAGTGCAGAATATGTAGGAGAATGAAACCACATGGAGAAACCTCAAAGTGGCTTCCAAAAAAGGACTGCTTTTGCTCTGAAATTACATCTCACTCCTGCAGGTCATTCCAATTCTATGTTATTTTGCTCTAGGCTCCTTTACATGGTACATTTACTTGTGGCTATTGTGCAATCACATTTTTGTAGTTTTCTCTACACTTGCATTTATTTCTCTGTTTTATGGCTCCTTAACCCCTTTAGACAAGACCATATTTGTGGTAAGTAAATTCTCTTTGCTGTTTTCTCTCTCAATCCACTTATGAACTTTCATTATTCATGACAAAATCTAAAATTAATAATTTCTTCCGGATGAATGGGAAAAAGAAAGAATATGAGGACTATTTCTTCATGTGTCAGCTGTAAATACACTACAAAACTTCTTGTACAGAATAGGTAAAATTATGTAACAACGGCTGCGCATTCAATTGACTATGCTATTTTTAGGTTCTGGAAATAGTCAATTTTTCTAGAACAAAGAACAAGTTCAAGAACAGTGTTCCATCACCAAACTTTCCATAAACTATTGACCTAATTTTCTGTCTTTGGGGGTAAGTAGAAAAATGGTTATTTAGAAGTGCAGGGTAACAGTATTTCAAAGGGAATCAAGTGCTTAAATATCCATGTGATTGGTTTCCATGGTAAACTATGATTAAAGCTGAGCAGAATATATGAGAAGTAGGTATTGGTTTGAGCCAAAACTTTGGGTCCAAAGAGTCCAAAGTGAATTATTCTGAAATTAAAACCAGAGTAAACTTTACCCCATCTCTTCAGAAAGGATGAAATCCAAAAAGCCAACTCTCCCACACATGAAAATTCCATAATTGGATTTTACTGTTTGAATCCTAATCCATCACAGACAAAAATGATGCAAGATATTAAAATGATGTAATGTGGTGTATGTGTTGCCTAAAATTTGCACATGAGTATTAGCAGACTTGATTTAGTCACCAGATTAAAAACGGTCATAGTCAGACTCCTTCCCTGTGTTTGAGGATGCTGTATTAATATTCAGCATCCTGGCTTTTAGCAGTCTGTGCCATGAACATTTATGAAATCTTTAAATTGCAGGTTTCAGCCTTTTTTTGTTTGGTTGGTTTTGTTTGTTTGGTTTTTTTTTGTTTTGTTTTTTGTTTTTTTTTTTTTTTAAGGTAAAAAGTATTGACTGCTGCTGTCAGCTGCTAAAAAGATTAGCAATTCCCCAAGTCATGGAAATTCAGGGATTTTTGTTTTTAGAAGAGGGATATATCATGTTTCCCTTTCTTTGCATCTAACTATTACTAGAATTAATATATCTTTATTTGTTCAGCCTTTATTATTGCAAAATAGTCATTGAGTAGTCAGTCATGATTTTGTAGGGATAATCACTTGCACCTGTAGAGCATATGTGACACATAAATGAGATACTCTGCATCCAATTTTCTGCATCATGTTTTTTGTGACTTCAGACAGGCAACCCTCATTTATTTACATTGCCTTCACAAATGCACATTGACAGCCTGCATGCTCTCTGTCTGTGAAATCTAAGTAGTTCATCAAGAGATCTACATATATCCTGGACTGTGAGGATGGATTGATGTGAACACCCTTTATAAACACAGAGGATTGACTATCTGCTATCTGCATTGCACCTAGCACCTCTTATAAAGATCTGGTCCAGTAGGTTCTATTACTTGTTGACTGAATGGATGAAATTTCTGTAATAAAATTATAGGCTCTTTTGGATGAGTGGTTGTCTTTAAAATCTGTTTTTATTTCCATTGTCTCTGTTGCCATTGAACCCTTTTGACATCAGAATAAGAGGATAAAACAAATCAGCAGTTTAGCACACACTGAAATGGAAAATACAAAAAGGCTTAATAAACACACTGTGTAACTGACAACATCTGGAACAGCTTTGTAGCCAAGTGCCTTGAAACCACCTCTTAAATACAGTCCTCGGTAATCAAATCTAAAAACATGCTAATTCAGGAAGCTCTAAGATGTTGCATCAATTACATCTTTTGAAATAACTTCCTTTCCTTCATCAACTGAAGATACTGCTCCCATTTATTTTGCTGCATATTTGAGACTACTACTTTGTGTCAGTGTGCTGGATAACTTACTGATGGAACAGTATAAAATAAGGGTAGGTAGCTAACCAAACTGATGCATTGTATTTTTGAAAGGCAGTCAGTCATTCCTTAAAATACACAGATCATTATTTAATTAAAGAATGATGAGATTTTTACTTTTGAAAGAAAAAAAAATCACAAAAATAAAAGCTGTCTTTTGAAAAAAAATATTCTAGTGGTGTTAGGCAAGAAATTTGAATTGTTGGCCCTTTCCAAAGTATTATCAAAAGCAAAAAGGGTTCCTAATCAAGACAACAGAGGTCTGGCTGGCATTGTGTCAGTATCTGTGAGCTATATCCAATAATACCTATACTCTACCCTGCTCTCCTGCCATTCTCCACCAGACAGAGTGGGCAGAGACTCTGGGCTCATGCCTGCCTGCGTTGCCCTCTGTGAGGCAGCATGAACATGTAACTCTCTCACAGGCATTCCCAGCCTAGTTCAGCATTTCACTGGCACCCAGAGACACACACATCAATTGTATGGTCTGGAACAGCAGCTCACATTAACTTAAACTGGTGGCCAGCTGCTGGAGGTGAGGTCCTAGACATGAGGGAAAAGCCATTTGAAGAAGGGGCATGACTAGTGGGAGAGTGGAACACAGAAGTAAGGCCAAAATGAATGAAAAAAAAGAATCTAATTAATGACAAACATTTCAGTGTTTTATTTTTAAGAGTCATTTAAAGATTGATTTGGTTACCTGTGTAACATTTGAGTTTCCCTGTGGTATCTCAGACATCCAAATTACGCTGGCTGTTACTATAAGGGACCCACAAGAGACATGGGTCTTCTCCTGCTGAAGCTGGGATAAACAGAGCAGCTCAAATAACACTAGAGACCTGAGAGTGAACAACATAGTTTATCTTTCATCTTTTAATGGTCACAGGAAAATACTACCATCTGCCTTTGAGACAGATTTCACTAAAGGCTCTGAGAGATCCAGGTACAACACTACTCTGCAATGCCATGGAATAACAAAAAGCACTCAGTCTAGCAAGGAAGTTATAGGTATGATGGCATTTAGATTTTCTATACACATGTACTGTGACATAATGTGTTGTATTGATTGTGGCAGTAATGTAACTTCCATGAGCAGACAGTGGTTCAGTGTTCCTAGCTCTCTAGCAAGGATCTTAGCGGTCTGAAAACCAAAGTGCTCTGGGAAAAATAATGAAGTTTACAATATTTCTACTTGCCATTTTAGGGGCAAACCTTGCCAGTTCAGGTAGATTTTGTGGAAAGCAATGGCATAATTGTGAGGCCTCAAGGTCCTTAAGAAACTAAGAAAACAACAAGCACTTCCTCCTTGCAGTAGCACTCTGAACTATGATCACTGGAAACCACAGAAGCTTTACTTCTCTTTGGTTTTCTTTTTACTCATTTCACAATTTCTTATGCTACTGGCAGCTGTCTATTGCATTTGGCTCACTGGTTGTTCATCACCCTGTGTTCATTTGGCCATTTCTGCTTTAACTTATGCATGGGAAGTTTGGAAGAGTTCCTGAATTTGGGATTCTTGAGAGTCTTATGCTCTTTCTTTCTGGCATGTGAGGCAAACCCACTTATGTAGCCTGGTTGGTGGACTCATTTCTTTTAGGACTGGCAAGGGTGCATTTCTCTGATTTCTTTTGTCCTGGAGATAGAAGAGAGAAGAGGAAAGGGCAGCACGAGGACTAATAAATACTTACATAGTCAAGACAAATAGGATCTGACCTGTGTGATGTACACCAGACTCCTGTTCAGCTCACCAAAGCATGTATTGAGGAACACTTGCAGGTGCTGCTGTTGGCTCAACAGGAAAGCAGCTTCTGTGTTCTAACAAAGCCATGCACAAAATTAAGGAAAATGGAAAAAAAGTATATCAGACCTTCAGAATTTCTTTCTGGACAGACACAGAAGCCTAATGTAGCTACACTGGGTCTGTATTTTTCGCAAATACTATTTATTTTAGATGCCTGTCCCAAGGTGTATATACAGAACTAAATTCCTTATTGTTTAGCCCCCTCAAAGTTTTCGTACAGTGAAAATCATCTATTCATGTATTTATAGGTGGTGGACTTCCTGGTTTTAGTTCTGTTTTTTTGCCAAAACACTTACAGTTAGGCTATACTGTTACTGGTCAACTACCTAATAATGCACTCCTGTGCAATTCTACTGAGTGGAAATGATTTTTAAAAAAATATCTCAGGGCTGTGAAAATGAGCACCCATAGAAGTCAGGGGATCTGATATGAGGCTGAATAGAAAATGTATTTGCATTCGTGTTCCTGTCAAGAAATACTGCCCTAGATTTTTCCCTCCCCCTTACACTGATAATCCACATTATGAATACCATTTCTTCAACTATTTGATTTTATTTATTAAATAATAACTTAATCTCTCTGTATTTAATAACAAAGCATATTGGTATGGAAATGAAACACTCTGTCTCTAGTGAAAATGAACCATTTAGGATAATGGGAATAAAGACATTGCTTTCATTTTTTGTTCCTGGAAATGCCATGATGTTCTTTTTTTGTTTGAGTCTTTAATGCTAAGTCCCCTGCAACAAGTGGAAATTGGAGAAAATCAGTCCTCTGAGGAATGTGTTCTCATTTGGTTTTAGACACAAAAATACGGTGTCCTTTTTGTTCTCTGTAGTGTAAGTATATTATGAAATAAATGAGAGAGGCAACATTCTGGAAAAAGGAAATGCCTTTTTGTTTAACCATGTAAGTCCAAAAACAAGGGAAGCTTTTCAAGGTTCTATTATATAAACAAAAGATGTGCCAAATTGCCTGGATCCATGAAAAGTTTACTTATCTAGGGACATAATTTACAAATTGTTTTATAAGATTTATGTTAGACATGCAAAAAACTAAAGTATTATCGTTTTTTTCCATACTTTAATTTTATATAAAAAATGTATCCAAGAGTGGTCCTGTATTCTGGAGAGAGTATATCAGAAATATTGTATTTCTGTGGTTGCTTGCAAGTGGCACTGCACTCCTCAGTAGCTTGTTAACCATGCATGCATTCTCAATACAGTGAACTAGTATGTAGACATGGCATTTTCAGATAAAAGTTGATCTCCATATGAAGATTCACAACCTCCTAAATGGCTCTTTTTCACAATGAAGATTAGTGTTTTGTTTCTTTCTGTAACAGCAATGTCTTAGAAAATAATATATATCAAAACAGCACATTAAAATAACAATATTATCATTCTGAATCAAGCATTCATAAATTATGAAGTCCAAGAATTGCAAGTTCCCTTCACCACCTTAATTCAATCTCCTTGTGAGTGTGCATTATGATAAATAATGTATCTGCTTACCCTTCTTTGCATGGGATCTATGCCCTTTGGGCTCTTGTCCAGTCATCTCAGTATCACATCTTGCCTCACTCCTTGTCTCAACACTTTTTAATCAAAATTCTTAGAAATCTATTTCTTGGAAGTGGCTGAAGTGCCTTAGCTGGTGTTTTCCCCAGCAAAAGTCTCTGAGGTATACACAGCAGGGAACGCTTCAAATGTGCAAATGGTTAAAACTTAGCAAAGCTATAAGCAGTTCAGAATGTGCTCTTATATGGTGATATTAAACTATAGAAAGCAAAACTAGTTCTACTCTTATTTAGGAATAGTCACCTAAGTGTTGTCTTGAAGGTAGGGTGTCTGGGGCCCAACAAAAGATAAGATGTTAACATAACCCATGTTCACAGTTATAACATAAACAGTGAAGCATGGTCTGGGTTTTGTTTCAAGTTATTGCTGGCAAACTCCCATTACAAATCTATCTTTTGATTACAGACCCAAGGGAAAATGGTTAAATTGCTTGCAATATTGAGTAAAACTTGCAGTTGAACATTATCCCTCTCCCTTTTATCTCTTGTGAGTTTTTATAGGGAAATTCCCTTCTCCAACTGTCTTTTAGATTATATGAAAAACAGCAATAGTTCTTCTGGGATAAAAAGAGATGATAATTGAGTTGGTTTGGACTTCCTAGATTTTCTGTTGCTACTCACTCTTATCATGTTTCCTCATGGACCACAGGAGGAAGTGTTCAAAGAAGAGGTCAGGAAAGAGAAACAAATCAGAAAATAGAACATCTGCCTGAGGTGCTGACTCAGACATTCAGACCTCATGCACAACCTATGTTCCAACAGGCCAGCTAAGAATGTAGAGCCAGCATTGATTTTAGTACCTGTTTTCAGCTTCTCTTGTTGGTTTTGCACCACAGTTACAAAAGTTGGGATGTGTAGGAGAAAAAGCAGAGATAAAAAAAAAAGAGCAAGAAAGGAAGAACAGAATAGAAAGAAAGGAAGAATAGAAAAAAGGAAGAAAGAATCCTTCCCTTCTCCCCCCCACCTCCCCCCAGGCTAATTTTCCTTCCAAATCTCACATGGCTGAGACCACTGGCTTTCTGATGGAGGTAGAGTTCACATGAACAGATTGACTCCTTCAGCCCCACTGCAGCTGGGGCATTCCTGGCAAACTATTCATCCCACAGGATTTGGGAGAACACACTTCATTGATATCAACTGTAAGGATTTCCTGTATGTCTGGAGGGTTTCAGCTTCAGTGGTAACCTGTGCCTTCATGGCAAGCCTTGACATTCTGTTGTTGGAATTAAGAGGCAACTCAGCTCCACTTTTTGTTCCATTTTTTTTTTAAATTTTAATAACTTTTCTTGAATTTGTTGGTTTGTAGTGCAAATTATATAGGCACCACAGAGAGCAGACATGCAAAAGTTAAAGGAGGAATAGGACATATTGAATAATCCATTGTTTATCTTACTCTTACGCAGCGGTCAACAGATGAAATACAACCATTCTTCACTCAAGTCTCACACTTGTTCATGAAATTCTTAGTAAGATTAGGGAACAAAGTGTAAACTTGACACAATAAAAGGATGGCAAATGTTAATGGCAATTCCATTCCCAGTACTTGCGAATTTATTGTTCTTTTTCTCACTGTTATTCTACCAGTTATCTTACAAGTTTTATTCCTTAGGGAGTTGTGATTAAAAGATTTGCAGCTCTGAGCAACTCTGTATGGGAACATATCCAGACTTCCTGGCATTACTCAGAAAAGTCTCCACATCCATGTCAGCAATGTAATCATTGTAAGCGTAATTTCCAACCCTTTTGCTTTTGTTCTATCTCCCCTGTCCTTGCAACTGCCTTTCCTTAACATGGTTATTTTGTGCTGTCAGAGGTAGTTCAGGAAGATTTTTGTTCCATATACTTAAGTGTTCATAAAATAATACAACACTGATGTTGTTGCTTCTTTTCTCTTGGCATCGACTGCACATGTAGGCAGAGTTGAACCACCATGGTGGGGCTGGTGTGTGCAGCACTCCAGGTTTCTCTCATCTTGGATAGTTTTAGTATATCTAGTCTGATTAAATGATATTGTGGCTCCAGTGCACCAAGCAAGGTCTTGTGGCTGACTGTGAGGCAGACTTTGATGTGCCTTCTTACAACCCAAGTTGATAAGGTGGGACAAAAGGATATTTAGTCCAGTCACAGGATGTAACTGAGGGTTTTCAATTGCTATATATGTCTTTATGCATTCATCTTATTTCTTTCCTTTTATTTTGGGTAGGAAAGCTGTGATGTAATATGTTTACATAGTGTCACTGTTTCTGCAACCTATGAAGGTTTTTGGCTTGGGTTCTGCTGTGTGAAAAGACTGGGGTTTGGTGATGCCTGCTTTTCCTTTAAAAAAACCCAAAACCTCTTCCTTTTAGTGAAGGCTCATTGACTACAAACTTTGCACGTTAAAGGTTTCAGTGTAGGAGAGGGATCTAATGTGAAAAGCCAACAGAACCCTTAACTTGGAAAAGACAGATTGAAAGCCTTTTCCTGTATTTGTCTTCTGTCTTTTTCTTCATTTGTCTTCTGAGGCCACTTTTTGAGAAGTTTGGGTGGGTGGTCTCTGCATTACACTTTGTTCATTTTCATGTGCTGTTTACTATGTTTTCATCTGGAAAGCTATATTTGTGTGTATAGTGATGTAGTTAGGCTGCCATGGTTGTTCATGTGCATCAAAACCTAGTTGTTAAAACACAATTATAGCTTCCTATGTTATACTTCTTGAGGGATAAACTTTAATTTTAAATTAATTTGAATATTAATTGTTATTTGGATATTAATTTGTTAGAAGAGCCTGAAGGGTCATAATTTGGCAGCAGGAACAAAATTTCCGGTTGTTCTAAATATCAAACTGTGACAAAATAAAACACAAATGCTCTTTTATCCAGCTGTTTTGTGGCATCCCATAACACTACCTTTCCTTCAGGCCCTATGTTAAATGGGATTACAAATAGAATTTGGCCCTTCAGGACTTACATTTCTCTGTATAATACTGAGTGCAATACTAGTGTTGTGATGTTAGTATTTGATGACAGGAGCAATTCTCAGAAAACACCCTTTACATCACACTGCCATATTTTAATTTGATTAAAAGAAGTCTGCATGGTTTTGAAGTATTTAAAAAGAGACAGAAGAATGATGCCTTTGAACTGGATGCTGGGAGCAAAACTAAGTTAGATTTTCTATGCCAGCTTTGAATCTAATACCACGACACATCAGAGTCTCAGTTCAGCCAGGCTCAGGAAGCTTAAACAAGAGTCTGTCTCTGTTCTTAGTAGCTCAGTGTGACTTCAATCACTTTACTGGAATCAGCTTTAATTTAAGGTCTCAGCCAAAATAGAATTTAAACATGTCTTTAATTTTAAGCCTATGAGTAGTGGGACAAGTGATATACCTCAAAGAAAGTAAATGCTTATGAAATTTGCTGAATTAGAGGCTTATGATGTCAGAAATAAGAAAAAACCCCACATTTCTATTCAAGTCACATTCTAATCACACCAGTTTAAAATCTGACATGCCAAAGTAATAATCCCTTTCTTACTCTTTAGATAGGGCCTAGTGGTAATTGTGGTGAAAACTTAAAATTCTAAAGATACCTTGGAAAATATCACCTTCTCTGTATTTTGTTAGATTAAATGAAACATATGCATGTTTACTAGTAGATATCCCATTTCTTTCTTCTGGGCCAAGAACACGGTTGGAGGTGTATATTTTGGAAGCAACGAATATTTTTAAAGATCTCACTTTCACTATAAAAGCCTTGCCATACAATTAGGGAGATTTCAGAAAAATCTGGCTGAATTAAGCTCCAGAAGTTTGGAAGACAGATACTCAAAAATGAATGGCATAGCCTATTCACTACCAGTGCATTCAAGAAAAATACATGCCTTTGAAAAGGGTGTCAAATCTTTGAAAAGATCTCATATGAAAAAAGGTTACTCTTACACACTGCCTTTCTAAAACTTTGTATGCTTTTGTTTCCTGCCTTCCCAGAGAGGCTTAGTACTTACCAAGGCAGCTTTGTAGTGTGTCTGTTTTGTTTTGTGGCACGCTTTCTTTTCTAGAGGAGCTTCCATGATTCTGATGGTTCTTGGAGTTGTGAGCTGCTGTCTGGACTGGGGTTATCTGCACTATTTTGTGTTGGAATGTGCTCACTCTGCAACCCCTCCTTGTGCATGGCAGCCCCATGACAACTCTTACTGAGCACTGCACACCAGAGATGCAATTATTCAGCCTGAGATACAAGTGTCTTTTCACCCTTTTAGCAGAGATGCTCCTTAGTAAATTTATGCCATAACATCAAAATATAGTAAATGAGATTTCATTTTTCATTCCTTTATCCAAGGGAGTGGACTCTAAAATCTGAAATGGTCTTAAATAATTATTACACATTAATATATTTAACATAATAGACTACATTAACTGCAATATAGTAAACAGAATTATAATTAATTTTAGTGTGGAGTTATATCTGAGAAAATGTGTTTCTAGCCAGTTGGTTGCATTCAGCACTCTTCCTTGCAGGCTTCTCATCAGTGGGTACTAGAATCAGCCAATATTTACTATTTTAAAATACATAGCTTTCATTATTGATGTCAGGGAGGTGGTGATTAATCCTTTTTAACCATCAGAAGAGAAGACCTGAACAAATACATGAGTTTTATGTGGCTGGCAGGCTAACCATGTCTCTTTTTTGTATACAGATACTTTTTAAATCCCATTGGTTGTCACAGATTTATAAAAAAAATTCTTAAAGTTTCTTTCTGGATAAATAATAAAAATATTAGATACTTACAGTAAAAATGTAATATATAATTTATATGCAATATATAATTTATATTATTTATTATGTAATAATACTGACATAATTTAATGTAATCTTTGCATGTAAATGAACACAGAAAAATCAAATCCCAGTTTCAACTGGGAAAACAGAAAAAGTACAGTATAGGTCAAAGCACAGTCACATTACCATATTTGATCCTAATTTACTGCACAAATCCCTTTGTGAAAATTACTGGAAGCAGATTATATATGGTATTTCATCCAAATTCCCATTCACTGTCTTTCAATACCTACACAAGTCATGAGTAACTGTATTACTCCTTGACTGCCTGATATATGAAACTTATTTTAAAATTAAGTTTTCCAGTTATAAATAGGATAGAATTTTCAGTTTTGGTAAGCACACATGAAGTGTGAGGTTATAATTGAGGTAAAAGCATTAGCTAGCACTAATATAATTGCAGTATGAATTACAGATGATTTGATAACAGAGATTAACAATTAGTTAGAATTAATTAAAATAAAAATTCTACTATGTGTTTGAACTCTAGAAACAGTACTGCAGGTTGTCCATTAAATTCCAGAGAAAAAGAATTTTAAAACTACACTGAAACCTTTTATATTCACAGAAGCCTTTCTGACTTGAAAAATTTTTAAGTTTGTTGGAGCAGGTTTTTTTGCATTAAGCTAGGGAAAATATGTTACAGTGTTTACAAGAAGAAAGTATGGGATTTGCTTTTAACCAAATGCTTATCAAAGAGAGGAAAAGAATAAATGTGAGCTACTTTATCTTTCACATTAGAGCCTGTCCCAAGCTGTCCAAACTTTTATGATGATTGACTCAAGGAACAATGGTGAATTCTCTTTTCTGTAGCTATAAGCTTCTTCTAGTTATATGTTTATTCTAACATTAGAAAGTTTTACCACATTTCAAAAGGTGAAACTACTAAAGCAAATCAAGATACAGTGTTCTTAAACAATTCAGCACTTCATAATCTTCTTGGCAGGGACATCAGTCAAAGATATCAGCGTCTGAAAAGCATTAGGCCAATTTAAACAAAGCAATATTTTGGCAGATTTTCTAACTGGTATTATGCCAGGTCTTTTTCCCATGCAAAGTCATTTGGTGTCATTTTGGTTTTCTACCTACAATGTGCAATAAATGCATAAAAGTGAGAGGACTTTCAGTATTTGCTAGTCACAGCACTTCAGGTCTTGCTTGGATGTCTTTAGTCAGGCAGATAAATTAATTTCCAGTAAATGGCTGGATCTGAAAAGTATGTGGCTTGCAATCACAAATTTGCTTTGTGGGGCTATTAGCAACCACTAGCAATCCTGACATTTACATTTGCTGAAAACCAGGCAGAATCATTCATAGTGACAGTTATGTTCAGAGTAGTAAGGAGATTAGTTAGGAAGAAATGTAGAGAGATATTTGAATGACCAATATATGAGGAAAGTGTGAACTATGACGTTGAAATTTATCAGACACCATGTAAACTTGTTAGTCAAAATTACTCTTTACTAGACAGCCTTGTTATGGCTTAATAAAGCGTTCAGCCAGCCTCAAGACACAAAGCCACTGGAAATCAAACATTAATTGCTATGGTCATGGAACAGCTTTAATTTTGTGTAATTAACCTCAAATGGGAAACATATGAACTTTCTTCCTGTGAGCTTAAGCAGCATGATCTGCTATTTAAGAAGCAATAGCTTTGAAAATAGGCAGGTAATTCTGGAGGTACCAAGTTGCTTTCTAAGGCCTGTTTAAATTTTTTTTCTATTTTTTTGGTTGGTTAGAATATGTATGTAAACTGACATACAGAGACATACTAAGTAAACATGCATTCTTTCCCTAAGTTCCTCCTAATAATGTCTCCTCTGAACCTGCTTTTGCTGTATCTTCTTTTTGCTGCCTGTCTCATTTTTCTGCTACAGAGGACAGGAAATTGAAGTTCTGGTGGATGTAACTAGAAACCCAGTATTTTTGTAAGTTTAAGCTGCTTATTACCCTTCTTTCTACCTCTTCAGGAGTAGCAAGGGTTTTCTGTGTGAGCACAGGGAAAAAGGTGTACTACAAAGTCACCTTCCTAATGTTGTTTTCCTTTGAATTTGCTCCCTCTGTGGTGTCACTCCTCATGCCTAGGAGATTACCTGACCTCTCCCTTCATGTTACCTTAAAATTGAATTCTGAATACCCAAATTTGTCACTGGTAATACAGAAGCCTCAGTAATCTTACATAAGTGATATACAGGGGAAGACTCACTGTAGTTTCAATCATTTATGACAACTGTGGCAATCACTGCCCTCCTCAGCCACACAGCGCGACTTGGCAGGGCTCTGCTCAGGGCACAGTTCAGGTATTTTGTTTTGCAAATATTTTTATACATAACCACAAAGTAGTATTTTACTCTGGGTGCAAAGTTTTTCTGCTGGAAATCTTCTTCGTAGTATTTTCCATTTATTTATTTATCCATTTAATTAACAAAGAGCACTTAGTGACATGTTAATATGCCATGTTGCTGGTTCCCTGACAGCTCTGGCTCTTATCTTGAATGATGTTGCCTGGGTTTTAAACACTTTAGTTTGAATTTTTCAGAGGCTTGATTTATAAGCTAAGTAGGAAAAACACAGTGGTCTCTAAAAAGAAGGACAATCTCTTTGAGATTTAAGAAATTTTCAATTATCTTTTAAACTATGAGTAAAAGTGAAGTTGAAGACTGGGACAGGGGGGCTCTCAGGAGGGTAAGGTACTCCAGATAAATACTTGATCAAAAAGATTTACATATTGCAAGTTCAGATTTAAACTACATTTGCCTAGTTTTAATATAATTTTTTTTCAAGATGCAGTTTGTCAGAATGACCTACCAAACCAAACCAAAGAACTGACTGGCCCCTTGTCTGACATCTGACTGTTACTTAAGAAAACATACTCACTTGGTATGAACTCCCAGCTTCTGAAAACCTTGCTCATAGGGACTGATTGAGATCGATATGGTGTCATTATTTTAACCACTGTTGTGGGTGTTTTCTTCATAACTTTGTATAATCACTTTCTGGATCCTGGAAAACATTCAGCATCCACAAAGTCTGTGTCAAACCAAAAATTCTGTTGGAAGGACTGCTCCTTTCCCACCTCATATAACACTTGGGCAAAAACAGAGCAAAATCTGTTTGTCGATATAGTGGACTCCTCAGGACAGGATCAAAACAGTTTGAAAAATTTATTTTAAAACTGATACTAGAGTCATTTTTATAATTATTATGTAACTTTTGCTGACAACAAGCTACCTTTTCATAAACTATAATATGAATGGTAGCAATTATTTCTTTTCTTTTCCATTTATTACAGAATCATTTTTTACACTGTGCAAGAAATCATGAATTCTGTTTCCCATCTTTTTTGAGTATTTGCCTCTTGGCAGGAGTCTTGTGTGACAGGCACTTTCCACTTCAGAGCATTTATTTTTTGATCTGAATAGCCACTACTATTATTTAGACAGAAATAATATCTTTCCAGTTACTGTAGAGGTATAGAGTCAAGGTTTCTGCATTAAGGAGGTCAAAAGGTGTGTTCTGAAGTTTTAAAATCTTTTTAGTGGGTTGCACATTTGTCTGCCTGGTGCATACTCTGAGAACCTGCCACTGTCTCCTGTGAAGAGAATGGCATGGATGGCACTGGTCCAACACTTGATCTGGGAACTCAATATTTAGGCTTCTTACTTAGGTGAGAAAGGCTTTTAAAGAGCTGCTTTTAAAATAATTTAAATTGAAACAGAAACCACAGAATAAGCAAAAGAATAGAACTTTAATACAGATACTGTATGAAAGAGGTGAATAACTGCTAAAGATTTATCTTGTAAAGAATTTTACAAAATGGCCCCCCGTAAGGATTTTAGGTTACTTCAGCCCCTCTGGAATTCTCTATATATATCTTTGATTCCTGTTCTTTAGATTTGGAACAGTCTTTTTCCTGTTTTGGTACAGCATATAGAGTTTGGGTGCCTGATGTAGGAATTGAAGTATTGATAAATATTATAGTGGAAGGGATTAACAGGTCATTGATGCAGAGGTAGGATGAAGAGGAAAGTAATTATTTTACTAAAATGAAATTTAGCCTCTCTGCAAATTAAAGGGCTGTCTTATATAACAAATGGTAAAGACATGAGATAAACAAAAAAATTACTAAAAAAGAGACGGGGACAGTTCCTGCTTTCCTTTTTCTGAGGCAATCACACTGAAGACAGCAGGATTTCCCTAGTCTAATTGTGAGCAGAATTTGGCCCTGAACTGAAACAAACATCTGGAATAATACTAAGTTTATTTACATAGCCACCAACTTCCAACCCCTCCAAGGCGCTCAAGGCAATACTCGAGAAAGCAAATTGCAATAATAAATAAAATAGATAAAAAATAAATTAAAGCATCATAGAATACAGAAAATATTTTGGAAGAAAATTATTTTTTCCAAGAACAGCTTCAATTGAGCTGGACCAGAAACAAAGACCAAGCTTTTTAGTGTACAGCTGTAAGTAAAGGTCTGCAATAAATGTGTAGAGAAAAAATAAAAATGCCAAGCAGGACACTGAAGTGTGAGCAAGAAATGTTTCTATAGGTATGTCGGTGATGAAAGGAAGACAAGGGAAAATGTGGGCCTTCCTCAAGAAAAAATGGGAGACCTGGTTACCCAGGACCTGGAGAAGGCTAAAGTACTCAGCTATTTTATCTCAGTCTCCACCACCAACTCCTCCATCCACAACAGTCACAGAAGAGAAAGGCAGGGACTGGGAGAATGAACACCTCACTGTAAGAGAGATCAGGTTCAAGACCATAAAAGGATCCTGAAGGTCCACAAGTCCATGGGACCTGGTGAGGGCACCCACAGCTCTTGGAGGAGCTGGTGGCTGAAGTTGCTAAGCTGCTGTCCATCATATTTAAGTTGTGACAGTGAAGTTCCCACTGACTCGAAAAAGGAAGAATATTACTCCCACTTTTAAAAAGGGAAAAAAGGAAGACTCATTCAAAGAGTTGAAGTCAAGAGCTCTATATCCACAGGGAGACCTCTGGTGAGTGATGTTCCTCATGCATTGGTATTGGAACCAGAACTGTTTAATATCTTTGTTGGTGATATGAACAGGGGGGTTGAGTGCATCCTTGGGGATTTTGCTGAGAACACCAAGCTGTGTGGTGCAGGAGGGAAGGGATGCCATCCAAAGGGGCAGGCTTCAGAGGTGGACCTGAGTGAACCTCATGAAGTTCAACAAGGCCAAGAGCAAGGTCATGCACCTGGGTGAGGGCAATCCCAAGCACAGATACAGACTGGGTGGAGAATGGATTGAGAGCAGCCCTGAGGAGAAGGACTTGGGGCTATTGGTGGATAAGAAGCTTGGCATGAGCCAGAAACGTGCATTTGCAGCCCAGAAAGCCCAGCTTGCCCTGGGCTGCATAAAAAGCAGAGTGGTCAGCAGGTCAAGGGTGGGGATTCTGCCCCTCTGCTCTGCCCTCATGAGATTTCACCTGGAGTGCTGCATCCAGCTCTGGGGTCCCCAGCTGAGGGAAGACATCAACCTGTGGAAGTGAGACCTGAGGAACTAAATTGATAAGAGGGCTGGAACACCTCTCCTGAGAAGAAAGGCTGAGAGAGTTGTATTGTTCAGCCTGGAGAAGAGAAGGCTCTGGGGAGAGCTTATAGCAGCCCTCCAGTACCTAAAGGGGGCCAGAGAACCAGAGAGGGACTCTTTGCCAGGGCACGTAGTGACAGGGCAGTGGCTTTAAACTGAAAGAGGGTAGGTTTCAGTTAGATATTCAGAAGAAATTCTTTCTTGTGAGGGTGGTGAGTCACAGGAACAGGTTGCCAGAGAAGCTGTGGATGCCCCATTCCTGGAAGTTTCTAAGATTAGGTGGGATGGGGCTTTGGGAAACACGGTCTAGTGAAAGGTGTCCCTGCCCACAACATGGGGGTTGGAACCAGATGATCTTTAAGGTCCTATCCAACCACAGCCATTCTATGATTCTATGAATTACTTGGAGATAGATAAGTACATGACGAGAGAAAAAAGAAAGTAATTTTGGTGTCATGGGCAGGATGTTCTAACTGTCTGAGGGGTTTTACTCTAATGCAGATGTTTAGATAAACATTTGGCAGGGTAGTTGCACTGTAAATTTAAATACAATACTTAAAATGGAAAAAAATCTCACAGCTAACAGACATTGAAAAAGTAGTTGGTTTCTCTCTCTCTTTTTTTAAAAATCGCATTAATTATGACAGTACATGGAGACCTAAAAGATCCCTATCTCTGTGTGCATCTATTATCTGCCTTTGCAAAAATCAGTATGCTTCTGTGACCTCCTATGTGCTTTTTTCCAGTATTGCTTTATCAGTTTGGGTGACATGTATGTTGAAGCCTCATACTCAGGTATTTTTTTTTTTTCCTCAGGGGGGAAGTCTAAAAAAGTCTTGACAGTTTGACATGATAGGGACTAATTGCACTGCAGCTTCTCATAAGTAATGAGTCCAGTTCAGTAAGACTATTTTTTTGCACAACTCCCTCACTAACAAAATCATAACCATTTATTTTTTTCTACTATCTAGATGAGAATATCCAAGGCCATTTTGTTTTTATGATCAAATAATATGTAGCCAGATTACATAGCTACAGGATTTTCTTGTTTTCTTGCTTCAGAATTATAACCTTTCACTTTCCTTTGCCAGTGCATCAGAGAGAAGTGAGTCTTTGTTTTTAAATATTTAGGAGGCTGAAGAATCACCATAGCTACAGGCTTCAGCATCCCATGATGAGTTCACACACAGTGTTTGAGCTGGGCTCTGGTAAATCACAGAAGTTGAGTTTTAAAATTAGCATATTTTTATTAAAATAAAAATATACTTTTTTAAAATCATGTGCCTAAGGATCAAAGTTGCCTTTCCTTCCTTGAAAAGAGTTACAAAAGAAAAGACAAAAATTGGAGTATTTATAAAAACCAAAAAAACCCACCCCAAACTTTAACTGTCTAAACAATTTCTAAAGTATGTGATGGAAACAAAAACCACATACTTGAGTATTTTCTGGCTTAGGGTCTGTATTGGCATGCTGCTTGAAAATCAGTTGTGGCTTTGCCACATGTAGGTAATGCAGTCATACCATTCACTTGCCAATAAAAACTTGCTAGCATTACAGACCATCATGTATTCACTTCAGATCTGTGCAGGAAGGGTAAATCCTTTCATAAACAGGAATGTCTTCAAGAGTTAGCTATATCAGCATATATGCACACAGCTATGCATTATATAGCCCAGCTGATAACACTGCCTGTTATTAAGGTTGTCTGACACATTCTCATGAAGAGCTGCAGGCTTTTTTATAGTGACTTTGCCAAAGTTTCACCATTTGAGTGGCAGTTTCCCAAGCTGGAAAAAATTTTTTTTAATCTTTCTGCCAAAAATTGCCATCAATTTCCAAGAATTATGTTTAAAAATGTTTTCAGCCTTTAAAATTATTCTAATCATCTCTTAGAAAAGTTCTAGTGTTGTTTGCTCAAGAGAAGTGATTTGAGATCTGAAGGAATGGTGGCTCTTGCATCAAGTATGTGTTTTTACATCTACCTATGAAAGTCCACCCATTACTGACATATTTATGAGCCTTTGCAGATGCACATTCTATAAAATCTCAGCAAATACCTGTTGTAGTTTGGAAGCTGAACTTTCTAAGCCAGTTTTCACTCAGAGGGCAGTTCTGCTCCCTTCATATCTGTTGACTGGGCCATGAGTAACCAATTCTTGCAGGGAAGCCTGGGGCTGCATATTTGTGACAAACTGGAATACTGGGGTCTCTTCCAGGTTAGCTTCAAAACAGTCTGAAATTGTCCTGGGATTTTTCACCATTTAAACCTGCTGCACTATCTTCAAGATTCCAACTCAGTCATAGATTTTGTCTTGCTGCAGTCACTTTGTCTGGCCAGTGTTAGTTCTGTCCCCAGTCTGGGTCACCTGCTGCAGCATTTATCTGTGTCTGTTTCTCTTGTACAGACCCCTCTTTCATTCCTCTGCCTGCTTTTGCCTTAGCTTCAAACCCATTGTAGTTTAGCCTCTGCAAAAGCTCCTTGAACCTGAGTATTCTCATTCACTGTTGAATTGAACAGGTACATCCTGTGCTGAAATATTCCATGAATCTATTACAAACTTTGGACTACCTAAGTGGCTTCTCATTTTACTGCTGAGCTTGAGGGCACTGGTTGAGATAGTTTCTGGAAGGAATGAAGGATGAATAGCTAGTAACCACTGACACAATTTTAAATACCCAGATATTCTGCCCAAAATGTATGCCTGGAAGAAGAAAGGAATTATCTTTAAAGAAGGATTCATTCCACACTATTTTGAGTGAATTATAGATCACTCAACAAGTTAGTAGATAAAGGAGTTGGTACATGCATTATTTAATGAGTTGAGCAGTGAAGGAGGGGTACAATGGTGTGAAGAGAAGCAGTGGATGAATACTGCTTCTGATGAATACTGAGATGGATTGCCAGTGCCTTCCAGGTCCCATGAGCTTGTGTAACTGGGTACAGAATGCTGTCAGTGTCAGCTGACAGTGTGTGGAGACAATGAAGAAGGCACTTTGCCTAGGAAAGGCTCTGACTGTTGCAAACACTGTAAGGAAAGGGAGATTTCATGTCTTAGTTTTTCCTCATGATAATGTTTTATTACCCCTGTCCCAAGGTGGCTATTGTGGATTTCCCAAGCACTGTGGGCATTGTGAAGTAGATCAGGTCCATAGAGAGGTAGACAACTCTTTGGACAGGTCATTACTAAGCTGTAAAAAATTATGTAGCTGAAATATAGCCCAATTACCTGATTTTTCATCTGAGTACAGATATTTTATTGGTCTGATCTTATTATTTACTGATCTTTGAATGGGTAAAGGACTTAATATGTAGCCATGATCATAGTTTGTTGTACTAAATGAGGTTGGCAGACAGTCTTTTATCCGTCCAGAAAGAGTGTTGATGATAGAACTTCCAATGTTTTCAGAGTGTTTTTGGAAGCTGGTTGTGCCCTGAGCAACCACAGTTAAGTCTGCTAAAACTGCAGTGAATTTTTTAAGGAGTAGAACATTTTTTTACATGTAAGGATTGCTGATGTCCCTGTGCCATTAGGATTAGGTCAGGAAGCTGTTAAGCACTAGATCTGTGGGTAATCTAGTTGCTACATCTCCAGAGGGACACAAAAAGAGATAGATGGGCTCTGAGGAGACCTGCCATCAGTGTATACCAGGACAGACATGAATATTCCAAAGACTGAGCTGAATAGACTGCCTGAAAAAAAACACTATACTGAGTTAGGGCTGACACCTGGGACATCTAAAGGCAAGGACATCTGTGGACTTCTACCTGGATGGTGTCAATGTCTGATAAAGCTGACTCTGCTGTTTTGAGTTCCACTGTATCTTTTATCATAAGTTTGAATCTTGTAA
Source organism: Agelaius phoeniceus (assembly GCF_051311805.1). Taxonomy (NCBI): domain Eukaryota; kingdom Metazoa; phylum Chordata; class Aves; order Passeriformes; family Icteridae; genus Agelaius; species Agelaius phoeniceus. The sequence goes on from NC_135265.1 coordinate 122,601,105, forward strand.
TAATACACACGGAAACTGACTCAGCAGCACAGTCACATGTAACCCTGGCCTCCTTCATTTTTCAGAACTCTAATTTTTTTTCTGAAATTTGAACACCAGATTAAGTGAGAAAGAGAAGCAGGAAGCTAGACTGTCAGGACTGGGATCAAGAAAAGACATGAAAATGATAAATAGCAGCTTCCCTGGCACATAGGAGAACCCCATCTGATAAATGAGTGGGAAAGTCCTCCTACCCTTCCTCTGATATTTTTTCTCCACTTCTCTGAAGTAATGACAAGAAATTTAAGGCCAGCTGTTCCCTAAAGGCTGGTATCAAGGAGAGAGTAGGGATATGATTTAGTACATGGACTCTCTTGAACTTTAAACCATTCATCTTGTAAAGGGGACAGAGTTCAAAGAGTTCAGAGTTTTTCAAATGGTGTTAGGCAGTATTGTTTGTTTTCTCTTTTCTTACCAACCACAATCCTCAGTTCTTTGTCTTTCAGAGTTGTGTGGGAAAAAGGAAGGTGTCAAATGATCTCATGGCCGGGCAGAGCTCATCAATCTGTTACTGATCCTTCTCCTTCCTGAGGTATTTCCCATGGCTGCCACAGGAGGAAGCTTGCTTTTGACAAACTTTGAGCCACTCAGTGGTTCAGAAATGCCACCAACCAATTTCTGGGTTTAACAGAGACGTTTCTAAGTTTACATGTGGGAGCAAGGTTCAGCACTAAATGTCAAGAAGTTGAAACTGATCTGCTTGTGCTTTGTTATAAAGTAGCTACAGTATCAATATAGGAGGTCTGTTATGCATGTATGAGGGTGAGTTAGTGAGCCACTGAATAGGATATGCCCTCTACTTTTCTGCCTGACATAACTTTTACATTATCTAAACTAGAAGAGGTAAACCAGGGCCCCCACCAGGGTGCAAATATTCAGGCAGCACTTTACCAATATCCCTTTTAACACATAAAGGATATCAGATATGCCAAGCACTGGTTGAAAGTGAAAGAAATACTAAAGCTTACAAATTTGAAACAGATTTCAGTCTTAAATTTGGGACTGGATGCCTTTTGAAAGCCTAAATTAGAGCGGAACCAGAAATGGACTTTATACTTACATTGCTGGCTGGATTTCTTCAGTCTTATCCTTCCTGTTTTGGATGAATAAGACAAGAATCATATCAGACAGTGGGAAGATGAGGCAAATTTATGAGGTTCTGCTTAGTACCTGGGAAGGCCATTTTCTGCTGCAGACATGGAACAGGCACAAGACATGACCTGTCACAGCAGAATAAACTCCGAGAGATCCCATCTGACCCTTCAAACAATAAAGAAATGTAAATTTTTGGGGGCAAAAGATTCCAGGAAGTATGTTCTCTAAGACATAAGATATCTCGAGTCACATATTCAGAAGAGATCAGCTTGCACTCTGTGACCAAGAGGGAGTAGTAAAACACTTATGTTGCAATTAAAAACTTAGCAAATGAAAGTTTTGGAGTTAAACGACATTTGAATAAGGTCTGTAAAGTATCGAAGGCAAGAAAACATTTCACCAGAATTCTTAACCCTTTTTTCTTTTGTGACACATCTTTAGGAAAAATATCCTGGGAAAAATTATATTTTTGATGAGATTTTCAGTGAAGGAAAATTGAGGTAAATGCATTTTGGGAGAAAACTTATGGAAAAAGACCCTTCCCCCTCTCAGGCATGAAGGATGAAGCATCCCATGTACTCAGCAGGACTTTCCATGAACATGTATTCCAGACCAGGTCTGAGACCTGGTGCAGTGGTATTAATCAGCCCAGGCTGTGGGTCACCTATGTTGCCAATGAGAATAACACACTGTTTGACATAATTTACAAATACATTCTGTTCCTCTGTGATAATGTATTCCAACAAAATAGCTAAGACCTTGTAATAAGGAGAAAAAAAAATGGTGCCCACAGTAAGTGTATAACTCATATCTCTACACCCTAAATTCACTCTCTAAGGGAAGATATTTCTTCCTGTGCAAACACATAACACTGCTCTGGTAACACCTCTGAAATGACAAAATACTGCCTGAGCTGAGGTGTTGTGCAGAGCTAGTGTAATCTTCAGCCACAGGCAGAGAGGTGAGTGGCATGGGGAGCATTCATCTCCAATCCCTTTTGATGCACCAGCCTAGATGATTACTTAACCACTGACATTTAATCTTGTACACTTAGAGCCAGAACAAGAAGCCTTACCTGTTTTACTGGCTCACACCCTTGAAATAATTGAAACAGCCCAAGTTTTAGTTTGTGTTACACAACCTTGAACTTACTTTGATCAGGGACTGTGTTTGTTAGGGAAATTTTTGGGCATACTGCTGGCACTCTGGCACAAGAAGACTGAAATAGTTTTCCTGATGCTAAGATTTTTTTTTTTTTAATTTACAGTTCCTGTCAAAAAAGAGGAATCTGAAATCTCAGTGTCCACAACATAAAAAAATAGAAATCTGAAGTCTAAACCAGTGACTCTATGGGTGACATTTGGAACATTTTCTTCATTACTTTTGGCTCATTACACCTCCCACTTAGCTTAATCTACAGGCTCAAGCTGTGTTGCTGGACATGTCTTGTACTATCACTTGTTGAAAGGGAGTTAGGGCAGTTAAGACGAGAAATGTACAACAGTAGATTATCGTGAGACATTTTTGTAAGCATGGAGGATGTTATCATACAGCTCATTAGAGCAAAGATGTAGGATGTTAACCTCTCAAAAGCAATGAAGAAGGGAGATACACAAATGTATGTGTGTTACACACACACAAATACAGAAACATATGCACTCCTCTGGAAGGAGAACAAGCTGGGGAATTGGCCTGCAGTAATCAGAGGGACAGCTAGATGGATTCAAATTGGGGGTCACAGACAGAAAAGAATTTGAGGTAGGCTGACCCTGTCTGGATGCAGGGTACCCACCAAATCTGCTTTGTCACTTCTCTCCTCATATGGGCAGGGGACAGAAAAAAAAAGAAAAGTTAATAGGTTGAACTAACAGCAAAAGATCACTCAGGAATTGCACTCATGGACAAAACAGACTCCACTTGGGGGAAGTAATTGAATTTATTGCCTCTCAAATCAGAATAGGTTAAATATATAGTTCTTCTCCCAAGAGCACTGGAGAGGTTGAGTGTTGTTCTTCTATTATTTCTAGAGTCCCATCTTGTTGTTATTAGATTTCTAAAGTCCATACCTCTTGGGTGCACACTCATGGCTGCAGATCTTCACTGACTCCTTCTGCTGCATGCTGTTCTCTCTCAGGTCAGGGCTCCTCCAAGGCTCTCCCCAACTGGCTTACCCACCCTCTCTTATCCCGGTCATCTTCATCAGTTACAGCTGCAGCCCAATTAAGGACATCGCAGCTGCAGCCCATCGAGGGCAACCGGGACCTCTAGGGCAAAGCCTCTATACACATAGTCAAATACATTTCCTCTACTATATGTCCCCCTTTGCTTTTACTTAAGTTAACAGTTATACAGATGTTCAATTACAATACAATACATTTACTCATGACTCACAGGTCATGTACAACACCCACATTCTCCCATGACTCACAGGCCATGTACAACCCACATAGCTCCTTGCTCAAAGGCCATACTCTTTCACAGCTCCCTGACCCAAAGGCTATGTTCTGTCGCAGCTCTTGGCCGCCACAGCTCTCGGCTGTCTTATCTTCTGCTAGCAACCACTGCAGCTCTTGGCTGTTTTGTCGCAGCTCTTGGCCGCCACAGCTCTCAGCTGTCTTATCTTCTGCTAACTACCACCGCAGTTCTTGGCTGTTCTGTCGCAGCTCTTGGCTGCCACAGCTCTCGGCTGTCTTATGCTCTGCTAACTATCACATCGGGATCACCACTTGTTGTTCTTCTATTATTTCCAGAGTCCCATATTGTTGTTATTAGATTTCTAAAGTCCATACCTCTTGGGTGCACTCTCATGGCTGCAGATCTTCACTGACTCCTTTTGCTGCATGCTGTTCTCTCTCAGGTCAGGGCTCCTCCAAGGCTCTCCCTGACTGGCTTACCCACCCTCTTTTATCCCGGTCATCTTCATCAGTTACAGCTGCAGCCCAATTAAGGACATCGCAGCTGCAGGCCATCGAGGGCAACCGGGACCTCTGGGGCAAAGCCTCTATACACATATTCAAATACATTTCCTCTACTATAGTTGAGAGGGAATGAAGAGGATAAGGAATATAAAGCTAAAATATCTGATGTAACATGGGCTATAGAGTGAAAATTGGGCAGCCTTTCAGCATGTTTCTCTTAGTACTTTATGCAGTAAGAAGCTGTACTAAAGAACAGTGAATAAAACACCTGGGTAGGCAACAGGACCAGAACAAACTCAACAAAATCAAGGAAATCAATGAAAAAGGAATGAGAAGGTAGAAGGGGAGACATGAGAAAGGAGTAGAGTCACCAGCAAATTCAGCATACTTATTCAACAAGAATTCTGACTGAATTAAAAGCATTCTGTGAGTGAATTCCAGCAGCAGTTACAATTTTTTCCAATAGTTTGTGCAGCTAAAAGTATTTCAGAACAATTTTTAACTACAGGGTTTACCAAAAAACCTATTATAAAAAAATAAAAGAGAGAGAGAATGAAAGAAACAGTTCTAATAACCCCCTTCTTGTATAGGCTAGCCTGATTCCACAAAAATGCACAGCATTCTCCTGGGGTTGAACTGCTTTGGCCTTTGGCTTTTAGCAGAACCTTTTTTGATATTTGTGGATTATTATATAAAATTTCCATTTATTATAGATATCCAAAGAAAAGGCTACAACATAGTTCAGTAATTGCTTACGTGGAAATATGCATATTGCTATATATATATATATATATATTTATACACACACACTCCACACACATGAAAGCAAAACCTCCAGTTCCCTATGAAACTAGTTGTTCAAAAGATCAAAGACTGAAATTAAGGGATACTGCCAAGTCATGTCATTTCAAGGCTGTAACCTCCTGTAAATATAGAAAAATACTTTTTTCTTTCTCGTAGTCTTAGAACATGCAGAATGTTTAGCAAATATAAGTTGATTTATTCAAAGCATTGCTGGTTTATTAACTCAGCTCCAGTCAAGACATTAAATGAATATACCAGTAATCAAATCAAAATGTTATCAGACTATCCATTCTTAAAAATACTAAATTTTAGACATCATAACATTGTCTACAAGATCTTATTTAAAGAAGAGAATAATTTTTTTAGAAGAAAATTAATATATTTTGGAATTATATTTATATACTCTTGTATTGATATATGGTTCTGGTAGGTTATACAGAAATGCCTAAATGCTTACTTACAGTCTTTGCAATATATAATACTGTTGTAATTTCCTGTACAGGATAATGTTTACTTGTCCAAAAGTAAATATGATGGTTGTCGAATTCATATATGGTTTCTTGTTCACCTGCCTAGAACAGTATGATCCATGCATACTTTTATTCAAGAAAAAGGTAGGTAATTTCACCCCATTAAGAAAATAAAAGGAAATAAAATATCTTTTTAAAATAGCACCTTTTCAGCTTAAAAGGTCTCTCTAGTGCTGCAGTGGCAAACCCTCCACCTCTGAGCTGTGGCTGCATGACTGCGTAATGTCTTGATGATATGGGCTGGTCCTCCAGATAGTTGACTGGTCAGACCAGTAGTATCTGTTTAGCCAAGAACAAATACTTCTTTTGCAAATTAATAAATCAATCCTCTTGTTTTCCCTTAGCATGCCTGCCTAGGAACCCACACAGTAAATAAGAAATTCTACCCTTTAGGAACATGTTCCAATCTTTGTCAAAATAAAATTGATTGTTAAGACAAAACCTGAAAAGTCCTTCTAAAACTGAAATTGTTATGATACTAATTATACAATTTGAAAGGAAAAAAAAAGACTACCACAAAATAAATTAAAAAAAAAATCAGTAAAAAACCAGCATGCAAAGAGAGAGGCATTTGACACCTATTTCAGTATCAGCTGTCAGCATTTACTAGTCAGAGGAAGAAATGTTATCATTGGTACAAGACTCATAAACTACCAAGATGCACGCAGATTTTTTTTTGGCCTCAGTAAACTGCCAAGCTACTTACTGGCAGGTCAGTTCAGGAGAAAGAAAATAATATGCTTGCAGGCTGCATTTTTGAATCCAAAACAAACAAAACAAAACAAACAAACAAACAAAATTATCGATTTCTGTAGCTATTTTAATCTTACTGCAAGGTGACTATGAGGATTTGTCGAAACATAAATGTCACATGTATTATTTAAGGTACTGTCCAGTAGCATGTTGCACTCCAGCAGCAGATTAACCTACTAGAAAATAACCACTGGTCTAGGCAATCACCAGCAGTTAATCTAAACCCCAAACATACTTGAAACATAGTAATGCAGCCACCAAAACCACAATGTACATAACTGGCTATGGATTATTGAGGGTTTTTCTAAATCTAGTGGTTCATTACTATGGAAAAAATGGAAGCAGTTTTATTTGATCAAGATTTTCAGATCAGGACAGCTGCAACGTCTGGCAATCTGATGTTGACCTGGTGACATCAACAATTGCCGCTTTATAGTCAAAATGTTGTAATTACAACCTAGCTGCTCAGTAGTCAAGTTGAATGACTTGGGCAGCTTTGTTCCTGTCTGCATTCCCAAACTGCAAAACACATTTTGCTTGCACATATTTTTATAACAAGGTACAAACACAATGGGAATCTGGAGCATGCTTTTATTTGCTTTTAAAGCTTGAGATATAAAGAAAAAGCTGAAGCATGGGGAAGCCAAACAGCTGTGTCTTTTCACTGGTAGAGGAATTAGTGTACATTCAAGTAACTTGTACTCAGAGTGAATAGTCAGTTTTGTCATGAAATAAAAGACTGAAAAATGAAATGCTACTATGCATCATCATGTTTGCTCTGGACTCCTGTAAATCCAACACTTATACAAAGTATTTTACATCACTTAATAAAATCTCTAAGTTCAGAGGTCATCACTTGCAATCCCAGCTTCCTAACCAACATTATTATTAACATAACCTGGCATTATGTTTACAGTAAATTAGAAAAATTCACTGTAAGCACAGACATAGGAATTAGGGAAACGATTTCAACTGAAACCATGTGGCAACCATTCTAGGTTTTACTAAAGCAGAAACCAGTTATTTTCAGCTGTAAATCTCCTCTGCAAGCTGAGGTGAAAGAAAATATACATTTCATAGAATACCAAGTGTAGTAGATCAGTGGAAAATAACTCAGAACTGTGTTCAGTCTTCAAACAGCACTCCAAAGGAGCACTTGGTGGCCAGCCAAAGGATCTAGCTTTCAGTTTGTCATATTTCTCACTGATTTTCAGCCAGTCTTGCACTGTTTCCCTCCCCTGCCCCATCACATTTCTTTTACTTTTATCTAATGCTTGATGTACTTTCCAGAAATAGATGTAGTCTAGTCAGGGCATCAACCCACTTAATGAAAAGAAGAATTGAAGTAAGATTGTGCTTTATAGAACACCCTTTAATAGATTAACAAGGAACAGAATTCTTGTAACTTTTTTGCAGGGGATGTTTGATAGCATTCTGCCATTTTTCAAGTGTTTGCACTTCTTTCTCACAGGCAAAATCAATACATTTTCAGAACCAAACTGTTTGGATGTATTAGATTCTAAGTACTGCTAGTTGAAAGAAAGCAATGAACATATACTTTATTCAGTCTCCTGTTTTTCTTTCATCAGTAGCCTTAGCAATACTTGTGTAGCCTGCTTTTTTGGTTCTTTTTTTTCTGTAACTCTGTCACAGTATCTATGTCTGACACAGCATAGTTGTGTAAACTTCAGTGTTCTGATCTCTCAAATCTCAAAAAGAGATTTCCAACCTCTCTGTAAGCCTTTGATAGTTTTAGAACTGCATTTAATATCTCTACTAAGAAGCATAATGAAACCACTTGAAGCATCAAATTTAGAGATTCCTAGCAGGAAACAATCCACCTTTATTATTTCAAGCAGTGCCCTTTCAGCATTACAATCACATACTAGAGGACAGTGCCAGGGAAGGAGGAAATATTGTCTCTTTGCTCTAAGATGGATTTGCTTTTGTAATTTTTAAGCTAAACCAGGTGACCTAAAATATTAACCAAGCTGAAATTCTGCAGAAGCTCACGATGCTGTTTCCCTGTCCTTCTGCAAACTCCTCTGACAGCTAAGAACTGCCAGTGCAGGCTGGAAAAAAGCTTATTGACCCAAGTACAGCCAGCACCTCTTTCATAATTTCTGGTCCACTACAAATGTGTCCCTCTAACAGCAGCACTTAGAGTGATCATTCACCACTTGTGACCCTGTGACCTGTTTTACCCCATAAATTTTGTCTCCACCACAGTTAACACTTTGGCTTCATAGCAGCCCTGAGAAACAGCATTATTGACTCCAGTTCTTCTGAATTCATGTAGTGTTGAAAAGTTACACATTTGCTTTCTACTGGGGAAATTTGTGTCAAAGTTGTTTGCCAATTCTGCTTCTCCTTTATATTTTTCTAGGACATGAAATATTAGCAAAACAACAACAACCCAAAAAAAGTAAAAAAATTGAGATAACAATTGTATCTAATTTACTCAATCACAGCAAAGCAAAAAGACCAGCAACAGGGCTAAAGGTGACACATTTTATCTTTTGTGTGACACAAAAGTTAGTTTATTGTGAGATAGTTAGGCTTTCAGATTTTCTACATGTATTCAAGGCACTATAATTGTTATTACCAAAAATTTCTATGTTCTGTAGGCATATCTTTTGAAGAACACTCAGAAAAATGTGTATATCAAAACTGATGTTAAATGAGGAGAAAGGAAGCTGTAGCTGGTAGTTTCCAACTGAGCAAAAAGAAATCCATTGGCCTGTTTTTGAGGAGTAAGCTACCTAAGTATTTGGTGACCTAAGAAGAGTTACATCATTCTCCCATTGTTCCTAAAAGAAGAAAACATAAAAACCTTTCCAATATCTCCTCTCTGACGTGCTTCATTATTATGAAGTTTGGTAGTACTCTGAAGGTGTTGTCAAGGTGTTAATGATAATCTTGGATTACATTGGAGCCTCTGTTCTAAAATACACATTTTCCAGGTGTACCTCCTTTCACTGAGAGAGCTCAGGTTTAGTACAAAAAAGAAAACACCCAAAATCCCAACAGCCAAAGCTTCACCTAGTAGTAACATCATTCCTGAATATCCTGGTCTTTACTGGTCCATGACATCAAAACTATCATCCTCAAAACTACAAATTTTACAAAATTAGGTGCTATAAAGCCCTAGTTCTTTGTCATTAACCTAGTCAAAACTCTCTGAATCCTTTAGAGGCTTGTGTCTGAGATGAGTGCACGTGTATGGCTACTCAACTGATTGAGCACCTCTTTCAGAAGCAGAAACAAGCACATGCCATTGTCTTGGTGGAATTATTGGAGGAACACAGGTGAAAATCATCTCTTCAAACACTAGACATTCCCTAGAGACTTCAGTTGGGTGAAAAGATGCATTGAGTAGGGAGCAATATTTTACCACTGAATTACTGCTTGAAACCACACTGATGGATTTCTTAGGGAAATCTTTGAAAAGTGTAAGGCTTCTACAGCCAGACTTTAAGGTAAATTGTAAAAATCTCTCAAAGCAATTATTCAAAACCTCCCATGTCTCATGTATTTCTTGAAACAAAGTGAAAAAAATATGGCCATCAAGAATAACCTGGTTAGACTGAAAGTAAAACTCCACATAAAACTCCAAGAATAAAACCTTTTCTATCATGATGTATAAACTGATCATGCACCCCTTTCTCACTGATTTTCTAGCAGCATTAATCTTACCTCTGAATTAAATTTAACCTGAAATTACTTAATCTTGCTTTTCTATTGCCCTTTTCAATGTAATATTGGCAAATGTGAAAGGTGAATAACATCAGCCACATAAACATGAGTCTGTGAAGAAACCATCATGGTAATAGCCCAGAAAAAGTCCTGTTTTTGGAGTTATTTAAAACAAACATGCAATTTACAGAACTTTATACAGAGAGAATTAGAAATCAAGGCAGAGTTAAACTGAGACTGAACCACACACAAAGGTTTCATCTAACTCTTTATTTTATTCATCTTCATGTCTAAAAAGTAGTATTTTGAGGGTTATTCAATATTTCATACAGTATCATGATCAGAGCAACTTGTGGATATTTAGTATCGTTTCTGCAGAAACACTGGAGCTGTAAAAGGGGTGACAAAGAAGGGTGATAATAAGGATCAGAGTATGTTTAAATAGATCAGGCTTTCTTTGGGCTGAAGAAAGGAAAACTGAAGAAGTATAAAATATCAATATCTTTAAGTCTTGAATGAAAAGGAGAAAGTGAATTAATGATGCTTTGCAGTTTAAGAACTAAAGAATATCCAGTAAAATTACTGTTAATAGCTTTTTACAAATTAAGCTACACATACCCATGAAATGTGAACTTTGGAAGAGATTGCTATAGGCCTCAAATATCCATTTTTGAAGAGATTAGGCAAATTGTCCAGGGCTGGACCTGGCAGAGGCTGCTACAACTTTAATAAATGCACAATGTCTGTCTTCCCATATGTAAGTATTTAAGTCACTGATTTTTTGGAAACTACATGTCTATGAGGAGAACATCCAACCTGTTCACAAGCTATTCTTATTGTCTTTCCTAGCTGTTGAATGGAGATGATGGAGATGAAGCAGTGGTGTGACCCAATGTGGCTATTTCTGAGCTCATGTTTTCAATCTCTGACGTGATAGAAGAGTGAAGTCAGCGGTCACATAAAGCACACATGGAAACACAGTCCTGTGACAATGGGTGCCAAATTAACATGTACAGAGTGTTGGCACACTCTTAGAATAATAACAGCTGCTCTTTTCTTAACATGAACTCTAGATCCCTGACCATAGTCAATTGCATTAACTAGGCTTTGACATTCCTTTTCTGGTAGAGTCAATGCCTGAATGCACAAATAGGCAAGTGGGGTGTCCAGTTTGAGTGGTCATAAGCAGATGCCTCTTACTTTTGGTCCTGAGGCAAGTAATGCCTACTGCTAGGGCTTTCAGTTATGGGCTGTGAGGACAGACAAACACAGATTTAACAAGTATCCTACCCAATTCAAAGAAAAGCAGTTTGAATGGTGCTCATGAGCCATTGGTTCGAAGCTGTGGCCACTAAAAATACACTTCATAAAATATAACATTTGTTACCTCACTCTACCCCTCTTCTCACAACGACATCTTTATATTGATTGCAAGACCTGATATAAATATATAAAAATAGGTTGAACAGGTAAAGAATATGTTTTCAGTAAAACATTGTACCACAAATAGAACGGAACATTGAGCTACAATAACCCAATGGATAACAAAAAAACATGAGATACTTTATTAAATACTTTCCCCGGACAATTCCACTGAAACTAAAATTATTTTAAGTGCTTGAAACAAATTGTAGAATGAACTTAGTAGAGAAAATTAACATTTAAACACAGGATATCCACCAAAGTCAGGAAATATTGATGGAATCACGAAAATGAGTGATTCTCCAAAGTCAAATTGTTGCTTTCTACTTCAATAATCTCACAGTCCAATACATTGTACAAGTCCTGCTCCGGAGTTTGGTGTGTTAGCAGAGAGTTTGCTGGCTTCAGGATTAGTTTTATGTGATTTGTCCAGGAAAAAGAAACGGTACTGCTGAGCCACAGTAGTCTGCAAATCTAAGTCCAGCTCTTCGTGTGTAGCAGACCAGTGCATCAAGGATGAAGAGTGGCATAATCAGTCTGCTATTCTGAACCTTTTGGCTCTAGAGGCTTCCAGCCTTTTAGAGTAAAATATCTCAGCCTCAACACTTGAGGAAACTATCTCTCTAGGAATGATTTGGCTGATGAAGTCCACCAGAGCCTAAAATTTCTACTCCTGTGTTTTACCTCTATCCATCTGCCCAGTTCACTCAATTAGTCTCTTTAAGACAGAAATATTTAATTTATGTATATGTGATGTAGAGTTAGCTTTGTTCTGAGTTCATTACTGCTCTGAATATTGACTTTAGGAGTAGGACAACTGCTATATCTGCTTCAGTTTGCCTAAAAGTACAAAATATTTGCCTTATTGACATTGTTGATGTCCATACAGAAAAAGCTGTATCAGTGCTTTCCTGTGTCTTACCAGAGCTCATTAAAGTAATTTGGAAGATTTTATGGTGTCTTTTAGAGAGGAAGACCAGAGGAAAGTACAAATGAACCTACTCCCCTAGTACTGAACACCAGCTGAAAACTTTTGTATATTAAATATGTGTTTAGCTATACCTAAAGAGCATGCAATATACAGTTTTAATGTAACTGTGGGACTGAGAGGCCAAAAAAAGAAGTGGGCTGCAGGGAAGGACTGGGAATAAGAGTATGCCAAAAAATGTCCCTCCTCTTTGTGCCCCTGCCAACAGGCAGACTTCACAGAAGTCTGGTTCTGAGGCAGCAGCACTATTCTTCCCAAAGCTATAAGAAAAAAGTCTATCAGTGTGATCCCAGCTGGGCTAGCCAACCTGCCTAGCAGGGGTACAGTGAGAAACTTGTGCCTCACTTGTGGCAGGAGCAGTGAAGCCACTGATACAGCCTGCAAACCTTTGCTCCAGAGGAAATATGAAGGTATTAGTAAATGCAAGTTAGAAAGATAGACTCTGGTCCTAAGTAAATATTGTTGCCCTACCTATTTGTTTTCCAGCTAAAGGAACACAGATTTCAAAGCTGTGTTATTAGGATGTAATATGTAAGTCAGTGCCTCTGAGGCACTTTCTGTACCAGCTGCTATCCTCTCTGTTCCAAACAACAGATATTACAAATAAAAAATATTTATTTTATTTGGGGCTTTCCCACAGACTATTTTTAAATTATTACTTCTGAAGAACTGTACTGGCTGTGTTTCAAATGCTCACAAGCTAAAGCCATGAAGATTCTTGTTTTAAGCTCTTTACTTCTCAGCAAGGCAAGAAGAATGCCTGAGCAAGGTTTGTGGCAAGAGCAGAGAATGTGAATCCCATTGTCCTTCTCTTACAGTACTTTGCAGCATCTAATAGTCCATGGATCACATAGGTGCAGTCATTACAATATTGTACTCAGATCATATCTAGTTACAGGACAAAATGAAGAGTATTTGCATGTGTGTTTCTAGCTCATGAAGACAAGCAGAAGGCAAGTTGGATATTTTCACTGGTTTCACAGTCAGTGGAGACCATTCCTCATCCCACAAGAAGCAAATGGCAGAGATGGTGGTAAAGAATTTGGTACTGAAACGATCCACATTTCTCCGCTCTTCCTTCCCTTCATTCTGGAAGGTGGGAGCTGCAGTTCTTGTGTGAGTTGCAGACTCACCGTCCTTTCCCAGCTCTGTTTGGGAAGCTGCATTGAGCACAGGCTGGACAGTGAGCCTCCAGTAAGGCACTGTGTCACTTATGATGTCTTAACACATAACAGACAGTAGGATTATTTTCCAACTGAAACCTCAAAATAGTTAGAAGTGACTCTAGATCTCAGAAGTGTGAGGACATAAGGTTTGCAGCAAGCCAGGACTTTGGGAAAGCACACAGGATGTTGTGTCCCACATGGAGATGTCAGATACAGTTGTACTAAAGGCAGTTCTTCCCAGAGCTCATCTCACACTGATGGAGGGAACCACTCACAGCTGGTTTTTCAATAGGTCAGCTCTGAAGAGCCTTTGCACATGTGCTAGTGGGATCTAGTATTTAAAAGGCTTCTGACTCCAGACTGTAGCATTTGACAGCTGGAACAAGGATTCTTTTGTCTAAAATATTAATAAAGTACTGGTTGCTGTTGGTATATTTTTGATAACAAAACATCTGAACAAAAATTTGGGAGGAGATAGAGATAATAAGAACATATTCAGTGACTGACTTTGTGATGTCAGACCATATAATAGAAAACATGTTCAAGATCCCAAGGGAGAGTAAATACAATGATTAGGACAGTAATCCAAATTTTTTTTTTTTTTTTTTTTAATTTTAACTTATGAAGCTGGACATGGAAATACAGTCACAATCTGCTCAACTTGAAGAATTTTGAAAAACAGTAATTGCTAAACTTAATATTGAAGTTGGCCTTTCCAGTGGATTCTACATTTTTTACACAGGAGATAACACAAGTCTGTCAAAAGCTACAGGGCACAAAAAAAAAATTGTTAAGAGCAATTTAGTGTCTACAAGATTAATACTTCAGAAACAGAAAACCAGCTGTATCTCTGAGTATTGCTGAGCAGTAAATTGATTTGACAGACCTGGGTAATCTGCTTGTTATGTATCTTTGTTGAACTTTTAGATCTGGAAGTTGCATCTACATTTTCAGGGTTGTGATTTCACACCAGAGATTTATGTTTATTATTTTTTATTTACTTATCATACAGTGTATGCTCATTTTTGACAGTATGGTATGCCTAAACAGCATTGTATCATGCAGTCTTTGGTTAGTAAGGAATATACTGCTGGAAAGAATAGTTTGGGTTTCTTTCTGTAAGTCAGCAAATGTTTTATTTTTGGTTAACATTATGAATGATATCTTCATGGCACCACATTTGATAGATATGTTCTCACTGTCTTTAAATGATCTTTCCTTTCAGTCCACCTCTTTAATGAGTTGCCAATTTCAGGTATCACTTACCCATGTGGTATTGTTATTTGTTTCATTTCTTTGTAACTATAATAGCTCCTAGTAGCAGAGACATTTGAAACTCATTTTATCACAGGTTCTGTAAATTAGGAGCAAAATGTCTACTCACAACATCTTAAATAACTTAGATAACAATCTAGGAACTCAGTCTTGATTTGTAAATGCTGGAATATCCCTCCATGATTGAGATGAAGACAGAAAAACGAGGGGGAAAATCCCATGTAGGTCAAACTTCTTATTTCTGGCCAAGAACCTTACTCTTAGTTCTTCCTGTTTGACTAGAAAAATAATTGTTGGACATGGGTATTGTCTGGGTTCTGTCATTGCCATCTTTTTTGCTGCTTGAAATTTTTATGGTCTGGAACCCAGTTTCTGTTTGTTGTACAGTGGAAAAACAGAGGAAAAGGGCCTCAGACTCTGGATTTCAAACAAACAGAAGTGGAGAAGCTTGACTTGGAAAGCTAAAAATATGCTGGTACACATTGTTTCTGAGGCCTATTTGCATACCATACATGTGGAAGAGGGTAAGCCTGAAAAATAGTAAATTAACATATTACCTTGATATTCACAAATCATTAACCAACACAGTTTAGCTGTCCAGCATATTTTGGGATATTTGACTTATCTTATATTTTTATTACTTTCTTTACTTTTGGAAGAAATAGATTTTCAGTTTGCTTAAGCACCAGGGTTTAGCTGAGCATTACATCAGATTCTTTCCAAACCCTTGGGAAATGGCCAATGCATATGGACATATTAAACAGCACAGCCAAAGGATGAGATATATAATGTCTATGGAGAAAGCCAGCTCAAATGTTAGTAATTTCATTTAACATGTTATTTTTCTCATTGAACAAAACTGTTACACATGCCACATGTTTGAAGAGTAAGGGTTTTAAGGTAAGACTGTTTATATCTGATACTTCCTTCTGACACATGGCTGGTTTGCAATATTCTCTGTTATCTTTATATCTAATCATAGAATCACAGAATCATAAAATCAAAGAATGGTTTAGGTTGGAAGGGACCTTAAACTTCATCCAGCTCCAATTCCCCTGCCATGGGGCAGAGGCACCTTCCACTAGACCTGGTTGTGCAAAGCCCCATCCACCATTTTTGAGGAATAGGGTGTTCACAGCTTCTCTGGGCAGCCTGTTCCAGTGCCTCACCACCCTCACAGGAAGCATTTTTTCCTACTGTCTGATCTAAACCTACTCTCTGTTTGAAGACTTCAACCTTTGTTTTACCACTGCACATACTTGCCAAAAGTCTCTCCCCATCCTTCTTGTAGGCTCCCTTCAGGTACTGATAGTTGATCTGTGCCATAACTGGCATCTTAATATCTGATTCAGAGAGATGTTGCTATCTCCATTTTACACCTGGGTCATTGAGACACGGAACTGAATTGATCAATCAGGCACAAAGTCAAAGAAATGCATATAGAAATAATTTCTGCATACAAATTCTGGAGGTTTGCCTAGTGGGAAGGGTGGGTTTAATTTTGAAGTGGGACAAAAGGGAAGAAATTAACTAAGGTCTCCTGGACCATGTTTGTGGTGGTGTTGTCTTGACTTTAGGGTGTGGTACAACATTTCTGGCTCCCACTCTGGTTTTTAACAATCAGGCAGACTGCCCATAGAACACAGCAATACCAAAATGTGCATCATACTTCAGGGATGTGCATCACAATAGTACCTTGGCAGGCCTATTTCTATATTGTGAAGACAATGAACATGATTTATTTTCACTGAGGAATTCAGAAGCTCTAATTATATCCATCTGTGGTAACTCCTTTCCCGATGCTGACATCTGTAATATACTACAACTGTGATGTTGCCTTTAGTCCAGAAAATAGGTGGGCTAACTTTTTCTGGCAGTTATTCACTGCAGATGAGAGTGAGTACTGATCCATACCATGATGGTATGGATCCCTAAACAAAACTAATCCATAAACTGTAAATTAATAGAGCGAGTGGTGTTGTTCCATTGTGACACCCACTTGTGTTTTAAGTTACAATCTTATCTTTGCAGCCACTCACAGATTGAATGAGAAATGTAATAATAAAAGCAAAAATTCAGAAATTGACTTGAACAACCATTGTCCAGGCAGCTAATTTAAGAATTGAATTATAATAGAGACCTTTTCTAGTGTCCTCTTCTCTGTCCTGCCCTGCTATTTGGTGTGCATTTATGGGGGCTACATTGCTAATGGGAAGGAAACTCATTTGTTGTAAGTAACCCTTGAAAAAGGAAGAGAAGGACCAAGACTAAGCCATTTTGGAGGCTTTGTCCTGTTTAGTCATGCAAGCTGAAGTTAAGGGACAGCTAGTTTGGTTATAAAGAGGAATAACTTTCTGCAGATATACCTCTCACTGCTGTAGATCCCTGTTTATTCTGAATTTGGCTGTCATGAACCAGTGAGAGATTTAAGTGGTAGCTGTAATTGAAAACACACTGATGATACTTTTGCTGTTTTATTTATTAATACTTCAGTAATCTTTTGTGGTTTCAGTAAGAACTAAGACAGAGAAGGAGACATTGGGCTGGAGACTCCACCCAACAATGCAGACAGGCTCTGCTTAAAGGTTAATAAGGATACTCAGAGGATTAACAGAAATTACCATAAATGGATTTCAGTGTAATACAGAAATGCAGGCACAGCATAAAGGGTGAGAGCAGAGATAAGTTTTTTTAGTGTAAATAGTGGTCTTGCAAAGTATTCATAAAGATTTATTTTATTGAGTAAGGCTTTTTACCCTTTCTTCTGTTGCCTGTAAGAAGAATGGGGCTACCTTAGTCTCACTCTAAGCCAATTTACAGGAATATTATTCTTTTTATTAGCTACAGGGGGAACCTACTTGGGCTTGGATCCCACCAATATTGAATGTTAATTTGCTACACTGTGCTATGCAGACTTTATGTATGTTGAATTCTAGCTTATTTTTCCCCCTTACTTTTAAAGATGCAAGATGACCCTAGGACTAGTTTTGGATTCCTAAAACACATGATAATTTCATTCACAGTTGGTTGTCATTGCTGATTTCTCATTGCATTCTGTTACTAAGTTACACTGGTAGCCTGCAGAATTTTTGATTTCCTTTCTCTTTTTATGAAATGTATTATATTTGGCAATAGAAACCTCTGAAGTTTCAACTGTCTCCATTACCAGCTGAAAGAGTAATAATATAAACACAGTATTCTATGAGTAGCTCAACTGTTTCAATTAAGATTTATGTAGAGGCATTGATTTATGTGATTGTATTACCATGTTTGTGGTTTACATAACTCTTCCATACATTAATATTCAAAACTCGTGCTGATCTGTTTATATAAACATGTTTCTTATTAGTTACTCTGAAAATATTTGGTTGAATCACTGAAAAGGAAAATGGTGATCCTCAGCAGAGGAAAAGAATAGCATAATTCAGAGATAAACAACTGAGCCCCTTTCAAACTCCTTTTCATTACTGCACAGAGGATTGCATTACAGAGCTCATGAGGATATATTCAGTCACCCTCATTAGAGGTCATGAAAAGACCTCACTTTTTGGTATTCTTGGAATCTACTGTCCCTTCAATCTTGCAGCTGTGAAGAACCATATGTATCAATATGAATATGGAACAAGCCTCTGCTGTAAAGGATGAAGTATCTGTGCACATGATACTTTCCACAAAACATTTTAATACACTGCAATTAACAGCGTAGAATCTGTCAAAAACCAATCAACTGTCAACTTATGTGAAAAAATAACCAAGTTTCTCCCTAGTAAAGACTACTACTTGTTCATGCTGTTCTAATTTTAGGTAACTATGGCATTGATAAATATACACTTCAGTTTATTTTTGCCAAGAAAAGTAGGAATGCTATATATTGGTTTATCCTTACCATGTGAACTCATATTCTTCATTTTCACAAGGTTTCCTCTTGGCAGACTCTTAAGAGCAGTTAAAGCAAAAATCTTCTATGATCACAAATCTTCTGTGTTGGAAAATAAGAAAACGAAGATGCATAGATTAAATAAGCTGCACAGAGAGTCTGTTGGCAAGAGTAACATTATGTGCTTTTAGCTCATTTTTGGACAAATCTATATGAATGAGTCAGGGGAATGACAGAAAATTATATTTGAGGAGCTGCAGCTGTAATGTGATAGTAGGAACTACCCAGTGATGAGACTGGTACTATATTATGTGAGTAGAGGGACTTACGCATCACTTTGTCCTACAAAGAGGGAAGAGATGGCTGCAGCTCTGGCTAATGTAAAGATTGTAACCTGAGTGATAGCAAGTACACTTCCTTGAATAAAATAAACTAGCTTTTGGATATAGACTTTGGAACTGGTAGAGGGAGAACACTACAGAGATTTTCAGATACCAGAGTCAGAGAAATATTAGCAGGGAGTGACATATGCCATGATAGCCACTGTATATTTTGGGAACAGACATGAAGTCCTACCAAATCCAAGATGTATCAGACAATGTTGGGAGGGTGGATTTGAGATATTACAATGGGAATTGTCAAATTTGCAAGCTATTATTTAATGCTTTATTTTCTTTCATCATTCATTACCCTCTTCCATTGACAAACACCTCTAAAACATTTGATGTAACAGTCTGCACTTCTGGAACACCTCAAGTTGCCAAAGAGATGCAGGAAAACTCTTAGCTGCAGTCATGGCAGCAGCTATAGTAGCAGCACTTGTGCCAGGAACAGCAGCCTCAGCAGACACGTAGCAGATGTCCACAGCTGCTGATGAGCCACTGCTGATCCGTGCAGAATGCTGGTTCATTCACTTAGTATGTGTTGGGAAGTAGTTCAAAAGATGCAAAAAATTCACAGCTTAGTTATATATTCTACCCTTCTCGTTTTCAGCCTTTTCCTGTCTCATGCAGGATGTGTTTTGATTAGCCAATCAGTCCTTGTGTAAATTATATGCCACTGAATTTCCACAAAATTGTAGTCCATCCACGCTCAGTCAATTTCATCTGACTAATGTAAGTTTGGAATAGTTTGTGCTAAGTTTTTAAAACATAGAAAGAAAAGATTCTAAGAGAATACCACAGTTGGAAAAGCCATGATGAATAAAAGCTAGAAAATACAAGAAATAACATCCTGCCCATGTGATTAAAATGTATATAAAAGGGGGTTGAACCATTACTTTGTGTGTTTGTTTCTTCCTGGTATCTCCACTTCTTCTATGCCTGTTGGCAACCAACTTTTCACAGCCCCAGCATGATGGGGCCAGCCTGATTCCTCATCTTACATTAACTACCATGTCATAAGAACATTTAAAGTCACGAGCAAATATCAGTATTTTCAGTTCCTCTATCTATCACCAGAGGATCTCCCTTTCAAAGAAAAGGAAAAATCAGAAAAGCTCTGGGGTTTGGAGTATGCAGAGTTCTCTAAGATCTTTTAGAGAGTCTAACTGTCAAACTCTAATAGAAGGGTGACTGAAGGTGAGTTAACTGCTATGGTTAACATAGTTAAGAGTTCATAACACTGAAACTTTACATAAAACTTCATCAATAAAGTGAAAAATTATACTGGTCTGAAATCTACATGAATCTGCAAGTATAAGCTTCAGATGGGCCATCATTTGCTGCTAGATAATTTTTCAAGGATGATGATAAATGCTGACTAAAATGATGACTCAAAACAAAAGACCTTTCAGAATTAGATTGCATTTCATATTTAAAAATTAAAAGTTTACCTGAGTGTTTTAGGAAGGTATACTTCTACTCTGTGACACCAGCTTTTTCTTTTTACACACAATTAATAAAAATCCATCCTTAGATGCTCCCAAAATTCTCCAAGAACAAAATTCCAAAGCATGTACTTCATAGTTTGTGCTCCCACTGATTCAGATATGTCAAAATTTTTGCACACCTTTTAGCATTTTTTTTGGTAACAATTATATTAATGCTGGTAACATTCTGATAGCAGAAAATATGTTTAAAGCACTTAGGGCAAAGTATGTAATTGAATTCTGAGAGGCATCTAGGCTGGCTAAAATTTTACTGCATTTGTATATCAGGTTAGATAGAATACCATCTTTAATTAGTGTCCACTTTCTGTCTAAGAAATCAAATTCACACTTCTGTTTCTACATCTATCCTTTTCAGGAATTGTCCATTTCTAGAGGTCTGCCTTCTGATTAAAAAAAAAAAAAGAAAAAAGAAAAAAAAATCTATATTTCAAATAAATTCTTTGCACTAGTAATATGATTGTTTATCGTGTACTACAGATTCACAGCTGCCTTGAGACATCACATCTCTTTTTTGACCCTAGCTCTGCTCTTCTTTTCAATGTACCTCCATCCAAGCTGTGAAATCAGCTGCAAACTGCCCTTTTCTAAGGTTTTTGAGTGCATGTCTCTTCAACTCTGGCTGCACTCTGCTCATGACTTCCGAACTACGAAACTGCCCTACCTTGTACTTGCACTTTGGAACCCGTGTTAGGTTATAGTGTTACATTTTCTTTGGAGCTAATGTAGCTGGAGTTCTTCTGGAGAGACTAAAGATTTATGAATTTCTGATACAAACCTTCACAGAAAAAAAAAAAAATAGGGGTTGAACACTTAAAAAAAATTGGAAACAGTAAGAAGCATAAAAGCAAGAAATTAAGAGTAGTACTTGGAGATAGTTGATCAAGCTCTAATAAAATCAGTCTTAAAATAGATATCTGTTAGAAAGCTTTACCCAATATGTTTTCTGCTTGGATAATGAGATAGCTATATGCATTGATGTTATCAGGAAAAAGAAAAGATTAAAAAATTCCTATGATATTTGTCTAGAAAGAATCTTAACTCTCCAAAGACTTTGCAGTTTCTCTAAATTAGTATCCAAATCATGCCTGTAACTATTTTTAATTTAGATTTTATGAACTGAACCCTTCCATAAAGACTCTCTTGAACAGTAAGATATGCAAAGAAGGAACAAGTTTGTTTTAGAGCTTCGTTTGAATAACTGATGTTATTACCTTCAGTAATGGTCATTTGAACTTAGGACCACTTAGAGTCTTACCCAGCTGAAATAAGTAATGTTACAGTAGTGATGAATCTTCTTAATTGCATATGAAATATATGTACCACATTGTCTGAGATCCACATTATCAGCTGGTTGCCCTTGAGTGCTGTGTGTTTATGGCTCAAAAATGGCAAAAGTACTGCAAGTGCATGAGGGGGCTCTGTGTGTGTGTGTGTGTGTGTATGTGTGTATGGGTATGCACATGTGGTTTTTCTGTCCAAGTTTTTAAGTGAGAAAGTGGCAGAGGACCAGCAATTCCTATAAGAAAGGGAGAAGGGAAGGGTAGTTGAGCTTATAATTTTATCAGTGCTGCTTATTGAGGAACATCAGTTTGAAAGGAAATTGCTTTTAATAATTTTTTTCTCAAATTCTTAATTACCTATGAAATCAGGGCATCATGATCAGGGCATCAACTTTGGGCAAGTGCTTTCACTATTTTTAAACTCAGTTTTTCTTTTCATCTGTTCCAATGTGTTCCAGCTCACTCCCTTTGTTGATTATCTCCTTTCACCAAGGAGGTGACTAGTTATGGAACTTATTTTTAATAATGTTTTAGAAAATACAAAAATAGTTTAATGTTTACCTTAATAAATTTGCTTTGTATGATGTTTCAGATGACTGTTAATTAAATTAAAATTCTTGAAGGTTGTAAGGAAACTGAGAATAAAAGCCACTTTATGTGACTGTCAGATATGCTGGTTACACTTAAGGCTGGCAATGTTCTGTGAATTTCCCCAAGGCTTTTGGAGCTCCAGATAGAAAGAAATGTTTGTGAGCACTTTTGGCTGGATGTTCTCTTTCATACTCAGTCTTTCCTTTAGAGCTTTTTTACCTGCTTCATATCAGATTGCATGTTGCAATGCATGTGCGTATACTTTATATTACCTGAAAAAACCCCCCAAATTATGGACGGGTAGAATGACCAACTTAGGAAGGAGAACATCTTTGCATGTATATTCTGGTCTCTAGCTTCTATCAGGATGAAACTGATGTGTTGATTTTGACCCAGAAACAGTTTCAGTACTATGAAATTATGAAGGAAGACAGTACCAAAACAGCAGAGATGAAGTGTTATATGCCAGGAGACATTCAGAGGAATAAGAAAGTGAGAGACATACAGTGAAAGACATTTGAACACATTCAGCAGCATTGAAAGACATTCAGAGAACAAGAAGAATGCCTGGGCACATGCTACTTACTAAGTATTCTTCATCCTGAACACTGAATATGTAAGTCAGGATAGCCTGCTTGTTGTCATCCTGTGGTTCTGAAAGAACTCTCAGAGAGAAACTGATCTACATTAACTCAGAAATAGAGAGCAAATTACATCAGCATTGGGATCCTGAAGGTCAATAGATGTTCAGGAAGCATTTAGAGGTCTAGAGTGCATCACATGCTAATAGAACATTTAAAACGACATGCAGATGCATAAAAATATTGGGGTAACTGAGAACCTGAAAAGTACCTGAAGTGACCCCTATAATCTGCTTTGCACTCAAAACCCTTAGCTGGGATTGTGCATCCAGCTTGGAACAGAGCAGTGCAGCCTAGAAATGATTCAGTTCCTTTGGAGGGAGTTTGGAAGGGTGTAAAAGCCAAAAGAGGACTCAAGAAGATATGACGTCAGACAGAAATTAAAAAACCAAGGTTTAACAACCTAGGGAACAAAAAGCTGAAAGGGGACACGATTACAGTCTTGAAACATTTGCAAAGAAGGAAAACCACTGTTTTTCCTGTTTTTCAGTGAATAGGTTATAACCTAAATTGCAGAAAACCAGTCTACACATAAGAAAACACTTTCTAGCATCAAGATTATCCAAGCCTTGAAACAGATTCCCTGAGGATATTGTGAAATATGTAATTGGAGCCCTTTAAAAACCAAAAAACTACCACTGACAGGCAGAAGAAGGCGAAGGCTTTTCCAGCTTTAATGTTTCTGTGATTCTCTGCTTTACATCCTTTCTATCTCAAGCTTCCATGTAGCCTGTGAAAAATTCTATCACAGAAGATGAAAAAAGCAGCCTTTTAAAATTGGTAACTACTTACATGGGAGATATAAAGATACTTTTCTTTTAAAACTGCTTCCCTATTGTCATAAAACATCTCATACATATCAATGAGTCCTCTTTAAAATGCCCTGCCTTCTCTCTGATATTTTCATTATTAAGCTGACTCTAATTTGTATTTTGATTTTTATTGCCATTTTGTGTGTGTTTTTAATATAGCTATAACCTATTGTGTGTGTGTCTAGAGCCCTGTAAGTAATAAATCCAAAATGTTCTATCCAGTTGCATTCTATAACCATTATTAGTGGGTACACTGGAATAGCAGAAAGTGAAATTCTAGTATTTCTTAAATTTTGAAAACTTCTGTTTTATACTACCAGATATATGACATGTAAAGATGTGCTGGAGTGATAAATACATACTTTTGGCAAATATTTTATATATAGACTAAAAAGATTCAAGGATAAGCGATTCAAATAAGCAAAAACCATTCCAAAACTATCTCCACTCAAAAATTAAGAGCAAGCTATAAGTAGCTAAGGATTTTTTTGGTTCAAACGGTCAAATCTATTTTCAAACCACTTTCACCATAATATGCTTCAGTTACTTTGGCTCTGTGTTATATGAAACAATAAAAGTGGTGATGTGTTGAAGCTGAAACCATAAGGTGAGAAAGCAAAATCTGTTTTTTAAATTTATGTGGCCTTTTGGGCTTAGATTTATGTTATAATTGGCTCTCCAAATTCTATAATCAAAACCTTATTTGTGATTTTAAAGAAAGCCAATAGGTTGGGCTGAAAATATTGAAAGTACACTTCTAGAAGTTGCATGAGATCAAATGTTTAATGAAAAGTTTGACTGTGAATAAGGTTTTAGTTTTATACAGTAATATGAGAAAATGTTAAAGATGTAAACACTTTTTAACCCTAAATAAAAAACCCTTTGTAAAAAAAAGGACTATCAAAACAATAGAAAATTATGTACCATTATTTTAAGCGATTCATCCTAGTGGAAGCATTAGAAGAAAGACAAAGTTTTGGACAATGTCACTGGTTTAATGGACCTCTCCCTCTGAGAGAATTACCCAGTCCCTCTTGTCACTGCAAAGGTCTGATTCTCCTAATGAATCTCTACTGTTTTTTAAGTGCATTGAAAACTCACTAGATGATGATAACTTCAATAACATCAAACATCCAAAATCCAGCTATTGAAGAGACACATTCCAGAGCAATAAATGTCTGCTGTCTTTTTAGGATGACTCAGTTTGATTTTAGCACAAACAGCAATTCACTGAAGACAGTATATCACTTAAAAGAGAATGCTATGTCACCTACAGCCCCAAAATTAACACCATCTCAATCTCTGTGAGAGGGAAAAACTTAAACTAAGGCACATGGACCCCTTTTTATACAGCTCTAAGTCCATGAATTCTGGGAGTACCCAGAAACAATAAATTTGCAGAATATGAGTTTGCATTTATGACTTCGCTCTATGTTAAAGCCTCTTCACTTATAAAACCTTCAAAAATGATTACCTAAATACCTAGGAGTACAAAGTAAGGTTTTTGCCTCTTTCATATATGTATGTGTATATATAGAGAATCACAGAATGATTAAGGTTGAAAAGGACCACTGGTGGGGTCATAGTACATAAAAAATGTACGTATGTGCATACATATATAAAAACCTTAGATCCCTGCTTTCAATTTATGCAAGCATAACATCAGCCCTTTACCAAGCTATTAGGCAGCAGTCTTTTTCTTCAATACTTCATTTATTCATGACCTGTGAAATTGATTTTCTGGGTAAACATGAAAGGACCAGCCTTCAAGAGAGAGACACTACCTCAAAATAGTACCACCTTCCCCTAGGTTCCCTATTTAGGTCTTACTGTATCAACCTCCATCATCATTATAGATCAGACAAGACAGGGAAGAAAAGGAGGAGTGTCTTTGCTGATCAGCAGATAATATAACTAAGCATCACTGCTGCCTCAAAGATAAAGAAAAATACAAGAGTTGCAAGGCTGAATTTGAAAAATATTGAAATATTGAAAAAGAGTAACTACAGAAAGTTAAATAATATAAAACAGCTAGTCTCATCCTTTTATAATTTTATAGGTTTTTGTTACATTGGGGACTTATCAAGATCTAGGCAATTGCATATAGTTTTGATTTTCAAAATATGTAATTGTTTATGGACAACAAGCCTACTTGTAAAGAACAGAAGTGAGCATGTGGCATGGTACTGACTGCTTTCACTGTCTCTTTTGTCATGGTGGAGAACTAAGAACTTGCTTAACTCACTGGCAGTTGTTTCTCATTGCATCTTTTCCTCTTGCCTGAAGCCCTGCAGGAACAACTGCTACAGCTGGTTTCAGATATGAATTGGGACTTTCTCAAAACCCATACTGAATTACAAGTTAGATACATATTTCGACCTTGTTTTCTTCAAAAGCACAGACATTGTATATATGACTTTGAAGTAGCTGGACCACTTTCATAATGGTCCATGGTTGCAAAGGTTAGTTACTTCAGATCTATTTGATTTTACACATTCTGTACCTCAATAACCATCCTTATGGCTTTTGAAGATAAGGATCTCTTAAATCGTCTACACCTCAAGAAAAGTGTAATTCCTTCCAATTTGACAACATTTTCTACTCACTTTGCCTCACTACAAATTATGCCAACAGTTTGAAGCAATGGAGAACTTAGAAACTGTTGTGAGCAGCACAGCTTACATCAATACACGCATTGTTCAGAGTCTTGGCATCACTAAATGAAAAGGTAGTGTCAGCACAAGGCTAATTAAAATAAAAAAATCCAACCATCTGTAACTTTTCTGAGGAGTTTTTATTAAAGACATATTGTGGGAGAACATTTTTTTTTTTAATTACAGAACCATTTGCAAAGAACTGGAAAAATGTGATGTCCCATTTAAATAAACACCAAAAGCAGTTAAAGAAAGAATACAAAAGGTACCACTCTATAACCTTAACATGCCATTAACATAGTCATATATTTATCCAAAGTCCTGCTCACTGCAATAGCTTTCTGAGCATTTTTAGCATTCTTTTCAAGAAAGATTTTATTTTAGAAATTCACTTCTCTAGATTTTCAAATACATTTTACTGAATAACCAACACAATGAATATAAAATTTATTATGATGGTCACGAAAATGTTCCTTTTTTCAATTTTAGAGGTTGGAATTTAAATAATAAATTTGAGGAGAAATATTCTTTGGATGCATTTCATCCCATACCTCTCTGTACACAAGATTTTCAGTGAGTACAAGATCTGAGACTGATTTATCAAGAATATATGCCACGCCCGATGCTATCAGTTCCATGATGTTCTACAGCCCCATTACAGCCCACATCAGTCCTACACCATATAGAATGTGCAGGGAGGTTTTCCAAGAGGCAGTAAACTGGCCAAATTACTGAAAAATCCTTTTCCCAAGCTTAGTGATACAGCACAATTTGCCCCAGGGGTAAATTTAACAGTAAAGTTTTGTTTTTTTTTTTTCTGGCTTAGCTGCACTGTATGCATGTAAATGGAATGGAATGAGGAATCTGGCACTTCTGGGCCAATGGTCAATGAAATGTTCTGGTAAGGTAAAAAGAAAGAGGAAGTTTACTACTACGTTCCAGACTTTGGGAAATCCTGTTAATGTTAGTGGAACTGCAGCAGCCAAATAATGGTAATGACAAATTAATATCCAAAGTAGAATTTAAGAGGTTCATACATAGGAAAATAAATGTAACAACTTAATTAAATAGGCTGCTTACTAAGAAGCAATATCTACCAATCTTTTCAGCAGTCACATATGTTTAAACATAAATTTGAAATGTTGTTTTTGTCCAGTGTCTCTATAACATCTGAAAGCAGACCAAAAAATATTTGAAACTAACTTGGAAGTAGTGACGACATTGCTCACATCAGACTAGAGTCATTTCCCTAAAGCAGCAAAATAAAGAAATACTGGCTTGTACCCTGTGTGAAACATGAGTCTATATTTTAATAGACTTCTGGCAGAAGTCAGTGTTATGTAAGTTTTAAACCAAGGATTGCTTGTCTTACAAAACTGAAGATTATAAAATTAATTGTTCAGATTTTAGCTGAGAAAATGAAGCTGAATTCAATTAATAGACGAATACACTTCAATATATTTTTTAAGATTTGAGCTTTCATTTGGCATACACCACATTTTATGTCTTTTTCAGCCACAAGATATGTTGACAAATTTTTTCTTTGCTTCTATGTAACTTGGCTGAAAGCAGAGAGGTAATCCATCTTCCTATTTTGTGCAAAGTCCCTTGTCGTCTGCTGATTGACTGGCATAAATCATTATTAACTTTTGGAGCTCATAATATTTATTTGCATGAAGTCAAGAGACTTAAAGTTTGTTTTGGTTTTAGCTTACAACATATTGTGTCAAGTTTCCAGATGCTACAGATTTTTAATCAAGAAACAATTTGTTATTCTTTCAGCAAATCTCCAAGCAGAAAGCATATGGAAAATCTGGCCACAATTCTCTCAGAAAGAGAATCCTTCCTTCCTTCCTTCCTTCCTTCCTTCCTTCCTTCCTTCCTTCCTTCCTTCCTTCCTTCCTTCCTTCCTTCTCTCCCTTTTCCTCCCTCCTTCTTTCCTCCTTCTCTCCTTTCTACTTCACTTATTGGCCCCCTTTCCCTTTTCTTCCTTTTCCTTCTCTCCCTCTCTCCCTCCTTCCTTTTTTTTTCCTTTGACACGAGCAATCATGAGGATCAAAGATCCTCTAAAACATTAACAATCTTCATGGTGTTTAAAGAACCATTAATGACTTCCCTCAATGGGAAAAACAAGCAAGTGCTTTTTGTCTTCATAGTAGCTTTTACAACAGTTCTGTGGTTCCTGATGTGGGGAGCTGGAGTGCTCTGTGATGCCCCTCACTGCCCTAATGACGACAGTGGTCCTGGTTGCAATGGCTCATGTGTTTCTAGCTGACCAAGGTCTCGCTGGAACACATGATGTTGGCTTGCTGTCTTGCTCTCAGCTGCTAAACTCCCCAAAAGCACAGCTGTAGTACATGCAGTATTTCTGTCATGCTCACTCTCCAAAGATTTTATCAAAAAAAAAAAAAAAAGGGTAGGATTACAAAATTACAAAGACTGCAAAGAAAGGTTAATGTTAAGACATACTAAGGGATCAAAAGAACAGAAAATAATTCAGAATGTCAAAATGCACTCTAATGTAAGGAACACATTTTGAATGTTATAATTGTGGCTTTTAAGACTGCAACTTATGAAAAGGAGGTTGGGTGCTAGCTGCTGAAGTTTGTAGAGGTGAAAAAAGTGAGGTTTATACTTTCTGCTCTTGAATCTAAACATAGACCACATGATATTCTGAGTTTTAGTAGGTGGTTTAAAGAAAAAAATCTATAGATTCACTGTTTGAAATTTTAAGAAGTGAAAAAAAACAATACAAAAAACCTCTTTTGGACCTACACCATTTCTGTCAAACATTCACCTAGACCAGGGTCTTTACAAAGCAGTGCCTGTCTGTCTTTTATCAGGCACGGCCACAAGTAATCTAATATGCCATTAAAATCCCAAATTTATTTCTATTAAAGTAGCATAATCCAAATTCATTACAAAAGAGCTTCTACTGTAAAATATTGACTCATTTTTTCTCCATCCTTTAGCTATTAATTATTTTAAAAGATAGAGTTGCGCTATCAGAAATCACATATCTCTTCTTTATAGCTGTTTGGACAAGCCATAACGGTCCAGGGCAATTATCTTCATTTTAGTACTTTAGTCACTTTATTTTTTTAGTACTTTAAAAAAAACCCCTTTTTTTTTATTTTGTAACCATCTTTTGGTTGTACATTTTTAGCTCTAAGCATTTTTCAACAGGGTGAATTATGTTCATCACTTTCATGGACATGCTTCATTTTATCATGTGCACTGTGGTTCACTGCAACCAAACTACGTACTCCTTCATATTTCTTCTCCAAACTTCTAGTTTCATGGCAAAATTGAATCTTTGTGCCTAAACTACTCAGTAATAACTGATTTTGTTACTTTCAAGAATTTATGTCATGTCCAGCTGGCAACTAAGCATGAGTCAGCCACTAGGTCACTCTCCTCATGTCTGGATGGGAAAAAAATGAGAAGAGTAAAAATCAGGGAACTCATTGGTTGGGATAAAGACTATTTAATAAGTAACCAAAAGCTGTGCATGCAAGCAAAGTAAAATAAGGAATTCATTCACTACTTCCCATGGACAAGCAGGTGTTCAGCCATCCCAGGGAAAGTAAGGCTCCATCATATGTAGGTAGCTTGGGAAGACAAATATTATATTTTTAAACATTCTCCACTATCTTCTTTTCTCCAAGTTTTATATGCTGGGCATGATGCATGGAATATCCCTTTGGTCAATTGAGCTCAGCCACCCCGGCTGTGTCTCCTCCTAACTTCCCATGCACTTACCACCCTCCTTGCTGGTGAAGTAGGGTGAGGAGCAGAGAAGGCCTTGATGCTGAGTAAGCACTGCTCAGGAACAAGGAAAACATCCCTTTTTTATCAACCCTATTTCCAGCAAAAAAACCACAAAAACAGCCCTACCAGCGACTCTGAACAAAATTAACTCTACTCCAACCTAATCCAGCACATTCTCCAAGCCTTATTCCTCACCATTTACATAATTTTTAAGTGCCACAGTATCCAGTAGAGCCTCACTAACCACCACCTCCCTTCCCATCCTTCTATATCATACATAGATATAATTTTCTTAGTCTATAAGCCACTAATGTCCATAAAATGTCCATGGAGTTAATTTAGTCCATGACTTTGGGCTCCATTTGTTCTGGGGGTCACTCAGGAGAGATGGTGTGTTCCGTAGAGTTACTGTGAGTCCAAGTCAGCTCTGGTTGGATCACTGCTGCAGTGCAATTGCTTCCTGTAAAACTTGTTCTCCACTGGTGAATTTAGGTGATTCCTGCCATAGTAATTTCTATTAGAGGCAACTTAAAACCTGGGTTGCAAAAATTTAAAGGTATTTCCACTAAAATCTCCACTCCTGCTCCCTTTGGACCAGATCACAGAGTTTGACATTGCAATGAACCCTTTCCTGTAACCCTTCTGCAGCCTGGATTTATCTGCAGACTGCAGTCCCTTAGCAGAGCACTTGCTTGCCTAAGTTGAAGAGGGAATGGAAACTCTAGGACTTTTATTTGGGAGCCTCTTCAAGGATGTACCTGCTGCACCACAGCCTTACCTGCAGCCACAGCTGCTTTGAGGTGCACCTGTTCCAGTGTGGCCCTTTCCCATGGGCCACAATGCCTTCAGAGATACCTGCTCCATCATGACCTCACCCATGGCTGCAGTCCCTGTTGGGATGTACCTGCTCTGTTGGGGGCTTATCCATGGCCACCCTCCTTGAGGCTTATTCAGTGCTCCAGCATAACTTCATGCAGAGTCACTGATCTTCCAAGGTGTACCAGCTGCAGAACAGACTTATCCATAGCCACAGATATTCTGAGGCATTTCTTCTCCAGCATGGACCCCAATACCTTCAGAGGTACATCTGCAGGAAGGGCATAGACATATCCACAGCACTCTTTGGGGTGTCCTGCTCACAGATCACAGCCCTTTTGAATCAAGTTCACACTGGATTTCTAGCCTCTCCAGCAGAGCAGCACAGAGAGAGCAGTGATGGCCTGGCCATCTGCCAATCCAGGCACACTGCCATGGCTGTTATCAGAATGTTCCCAGGCACAGCAGAGTGAGATGATAAGCAGTGTAGCAGTGCAGCAATGCACAGAGCAGTGAAAGCAGAAAAAGCAGCAAAAGCAGAAAAAGCAGCCACTGATGAGCCCTAAGCTCTAATACATAGTGGGCAAGCAAGTCTCTTGGCAAGCACAAGAGTTGACAATTGCTTGACAATAACAGCAACAACTTATTTGATCTGGCACTTGATTCCAATTAGATTTGTCATTACCTTGAATCCTTTGAGGTCCATATTGGATACCTCACTGTTTTTCTCTATAGCACTTAGCACGTAAAATAGAAAATAAGAAATACTTAAAGCCCCATTGAATCAATGTATTTAAAAGAACCTGATCTATGCAGAGCTGGTTGGCATACCCTATTCTGGGTTTTAGGAATGTGATCACACAATAGAATTCTTTTTTCTCCCAAGATCTTATTCTGTTCAACTTTGTTATATATTGCTTTGTAGTTGTTACAGTCATATGGAACCGTGCTAGGTATTTTCATGGAATATTCCTAAGATGAAGGGCAGGGCCAGGGAAATAGCTTTGAGACAGAGGTTCAGCCATGCCTGGAGAACAGGGGCAGCTTTGTCATCAACTACAGCATGTGCTTGGCAGGGTTGTCAGGAGAAGCAAACTAATGTGGCCAAAGTGCATTAACTGTGTGAGCTCCTGGTATACACTTGTTTATTGTAAGATGTTGCCAGGGGTAGAAAGTCATGTTACAGAGTACTTCTGAGCAACACAAGCACACCTTCACTCAGTTCTGTTCAGATATTCAAGTTTCCCAGAGAATTGGGAAATGGCCCATCCCTGGAAGAGGCAAAGGGCAGATTGGATGGGGCTTTGAGTCATTTGCTCTACTGGAAGACGTCCTTGACCATGATCTTTAATGTTCCTTCCAAACCAAAGCATTCTGTGATTCTATGATTCTGTATATCTCTACAGTCATTAATTTATTCACTCAAAGAAGTTTTCTATCATCTACCATTAATCTTTAACATTAACTGTCTTGAAAGAGAGACAAAATCTAGAATATACTTCAAATCTTTATTTTATTTGAAGAGGAATTGTCATTTTCCCTTGCATATAATATTAGGGCTGATTTCAGACTCTCTAGATTAATGAGACAGACTAATGGATTTGTGATAAATTAAGGGAGGTGGTGTGGTCCTGCTGTGGCTGGATACACAATACAGTTGAGGCTGTATAGTTTCCTATATGGACCACTTAGCTATAAAGAGTCTTAATTTTTGCACGACTTTTTCTGTCTTTCCCATCTGTTATTAAGAAAAGTTGCACACCATGAATTTTCTAGAAACAAAGTTTGTAGTGAACATTAATTCTTCAACAAAAGTGAGGATTGTGACGCAGCAGAGTTATTTTCTGCTTTAAGAACTGGTAAATATTAGATCATCCAAACAGACAACAGTCTGTGTCTGAACAGACACACAGTCCAGAAACACGATAGTAAATATTAGTTACTCAAAACAACAGTTGCAGTGAGAAGGATTTGAGCGATCTTTAGGTTGCAATGTCTCCTTACAAAATAGCTCATGGAAAAATTCCAAGAGTAGACAAATTTGTCAAGGTTACAAATGAGTAAAATTTGCTCAGCAAAAGGTCTCGCTGAGCTTGCTTGTTAGCCAGATGAATTTCTTGCTTGTTCATGGAGCAGGCAAACATGCCACTGGTCCGAGTTCTCTGAGTTTTTTCTGGATACTTTCCAGTTCCAGGGGTTTTACTGTGGCAGGGGAGGATTTGACCAAACATATATGTATTTTTTTTGTGTTACATAAAACTGTAGAAAGATAGCTTTGCCAAAGGGCACAAAAAATTTTTCTTGGTCTTAACAGACCAGAGTTTTGTTGGTTATTTTCCCAAACAGGATGTCTGTAGTGGGAAGACATAGTTTCATTTAATTGTTTCTTCTACGATTTTTTAAAATTTCAAAAGGTTCCTTTTTTTTTCAGTATCATATTCTAAAATATTCATATATATTCATTTATATTCACTGACTCCAAACCTTATAATATAGCCATGAAATAATCCATAAAAATTTGGTTTGCCTGTTGGTAATGTGAAGCAGATTAATCTTATTTGAATTAGATATTATGACAAAACACAACATGTTGAATCATCAGCTTTCAGGGAGAAAAACCTTCATCCCCCAGGAGAAACAACTCTTTGCTTTCAATGCTCAGCCTAGCAGAGTTCTAGTCCATGCAATGGTTTTGTTACTGTAGCATGAATATTTATTGCTTCTGTAAGGAATGATGCTTAAGCAAGAGTTAAGACTGTGGAGTCTTTAGCTGCTAAAAGCTAAAATTTACTAGGAGATATAAATATTACATTCCTTTTTAGGAGAATTTCCAGGTGAAACCTCAAACCTCATTTACACCTCCAAAAAACCCCAACTTCTTTCCTTATATTTTCCAAGAAAATTAGGTTCTGTTTTATAGGCCAGCCATTGTAACTCAGAAAGAATGCATAGATTCAAAAGGAGAAAGGAGCCATGATCACCCACAATCTTGTGATTCAGCCATATTTTGTCTCCAGTCTTCTGAAACTACAGCAGAGTTCTCAGTTTTCTTAAAATTCTACATTCACATTTTGTGAAAGAAAAGAAAAAGAGAATGCATTTAGAATGAGGTAAATTCTTTCTGCTGTCCTACAGCTTTTTGTAACTTTTTCATTTACATCTACAGGCTTATCTTTATTTCAAAATTTTTCATGAAGACCTATTCTCAAATATTCCATTTCAGATTCATTATGGATTGAAAATTCACAACTGTTACAAGGTCACTTAAGAAAGGCTTCCTTATTTTCTTCATTGAAGTAAGTTAAATTTCCTTCATGAATAGAGAACTGCAGTATTCATGAATAGAGAACTGCAGTATTTCAAGATACTTTAATTAGCTTCCAAATTTTGTCATTTGAAGTTTACCTCTGAATCCCTTTTTGTTTTTAGAACTGGCCTTGATAAGTACCCTGTCTGCATGCTTATATTTGTGTGCTAATGGAAATGTATGGTAGCAAATAGGTGAAAAGGCCTACTTGCACTGAATATATTTTGATAGTTCCTATTCCTTGCTTTTAGGCAATCCTAAACACTGAATTCAGTAATCAAACTGTCCTTTTTATCCTTGGCCTTTTGGTGTTTCATGGTGTATTCCTAATGATTTTTGTGTAGGGTTACTTTGGTGGGCTTTTTTTCTTCTATTTTTTTTCATTATTACATATAATGAATACTAGAGATTAAACTCAGTATAAATTGCATTGTCTTCAGCAAGGCCTTCAACATTTTCTTCTAGAATGCCCACGTATCAAACTGAGGAGATATGAACCAGATGGGTTGATTACAAAGTGGCTGGTCAGCGTTAAGGTGTCGGGGTGATAAATGGCATAGAAAGTGCAACTGGAAATCCCTTACTAGTGAATGTCCTTAAGTGTCAGTGCTGGAGCTCAAACTCTTTAAAGTCTTTATTAATTATCTGGACAGTGCAAAGGAGTGCACCTTCAGCAATTTCATGGATAACACCAAACTGGGAGGGTTTTCAGCATGCTGGAATGTAGGGCTACCATTCAAAAGAGATCTCAATCTGCAGAAGAAACAAGCTGGGAGAAACCTTAGGAAGTTCACCAAAGAATATGCAGTGTCCTGCACCTTATATGATATGATATTATAACCTCAAACAGAAATACAGACAGGGCAGTGACTTGTAAAAAGCAGATCTACAGAAAAGGAACTGAGCATTCTGGCGTACAAGTTGAATATAAGAGAATTTTCGAATCATTTAGGTTGAAAAAGACCTCTTAGTTTATTGAGTCCAACCATTAACCCAGCACTGCAAAGTCTACCACTAAAACATATCTCTAAGTGTCACATATTTTAAATACCTCCAGGGATGGTGAGATGCAGCAATGTGCCCTTATGCTCTCTGGATTCTCTTAGCCAAAGATACATACAGCAGGTTGATTATGTTCAGCTGGTGGATTATTTTCCTCTATTCATGAGACTGTATCTGAAATACAGTCTTCAGTTTTGGTTCCTAATACAAAAAAGACATTTCCATGCTATCTAGGCGGGGGGAAGGGGGGTGGGAGGAAGGGTGTTGTACAATCAGGAGAAAGAGACTGCCTTTTCAGTTATTGCTTGAAAAGATACAGATAGATGTCAACAAAGGTCAGAGTCCTTAATCTCTACTTTTCTGGAGCCTCCAACTATCTTTAAGCTAGAGTTTGCTGATATACATGCAGTAAAAGCAGGACTTATGCTAAGACCAGAGCAGAACAAGGACTCAGAAGATACTTGGCCTTTCATAAATATGGTCACAGTCTACTGTAAATGATATTTTACACTTGGGAGAGTGGCATGGAAAGACTGGATGAATAATGACTAGGTGATTCAAATGGGAACAGTATAGATAATGCTTAGTGTTTGCTATCAAATGGAAAGAAAAGAGTAAATCAGTTAATAAGCATAAAGATACCTCAATGATTATAGTTATATAAAACTTACTCACTTCTCACACAACCCCAGCAACTGAGCTGGACCAGTTTTACTTATAATTTTTCACTGAAGCAGGTAAAAGTGACTTGGGTGTGCCTCCAGGTATAATTTCATAGTCATCTCAAAAGGATATTGAGAGCAAGCAGAGACTCTCACAAAAAAAAAAAAAAAAAAAAAAAAAAAAAAAAAAAAAAAAAAAAGTCTAGCCAGCCAAGAAACTTTATCTTGAAGGTCAGGAAGGATAAAACAGGATTGCAAAAAGTCAAACTGTGTTAACTTGTAAGAGATATTCACACAAGTAGAAAAGATTTCTTCCAACGGAGAAATAAAGAAGGATATTGATACTTGTGCACTGTGGTGGTAAGCACTGAGATTGGAAGTAAATGAAATAGGAAACTAATTAAATTATCTGCTTGAACTGAGATAGAAAGAAAATTAAATGCTTCAAATAATCCAGTTTTGAGGCCTGGAGAATATCTGCTTCCAGAATTCTCAAAACAGGCATATGAAATGAAAGATCAAATAACTAAATGGGCTAATAAATATATTGACAAGAGATTATGACAACCTGACCAGAAAAATAGCAAAGGAGGTTCTTAAACTATAGAGAAAGAATCTCAAGATAATTCCAATTCTACTACTATGTCTTCAATAGTATTCAATGCTATGAGAAAATATTTCAAAGGAAAAGTAATTAAGATGATTCAAGTAAAAAAGGATTGGGTTAATATATGTAATATATTTACTCAATCTAGATTTGGCCGTACAAATGAATAAGAAAAGAGAAATCTAGACAAAGAAAATACATAGCAATATCATACCAGAATTTAAGTGAAAAAAATTAATATATTATTACAGAAGAAATTATTGGCAAAGCTGGAGAAATTGAAGCTTAGAAATGAAATAATCAATGAGGAGTGAACTTTGATAATCTATATTCTTTACAAACATGTATTATATGACATGAAGAACCCTCAAGAGTTCTCTAAAGACTTCACTGTGTGTTATTTTAATCAATGTTCTCTGTGTAAGTAGTGAGTGGTGAAGAAATGACCAGTCAGTGATAGAAAGCACCATCTCTGTGAAAAAATTGAATTTCTGAGAGAGCTGGATGCCCCTGATGAAGAGTAAAAGAAGTAATCTGAAATTCTGCAGTACACATTACATGATTCTATGCTTAGGAGTTACCTAAGAACTCGTGCTTTAAACTCATCTGTAGAAAAGAAAATTGAAAACCAAGGTGGAGCTTGACAGCCCTGGACAATTAAAAGCTAGGTACATGATGCAAACTGTGAATATAGGCTAATGGGATTAGAAAATTTGCTGAGGTATTTTAAATGAAATTTACAAAATATTTCAGTTGTGTTGATGTTACAGTAGTAAAGGTCCTTTGGAATTTAAAATGCAATATAAATAAAGAATAACCATTTGTATGATTAAGGGAATGGATAGTTTTTAATATGAACAGGAATAATTTCCTGTGCATTGAACTAAATAGGAAACTGCTATAACTGTAAAGGAGTAATGTTGTTCTATCTTCTATGCTTTATCGTGTTTCTCTGCTCTTCTCCTAGCAACTGCAATGCTGGTTTATAAACTTATCAAATAGACTCTATAACATGGTTCCTGACTATGCCATTGATAGTTAGTCATTGAACTAGACAGTTTAATTTTTCCTGGTTCTATTTACCATGTTCATTCATGTGCTTTCACATGACTTCCTTTGTGTTATGTATTTTGCTGCATACTCTTTCCTTCTTTCTCCATGCTCTTTTCTTCAAATAACTTCCTCATAATTTCCTACATTTATGATTATTTTCTTTTTAATATCTTCACACCATACACATTTTTCTACTATTAGTTTTGAAACATTTAAATTGCTTTCCCACATGCATAGCACAGTTCTTGGTGTACTAAGTAGTATTTATATATAGGCTTCTTATGAGTAATATTTATAAGCTGATGACTTCTGGATAGCTATTATTCACATATGGTTTTATCATCTCCTATCAATGCTTATAAAATACTTATACATCATATGCTGCATATTCATATGTGAAGGGTATATTTGCTTTTATAACTAATTTCTTGATGTATACACAAGCTATGAGGACTTAAATCATGTGGTTTTAATCAATGGGATCAAACAAAACACATCCTTTTGACTTGGTGATTTAATGTCAGAGAG
The DNA here is from genome assembly GCF_051311805.1 of Agelaius phoeniceus. NCBI lineage: Eukaryota > Metazoa > Chordata > Aves > Passeriformes > Icteridae > Agelaius > Agelaius phoeniceus. The sequence goes on from NC_135265.1 coordinate 122,639,283, forward strand.
CTTGGCTTAATGAAACACCTACATTTCCAGATTCCCCAAATCATACTCCATCATCTAGAGGTAAAGTCACTGTTCTGCTGCTGTAGATCAGTATATTTCCACTGAGTTCAATAGAAGTACACAGATTATAGTGGTGAAAGGTGAAGCCAGCAAAACTTAGCACTCTGAAGTACTTTGGTTTCTACATCTGTAACCAGCATCCTGCCAGTTCTGCAAGAGGCTTAAAGCTGCTTTCAGGGAAATACTGACCTGCCTTTTTGCTCCTGCCCACCCATGCCCTGTGCATCTCATTTTGCCTGCTGTACAGTATGGATGGTTAACTCCACTCTTACCAAAGACTTTTTTGTAGATATGTATCCAGCTGAAGTTGGCAAACAAATTTAGATACTCATGTGTCTCTTTCACAGTTTGCTTTTTCCTACCCCAGCTTAATTCCCCAAAATTGAAATGGCAAAATTTAAAAAAATTGACATTTTATATCAGTGTTTCAACCAAAAGAGCATGGGAGGGGTAGGGAAAATTGTAAGACAATAATTCTTTCTAAAATATTACTGCAGTCAAATATAAAAATTTTGCTGTCCACTTTCTATACCACTTTATTCTTCAAGCCTGAACATTTTTTGCAGCATCATACCAAATGCATTTCAAATAATTACTTTTATTACTTCTGATTGATTTTTATCTTGATTTTTAAAGGCAAAAGTATTTTTTTCTGTATTTATATTTTTCCAGCCCTCCTTCTCAGTAATGTCTGAATTGACTGGCTAATTTCAATCAACTTAAACACCGAGGGAAAAAAAAAGTTTTAGGTAAAGAAGATACACCATCACTGATTACAGGAAGTTAATGGTAAAATTTTTTTTTTGAATTTGAAGGAAACCACAAGGATGCTTGTTAGATCTCAGGAAACCAGTATTGATACTTCATATTTAAACAGAATGGGCTTAGGAAAAAAAAATGCTTTGGAGTGGTTGATTGAGCCCTTTTATTGTCTGGTATTAAAGACTGAAAATCCTAAAATAATTAATGCAAAGTGAAAAGGACCAACATCTCCTTGCCCTTTGAACTTTGCAGAATTATATAATCCTTTTTTAACTTCAGTCACCCTAGGACAATCCTGAAGCATCTAATTGGAAAGGCAACATGACATTTTGCTGACCACAGGTATTGTTCAAAGAATTCAAAGACTGAGGCTGCAACATTTCATAATTGTGGAACAAAGCAACATGTTCCTGCAGATAAACTGGGCATTTTTCCAAGCAAAACTTGAAGAACTTTATCCTAAAGTATGAACTTCCAGTATGAGAAAAGGGCTGCACAGCCATTCCTGGTCCAGCTTAAGGCATTGCCTTTGCACAGCGACTGTGACCATATTAAGAGAAACACAAGCTAACAGAGATCATAGGTACTTCTTAACAACATGAATCTTCATTTACTCTGTAACAATTTAACATTTGCATAAAGCAGAACAGTAGGAACAACAGTCTCTTAGTTGTGCTTCAAGCTACAATTGAGATCTGTCCTTGCTGTGCTGATTACCAAAGACAGGTCTGTCTTTTCTGTAACCTGACTGGATTATGAGGGATGGAAGAAATAAAGTTTTAGCTGTATTTTGAATATGAAGACCTTCAAGATGTAAAGATCAGGACTCATAAAAATGTCAATGGAAATTTTGAAACATTACTAAGGATAGCCTCCCTGGCTCTTGGAATCCCAGGTCAACATTTTAATCATATGAACAGTCCTCATCTTTCTATATTTTCTAGATTTCTATATTGTCTCTGAAATAAGTCTGTGGCATCTCATAGATATGGGATATGTTGAGATGAAGAGGATTACATTTTAACATTTTCCTTAGCAAAAAGATTGTTCTCTCTAAAAAGAAAAATAAATCCTTAGCTTAAGAAAAACACATGATTGCTGTCCTGAAATGCATGAAAACTTGCAGGAATAAGAAACCTGACCCTCTGCCAAATAGTTAAAGAGATGATAAGAAGTGTGTACTTTACATCAACCAGAAAGCTAGTTCAGGAAACCAGAACTTCTCTATTCATCAAAGCATTTGATTATTTTATTTTGGCTGAAGCCTGAATTAAACATTTTAATAATGCTATCTATGAATTTGTCATCTTTTAGATGAAACTGTATTGTTCTATATTCTTATGTGAGCACATGCATCAATGAGCAGCTCTGATCAGAGACCAAAAAGAAAACAACCAATTAAAATAGAATGAAAAAATTGTTAGATTTAATAAGTAAGTAATAATTTTTAACAAGTTAAAAGTGCAGGTGACTGACAATAGAAGACCATAGCTGACCACTTCAGAAAATAGGAAAATGATGAAAAAAGAAAATCCAAAAGAGAAAAAAGCCAAGCAAAACTGAACCAAACCATACAAAACCCCCCTCACAATTAAGGGCCACTGCAGGACTCAGGCTGTAAGTAATAGTAAAAAAGGTATTTATATAACATTTTAAATAAAACTGTCTGCAAATGTAAAAGTGCTAAAAGGTAGACAAGCAACAAAGTTTACCATGTGAAACAAAGGAGGATGTCCAGGGATCAGGCAGACCCAAGTATTTTCAGATTAGAAGTTTGGAGAGACCTAGCTAAAAAGAATTTTGTATCACCTATTCTTTCAAAATTAATGTTAGGAATATTGGAAAATATTGAAAGACTGCCAACATAATTTAAATACCAGAAAATTGCCAAAATTACTTGAGATATTACTGTTCTGCTAGCTTTGTGAAGATACTGGTCAGAATAATGAGGCATTAAATGCAATCATATCTACAGAGAATTAGAAATTTAAAATACAGTTTATCTGAGCCAACAGGACTTTCTGGTGTAGACGGCTTGAAAAAGTTGTATTTTTTTTACAAGATACAAGCCAGATTTTGCCATGGTCTAAGAGATAAGAGAGGTTACTGATACAATGATTTTGCCAAAACATTTTGCTTTGAACTATAACATTTTAAGACCTCTGTTAGCCTGGCCCAATAGGGAGCTATTAAAAGGATGAACAGGAGAATGCTATGCTATGCTTAAAATGCTGGAATATCCTTTCCAGTTCTGAAACCATGCATGAAGAGGGTCCAAATTGCTTAAAAGAGCTTAAAGAGCCAAAATAACGATCTTCCTGGCTTTGGAAAACAAACCTGGGATATGAGGAACTCAGTCTACTCAGTATATCAGGACCAAATTTGAGAGATCATCAGGTCATTTCAAGAAAACAATTTAAGCATGGAACAGAAAAAATTTGTAGGAAGGAATTTACCATCTTGATGAGGAAGACAGAAATTGTATGATCAATGATAAAATTAGAGAAGCTGAGATAAAATGTAGTGACCTAAGAGCAAAGATCATTTGTAAAATGTTGAAAAATGTCTTAATTATCATCAAATGAAGCAACTTTTTATGTGGGGTCTACAGTGCAAGTGCTGTGTGGTTTCACGTTGTACTTGCAGTGATCTTTTCTGTCACTAAAATCTGATAGAGAATTTGTGAAACCTTTTGTTTATTTTTATTCCTTCATACTCAGAAAAAGGTACATTCTCTTAAATACACAGCTGCTTGCAGGTCTGAGCTTGAGCAGTGATGTGACATAAAATTTTACCTGAAAATTTCATACCAGATTGTCTGTGTGAAAAACAATCACTCTTCCTAGATTGTTCTGGGAAGCTGAGAGAGAAGGGAGTGATTCCTCCTCTTCAGTCCCTGTGAATTGTTTGGTTCTGCTAACAGATAGATGGACAATGTTCTGCCATGAAAATAATGCTCTTCCTTATATACATGCCTCTGTCTTATCACAAAGATTTAACAAAACACTTGATTTGAGTATGGGTGAGAAACTTTCTTGCAGTTCAGGATGAAAACAATCTACTCATTTCCAGCTGAAGAAGAAACTGACACCTTGAAAACTCTTTTAGCCAATTCTTTGGTGGTTGAGGGGTCTTTTCCAGTGAAGCTCCAGAGAGGTTGTGGAGTTTCCTTCCCTGCAGATATCCAAAAGCCATCTGGACATGGTCCTGGGGAACTGGCTCTAGCTGGTCCAGCCCAAAAAGGGGGTTGGACCAGATGCCCTCCAGCAGCCTCCTTCAAGCCTCAACTATTCTGTGATACTGTGGAGATATTTTCAGTTCCTACTGCTCCTGATACATAAATCTCCTGAGAACTGAAGTGCTTTAGTCTAATCCAGCACAGTGGGTCCACTAGGATGGTAATAGATTGAGATTAAATGTGCTCTCATATAAAAGTTGTCAAACTATGTCATTTAGTGATTACTTGCCTCAGACTCAATGAAAAAAATTAAACCTCTTCCTAGTCCCCCAAAAGAATTATTAAGCTGTAAAGCCAAGCAAAAGAAAGGCCAGTTGTATAGAGTAATCTGTCTCTTGTCATCAGAACTGGTAACAAATGAGCCTTTACTACTATTGAAAGGCAGAAACACCACAGAATATCTTCAGGTACAGGGTATGACTCTTTTTCTCAGAAATAATACAGTATTATCCACTTCTAAATCTTACAAATCTGATCTGGAGTCCCATAAAGCGCAATAATAATGCATTTCAAGCTTTTAATGCAGCAGATTGAAAGTTTGTAAGATCAAATGAAGCATGAAATCTGTTTCATGGAACCCCTGGCTGCTCATGAGTGTCCTCCCTTCCCTACAGGCTGCCTGCCTTGTAGCCAAAATTCCTAACAGCAAGTTTCAGGTGTCCTGGGAAGAACATGTTCAGGAAGAGATGTGGATCTTGTTTATTTGTATTTGACACCATCTTCTTGATGGAAAACTCAAATTTTATCAACCTATAGGCCGTAATAAAATGGAAAACTGATTATATGACTATCCAATTTCTACAGTACCTCTTCTAAGCCACAAGTATAGCTGCCTCAGTTTTAAGAAGTTAGTGAATAACAAGATTTTGTTCTGGTTTATGAATTAAAGCCAAAGAGAATGAAAATTAAAATAGTGTCTGTATTATCAGTGGTGGTGAATAAGGAGGAGTTGTCAGCTTATGTTAAGTTAGAGGAAAATCAGTATGGGAAAAATGGGCTATGGTTCTTTTCTTGGTCAACCAAGTCAAATCAGGAAAACTTCAGTAGAACAGCACTAGGAACTCAGCAGAGAAAACCTTCATTCCCATCTGGAGCTTGCTTTTCAAGAACTAGTCTAATAGAATGATTGTCTTTATAACCATGGTTTTTGTATGTATTGGCTCATTTAATTAGGAAAGAAAGAAAGAAAGAAAAAAAACAATACAGACCCCTCCAAAGATGAAAATGTTAACTCCAACTACAGAGATTCAGCTGAATTTTTTGTCACTGATCTTAACAGCAGTCACTGTTAACATTGGCTTTGGAAAAGTGAAAATATGAACTTGTTCCTGACTAGACTGAGATGCAATGGGAGTTGCTTATCTTATTTACAAAAAAAATAAATCCTTTTTAAAAGTCTTTGATCTATCTTGTTCTACACATCATTATTGCACAAGTCTCTGATTTTACTGTCAGCCTTCATTTTCTCTTGATTCATAACCACTTTCCTGAGTTCTTAGGAAGGACTTCTATTTTAAAGCTCTGTGTGGAAACTGGCAGAATAGAAATTGTTTCAGAAGATCCCAGGTTTCTTCTGAGGGAAAGCAATGAGAAAATGTTGTGATTCCCATAAGGGGAAAATTTTGGCAGGGATTTCTGGGTCTCTTTGTGGGAAGGGAAGGGTTCCAATGTTTTCTCCAAGAAAGGAGAGTATTTTTAATCTGTCTCTGAAAGAGAGATATTCTAAATTGAAAATTACCTTTCTACTGTACGTATGTACTTTTGAATACTTAAATTTTTTTCAGTTTTGTGAAAGAAGGTTTTTTTTCAGTCATGATTGCTGCTGTAAGGACTTCTGTTTAATTCAGTGTGATGGGGTCTTGAAATCAGTCATTTACAGATGAACACAGAGAGAGTGTGGCTCTACTATGTTCATTAACTGAGGAGCTAAATTTTACATGTAAATGACAATGTTCCCAAAGAACCTCAAGGAATCCCAGCATTTTTTTACCCACTGGTAGTAACTTTTTATAAGATGCATGAGTTCAATATTTGGAATAGCCAAACCATCTGTAAAGTAGGGTAGTGTACTCTCTTGAAGGTTTAGAGCTTTTCTAGCATCCAATAGCTTTTATGATGCTATTAATTTACTTAGAAAAAGGATTATTTTTTTTTCATCTTGTATTGCTGAATGAGATTCTTGCAGAGATCATTTTCAAGGAAAGTTAAGAAAAGCACAGGGAGCCTGATTAGGAACCTAAGAACATGTCTGTGCTGACTGTGGCAACCTGTACACCTTTTATTCTTCTACCTTCTTTCTTAGAATTTCTCATTTCTTTCCTTCTGTCTCTACAGTACCTGGCATTTCCCCTGTGTTATGAGCAAGCCTTGCCTTCTTCCTCCGAACTGTGGATATGGCTTCAAAAAAATGTATGTGTTATAGCTAGCCTCTGATAAAAGGGGTTTTCAAATTTTTTCTTCTACTGTTGACTGGGAAAGTGGTAACCTATTGGTAATGTCAGCTCATGATGTCAGTTGTGGCACAAGAAAAATACATGAGTAACTCTTTGATAATACTTTACTGGGGTCAGTTGTTTCTTCAACTTTTGTTGCTTTGTCCCTTCCTTTTGGTTACAGTTCCTGCTTTCTTATTCCATGTTTCCTGTCATCTTTTTTTGTAACACTCTTCTGACAGCTGCTTACTCATTGCTATACAGAGTTGAACTGTTCCGCTTCTCAAATCTGTACTTCTAGTTGAAACTTTTACTTTTGGTCCAGTAAAATCTTCTGGGCCTATTGTTGATTTTTATTGTTCCACAGACCTTATTTTTGAGGGGAAAAATAAATTTATGACTCTGACATAGTTCAGCTAGATCCATCTTTACTAAAGGTTTTCATACCTTCTCCTTTGTAATAACTTTAAATTAATGTTCCAATATAAAGAACATTTCTTTTATGCCCCTGTGTTTTCTATTCCACCTAGTCAGCATTTTTGTTGGCCTTGTAAACCCAAGTCCCAAACAGTAATGGAGTTTAATTTTGCTATAAACCATACAAATGCATTCAGTGGGTTTACAAATTATCCGTTCTGTTGCTTTACAACACGATCATTTTTTAAAATGGATGCATAAAACTCCCCCCGCTTTTTTTTTTTTTTTTTTTTTTGGAAAGAACATCTGGGCTGTTGTACAGATTTTAAGAGCAAAGTTAAACAAGAACTGGGCCCAATGCCCAGAGAAACCAGCTCAAATAAAACTTGGGCAAAATAAACTATCCCAAAAAGGAAGTGCTAGATAGAAGCACTAATAATGTATGTGGAACTGCCCAACAGTACAGAAAGTAGAGGAGAATGATTTTGCCCTGAGCACTGTTGCCACACACCAGACACCTTCAGAGAGAGAATGAAGAAGATGCCCACAGAAAGGGATGCTACTGGATTGGCTTCCAATCCTTGAAGGCTTGGCTTGAGTCAGATACATTCGCAACGAGGATGTTCTCATAGAAACACATGGTGTAGACCCTGAAAACACATTGTTTCAATCCCCAAAGATCTGGGAAGTCTTTCAGTTCACCAGCAAGAGCACCTTAGGTGAACTGTAGGCTCTTTCACTTAGGTGAAAGCTGTGGGATTAGATCTTTCTCTCCTCTTTTTTTCCCAACTAAGCAACTGTAAATTGCTTACACAAGGAGCTGACACATCAGACATGACAGCTTTAACCTTTGGAATATACTATTATCCAGATATCATGAGACTGACTTAAAAGAATGAAATTATAATCAAAATATTTTTAGTTCATTTCACAAGCAACCTGAACCTTTAAGCTGTCATAGTATGTTTTATAATATGTTCTATAACCTTGAGGTGGGTAAACTACATTTAAAAGAAATTGAAACCTCAAATTCTTGTGGATTAAAATGTACATAAACACAGAGTTTTGCAAAAGAAAAAAAATCTATTTGCAAATGCTGGAATGTGTCTTGCTTGAGATTTGATGTATGGTAATACATCCATTTTCTGAAGTTATTTGTGGCTTAATTTACTTGAAAGCCCATTAGATTACTATCAAAGACATTAAATTGGTAGGATTTTTGTAAAAACCAAAATTTATTATCTGAATCTGTAGAATTGTTGGGTCTTTGCTGTTGGGTTAAAATAAAACATTGTGAGCAGCTGCCAGTTTATCATATTGGTGATCTGATAATTTTTCACAGGACTCTACATGAACATAGCAAGTAGATGCAGAAGGAGCTCCCCCAGTCTCTCTGAGACAAGCAAATGTTGAGCCCTTCTACTTCTAGGTTTTCACAGGAATTACTTTGTTTGGTGTCACAAGTGTCAACTTACCTGATACACCTTCAGCACACAGTTCTACAGCTGAGACAGCTTCCCCATCCTGCTTCCAGTTCCACCTCTGTATCCTCCTTCCACAATCTTCACTACATCCGCACTCCCTTTGTTTCCTATAATTCCCTCTTTCCATCATTTCCTAAAATTCCGATAAATTTGTACTCAGAAGAGGATTATTTTAGTTCCAGTCATTTAAGTGACCAGTTGATCAGATATTACCAAACTTTCTCTCAACCTTGATTTTTATTTAATTGAGCTTCGTGAAGTCTTCTCTGCATTTGGAGAACATTTATTTGCCCTGAGCTAAGTTTTATCTCTGCTGTAGTATGTTTATAGGACACAATGTGTAATTTTCAGAAGTAACCTCAATTTCCTTGACAGACTGTACTTGTTCTTCATCTGCGTGTCTATTTGCCATACAATGCTTTTGTTTTATGCCTTGTTTGTGTTAGTACTACTCTTTGGGTTTCAACCTGAACTAAATGAGAATATAAAGTAATTTATATTAGGATTTCCACTAACTCAACAGAACTCTATTTGGGATCGATTTTCTTTTTTTTTTTTAGATTTTATTAAGTGACACAAAAATGAATCACAAAACCCCAAACCCTGTATTTCATATTACATTTGTTTTATCCAGCAGGAAGGCCAAATCATTAATCATTTGGATTTGTATGTGCTGCAAGATCAGGTCCTGGCAACCATGACCTTAGTCCTGGACAGTGTTTAAGCGTGTGATTAACTTTGAGCAGATGCTTAGCTCCTATTTTTGACAGTGGAATGTAAGCACATCTGCTTCCTAAGGAGTCTCATTTCTACTGAAGTTAATGCAAGGTTTTCTTTGACTCCAAAATGACCTGAATCAGACTTTACTTTCCTAAAGATACCAAAGAGTCTTGGAACACTGTAAAAAAATGCTTTTAAAAGAATTTAATTAGGATGAAAACAACTGATCTTCTCTAAGCAATTTCTTATGTCTCATTTCTGCCATAGCACCTGAGCATGTATTTTGTTAAGCTTCATAGCTTCAGGGACATTCCATGCTGTGATTTAAGTAGCCATTCAAGGGGACTTTTGAACTGATGTTTAGTTTCCCCTCACTTCAAATGCTTAATTCAAACATGCTCAAAATACTTCTAGGGGATTTTGATCAATGTCTACATGTTGTCTCACAGGGTTCGCTTTGGAGAATTTTTAAGCCCTTGAACAAGAAAATGATTTCTTCTGAAGAGAACACCTTCTTAGAAGTGTAGCATATTTTATCTGCAAACACAGTGTTTTCAGTAAAGTAATTTTTAAAACAGGTATCTAATAAACCTTCATTTACTGAAGAGATACCAAGAAAATTTAATTTTAAAGATAAGGCAAATATAACTGGAATACTATTTTTAATATACATATGTTCAAGAAAATATTAACTTTTTCAGCTGAAGAAAAATGTATGATAAAGTCTTAGTTTCACTACTAATAAAGAAATTAGTAATGAAGCAAATAGAAGTACACCAATTTTTGGCCTTTCCGGTTTAGGTTCAGGAAAATAGAAGGCTGAACTCCTTTTAAATTTGTTGGGTTGTTTGTCTTCCCTAGGAGTTGCTATGTAATACAATAATACGCACTTACTTATGGTAAAGCATTTATAAACTTTATTATATATGCCATCATCTGGAACATTGGCTTAGGTACATTGACTTACCAGTGGTTATTGCCAGTGAGCACTATAATTCATTGGGTCTTCTTTTGAACTTATGAGCATGCTGGTCTGAGCTCTGGCTCTGTTGTCACTAATACAGGAGTACAAAAATGGAAAGCAATACATATTCACATTTAAAATATGATTTTGTAAGCTCTTCTTGATTTAAATGTAATATATTTATGAGCTACATTTAAAATTTTTGCTTTATTGAGAGGATCTTAAAATGCGACATCCATAGCGACTTATCAATCCTAGGAAGTACCTGTTGTTGATATTATATTGGCAGCATGATTTGTTTGTGTGTTCTGCTATTTGACTACATATTATGTAATCTAATATACATATGTTTCTCCCAGCCCTGAAAGTAGTAAAAACCCCATGATAATTGCTTTTTAAAAGTTTAAAATCATAGATTCATAAGAATATCCTGAGCTGGAAGGGACTCACAAGATCATCAAGTACAACTCCTGGACCTGCACAGGACAGCCCCTACAATCACCCCATGTGTGATTTGTCCATCAAGGGACATTGTCCAAATGCTCCTTGAACTGTCAGGCTGTGCTGTGACCACTTCCTTGGGGAGCCTCTTCCAGTGCTTAGCCACCCTCTGGTGAAGACCCTTTTTCTAATATTCAACCTAAACCTCCCTTGACGCCACTTCACACCATTCCCTAGAGTCCTATCACTGTACTGGTACTTGGTCTTTTCTCCTCACCAGGAATTTATACACTGCAATGAGGTCTCCCCTCAGTCTCCTCTTCTCCAGGCTGAACAGATCAAGTTGCTTCAGCCATACAGCCATACAGCCATACAGCCATACAGCCATACAGATTTCCCTCAAGGTCCTTCACAATCTTTGTTGCCCTCCTTTGGACACTCTCTAATAGCTGAATGAATTGTCTTTCCTATATTGCAGTGCCCCAAACTGCCCCCAGCACTCGAGATGAGGTTGCCCCAGTGCAGAGCAGAGCAGGACAATCCCCTCCCTTGCCCAGCTGGCCATGCTGTACCTGATGCCCCCAGGACACGCGTGGATCTCCTGGCTGCCAGGGCACTGCTGACTCACATTCAACTTGCCAACAACCAGGACCACCAGATTCTCTTTCCACAGCATTGCTTTCCAGCCACTCACTCCCCAGTCTGCACATCCATCCAGGGTTGCCCCATCCTGGTGCAGAATCCAGCACTTTCCCTTGCTGAACTTCATACAGTTCCTGATTGCCTCGCCCTCTGATTTGTCAAGGTCTCTCTGAAGGGCCTCCCTGGCTTCAAGGGAGTCAACAGCCCTTCCCAGTTTAGTATTTTCAGTGAACTTAATATCCCTTCCAGTCCTACATCCAGGTAATTTTTGAAGATGTTGAAGAGCACAGGACTGAGGATGGAGCCCTGCAGAACCCCACGAGTGACAGGTCAGACTGAGGTCATCCCATTTACTGTAACCCTTGTGCCTGACTCATGAGCCAGCTGCTCACTCATCCCATGATGGGTTTGTCCAGCTGTGGGCTGGACATTTATCCAGAAGGATCCTATAACAGATGGTATCAAAAGCTTTACTGAAATCTGAAAATATTACATCAACTGGCTTCTCCTGATCAGATAAGTGGGTTACGTTGGCATAAAAGGAAATCAGGTTTGATAAGCAGGACTTTCCTCTCATGAGGCCATGCTGACTGTGATTGATGAATATGTTGGCCTTCAGATGTTTTTCAGTAACTCCCAGAATAATCTCCATTTAAATCTTCTCCATTTAATCTTCTCTAATTTTACCAGGCACTGAAGGGAGACTGAAAGGCCTATATATTCCAGGGTCATCCTTATTACCCTTTTTGAAAACTGGAGAATGTTCACCAGTTTCCACATGACTTGGAACTGTCATATTTCCAAGACCATTCAAAAATCATTGAGAGACCCTATGACAATATCAACCAGCCCTTTAAGTATTCTCAGATGAATCTCATCAGGCCCCATAGACCTACAGAGATCCAGCTGGAGCAGTGGATCATGCAAACACTCAGGGTTGACTGGGATTTTATTATTCTCACAGCTCTGAGCTCTGGGATTCCAGAGCCCAGCATCAGTTTTGAGGACTGAAGTGAAAAAGCATTAATCTCTGGTTTGTCCATGTTCCTGTTTGTGAGGCAACCGTGTTCTTCAAGTAATGGACCGATGTTTTTTCTGGATTTCCTTTTTCTATTAACATATTTAATAGCTCTTTTTATTGCCCCTCAGAGTACTGGCCAGCTTCAACTCCAATTGAGTTTTGGCCACACAAGTTTTCTCCCTGCAGTGGCGAAAAACATTTCTGCATTTCCCCTGACCTTGCTTCCACAGGGCAAATGTATTCTTTTTTTTTTTTCCTTCTTCTTTAGCTCCAGAAGATTCCTGCTTAGCCAAGCTGGTCTTCTGCCTTGTCTGCTTCACTCTTGGATATTCTGTGCTCAAAGTAGGTAGTGCTTAAAAAGTGGCCATGATTGATGGAGCCCAGCACCTTCAAATAAAGCATTTCCCAAGGGGAACTTACCAACTACTTCCCTGAAGGTTTTGAACCCTGCTCGCTTCCCATCCAAGGCTGAAATTTTGTTGGCACTTTTTCTGCTGTCCACAGAGATTTTAAACTTGACTGCATGGTCACTCTGGCCAAGATGGCCACTAATATCCACTTCATTCACAAGACCCTGTTTGCTAACAAGTAACAAATCAAGAAGGGCACCTCTCTTAGTTGGCTCTCTTAGTACCTATACCATGAAGTTACCATCCAGGTGCTTAAGGAATTTTCCTCTTTAAGGAATCAGGCTTCCTCAGTAACCTTACCAGGCATTATCCTTTGTCAGGCATTCACTCATTTTTTACTATTATTATTGTTTTTCTTCTCAATACAATTTAACTGTAATTTGATGCTGGAACTAACCAGGTTTATGTCTCCAAAGGTTCACGGAAGGAAAATGCATCAGTCAGGCATTCTAGATTGCAGCATTGGAATCACACAAGGAGTGGAGTAGCCAGGACCACTAGAGAGAGCTCTTGTAACAAAACACTGGTCCCCCATGAAGATCACTGCAATCAGTCCAGGCACTTCATCAAGTTCCAGCAAGACCTTGCCACTCACCTGCAGCTAGATCCCAAGCTATATATAGTTTTATAAAAGGCTTAATGCTGAACTGGCATAAAGCAGACAAAAAAGATTATAGATCCACGACCTCTTAGCAGTCTGGATTTATAAAGTGAAAACTGTGTAGTACAAATGTTGATTATTTTTTGTGGAACAGTTACAAAAGCAATTGAGAAAGGAAAGAGGATATCATCTGGGTTTTGGTATAGCATTCAATACAACATCTGACGAAATCTTACTTTTCAAATGAGTTACAATTGTCTTGGTTCTGAGCCCCATCACATGGACTGGAAACTGGCACATACAAAATATGATAATATTTTGAGCACAAACAAAATATGATGATAAACAACAACATATTGAGCTGCATCAGTCGACAACAGGGGTGCCAAAAGGCTCTATTTAAGATGCTGTCCTCTAAAATTCACATAAATAATCTGGAATTGAAACATGAGTATGATAATGCAATTCACAGATGATGTTAAATTAGAGGTTGTTCCAGCAGCAGTCAAGTCAAGCAAATAATAGAGGGTCTTAGAAAAAATTGAAACATGGGCCGAGAATAACAGAATGAGAGTCAACTTGGAAAACTGAAAATACATCTGGAGAAAATTAATTCAAAACAGCCACTCCACAAGAAGACTAAATCTGGAAAACAATTATGCTGAAGTGTATTCCTGAAGTGACAGAGGATGATCAGTGAGATAATGTGTGAGTTTCCAGTGTAACAAAAAAGGAGCCAAGGGATTTGGAGCAACTAGCTCAAAAAGTCTCTTCTCCACAAGGTTGAAATGATAGCATCTTGAATATTCTAGTTGCTGCTAGATATTTCACAATCACAAAATGAAAAGTATTTTGAAAAGTAGAACCTTGATTTTAAAGAAGGATAGCAATTTAGAAGTTGTGTCTAGCCTAGCAAAAGAATCTCTTTTCCTTTACATTCCAGGAAGAGGAAAAATAAAAGAAAGGAGACAGAAAGCAGGTGACTTATAGAACAGTTAATTCCACTTATCTTAAAAACCTACCTCCTATGGGATAAAAATGCATCTCTGTGACTGTAGAACTTGAACTTTGAGACAATGAACTGCCTGACTTTGAGTACCTACTCCAGGTCCTTACATTAGGAGTATTCATGCATTTACACTACTGGATAAAACTCTAGAAGTAGTTCAGATGGAAATAGCTTCATACCAGATCTTGTTTCTTAACCACCTAGCCACCAGATACCTTATCCCTGAGACCTTGTTGGCCTCATAATACTTGTGCTACTATATGCTCAGTGGCTTAGCTCTAATAGGAGACTGCTACTCTTCCTTATTCCAATCAATTTGCATGTTTTTTGGATGCAGCAAATGTGAATTTGAATTTGAATCTGGTCAGACTGCAAAGCTGTATAAACTAGGTCTCCATTTCCAGTGCACAGTCTGACATCTTTTAATCTACAAATTAAAAGAAATTTAAAATTATTCCTTATAATACTTTTGGTTTCCACACAGATGCTTTGAAAACGGTACCTTCAGTACATAACCATCTGTTCTTTTCTTTAGTGATGCTTTTCTTTCCACTTCAATACATAGATTCATTGGATTTTTAAAAATCTGTCTAGAGATATGGATCATTCTGGATTGCAAACAACTCAGGATATTTGTGTAAAGTATTAAGATTTAAATTCTTTGCTTGATAATATTTGAATTGTTTTCTCTAAAATGATGTTAATTATTATAAATATCTTCACCACTGTTGTAACATGTAGTTGACCACCAGACTGATGAACTGACTTCCAATTCTACCTGAATTTGGTTCTATTTAAGTTAGTCAAATTTGGTTCTATTTAAGTTAGCCAAAAAAGCCAAACTGGCTTTTTTAGGACAAAAGACCCAAAATATGTAGGAGATTAACTATCAGCATGTTTCTGGGTTAATTAAAAATTTAACAAACCCTTCACATTTCCTGAATGAGAAACTTTGGAGTTAAATCTGAGAGAAATAAAAATTGTCAGTTTAAGAGTTCATACATTTTTGTAATTTGCAACCATGAAAATGGACAGGGAGCATGAGGTAAGTGGTTACATCTGGATAGCAAAACTATTTGTGAATTCTGCACATTTCTTTGCTTCTAACAGTGCCATTCCTGTACCTTTTCAAGTCATACAGAGGGTAGCCAAACCAAAAGGTACTAGCGAGTTTTATTAGAAAATGTTTTCTCTTTATGTGCTGTTAAAAAGCTCATAGCACTCTAAGTATACTTGAACATCAGCTTTTTTATTTTTACATTATGTTCGTCTGACTGATTACTAGACCAACTGACAGGACATGAGAACTGAATACTGGCTTAATACCTTGCATCTGATTTAGAATTCATTGCTATTAAAGATCAGAATAGAGCTTTTGTTGTCTGCATTTTTTTATTGTGCTCTTAAGTTCTTCATGGAATACCTGACAGGAGATCCATGGTGGAACTCTTATCCTTTCACACACCACCATGAAATTTGAGTATTCAAAAATATTCCTGGTAGGAACATAAAAATTTCTGGGTAAGAAAAAACCCAACCTTCTACACTGAGTTAATTTTATGAAGAAAATCAAGAAATCTGTTTTGGAGAGGAATCCTCTTCTACACATGCCTGTTTTGGTCAGTTTTTAACAATTAAGCATAAAAGGAATACTTATTGTTCAAAAGTAACAGGACTCAGGTAGTCCTAAATAAAAGTCACTCAGTTACTTATGTTAAACCCTAAGCTCTTTTTTTTCCTACAGTGATCTTACCATTTATATCTGGGAACAGTCATGTTAGGTAAATCATGGTTTTTTGTTGTTTTTTTTTTTACTTTATTTTCTTATGATTACAGTTCTCTGGCAGGTCAGATCAAAGCATATTTTGTTGATTGATAATGTGAGTTTAATGTCACTCTAAGAACTCATATTTAATTAAAGAACAAGATCAAAAAAGTCTTGCTTTTGATCAATGCAAATTTGGCATATGTTTGAACTCCGGACACAAAAGACTAAGCCTGGAAGAGGGACTGAGATCAGCATAGTGCTGGCAATCTGTTTGACATCAAATGCCTTCCTTGAGCAAAGTCAAATTATAGACTCGTAGAATTGCAGAGATGTTGGTTAGGAGTGATCTAGTCCAATCCTCTTCTTGAAACAGGGCTATTACCAACATCAGACCAGAGCTACCAGATTTTGAAAATCTCTAAGTCCATAACCATCCTGGGCAACATGTTCCAGTGCTGTGTTTTTTTCACTTGATGTCTAATCTGAACACCTCAGGCTGCACTTAGAGGGAAGTTTTGTTTCTTCATCTCTGTCACACCACTTTACATGGTTGTAAAGAGTTGTATTTACATGGTTGTAAAGAGTTGTATCACCCTGTAGCCTGAACAAGGTCAGCTCTGAGGCTTTCCTCCTGTATCCTGTGCTCCATTTTGCCAACACCCCAGTGACATGGGTCCATGTATCAACTGTTGGGGAGCTGTGCCTGCTGACAGCTGGATGTTGAGGCATCATCCACCTGGTAATTTTTCTGTACATGTAAAAATGTGCTCCTTCAGGCTTCTAGACATGATGAGAAATAATGTCTAAAACCTTACTAAAGGCAAATTTGTTACTACCCAATCTCTCCAGCTGATTAATAATCTACTAATTTTCCTATTAGAAGGACAAGTGAAAGTCAAAGATGCATTTTCTCTTGAGGAACCAAAAAAAAATTTATTTTGTTCCTTAAATGGGGATGACAATGAGTATCTTGAAAATCTTTGTATTATCTGCTTTCACTCCTACTGTCCTTTTCTTTTACATTAACATCTCCTTCAGCTTTATGCATCTTTTATCAGAGAAAGCCATAAGCCAATATCTGGTAATGATTATGAAATAATATTATATTTTCAGTGCTGAATAGAAGCTTTCAAATTAATTAAAGGTAAAAAGAGAAACAATCAAGTTCAACACTTTGAAAACGGAAAAATAACAAACTGCCCAGATTTATGTAGAATTATATCAGCACATAGCCCATTTATTTGCTAAAATTTTCTAGGCTGGAAAAAAAATGGTTATCTGTGCCACTCCTTCATGTCATTCCCATGTTGTAACAGTCAAACCCTTTTATCTAGACAAGTCTGGGTTTTTGATCACCAATAGCTCCACCATTTAGATCATAGGTGACATATGACAATTTTTATAAATTCCTTGTTGTTTCCTAGTTCCTTTGATAAATTATTCATCTTACCATTGCTCTTCTAGCCTTGAAAAGCAGAAGCTTTAATACCACATATTGAATTAGAGGATAAAGTCCTGCATTCAGAGTTACTCTGAATCCTTTCATTTATAAGCTGTATTTCTGTAATCTTCTGGAGTTAGTAAAAAGGATCGGGGAAAATGATAGTTTAGACTTTCTGTGTGTGTAGTCCATGTGGAGTAAGTGCTCAAGAGGCAACTCTAAAGCTGACAATAAATTGAGCTAAGGTCTATTTTCTGACCCAGCAACAAAAAACCTCAAAAACTAAACACAACTCAAAACAAGAACAACAAAAAAGAACCAAACCACATAAACAAACAAGATTTTAGCTTTCTGGTGATAAAAGATGCAAAAAATGCAAATGTTTTGGTTGTAGCTGTTCCCTGTAACAGGCAGGAACAGAACCACAATGTGATTAAATTAAGTTGAACATCATCATATCTTATGGTGCATTGTTCCAGTCAGTTTACTGCGATTTCTATCTTATTTAAATCAAATGCTATGTAATCAACTCAGTATCACATAACCCCTCTCCCCTTACAAAAACACAACCACATATTTAGAAGGTGTTTTATTAGAAAAAGCTGAGTATAATCAGCACTCTGTTTCCAATTCTACTGAACTTCTACATGAGTTTGCAAGAAAGATTAACAGTAAAATGTAAGACATTTAAAGATCCCTCTGAAGTACTTTCAGAGACAGGGTACAGATTTTTGAAAATACTACCCTGCACAGAAGAGCAGGATGCTTAATCCCTGACAATTCATTGTTGATGGATCATTGAGAGTTCATCATCAATAATACACAGTATTTACCATGTTGTGGTGGAAAACTTTGTTAACTGAAGTCAGCAGATGGAAATCCAAAATGGAATGATGGCAAAAATGTGAGTCAGTTATTATCAATCTTATATCTTAAAATTTATAACTGTGGGAGGTAAACTTACTTACTCCCCTGAGAGAGACTGGATGGGAATTATTCTAAGTGTGGATGTGGGCAGGAGGAAAAAGAAGATGGAAAAGAAAGAAAGATGGAAGGGCAATGTGCATTTTAACTTGCCTCTGTCTTTCATGGAATCATAGAGAGTAACTCCAAGATGGACCCTTTGATTACATAATGTGACCTCCTGTAGATCACAAATCCCAGTCAACTATAGTCATCCTGTATTTTCCTGTAATCTGCATTTCTGTAAAACTTGTCTTTTAAACCAGTATTGGAATACATCAAAGGCTGCACAGTTCTCCATTTTCTTTGCTTGTTCATTGTAATTTTTAAAGAAAGGGCTTTATTGTTGATTGACTATCTCTTACATAAGTGCTTTCACTACCTTATGCTGACAGAGCTATCCTGTCAGACTGTAGGAAAAAGGTGGCAAAGAACTACTGCCATATTACAACTCACTTTACGTTTTTCTACAATTTTAGTGTTTTAAAAGTATAGACAAAGAACTTTGTTCTCTCTCCTTCTACCCTAGAAAAGATTCAGTTCCAGACTCCCTTTATTACAGCCTTGGGTGGAAGTCCAAGTCATTTGTTATGTTGTCTGAGTTTGACTGCCTGTCTCTAGTTAGCTACCACAGAAGCTGTCAGCAAATTCTGCATAGAGAAGGAAGCAAGAAAAAAAAAATCTGTAAAACAAGTATGGAAGGATTTGTGAAGAACATGCATCATATATGATATAAAATAGATCCTATGAAAAGCAGCCACCTAATCTGTAGTAGGAATCTTTTAATTTGAGGTCAGCCAGAAATGTTGGGGAAATGGAAAAAGAATGAAGTCAGAGCAAGGTTCCCAACTCAGTACTGTGTTCTCAATGCATAGGATAATCACAGAAAAGCTTGTGCATAGAGGGCACCCTTTTTATTTGTAAACTACACAATTATTAAAATTCTGGTCACAAGTAATTTGAGTAGCATAGCATGTATAAATAACAGTGCTTTGTAACATCCTTACACAAATGCATTTTTCCCTGCTCTTATGCAGGAATGGGAGATTAAAGAGAATGCAAATGAAGCTTCAGAGAGTTTCTATTGTAGTTACATTGAGTTTCTCTTAGCAGCACTCATTTAGCTATGAAAAACTCCTAATTCTACTGGTTGTTAGCATGAATTTAAGGCTTGATAATGCAAGAGAAATCTCATCTTGCATCACTGTACTCTTTCAGAATTTTGTAGAAAATAGTCATTAAGAAGTATCAGAACTTGGGAATTAGGTTTAAGACCCACTGAAATACAGATTTATAGTTTGATCCTTTGAGAGGTGGCTAAAAGAATTATAGGAATAACTAGATCTGGCCTGATTCCTTTACACATTTTTTCTGTCTTCTCACTGGAATAATTATCAGAAAAAACAACAAAAGTCTGGATATCTTGTGTCAGAAAAGATGTACTGGAAGGGAATTCTTATCCTCCCATCTTCCTGTTCTTCATTATCTCTGCCTTATGGTTCTATGGTTTGTGTACTTCTTGCTACTCAGAGGAAAGGTTGTACACATCTTAAACACCATGCTTATATATAGAAAGCTGATTTAGCTACCAGATGACTATCAACAATTTTCTGACACTATTGCTTCATTTTAAGTTCTTTTAAGCTTTTTTTCCAACACATTGTCAAAATTTCTAAGGCATAAGCATAAATTTCTATAAAATTCTTGGTGTAGTATAAATCTTCAGAAAAGCTGCAGACTCTACTGAAAAGTTTTTTTCCCCTGCTTTATTTGGCTAGAAGGGAAGGTATGTGTGGTTTAATGTCAGTCATTTTCACTCAACAGCTCAAAACTTCAAGGTCAGATGTTTGCAGATTTTGTGCATGATGCATTGAAAATTGTTTTTAATACTTGCTTATTTATTAAAAGAAAATGAACAAAAATACCCCCAAAACAAAACAGAGAGGGTTATGGAATTTTGGTACCTGTAAATTGTGTTTGCAGCTAATGGTTTATCCAGAAACTTCTGTGAATAAATAGGGAGAGTTACAAAAGTAACCTGCACATTGAATGCATCTAATAAGGATTCTGTAGTTAGAATGTCTATTACTATAAACACGAAAAAGACCAGTGAAAGCCTTAATGTAATGTAAATGTATTGATTAAGAAAAAACAGATCTGTTTCATAATTATCTCTCTTTTTTTTTTCTTTTTGTTATAGAAATTTCTCACAAAAACACAGCTTCTAAAACAATCCCCTGTGCAATATGGTTTACAAGCAATCCACACTAATTCCATCTACTTTTGGAAAGAGTGAATCTTCTCTGCACTGTATTTCTACTGCTACAGAATACACCACTCAGTACAAAGCTTGATGCTGAAATGAGCAGTCCTTTGCCAATGCAAGGAATTCTATTTCTGCCTGTTTTTGACTTTCCATGACAACAGCCACCCTCAATAGGAATGAACTTTCAAACACAATAGTGAAATTAGACATTATAATAGCAATGATCAGATTTCCAGAAGCATCATTTAAGAGCTGAGTCTGATGGCTCAGTTACACTCTCATTTAGAAAATCCTACTCTAACTCAAAATGTGATGACACTCCAGAAAAAAGTGCTTTTTCAATGTGTTCAAGCACTCTCCCAAAGAGCAGGAGAGGTGAAAGAAAAAAAAAAATCCTGTATTTTCACTGATAAATGTTCATGAGAGTCAGATTACAGCCTGAAATACACTTCAAGGTATTGTATGCTTCTATAACCCTGATCTTCTCTATGTGAAGTCTCTGCCACCGATTTTGCTAAATGTAAGGAGGTCAAATTATTTGATTACCTTTGCCCAGTATATGTTTTCTCATCCATCAGCTTCTGCATGTCTTCTGATTTTAATTTTTATGGATGCAGATAACTAGCTTTTTTCATCATTGCAAGGAAGAGGATGATATGTAACATTATTTTCCCACTCCACTGTCTACTGACAACTTTACTTTTTACACCTTTTTCATGGCCATGTCTGAAAGCAGTTTCTCTTTAGCATTGTTTCAGTAATTGTTACTGGACGTTCAACAATTTTCCTTGGCCTACTTATTTTTTTCTTTTCAGTTTCTCCTATTCTCAAAGTCATTCAGTTTTTCATCACCAACAACATGGCATTAGCACACACTTCTTTTTTCCTATCAAGAGCATAAATGAATCAGTCTTGTATCAACAGCAAATTTTGGGAAAGTCTATACTCATTCTCAATTGCCTATTATACATATTTTCAGTACTTTTAGATATTTTCACTATTTATTTTCTATGCTTGGTCTTCCTTCTAGTCAAAATTCTTGCCTTCTCTAGTTATTCAGCAGATTAATTTCAGCTCATAATTTCCCACAAAATATTATATTCTATTATTTATGCAAGCAGAGTTATGCATGGACTACAGTATGTGTTTCATTAAGAATACAATTTACACCAGCAAAGAAATTTCTACACTACCTGCTAATTATCTGAAAATTTTGAAATCGATGATCACCCAATTATCTAATCATGACTACATTGTGATGTCTGAGTTCTAAGTCAAGTTATATTCTGGCATTTTGTTTTATCTTGATTTCTGTTATTCAGTTTACATCTGACATTTCATACTGAAATAATTTTATTGAAAGCTGAGGCAAACTATTCACTTAGTATGGGGGCATATCTAGATTATCCTAAATCTCAGCCTCGGTCTTCTTGTATCTTTTGTATTTATTCTGTTTTTCTTTATATTCTCAAAGTGCCTTTTTTCCTATTTATTTTGATATCCTTTAAAGGTCTAACTCAGCTTAACTTTGTGCTATTCTCATTTTATCCCAACACTTCTTGACCTCAAAAGATGATTTCTTGGCTGTTCAGTCCTTTTTTCCATTTCTTATAGCTCTCTGCTTACTTCTAATATTCTTTTTGTTTATTCATTTAGTTAGGTCTGATGCTCTTCCTTGCACGTTTTTCTTTTCAAAAGGAAGCATGTTCTAGGTAGCTTATGAAACTCTGCCTAAGTCTTTCCTCTATATGAAAGTCTTGTGTTTAGGCCAGATGTCTTAATTAACTAGAATTTCCCTTTTTGTAATAGAGGAATTGTTTTTTGTTTTTTTCTGTTTTAAACTGGACCTGTCAATGAACACACTTTAGTAATGCTATTTTCCTATTTTGCTGTATCTTGAATTTGTTCAGGCCAGGTGTGCAATATGATTCTTAGTTGTCTCAGTAATTCTGTGGAAACCTTCACATTTTTAAGGTCTCTTTATGAGTAATAGCATTTGTTTTCCAATCTATAATTGGAAAGCAAAGTCTCCCACACTGTTAGAATTTATAGAGCCATTGGTCTGAAATAATACTGGAGTGATTCCTCTTCGTAGCCTCCCTCAGTTATGGCTTCTAAAATTCGATGAACTTAAGATCAGGAAAATTCCTCTTTCTTTCTTTCTTTCTTTCTTTCTTTCTTTCTTTCTTTCTTTCTTTCTTTCTTTCTTTCTTTCTTTCTTTCTTTCTTTCTTTCTTTCTTTCTTTCTTTCTTTCTTTCTTTCTTTCTTTCTTTCTTTCTTTCTTTCTTTCTTTCTTTCTTTCTTTCTTTCTTTCTTTCTTTCTTTCTTTCTTTCTTTCTTTCTTTCTTTCTTTCTTTCTTTCTTTCTTTCTTTCTTTCTTTCTTTCTTTCTTTCTTTCTTTCTTTCTTTCTTTCTTTCTTTCTTTCTTTCTTTCTTTCTTTCTTTCTTTCTTTCTTTCTTTCTTTCTTTCTTTCTTTCTTTCTTTCTTTCTTTCTTGTCTCGCTCTCTCTCTCTCTCTCTCTTTTTTTCCCCCTCTTTTGTTTTTTATTCTTATTTTTTCTGGGCAACTTAGCTATACTCCATGTGTGACTCTATTTCTGTTAGTGTTTTCCCAATCCCATTCCATAATTCTGGTCCTTTCATTTTGTTTCCCAAATTGATTGAATGTGTGTGTGAAATGTTCATTTCTTTTTGCTCCTCCATACCACTAACAAGATCAAGTTTCCTACACAGAAAACACACACTCATTTCTTTACAAATGAGTCAATTTCAACTACTGTCAATGTTAATATTTTCCTTCCTTGGTTTGTTTATCTTAGAACCAGTGAAATTCCTTTCTCCTTTGCTGTATCTTTTAAAATTGATTTTTTAATCTCTCTTTAATAAAACTTAATTTATAGGTTTCATAAATTTCTCAATACATATCTCTTTATCATAAAGATCTTTCAGTTTCACCAACGTCATTTTGAAAAAAGCTCTATCCATACAACCTCAGTAAAGTCCTTTTCCTGTCTACTATATCCCTACTTACTGATTTTCTGACCCATATTTTTTACCCTGCAAATCCTTCACTCCCTTTCTCAGACATATGGGAATGATTATGTTTTGCAGTAGACTCATTCCAAGTTCACCCACCTAAAACTCCCAAGCTTTCTTTACCGTCTCTCCGAATAAAACTGTGGCTCTTTGACCCAAGTGTAGTAGCTAATGTCTTTTGGCAGAAACCCTGACTTTTCTCATGCTAATGTCCTTGTTGTAGGTCCTGGCATTAGTAACACAGATCTGGGCTTAGGACATCCTCCAAGGTGTTTAAACAGGCAGATGTAATGTAAAACTCATAGGCCAAATAGAGTACTTAGCTACTCATTTGGCTTTCCAGGGCTAAAAGGCAGGATGAACAGCTTTTTCCTAATGACTTTTTCCTTCCAAGGCAATGACTGAATAATCATAGAATAATAGAGGAGAGCTAGGAGAGGTGCTCAGGCCCCTGATCATCTTTGTGGCCTCCTCTGGACTTGCTCCAATAGCCCCATGTCTTCTTTGTGCTGAGGATCCCAGGGCTGGATGCAGTGGTCCTGGTAGGGTCTCATGAGCCGCTTCTTCTGAGGCAGTCAACATGTTGAAACCTCTTGAGTAATCGTGATCTACCAGAAGACATATGCTGATGAGTCAGAAGTACTGGGTCCCTGTGCTACCCCACTGCAATGTTTTAACAAAAGATAAAAGGAAAAGTGATGATGAAAGTAAAGTGTGCATATATGATATTTATAGACATTGTCCACCTTCAACTAAACAAGGAATAAAAATTGCAGCACTTAGTAGCCACACCAGCAGTCTGTGCAGTACCAGTAAAAACTCTCAAGTCATGTTTTGTGCCTTTGGTCTGAGTTTCCAGGTGTTTCTCTAAAGAATCCATTTAACTACCCATCACAAAAATTGGCATGTAAAATATGTCCTGAGTTGCAGAAACTGTCTCAAATAATCCTTGTTTGTTTAGGGAGGATTCCTTCTCAAAAAATATTTATTCCACAAAGGGGGGTGATGTGTATTTTTCTAAACTTTAACCAAAAGATATGTTCTGAAAATACATTTTCAATAAAAATAGTTTATTTTGGACTGATACAGCAGTCATGTTTTTTAGCATATTAACAAAATGATCTAGTATTTCTGAGTCCTTGAGCATCTGTCTGTTGTTATGTTTTTTCCATTGCAGAGAACACACTCAGTCAAGACCACTAAAAAGTCATTTAAGTGACCTGAATGTGAGAAGAATTCAGCTCCATGCCATTATTTTCACTCCCAAGTCCTATTTCCTTCTCCTGTCCAAAGGAGACAGGACTCTGACTCTATGTGATTGCCAATCCACTTGTCCTTGCATCTTGTTTCCTTATTCACCCCCCGATGGTCCCCTTCAGGTCCTAAGCCAAAAGTCTAGGTCTGGAAATAGCCATCTTCCTTCAGGACCTGGAGAAGAGTTATGTCCATATACTGCACCAAGTACAGACTCATAGAATGGTTTGGGTTGGGAGGAACCTTTGAAGATCATCTAGTGCAATCCCCTGCAATGATCAGGGCCACCTTCAATTACATCAAGTTGCTCAGAATCCTATCCAACCCGGCCACAAAAGTTTCCAGGGATGGGGCATCTTCCACCTCCTTGGGAACCTTGTTTACCACCCTTATTTAAAAAACATCTTTCTCATATCTAATCCATATTAACCCTCCTTCAATTATGCCTAGTCCTGCTGGAAAGGGTTCTGATGCAATGTTTGTCCCTATTTTTCTTATAGCCCCCTTCAAGTACCTGAAAGGCTGCTCTAAAGTCCTCCCAGATCCTTTTCTTCTCCAGACTGAATAACCCCAGCTCTATGAGCCTTTCTTCCTAAGAGATGTCCATCCCTCTAATAATCTCCATAGATTGTTCTGCACCTGCTCGAGCAGGTCTATGTCCTTCCTGTGCTGTATCAGCAACATAGCGCATTTGAGAGCTTACCCAGCAGCAAAGACATTTGCAGCTGCTGCTCCAATGCACACCCAGGGATTGGAAATGTGAGGTTCCTTGAGGCAAGTGTATCACAGCTAGAGAACCTCTGGTCTGGAACCTCAGCTACACTAAGTGCTCTGGACACAGGAATACCAATCGTACTTGTAAGGAAGTAATAATTTGATTGGAATAGCAAATAAATATATACAGAAAACCTGATTATTTAATGTTGTATTGTAATGGAATTTATTTTCTTCCAAAGCATTTCCTGAAAA
The DNA here is from genome assembly GCF_051311805.1 of Agelaius phoeniceus. Lineage (NCBI taxonomy): Eukaryota > Metazoa > Chordata > Aves > Passeriformes > Icteridae > Agelaius > Agelaius phoeniceus. Next base: position 122,665,182 of record NC_135265.1, read on the forward strand.
TAAAATTAGGCTCCATTGCAACCAGCATATTTCTACAATCTATTTTTATCACTCTAGACACTGGGGAAATAGTAAAAGTGTTTAACATTCCCTGCTCTATTGATTTAGCCTGAGCCTTTTGGAGTCACTTTATAGACTCATGCAATGGGTGGTACTTGCTGCTGAACAATAGGTTAGGTTGTTTTCTCTGTAACTGAGATATGAACAGTCTCTTATGTGGAGGACATTACATATTTGGCATGTAAGTATGAACTTACCCATAGTTTAGTCTCCCTTCCTGAAAGGTAAAAAGGAATTTACTGGATTAATTCTTGGGACTGCTGTATGGCTTAATGAAGCAAGTATTTCAAAATTGTCACATAAGAAGATTAATGCACATGCTAATTTTTTTTTACAGAGCGGCAATAATTAGTTACAGAATTGTACCAGTAACATTTCAGCATTGATTACTCCTACAATTTATCAGCTTTTAAACTGTGGACATATCAGCAATAAACAGAATATGGAAGCCAAATTGTGTTAACATATATTCTATGTATTATTTTGGAACACACAACCAGTCTACTTCATCATGTAAAAGTAATTGCAAAGCATAAAAGTAGCTCATTAGAGTGTTTATTTAGCCACACTTTTCTCCTGGGCTTTTTAATTTTGAGAAATAGCATATTAGATTCTCTTTCATTTGCTTTGCTTTCAAAAAGCACACGAACAAAATGGCAGTGTGAGCTGATTCAGCCAGGCTTTGTTTCATCAAACTAAGTAATGCATGCGAACTCAAAGAAAGAAGGTGGCTTCTCCCTTTCCCAGTATTGTTGTATGCTTTCACAAGCAAAACTCTGGGAGATGTAATAAAATAAACAGATTGTTTTTAAACAGATGTTCTTGTGCTGGTCTGCATGGGAACAGCTGATATATGAGGGAATAGTCTAAGACCCATTACAAAAATAATATTTAAACTGGAACGAGTGCTCTTGTGATTTACACCTAATGTTGTTCTCACTCTGACAGACAGCCAAATGTTACAGAGAAAACATCCAATGCCTGTTCTCATTTTGAAGCAGCACAGAAGATATGTAGAGAGAAATGTATGAAGGGTGCATGAAACCTTCCAGAGTTAGTTTTAAGATGCAGTTCAACAAGTTGTCTGTAATGGGCTTGATTACAGCTGCTCTCAAACTTTTTAAAAACCATATATATTTTTAGTAACTAGCTTGGCTTTAAGACTAGGTAATTCATGGGTGTCTAGGAGAGATAAATATTAAATTTCTTTTGAGTTTGACTTCTGAGCTACCATTCAAATAACCTGATCCAACAGGGCCCATAGGAGCTCAGAGCACAGAGCACAATGCTGTATCAAATTTTATGTCAAAATGCTTCAAAATGTCTCCCATACTAACTGCTAAATCTGCACTCCCATGAGAGAACATCCACCTATTGAAAGCACTCTTTGAGTGCCTAAAGAGGAGAATGAGAATGTTCCAGATGGAAAATCATTGTGGGGGATATCCCATAGACTGGTGAACCTCTGATAGGGAGCACCATGAGCGTGAGAAAAGCTTGTCTCACAGAGGATAGAAGAGCAGGTGAGTGCAAGGATGTGTATGGAATTTTAGAGGGAAATTAGGACAGCTGTGCCTGTGAACTCCTGCTAAACTGGAGGAATAAAATGTGCCAGGGCCATGCTGGAGGAACACACCAGTTCCCCACTGTTGGCAGCTCGTAAGGATGTGAGGCTGTCAGTCAGCAGGCAGAAAACCTTATTCCTGGCAAAAAGTGAGATGCTTAGATTTAGGATAGGTTATTTAGATTGGTCCACAGTTCCGGGGAGTAGTAGAGAAGAGAAAAATTCCTCCAAAGAGTGTTTCAGTAAGGGGCGACTTATAAAAATCCCATCTCACATTTCATCATCAGAGTACTACTAAATAAAGGTGTAAGTATATAAGTATCTGTAATCTTTTATTTCACTTGAAAAACCCATGCCATGTGGTATACATTCTCTTCATATATGCACTCATAGTCTGATGTCATGGGTAGAACTACAAGAGCCTAGGAAAAAAATAGATTAAAAATTCTAGAAATGGCCTGCTTTAAAAAAGAATTTCTCAGATTTATTTTATGAACTCAGAGATTTCTTAGAGCACTGCAAGGAGCTTTTGTAGAGATTGACTTAGAAATCAGGTCTGGTGGCAGGTCCTAGCTGCTGCCAAATACCTCAGTGGGTCATGTCGTGCAGTGATGGCTACTCTGGACTTTAATGAAGATTTTTGATAATGTGTCTGGAGTGGCTGGTGCAGAGCATGATGAAAATGCCTGTGCCCATGCCAGTATGGAGCCAAACTAAACATACATAAGCCTGGGATAGCCTAGAGTTGATCTTATGACCAAAGTTCCAAATAAAACTCAAAATATAACAACTTCCTTTCACAAACTTTTAAAAAAAATCTCGACCGAACTTCTTAGAAAAGTGAGGGGAAAATTATAACTGGAGAGAAAATGTTGCCCGATCCTTAACTAGATGTCTGGAATTCAGTCAGCCCCCGAGACAGTTCTGGACTAGAGGTCTTATTCCTTTATCCTCTTTATCCACAAGTCTAGTTGATATAACTACAAATCAAACTCAAACTCTACCTTTGAAGACACAGGAGTATATTCCAAATATTTTTAGTTGCCTTTCTTGTTTGGCAAGAGATGACAACCTTGGATAACATTATTTCAGTCTGCTCTAGTCTGAAGTTTGCAACAAAAATCTTTGCTGCTTCATTTTCCTTTTAAAGTGGGAAATTTTCAGGAACATTGGTGATTTGAATGGCAAAACATTTGAGCCCATTTCGCTTTCTGCTTCTCCCTCCTAAGCATATAATTCCATTAGACAGCCACCAGATGGCACATGCAAGTGCTCTCCAGACACAGTTCTCCAAAGCCCAAAGCCTACTCAAGAAAAAGAGAAGGTAGAACTTCCCATTTGATCTCTGTGTCGTTGGCTTTCTCATAACCTAGGGTATAATACAGGAGGTTTTTCATATTTCTAGAAATCTGGATTTAAATAATTATTCCACCCATGAATAAGTGAGGGTAAAAATATTAATTAAGAATTGTATGTCTTTCATATGTACATAATTTTTCCACATTATCCAGCGGACAAAAAAATGCTATCTAATTCACTTGTTGCTATCTAATGCTATCTAATAACACTTGTTCTTTCTCTGGCCTAACTTTGTTAATTGTCATCTAATGTCAATTAATTTTATGTTATTTAACATGTTAGGTGCCAAAGAGAAATTAAATAACAGCAGCACTTCAATGTGAAAATACTTAAGCCTAAGTAACAAAAGCATAAGGTCCTTTAGCTAAAGTTATGAGATATAAAATTGTTTGAAGCTAGATTTTTTAGCATATGCAAATATCTTTTAGTGATAGCTAAAATAGTGAGAATGCAGTAGGAACCATTCTTGAAAAAGGCTCTTTTGGATTAATATACAATAAAAAATGTAGAAGAAATGTGCCAATGAAAGACATCTTGGCAGAAATCTCTGCTAAAATTCTGACTGTCTTCAGTTGGTGCTGTGACCAGACAGTGTGAGCACATGACACAATTCATCATGTGGTCCAACACCTGAATCATCCCCAGTGGGGACTTGGACCTCTAAGTCACTTGGCTGGTGGTCTTGTGGAAACAGAAAAGCAAAGGATAGGGCTGGGGAGGGCTGGTGGACTTCTGAGTCTCATCCTCCCCAGGGATCAGCAGATGAACAGAAGAATATGACTGTTGGGTCATCTGTATTATCACTGGGTGAAAGGCCCATTAGGTGAGGTCTGAAAAAACTAGTTTTCTCTACCGAATATCCTGGGAGACTCAGAACACCAAGAAAAAGGTGAATTTTACATAGGTTCCTTCTCATTTCTCATAGGTTCCCTTTCCCTTTCTGAAAGGCTACAAGGCTACTGTCCCTTCATTGACTAGGAAGGGAAGGGAAGGGAAGACAAAGAGCCTCACCAGACTGACACTTTATGTGAATCTTCTTCTAAGCTCTTTTATAAAATAAACACTGCAATTGAGTCAAATAACTACCCCATGTGGACATACTGGCATGTTGATACATGATATCCTTTCTCATTCATCCCTCCCTCACAGTAAAACTATGTCTAGACCTCTATGTTTTCAAGGTCAAAGAGATATGTCTTGTTCTTCAGGCAAAATGTAGTGGGGCAAGTAAAAGACCCAAGTGATGATAAGGTTAGTTATTCAGTTATTTTGTTAGTTCTCAGGGGTTTTCACTCCCATGTTTTTTTCCTCTGCAGGAAAATGTTGTGTCCGGAGCAGATGAAAAATAGCAATGAAGTTTCAATTGTAATAATATCTTTCTTTGAATTTAAAAATGGTGCCTTAGTCATAGGTCTGATTCTGTGTTTGCATTCTGAATCATTTCTACTTGGTTTATTGACAACAAAAACATTTTGCTGCATTTTATTTTCTCGGAAAGATATGAAAGATAGAACGGCATATTCAGTTCTATCTTTTCCTTTCCAAATTTGAGATTGTGAGGAACCTATTTTGTGTCATTATAGTAAGCAGCAGTTTTGGCATTATTTAAAGAAAATATAAGACTTTCCACTGCTTTCCTAAAATAGCAACAAAATTTACCTGAGATGCAGACTTTAACAGCAACTGTGTTATCCTGTAGGGTTTTATATATGGATCTAACATTATGTTAGGATGTGAAAATTTTGGGATGAAGTCATGATAGTAAATGAAAAACAAAAAAGATGGACCAATTAAATACACTCAGATATGGGTAAGAGATGTTCCCCAGTTCCCCAGGGCTCAGTAGCTAACTTTAAATAAGGAACTTCAGATTTCTTTTGCCACTCAGTTTCTCCATGGGGATGGAGTTTGAATGTGTCAAATCTCCTTCCAGTTTTCACTTACCAATGTTAGTGTAGTACTGCCATTTTCAAACTATTTACTCTTCTTAATGCTGGTTTTGTTTACTTCTGAATACGATCCTTGGTATTAGTTTGGGTAAACTGGGGCTTTTTCCAGATTTTAAAACACACGTGCTAAGTTCATTACAGAGTGTGTTTATCTTGTCAAGTAATTTTCAGCTTTTGAAGCTGAAAAGTTGTAACTAAGTACAAAAACAAGAGCAAAAAGATCTCTTTCTTACTAATGCTACCACAGGTGTGTGAGCAATAGCACTGTCCTTCAAAATGGTAAACTGATCAGTTTGCTGAAAAACTCAGGTTTCCTCCACTTCAAAGAGAGATGAAAACATGAAAGAACAGAACAAGTAATTTTGAGTATGAAATTTGGTGTGACATAAATTACATTTATTTATTTTTTCAGTTTGCTAATACCCTTTTATTATTTAAATTACCTAGTTAGAAACATTTTAGAATGAAATGGGGTATTTCCAGGTAATCTTAGTAAGAGGTTGGTGATTCTTCTTAAGACGAGTCATGCATCACACTGCATTCATTTGTCCAACTGCTAATATAAATTATGATCTGTTGAAGTGATCTCTCTTGGCAAGATATAAAACTGGCAAGGATTTCTGGACAATTGAGTACATTTACTTTATGAACAAGTACACTGTTCTGTGTACCAGCACTCACTGCATTGCATTTAACAGTCCTGTGAACATAATATGACTTTCTGAGAGTTTTAAATAACAAATCTTTTGCTAAGAGGATATAAGACTTACAGTGGTTGGTGGGGCTTCTGTTTTGTAATGGTTGATAAGTTTATTGAAAAATTCTGAGAGAGAAATCCAGCTAATTCTACCATGAAGAAGGGAATGAATGTCCTCCATCTCTTTTACCCTGTACCATATCTAAACTTAATGTAATCACCTGGAATGAACTTATGGTCACATTTAAAGAACAGACATGGTTAGACATCTGTGGATCCCAGTGGCATCATTAACATATGATCTTCTCTGTTGTTAGGGAAAAATTCTGCTAGCACTGGTTATTAACTCGCTGTTAAGTTAATAACTACTTTCAGGTTAATGTATTGTGAATATGTGGGTGACAACAATAGTATTTTTTATTGGAAAATCTTTTAGAATTTGTAATTTGTAATTTGTAAATTAGTAATTTACTCTGGCTGATAAATAGCTCTACAAGGTTGAGATGGATGCAAGATCACATCCTGACTGATGAAGACGGAGGCCTGTGTTAGGAAGAGACTATCTGTCTGTGGGTTGGTGTACTTTGTTTTTATACTGTCTTTTTAATCTTTGTGTTGATTGAAGACTATTCTGAGAAAACTGGACCTTTCTCATGTCTTGGAAAGTAAAATGTTGCCACATATAAGCAAAAAATTGCAAAAACTTTCTACCTTTTTCTGCACCTGTATTGCAGCATTTTTATTTTTACAGCTCTAAAGAAACATGCAGAAAACCTAGGGATGCTTTTCTGAATCTGTATATAATTTTAAATGATGTTTTGGAATGGAAAGTCCTGTAAGAAAAATACTCGTAAAATCTGACCTTGTATATCATTATATTTATGACACCACCATTCACTGATGGCACAGTACAGTGATTATAAACACAACAGTCAGAGTTTAATCATTCCCATCAGCAGTGATTTCACTCATCCTCAGATGTCCTTAAATGTACCATCTTCCAGCTGACACAGCACAATCTACCAGTATTGTGCCTGTTTGAGAAATGAGACCCTTGACTCTAAATTGGGCTGCTCAGCCGCTTGCCACCCTAAATTTAAAATAACTTAAAGAAGCTACATGGTCATCATATAACTCCCAGTATAATGCTTTTCTCTGCTAGAGAAAGTACACAGGCACAAAAAACAGTTCAAAGTAAGATTAAATAGAACATAAAATGGTTGTTTAATCAGCTGCATTTGTGCTTGCAAGTCAGTAAGTATCACTGACCCAGCATCATTTTGGAGGATCAGATTTTCCTATAAGATTTGACACTGAGCACTTGACTAACTATATCAGTGAAGATCACATAGGACTCTGCAGGGAAGTGGAGTTATTTTCCTGAATGTTTTAGCTGTATCCTAACTTGGATAGTTGTACTCAGCCTTCTTACATTTCTGCTGATAATTGACAGGAAATGCTCTAGGTTTTAATCTATTGGTTTAGGATTTTTCTGTTTTGGCTTGGTTTGGTTTAGGGTTTTTTGTGGTTCTGCTTTATTTTTTTCCCTGCTGTGATCTGCTAGAAGTAGTTTGTACTGCTGGATTTGACACACATTGATGAAAAATCAGTTCAAGATAATGGTGTTGGATTGTCAGGTTTATATTTGAGTTAGTAGATATGACAAATGGATGCTCATCTTCCTATTTGTATTTGGAGTTTGCACCTGAAAGCAACTGTTGGGCAGTAGTTGACTTACTGGCAGATCTGGTTGCTGTCATTTACTTTGACTTAGGAATTTTAGTTTCCCTAAATTTTTAGTGTGGCTCAGGTGATGTGAACATCTGCGGTGTTCAGTTAACTGAAACTGCAAACAAACAAAATTGCAGGTGAAATAATTTGCCTGAAGAGTTAAAATATTTGGAACACACCCTTTGAGATGACTCTTAAAAGACTGAACAAGATCTCAGTGTGGAGAGATACTATTTGTGAATATTGCTCATAAAACACTAGATAATCTTCCTAGTTTAGGGTCATTATGCAGTATAAAATAGTTATTAGGAAATTAATGAAAAGAATATACACAGCAACAATGCAAGAAGAGAGTCCAGATGAAACCCCAGTGTAATCAGTGGACCTTAATTGATTTCCTATGAGCTGCTTCTATCTCCACTTAGTAATTTATGTGAGTGCTTACAATAATTTTGTGAAATCACTCTGATTCGCACTATATCAAAATGTTTCATAAAAATGACTTTGTTTAACTAAATTAAAAGGATTTTAACATCGGAATTGATTCTATTTTATGAACTTGGACTTTGATGAAGAAAGGAATGTAGTTTTCTTACCAAAAGATCAGAATTGTTGTATACAGCTGGAAAAAAACATTCATAAGGGCATCAAAGAACAATATTGTGCTCTGCCTTTTGTTAACACAGAATGTGGAATTCCAATTTGCATTTGTATCACTTGGCAAACCTGCTGTAAAAACAAACTCAACACCACCATTCCTCTTTTTTAAGATATTTTGTCTAGTTGTATTACCAGAGATCTTTGTCAGAGATCTTTGCTTGAGGTCAAAGAGGCCATTGTATTGCCTGTATTCATAAAAGGGTAAATAATCTAACAGGACATAGAAGATTGACATGAGTTGAAGGTGTCTCCTTTAGTCTTTGCCAGTTCTTTCCAAATTGAATGCAGATGTATTTAGGGGAAAACTACTGATGACAGCAATGATTTCAAAATGAAGACATAAAAGAGTAGCCCTTCCAGCGACAATAATTTTAATCCAGGTGATATAAATAATTGAAACTAATTTCTCTTAAACCCTTTTAGTCTCAAGGAATAAGTGCCACAAAATTAGTTGAAACAAATTAGCAATAAAATATTTTTGCCCAAGTCCAAGGTTTTAGCTAAGGATCAAACTTAATAAAACTGTTGCCACCATTCTGTTCAGCACTAAGAAATGCCTTTTACCCATCCTCTTTGCCTCCTAAGATATGGTTTGCCCAGAATTCCTCCAGTCAGTAGTTCACTGATAAATAAAAAGTGCCATTTATCCTTCTTCCCTGATGAATGTTCGTATTGAGTCATTGCAAAATTTGTAAAAGCCAGTGACCCCCTCACACTTTGCCTAAAATGGAAATAGTTCATTGAAGTTTTTTAAGCATATCACAGGATTGAGCTACATTTCTTTTATCAATAAAAAAAAAAAACAACATAAAAACTGATATGAAAATTCTTTAATATGGAAGAACTCTTTAAGTGCAGCACCATGTGTTGTTTGCTCTCTATATTGTATACTTGCCACCTTTGTCTTGAAAGTAAGGCTTTTATATATTGTTTAAGAAAACATTTTGTGAATCACATTTGATCCAGCGGCTGCACTTTTCAGTTTATATAGAAAATACAAAAGAAGTGAAAAAAGTTGATCTACCCAGATTCCAAAGTGAATGATGTATCTGCTCCTAAACTGCCAATGCTCAAAAACAAACTTATGTGAGGCAAAAATTCCAGAGGTAATCAGTATTAAAAAAATCATCTGATGCTAGCGGCTTTCTCTTTGTCTCCAAGTCATTAGGGTTAGACTTGCCTGAAATTCTTATAACAGCACTTCGTAAGAGAAGACAATATTTCACCATAAGCAGCAAAAGAAAAATAGGAGTCTCATTTCTCCCAGTGTAACTCTGACACCATGCTGAATATTTTTATATTTTTCACATCACAGTGGCTGTTGAACCATGGGAAGCAGAAGAAAAGAAGGGGGGAAAGTACACAGTAGCACAAGCTGCAGACAGCTGTCCTTCACACATGTACACAAGGGGGTTCCTCATGTGAAACACCTGTGATTGCTTATCTTACCCTTATGTGAGAATGACTAAAGCATGGACAACACCACCTCAGAACTGGACAAAAAAATTGAAAACTTTATTTGATTTCTAATCTCTCCTTGGAATGAGGGGGAGTGAAGAAAAAATACCCAATTTACATTAATCTGCTCTTTATCACACAGTACAGAAAATTCTGTAAAAGGTAAATGTTCACATTTCTCACCATCTTTGTTTCAAGCACACCAGGTTAAATTAGAGTCACAGGAGTCAAACAAACATGCAGAGTTGCTTTTTCCTCTATAAAAAGTCCCTTAGATAGCAACTTCACATAATATAATTATATATGGATAAGTACTCTTTATCTTCTCACAGACAAGTAGTAAATGGGAGTGGTGTTTTAAATGTAGAGTAGTTCAAATCAATGCTTTTTAATGTCATTTGACTACTTTGCCTATGGACAAAACTAAACTATAACACGTTGTGAGCAAATAATTTTACCATCTGAAGCATAGCCCTGACAGCACAGCATAGTAGGCTCTTCAAAGGTTTTGGGAACTAAAACATGAAATCATGTCAGAAATCAGAGTAACTTGACCTAAGTACAAAGAGAGTTAACGAGTTCTTCCTAAAATGGGAAGAAGCCTTCTGTAGATAGAGGGATCTTTCCCCTGGGTTCTAGTGTCATGGGGTTGAGATGAAGTTCAAAGTCAGACAAAGTCAATATCTTTGACCTTCCCTTAGCAAAATAAACACTAATGGTGAGTGTCAGTAACAGTTCAATAGCAATGAATGTTTTTCTTAAAGGACAGGGTAGAGTCAGGGACTTTGCTCTCCCTTTCTGAGGGTAAGCTTGTTCCACTGCTGGAAGACTGCACTGCAAGTCAGCTCAGAAACTGAATGATGTCAATGTATCAGCGTGGCAAGAGTAGGTCCATGGACATGGAAAATGAGGAAGGAAGGATTTGGATCTTCTTGGTCTTGAAGTTACTGAATACAAAAGCCAAGTTTTTGCCTTATGTCTGTTTATCATGAAAGAGGAAAATCTTTTGAGACGTTATCCTTCCATACTGATTCCCTACCTACTTTTTCTTTATCATTTGCTTAAACAAGTATTTCTTCATGGTGAATTTTTCTGAGTTGGTACAAAGGTTTGACATTTTTGTAGAATTTCTTCTATGCCATCTGCCATTTTTGCTTTTCACTTGCTACCTTTAATTAGTTTTACTTGCCTTTAATCACACTTGATTTTTACTATAAAACTTTCATGTAGATCTTCTGAAACCATTTTAACTCTTGCCTTTCTAAGATTTTGATTTACCTTTACATTCAGTAAGTAGGAATCATCTTTCTCACTAAATTTTAACTGCATTCCAGGATTTTGGTATATTTTTAACCTTTTTTTCTTTCCTGCAGTTCATCTATAACCATGACCTATGTCTGTGCATCTCACTTATAATATAAAAAGGCTTCATGAAATGGCTGTTCCAGTCTCAGGAGACAACTATCTCTGCAATACTTCTCAACAAATGCAGACCAAATGACATTGGTTGCTGCTGCATTCAGTTCTGTCTGGTAGAGCAAATGCTGTCCTCATATTTAGAGTAGTTCTAATCTTATTTCTTTACAACTGCAGTCTATACCTTTCTAAAACAAAATGCCTGTTCAACAGCAGAACACAGTTTAGGGCTGTACTTGCCTTCATATTACATGGAGTCTTTGTTTCTTGAAAACAAGAGCTCTTTTCTGCTTCATTTTTCTTTTGTCTTATGGTCTCTTTGAAACTGTCACCTTTTTGACTTCATGCTTCATATTCCTGTGAAGTTATTCTTAACAAGTTCACTACTGTAGTGGTATTGTCTTGCTTTTCTTTCAAGAAATTGATTTGGCTTTGCGCTGCTACCATAGAATCACTGAGGCTGGAAGCCTCAAGGCATGGTCAGCTCTAAGCTCAGACCAGGCTGCTTGGGGATTTGGCCAGTTGGGTCTTATAAACTTCCAATAGCACAGATCATCCAAACTCTCTGGGCAACCTGTTTTGTTGCTGTTCCGCCCACATAAAGGAAAAGTTTATTATGGCTGAACTTCTTGTTTTAATTTATATCCATTTTCTTTTGTTCTTCTGCTGAGCACTTCTGAAGATACTGGCTCCATCTTCTCAGTTACCTCCACATAGCTTCTGCCAGACTCAAGTTTTCCTCAAACCCATCTCTGCTTCAGGCTGAATAAGGCCTATTCTTATCCTCTCCTCAGTACAAATGCTCCAGCCCCTGGTCATCTTGATGGCCCACTACTGAAGTCACTCCTTCTTACTGGTGTCTTTCTTTTATTGCGTAGGGTGTGTCTGAGGAAACTGGATGCATTACAGTGTTCTAGATGTGGCTTAAAACTGTCAAGTACAAGTGAATCATTGCTTCTGCTAATACATCCCAGGAAGCTGTCAGCCTTTGATGTGAAGACATGCTGCTAGCTTATATTAATTTGGTCTACCAAGGCGTCAGGTCCTTGTCTGCACAGCTTCTCCTTGCCAGTATCCTAGTAGGCCCAGCTTGTATCAAAGGTTTCTTCCCAGTTGAAGGATTTGGCATCTCTCATTGCTGAAATCCCACTGGCACATTTCTCCACCTGTCTACAATTTTTCCATCCTTCTCCGGCTTTTCCACTTCCAATCAAACACCACTTCCTCACCTTCTGTGCAGTTGGGGTTTCAGCATCTCTGCTGAGTCCTTGTCACCTTTCCAGACACTGTATTCCTGATCCTTGTTCCGCTTCTCCTCAATGCGGCTCCTCAACAAACGTGCAGCTGCTGCAAGTGAGGACATGGTCTCCCACAAGGTCAGCCTTTAGGCTCCCTCCAGAGCCCTGCCAGGGACAAGCCCTCCTCTTTCCCAGATGCAGCTGTTTGAAATTCCCAAATCAGAAGGTAAAGCCAAGATAAAAGACGTATACATGTTTTAGTGTAAACAGCCAAATAAGAATTTAGCAGTTGATAGATTTGGTAGAAGAAAAGTTGTGGAATAGCCACCCTTTCCCAGCAACAGTGGATCTAAAGTTTGTAGAAGACTGTCTACAGCTCCCCAAAGATGTTAGAAGAAGGTCTCAGAAGATACAAAAGAAGAGCCTGAAAACTACTCTGCAAACTATCTGGTCTCTCAGCTTCAGTTTTGCATATTTTAACAGTTCTTGTTTATGTTAAAGTCACATTTTCCTAGAATCTCATTTTCCATTTTGGGTCTCTGATTCTTACTATAATTCAGTCTTGAATTAAGGATTCTATAAAACCTCAAAATTTACATAATTTATTTGAGTATCTCCAATCTGTTGTAAATGCTTGAAATGTTTCATCCTCTCTTTAAGTTTTCATAAGAAACTGATATATTTTAAAACACTCTTTCTCTCTAGGAGTTCTGTTTTCCTAAAATATCTGTAGTGGATGATAACTGCTTTATGCCATTTCACTTTTCTGGAATAATAAATGCTTCTCATACCTCTGGCCGAAGAGTACATAGATAAAAAGGAAAATATCTTCTGCTTATATTTTTTTTAAAATTGATTAATTCATCCTTATGAAGATATAAAACTCATGTTCAACTTTTCTGCTGTATTTCTGAGGATTTTTTTACTGCATTTAATTATTTAGCTTATTTGTGATGGTGGTCACAAGGGTTTTCAGGTGAGGGAAGAGATGAGAATGTTGACTCCATTGTTCCTGGAGTTCAGAAGGCTTGATTTATTGTTTTATGATATATATTACATTAAAACTATACTAAAAAGAATAGAAGGAAGAGTTTCATCTCAGAAGGCTAGCTAAGCTAAGAATAGAAAGGAACGAATGATAAAGGTCTGTGTCTCAGACAGAGAGTCTAAGCTAACTGGGCTGTGGTTGGCCATTAATTGTAAACATCTAAGATGGCCCAATCACAGACACACCTGTTGCATTCCACAGCAGCAGATAACCATTGTTTACATTTTGTTGCTGAAGCTTCTCAGCTTCTCAGCAGGAAAAAATCGTAATGAAAGGATTTTCATGAAAAGATGTCTGCGACACTTATTAGCTACTAGGCATTTAATAACTTACGACTTCAAATTTCATGTTTTAAGAAACTGTTCCTCCATTTCTTTAGACAGTGGTCTGTGGGAGACTTGTGTCAGATTGCATGACAACATAATACCATAAAAATGTTGTGAAGGTGATAAATAGATACCTAAGCAGACCTCTCACAAGAAAAAGAAAAAATTAAATTGCAATACTTGGGCAGTACTTTATTCTACTCCAGGCCTAAAAAGGTTATCTGTTTAGTGCAAATAGATGAGATAGAAAAAGACACCAAAGGGCATTTAAAGATGCAGATTTAGACTCTTGCCTGAAGTTGTAAGCAATAAACTACACAGCCCAGAGTCACAAAGAAGGCCAGCAACTGATCTAGAAACTGATGTCACATTTTCTGCTTTGAATAAAATGAACTGGTCACTAAACTCTGTATTCATTGAATATTTAGAAACTTTTTCAGTTTTATATTTAGTTTCTTTAAGCAAAATTCATTTGGGCACATTCAGGTCAGACATAATTTAGAAGGTTGTTTTGCTCACAGGATTTGAGTATGAAGGAAGAAGGTGAACATCCTTCTAGATTCCTGGAGTGTATGTAACACATGTTCCTGACACAGCTGGTGAGGGAATCAAGCAGGGAAGGGTCCCCGCTGGACCTGTTGTTTTTGAACAGAGAAGGATTGGTGGGTGATGTTGTGGTCAACAGCAATCAAAGACATGAGAGTTTTCAGCTATTTCTTGGGCACAGCAGTCACGAAATGAGTTTTTTCAGCTATCAGAGAAATAAAGAGGGGGATCAGCAGCCCTGCCACCTAGGACTTCCACAGGGCAGACTTTGGCCGGTTTAGAAGACCTGTTGACAGAGTCTCTTGTGAGGCAGTCCTGAAGGGCTAAGGAGTCCAGGAAAACTGGACACTCTTCAAGAAGGAAATACTAAAACAGAGAAACAGGCCATCCTCATGTGCGGAGTGATGAGATAGTGGGGAAGATGACCAGCCTGACTGGACAGAGATCTTTGGCTGTAACTCAGGAAAATAAGGAGAGGTTGTGACCTTTGAAAGAAGGGGCTGGCAACTCAGGAGGACTACAAGGATATTGTGAGGTTAGGCAGACAGAAAATTAGAAGAGCCAAAGCTCAGTTAGAACTTAATCTGGCCAGTATCATAAAAGACAATAAAAAATGTTTCTATAAATATAAAGCAACAAAAGGAGGGCTAAGGAAAATCCCCTTGTAATGCCTTCTTTGCCTCACTCTAGAATAGCATTGCAGTTGTTTTCTGGGTACTGAGTCCCCTGAGCTGGGAGACAGAGATGAGGAGCAGAATGAAGCCCCCACAAACCAGGGGAAAATGGTCAGTAAACTGCCACACCACATAGATAGACACAAGTCTATGGGGCCAGATGGGATCCACCCAAAGGTGCTGAGGGAGTTGGGGGAAGTGCTCTCTGACTCCATCATTTACCAGCAGTCCTCGCTAACTGGGAAGGTCCCAGCTGACTGGAAGTTGAAAAATGGGACAGGATGCTGTTGTTGTCTATTTAGAAATCAGTAAAGGTTTTGACACCATTTCCCACAGCATTCTCCTGAAGAAATTTGTGGCTCGTGGCTTGGATGGGTAAAAAAACTGCTGGATGGCAGGACCTAGAGAGTACTGGTGAATGAAGTTATATCCAGTTGGTGTCTGGTCACAACTGGTGTTCCCATGGTTCAGTGCTGGGGCCAGTTCTGTCTAATATCTTTATTAATGACTGTCTGATATCTTACCCAATTTAGGTTGGATAGTAAGTTTTTTGTTTTTTTTTTTTTTTACTGGAAGGTTTGTTAAACTTTGGAACAGGCTGCTGGAGATATTTAAGACATGTAGATGTGGCACTTACAGACCTGGCTTAGTGGTGGACTTGCCAGTGCTGGTTTAACAGTTGGATTTGATGATCTCTTTTCCAATTGAAATGATTCTATGATCCTATGCTCCTAGAATGAATACTCTAAAGGTCGGGAGAAATACTGCAGAATATACACACCCATTCTCCAAAATGAGTGCCAAGTTGCTACGTATCTTTGCTTTATATAGAAAAAGAAAGAAGTGTTGAAAGTGACATAATGCTAGAGTAAGAACCTGACTGGCAGATGAGAAATGTTGAACACCCACTAAAATACTATCATTTTTCATTTCAGTACTCTTCAAAGTTCTAAAAAGGATGCTTCAATCCAGCAGAAATGAAATGTGAACTTCTGCACTTGGAGTGAGAAATGTTGCTTTTTTTAGTATTGGCATAAACTGGATTTTTCAACTCCATTTTCAATTATACAGATGCTTAAAACACCATATAAAACACTACATCATCAAAGAGCAATGAGAGAACAAAAAAAAAAAACAACTTATGTTGATGCTCACACAAGACAAGCACTGAAGACACTACTCTGATGCTTAGGGAGATTTTGAGATTTTGTTTTATAATTTATCTATCAAAAAAAATTAAGTACTGATGCATTCATCTGTTTTCATTATGCTGGTTATGATAAGACTCCTAAGCAATGCCTAGAGTTGTGAAATGTGACACACAATAACCAAAGGAAACTCTGGAAAATATATGCCTGAAATGACAAATACACTTAGCCTAGTAAATTCTTAACCTTTCTGCTTCCCTTCTCTTTGACCAGTGGTTTCTGCTGATGTGTCAGTGAGAAAAATACTGATTTTATCAGTGCCTCAAAGTGTGCTAATTACCTCATTTCTAAGAAATGTTATATTATGACTGGCATCAGCTCTTTATCATCCACTCGGCAGGAATTTCTTGGCAGAGCAGAGGTCTTGATAGATGTAATTAGCATTTCCTCTCATTATAAATAATTGCTCCTCATTTTCTACTAATTCTTTTCTAGGCTATTGATATATTTCCAGTAACAACAGACAGACCTGAGCACACTGGGAGTACCTTTCTTATGAGGATAGGCTGTGGAAGCTGGGCCTGTTTAGTCCAGAAAAGAAGATTGAGAGGAGACCCCATTAATACATATAAATATCACAAAGATGGGTGCTGAGAGAATGGTGTCAGACTTTTTTCAGTGGTGCCCAGTGACAGGGCAAGGCGTAATGGCCATAACTAAAACACAAGAAGTTCCACCTCAGCATGATGTAGAATTTCATTACCTGAGGGTGGCAGAGCACTGGAACAGGCTGCCCAGTAGGGGTGGAGTCTCCCTCTCTGGAGACATTCAAAGCCCATCTGGACTGTTCCTGTGTCACTTGCTCCAGGTGACCCTGCCTTGTCAGGGGGGTTGGACTAGGTGATCTCCAGAGGTCCCTTCCAACCCTAACAATTCTGTGAAACTGCTTCATGAGTCTTCCATATGCCAGTTTTGTCACTGTTGCCACCCAATCCTCTGCCACTGGCTACACAGTATATAAAGGATATTAATGTTTGTGTTTGGTGATGTTTTACCTTGTTTGGAAAAAAAAGTATAATGCCGAGAATACGATTATCCATATCATACTTATTCTATCTTCTTTGTTTGAAGCTTTTATCTTTGGTACAGTTTGAAATACTGGATGGGATTCAGTTGAAGATGAAGCCACCAAAAGTGCTGTCTATATATAATCTGAGTGCTTGAACCTCCAATGTAATTAACAAAGATATAGTCAACACAATCAGTGATGTTCAGAGTTATTCAGCAACCTTCCAGGGTATGTGTCTGACGTGATTTGAGAAATATGAATGTGTGAGGTTTTTTAAACTTTACTGTGCTTGGAGATACAGGACAGAAAAAAAAAAAACAAACCACACACATTTTGGACTTCAACTGTATGAATTATTGTCTGCCACTACAGATATAATATCAAAAGTATCTCAAATCCCAGGAAGGTATTGTCAAGTTATTCAGAAGTAAAATAAATTGTAATAAATATTTCAAGCTTAACTGCCTAATATTAGCAATCTGCATAAAATTATTTTGCTATAAATATGCTATTCTTAAATTACAATTCAGCTTTTATAAATTCTTAATTCATTTACTAAAATAAATGTCGCTCAACACGATGAAGTTCATCCCACTTTGTTGAGCAATGGGTAATCACCCATTACTCAGAAATTCAGGATTTATAGTCTTGATGAAAGGAATACACTGCCGAAGAACCATGACTATTGTGAGTCATCATTTTTATTGTGCAGTGGAGGTAAAGATGCTACATTTAATAAATTTATATCCTGTTCTTTTTGACCCATGCCTTTGTACACCCAAGCCTTTGTCATAGGCTAATGGCCGAGACAAAATCTAGATCTTATGCTAATATATTACATTGCTATTTCTCCTTTTCTTCCTATGCACGAACACTGGTTCTGTGAAAATATAAATATTTTCTAGTGAAACCTTGAAATCTAGATAATTTCCTAGAACTGAGTCTTTCAGAAGATAAACTGAGTTATTTTCTTTCTTAGCTTCTCCTACATTCTTTTTCATTCTTGATTATATAACTTTTCTCACTGGTAACATTTGCCGACATTACGTACAAGAATTATTGCCCTTTACTTTTTTCCAGACTGCTCAGTAACCATTTTGTGGGCATCTTGGCTGGCACATTCTGTTCTTAATTCGGTTTACAGATATTTTGACTCATTCAAAGTCTCACTAATGCTCTTGTCTCTGGTCCATAATGGTCTTTTATCACAGGTCTGATTGTTTGCTTTGTCTTTTTGGAGATGGCTGAAGAGTCAGGAAATAGTTCTTTTTGTGTATGTTGCAGATGGTTCCATCAACTTCTTATTTTTCTCCTTGCAGATGTCTTTGATGTGTTTTTTCTTCATTCCTCTTCATTTTAGACATTCCTCTCCTTGGCACAGACCTTATGAAAACTTCAGTGTGGCTTCATTGGTCTTGCTTGCTAAATTTCATTGCATATCTGGTGATTAACTCTTCCAGAAGAAAGCTGAATGCACATGTGATTGTCTTCACTATCTGACTTGTCAAGCCTGAGAGTTACTATCATGTTTTCACTATTTGCAACTCCCTCTTGACAACTGAGCAGTACAACACACTTGGATTGAGATACTCTCATGCTCAAGACCTTTCACATTCACAATAACTTTTTGCAATAATGCTTATTAGCTTTGCTCATGACCTTTTTTTTTAGCATTTAGGTGAGTAGCTGCACTGACTGCTTGTTGACACGGGAACAAATAATTAGACAGTAAGAGAAATAAAAGAATTTTCTCTTAAACTGATCTGTTCGTAGGGAAGTACAGCTCAGTTTTACAGATGTGAAAGCTATGGCTATTAGCTTGTATATCCTTGCTGTTCTGTATAGTGCCTTGTATCATAAGAGCCTCCAAGTACTGCCATGAGGTATGAGGAAATAATTATAGCACTCTAAAATGTGACTAACTAGTAAAATCTACCCTCTGAACTTCCTGACATGTTAAGTTGGTGTCTTCCCTTTGATAACTTATGGCAGCTCAGATGAAATCAAAGTACCTGTGGCAATTCAAAGGAGCTGAGAATTTTTATTGTATTCAAACAATGGGAAGACAGTTCATGATATTAACACGAACAAATATGAACTTCATTTCAGAAGAAAGAAAATTGAATGAAAGGAGTCATCCAACATCTAGTCTTGCAGGGACAAATTATGTCTTCAAGTTTCTTGTATAATCATGCAAAGGAATACCTGCAGCTTAAGTAGCAGT
Source organism: Agelaius phoeniceus (assembly GCF_051311805.1). Classification (NCBI taxonomy): domain Eukaryota; kingdom Metazoa; phylum Chordata; class Aves; order Passeriformes; family Icteridae; genus Agelaius; species Agelaius phoeniceus. Next base: position 122,684,349 of record NC_135265.1, read on the forward strand.
TTTGGACAGGCTGGGCATACATACAGTAACGTAACTAATTATGATACTTTATACTTAACACCTTTCATCACAAAGTACACTATCAAACACTAGTCATTTGATCCTTACGACATGTCTGTAGAAGCCTATTATACTGTTGTAGAGATTGCACACCGAGATTAAATGGTTTGGGTTAGGCCACACAGCAAGTAAGCAGCAGAGCCAAAAGGAGAGCGTGAGTGTTGGCTTCCAGCCCTGTGCTCCAACTACTGGACTGCGCTTCCTTAATACTTAAATCCCATATTGCTTCTCTAACAGAGCTACTGAAACTTTTGAGCACTCGTAAGTTTTGATGTAACATCAAACCTGTTGTGTGTCTCTCTCCTAGCTCCCTTAGGATGCCACAAACCGGTGTAATAGCATTTTTAAGTGCCTCATTTCACAGGCTGCCCCAGGTCGCCCAGCCCTGATGGGGCGTCAGCCTGACATTGTGTAGCTCTCAAACGCTGCCCCAGTACACAATTGCTGGCTGCTGCTGCTTCTCTGCTCGCTTTCGTCATGGCCTCAGTGTTATGCCCTCAGCTCTGCCGTGTGAGTGGCTGGACCATTCTGTGCTTAAAGAATTCCAGCTATAGGCTAGCTAATGGGAAACAGATGTCTCCCTGGCACTGCCGGGAGCTTTCGGTCCTGCCGCTCCCGTAGCTTCCCACTGGCAGACGTTCAGGTAACAGCTTTGGGACAGCCACGGCCGCCCGGAGCTCTGCCCGTGCCTCGGAGGGCAGAGGGCGAGGGAGGAGGAGAAGGGGTCGAGCGGAGGGGGCCCGGCCCTCGGGCAGCAGCCGTGCCGGCCATGGATGGAGCGGGGCCGCTCGCCCGGGCTGCCCGGCGGGGCCCGGGACACGGCGGGGCACGGTTCCGATTCCTGGGACCGGGACAACAAACTCAGGTTTGCAAACTCTGCGCTCCACGCTGCGCCGTGGGGGCTCGTGGAGCTGCGAGAAACAGCGCTTCCCGAGCCAGCATGATGCTTGGGAAATGAGGAAAAAAAATCAGCCGCGGAGGGAAAAAAAAAGGTAGGAAACGCCGAGTAGAGAGAGAGAGAGTCTTGCAGCCTCCCCTTTGTGCTGCATCAGGCGGGGGTGTGACCGAGTCCCCCCAGCACCCACCCTCCGGGTGCCACCCAATGGCTGCCGTGTGCTCGCACGGCCCCTCCCGCCCGCCCCGGCTGAGCGGGACCCGCCGCGACACTGCCCGCGCTGGCTCGCACAGGCTGAAACATATAAAGGCTGTCAGCAGCTCCTCTGGCCAGAGGCTTCACAACCAGCACGGTTTTGTTCTCTGGGGGGTTGTAATAAGAGACACTTCTTCACAAAGGTTCATATCATCACATAGGAGAGTGCTATATATACTGGGAGAACAATAGACTCTGTTCTTTTTTTCTTGGTATTATCCAGAGGTAAGCCATTCAGTTCCATAAGTTTGCTTTGCATGCAGTTTTATCAATGCTCGTTACACTTGGTGAACTTAAGATTTGAATGCAATTTCTAAGATGTCCTGCTTTCATGTTGTATGTGTTCTGTTTTGCCTACTGGTTTATCTCTGCCACATTGTGTCAAAACACTCATGCCTATGGGGTAGGCATAGTCTAGGATGTATTTTTAATTTTTAGCAGAAAACATGATGTGAGGTTTCTTGCAGTCTCCCTGTTTAAGATCTGTAGTGTGGTTTATGGACTGATTGGGTGTGATAGCACTGTCACTATTTCAGGAATACTACCAGCTCTGACCATGTACTTCAGAAGGATACTTCATCTGGTGTGTTGTAGTAAGACCATCATCACTTAATACAGTTATTGAAAATTGCTCACCAACACGTGTTCTGCCTGGTTTGTTTTTATGATTGAGCTGACAGAATGATTTTTCTGGTCACAGCCTGCTTGTTCACTGTCTTGCTACACAGATGTACAGAATCACATCTTTGGTATCTTCTCTTCTACAGATTTGCTTTCTGCTCCCGTGACTTAAAGCAGAGTACCTCTGTGGCCTATCTGTCTCCTTTGGCCCCAAAATGACAGTAATTGCTGCAATCAGTTGTTCTCTCTTATTTTCCATTCTCTGTGAAACAAGTGCATTAGTGTTACCCAACTCCACTGACCTATTCCTGTCAGACAATAATTTCACTGACATCAAGACAGCTTTGGCAGCTCATCTGGACTCTGCAAAAATTCCCAAAGCCAGGCGGAAGCGCTACATTTCACAGAATGACATGATTGCCATTCTTGATTATCATAATCAAGTCAGAGGCAAAGTCTTCCCACCTGCTTCCAACATGGAATACATGGTAAGTGAACTGTTTATTTCAGAGTAAAACAAACTGTAAATCAGTGATCTGATTTTCTTAAACAAATTGTAATGGTTTAGTTAACTAAATAAATTTTTAAAAATCTATTATTGCTTACTAAAATGTTCTGTCCTTATGTTTTTCAACTGCATTAACTTCAGCAAGCAAAAGCTGAATACTGAACTCTGAACCTCTTACTTGCCCTGTTCAATTTTCATTTCCATGTGTAGTCCCAATGAAATAAGTGAAGTGGTGAGTTAACTGCTTGTTGGCCTGAAAATAGTGTGTGATCACATGCAACCCAAAGTGTTAAAGGTGCTGATCATTAGCCCCATAGTTTTTGTGGAGTACACTGAAAGTCATTGCCCCGATGTGGGCAAAAAGACACACAATGAACCTTACTTATTTCACACATATTATGTATGGAAGCAATATGTAAGACTGTTTGCAAAGTAATTCATCTGTCTCCTCTTCATGTGTTTTTCTTACTGCATGTTTTCTGTGTTCACCTAATACCTTTATCTTTCCATCAAATGCAATGCTGCTTTTTAAGGTTTTTCTAGTATGTAGGGTTTCAATGTGCTCAAAAAAAGTATGTGGCAGGCACATTTTCTCCTTATTGGAAAATACTTATAGAAAATTTCTGTTCCTGCAGGTATGGTAGAAGTTACACATTCTCTGTGATCTCACATTGCTTTAGCACTACTGGCTGAAGCAGTATTTGCTACTTCGTGTTCCAACTTTGCATACATGCATAATGTCGGCTTCTAATATTAAACATAGGTTGTCCAATGATTTTTTTTACATTGTAATTGAGGTATTCACAGTGTTTTGAAAGTACAGACAAGTTGTGTCAGCACCATAATAAATGCTTAAAGACACAGTTTCTCATATGACAGCAGACAGTTAATAGGTTTGAGAAATAGGACACCATCAGCTTAACATAAAAAGGGGATATCAGTAATAACAGCTCCTCCTTTGTAGCAGCTAATGACTAACAATTTGGACATGTTTCTATCACAGATGTTACCTAAATCTGGATTTATTTCATCATATAATCTGTTCAGCATATCCCAGAAGGATCTCAGAATGCTGAGTGCTCTCAGAATATTGCAGGATGAAGACCATAGGCTGAGTTTGAAGTCTGGTTAAGTGGAAAGGTCAGAGACAGAAAAGCCAGTGGTCAGAAGTCAAGCTCAGTCATCACTTTCATTGCAGTGCTCTCCACTGATGTTTCCTTTGATTCTGTGTAAATAAACTTTGTTGTAATGTCTGAGGGAATGGCAGCCTACCATACCCTTCCTTGGCTTGTGTGTTTTAGAAATGTGCTCCTGCAGTTTGCTTAAGTGAAGCCAGCACCCTGTCCTATTCCCAAGGGTTTTGCAAGTGCCAGTGTTCTTAGCCTGTTCAGTAAGGAACCCTTGTAAATGGAAAGCAAGCTTCCCAGATTTTATTGAACTCATATACATAAAATGCCAAGATTTTATCTATATTGGTGGGTATTCTGCTGCAGCTTTGCTGCAACATAGATACAAAATCAAGATTGAAGTCATGCTCTTTACAGCTGTTCTTTTCCTGTTCTTTTCCTTGCCTTTCTTACTATTGCTTTTGCCAGTAGCAACCAGCCATAGGATGTACCTGTGTTCCTGGCAGCATCAGCCCCAACAGTAGCCTCAAGTGCAAGGACTGAAGGCTTTCTTTTACATTTGGTTTTCCAGTCTGAAAGTACTTTGTGACTTCATGCTGGAGAATTCAGATCAGCACCTCAAGCTATGTAGGTAATGAACCAGAGTGCAACTTGAGCTTGAATCCCCAAATGGCAGCCACCCCTCTGCCACCAATTCTCTTTTAAAATTGTCAAAGTTCTGTGTGTGTCCCATACAGAGCAAAAACTGCTCAGTGAGCAGGATCACACATGGTGTGCTCTGCCATCTGCATTGTGGTCATGGCACCATCTGTGGAACTTCTTACCTCTCTGACTGCAGAAGGATTTTGGTAGGGAGGCCTGGGAAATGACAGGGTGCTGTAAGCCATACTGAGACTGGAAACACCATTATCAGTAACTGAGTTTGCTTTGTCCATTCTTTGGTCTCTGAATAATTTCAGTGTGTGGTGCAGCAGCTGTTGTGTCTTACAGGGATATGAAGTTGCTGCTGCTATATAAAAAAACATGTTATGTTTCTCAATACTTATTTTCATAAATAAGACAACAAACACATTATCATTAACAGCAGACAACGTGCATTTGTGCTTGAAAGAACCTTACAGAGTGTGTGTTCCTTTCCTGAATATTACGGAAAAGTTCTGGAGTAGTGAAGAAAATGGCCTATCCCATTTTCCCTAACAATGACTAAAACGGATGTCACATGTTAGAGAGCTGGAATTGCTTACAGATGCAGTAGATTGTGGAAATCTTTTTAAGTGTGTTGAAACACAGAAAAACTAAGCAGTTTTGAAGCACTAGAAAAATATATTTTTTCATCTTGTCTATGTTCACTGTCATAGTAAATTGTGTTTTGTTGTTTTTTCCTAATTCTTTTAGGAGCGGTTCTTCTCATTAATTACTGTATCATATTCTCACTTCTGTGCAGTTCCATTTGCTTTTATTTCCACCTCCCTGGTGGAAATAAAACCCCTTCAGGGTTTGGTTGCATGGTTTGGTTCTTCTGATTCCAGTTCTCCACACCCAACCTTTTTTGGGGCTTTTCTACTTGACACATTCTGTTCTCTCCCTGATAGTGTCTGTTTTTCACATGTTCAGTGCAGTTACAGGTACTTCAGACCCCTTGGGTGTTATTTTCTCTGCCCTTAATGTCTTGAAGGTCTATGTACTGTAGGACTTTGGATAAGAGGTCTTGAAGAACAGCTTTAAATGCACATGGGTTAGGCAGGGGAAGTTCAGATAAGCAGTGCTGGGAAGTGTTCTAGTTCTCTTTGGAAGACGTGAGTCTGAGTGTTGTTGCAGGCAGCCCCCCATGAAAGCAGACAGCTGGGGAGTCAAACATGGTGGGAGGCATTGTATCAGTCCCCAGGGAAAGAAACTGGTGTGTCTTGTGCCAATTACACTTTGGTAAGTCTTTCTTTGGGACATTGGTACCCAATGTGTTAGATTTTAAAGTAGTCTTCCTTTTGGTTCTGGTTGTGGAGGTACTGATGCCTTCAACTACAAGTTTTTCTACAGGTACAAATCTAGTCAGCGTATATGTGAAAGAAAATGAAAGAAAGCAAGAACTTTCAGGAATGTAATTCAGAATTAGTGAGTCTTTTTTTAAATTTGGACCTTTTTCTTCCTCATCCTGAGAAAGTCTTTGCTTGTGCTTTAAAAGCTGAGGGCATACCTGCAGAAAGAAAGATGACACCATACATCTGGCCTGACAAAGGGTGAAAATCATCTTGTCTTTACATATTTTTTGTGGAGAAAGCAGAAAGATTCCATAAAATTCATGATTCAGAAAAAGTGAGGTGTAGAGTTGCCAGCAGCTGTCTAGTGTGAAAAGTATGAACATCTGTAGTTCCACTGGAAGCATGTGAATGAAGAAATCCCTTTTTCTGAATGCTAATTCTGTATTATAGAGACCAGTGTTACCTTTCTGGAACATCTCAGCTACTTGGTAGGCCAGTAAATATTTTCAAGATATTGCAAACTGAAATTTGAGTCTCATAAAAAGTCTTTTAATGTGCATTGGCACTATCTTTAGGCTTCCAAAACATTCATTCATGAAATATCTGTTCCTGTGAGGATCAGAAGTTATTTTTACCTGCAGTCATTTCCACTTGAGGCCAGTTTCTTGAAAGTCTGTATGGTCTTTGTTGTATCCCACATCACTGTGTTTGTGCAAAAGCTGTTCAAGCAGGTGCTTATGTACAGACATGCTCTTTAAAGCTTTGCATGCAGAAGCAGTAACTTATATAAGTGGGCCTTGATGAGCACTGAGCACCATCCTCCATGGCATTCCCATGCAAAATGGTAAAATCTGTTTGATTTAAGAGTTCTCTAAGATGATCTGAATAAGTTGTTGAAGAGCCATAGCAAAGGCCAGTCATGAGTAGTTTCATTGCTGGCTCTGCAAGAATGAGTCCTGAGCCCAGTATGGATCAACATAGTTATTAGTGGACTGGCAGTAGCATGTCTGAATTATAATAGAGGGGGCAGGATTGCGTACTCAAAAAAATGTTTGTGGAATGCTGGCTGAAGATTTTAAGTGCAAGAAGTGCTCTAGAAAAACTCGAGCTTTCTTATGTACCAAAGATGTTCAGACAGAGTTTCAGTTCTTTTTTGTTCAGTAACTGCACTTTTATATTTGGGAAAGTCTGCCCCTGGTTAAATTTTGTCACTTTGACTCACTTTGTAGAACTCAAAGTAGTAAAAGATTTCCAGACTAGCCTGAAATTAGTTAGTTTAGCTACCCAGGAGTTATTTTGTGTTTCTCATGAGCTGATGGCTCAGGAACTGGAAGAGAACAGAGAATTTCAGCATATTAATTTCTAGTAAATCCACATAAAAGACCATAATAGACTAAACAAAGGAAACGACCTATTGTTGTAGAAGAAAAGTAGTTGTGTTCAAAAAGAAGCTCCTGTAGTCCTGTGAAGGAGTCCACGTGTGTCATGCTGGAAATATGTACGTTCTGTGTGGCCCAGGAATGACTCTCTTTGCCAAGGTAATGTATTTGGATACTTCCTGTCCCAGAAAATTTGCAGGTAACTCCAAAGTCAGGTCAGAGAAGAAAGGTATAACCCAGTTAGTGCTCACAAATGCAGATAACTTCCTTATTATTTCACTTCTAAGTTTGAAAGTCTTGATAAAATTCTTTTGCTGTCAAGGTGATCTTGAAAATATTCTGTGAATATGCAGTAAGTGATAGGTAAGACAAAGTCAGAAAAACCCCAACAAACCGACTTCAAGTTTTCCAAAGTTCTGCTTAATACCAAAAGCCTTTTGTATGGACATGGAAAGAGTGAGTTAGGTTTTCTCTCCAATTCAATAGCATTTCTCATAAATAAACTTCTCAACCTGTTTACCTATTTTTTTTTTTTTACTGTTTTCATTGTGGTTTCTTACAGACCATTCTAAATCTTTAAGGACATTTTGTTCTTGAGTCATTTGCCCTGGCTTATTTAGATGGTCCCACTGAAATCATACATGTCTGTGAGTAAGGATTGCAGGGCTAGTTCCTTCAAGATTTATGTCTAATGAGTTGGATGGAGTCTCTTAATCCATGTACTTTATCCCTGGCCTGTTGGAGGACTTCCTTCTGCATTACATACATATGGTTTTCATCTTGTCTACTCTTGAACACATATAGTGATGCTGTCTCAGTCACATCTCTTGGCAAATATTTTACCTTAAGAATAGAAATTATTTCCAAATGTCTAGCTTAAATATTTCCCTCTAAAGCTCAGATAATTAATCTCTCTATGCATTTTTAAACTGCCAATAGAATTTCTGTCTTTTTTAATTTCAAAAAATTACCCTTTACATATTTACTGACAGTTTTCTTGGCATTAAGATGAAATTATCTTTCCTCAATTTGCATGTGCATGTCATTAAAATACTTCTGCATATTGGATCAAATTACAGTTGCACTCCATTTACAGTTCCTTAGTTAAATTAGTGAACAAGACCCTTGGATGTCAAAGAAGATTAGGCCCATCATTTTAACTGTGCATGTCTAACTGCCATAATGCAATGAAGAATTTACTGTAGACGTTACTGGCAGCATACTTTTCCATTCAGTAGCCCTGTTCTCTTAAATCCTGTATACATAGTGAAGTTTGAAATAAAGTAACTAGATGACAAGTCAGGGTGCAAAGTTCTTGATATGCTTTTCATCATGCTAGAGCACAAAATAAATGCAAGTGTAGTCCACCTCAGTCTTCAGGCAGATGAGAGCTCAAGATGCTTGGAGGTTCTCCAGTGTGGGCCTCCTGTCCCAGTCTGCCATGGCTTTTAGCTTGCTCTATGCTGGGAATTCACAAGTGAGGTAAGAACAAATGAGAAAGGGGTACAATGGTGGAATGTGTTCACTGGTTCCAGTTTCTGCCTCCCACCACTCGATTTTCTGTTTAGCCAATTAATGTCCCTTCTCCCTAGTGCCATAACCCAGCACCAGGAATATCTGGAGATCATGGGCAAATGAATTCTGGAATAGTGATCTCTCAGATAATTAAAATAATATGGAGGGAACTGATGTGGTTCACATGGTTACAGTTAATGGTGTCTGTCTGCATCACAGCCTGGAAAGGAAGCAGTTGTTTCACAGCAACAGCAACTCAGCTTTTTTCTGCAGTGGAGGCACCACATGGCAGCTGACAGAGAGAAAGCAGGAGTAAATGGAGCTTACTTTCTGCTGATTTTGGCATAATAGACTTACCTAGCTCTCTTTTGCCTCACAGGTGAGTTCAGCCGCTTACGTATTTCCTAGAGCACCACTGTCAGTAATGCAGCACTGAACTGCTTGGCTATCACTGACATGTAGGGTGTTGCCCATTTTTTCTGCAGTTTCATTGACAGAAAACTAGAAAAGCCTGTTCAGTCTCAGTAACTGGTGTTCATCTAGGGTCAAATCCAAGTGGATGTTACTGATAAGAAGTACAAAAGCCATCTGTTATGTTCAGAGTGAATGATAAAAGACCTTTTCAAGAGTTGAATGGAAAAGACCCTTCCTAGAAAGCACTCCTTGAAAAATCTGAAGAACTTCCCAAAAATGCTGTTGTTGATAAAATTTTGTGGAAAAGAGTGGCTGTGTTAAACTTGCTTTGGTACTAGAGCTCTGTTCCAATTTTTATGGATAACAATTTTAAAACATTCATCTTGATGGTGTTTTAGAAAAGAATATTTACATTATTTAAATTTAGTATTAACAGAAAGCCTTCTAGGAGTTTAAACAAACAAAAAACAACTTAGTAAAGTCTCAGATAGAAAAGCAGCCTGCCCAGGGGCCTTGGAATTCGACATTCCTTTATTATTAAATGTAGCACCTCTTGAACTTCTTGGCTAAAAACAGAGACAGGGCATTTTTCACAAGAATCTTGATCCAAAGTACACAATACTTTGTTTCATACATGAATGGAGATGATAGTAACCTCAAACCTCTCAACGTTTTTGTCCTCTTTCTCTACCTGAAAAGATAAATAGTCTATCACAGGTCTGTGATAATGTGTATCCTAGAGGCAGCAACAGATGGAAGCCCCAGGATAGCCCCTTGCTTGCTTTTTGTGCACAGAACCTTCAGCTCAGGCTCCTCCATGTATGAATGCATCTGCAAGTTCCCTGGGATGGGGTTTGAGGTCTATTTAAATGAAACTGAGATTTAACTGGCTTTGTGCATCTATCTATCTGTCAGTGATATCTGTTTATCTGTATCAAGAGAAAGAATCTTAAATTGAGCTTTCTTTTTCTGAGAATAAAGAACTATTGTTCTTATTCTTTGTTCTGCAAAAGAGGAAGCTTCTATGTGTTTTCTTTTAAGTCATGCTGTCATACCTTTCAGCTAGAGCTACTTAGAAAATAGTAAATATTTTCTTTGTGAACTTTTAAAGAAATTAGGAACATTTTTCCTTTTGATGGAAAGCTTCAGTGGTTAATAACAAAAAAAAGCAGAATGTATATTTTTTCCTGTATGTAAGAGAAATGAAACATCACAAAATAAATAAATTTTCATTCACATCTTGTGTTTCTAAGAAAATACGATTTGTTCTGATCATATTTAAAATGATAGAGGTCAGACACGCTCCTTTTCAGACTTCTGACCAATTGTCAGGGTGACACGGAGCTTGAGTTTGGTCCTTTTTGTTACCACTTCTAAGATAAGCTGTTGCCAATTAAAATAGTCCTTGCAGTAGGTTAGAAAAGCACTGAATATTTTAAGATATATAGCTGTGATATTTAACTTTTCCAAAAGCTAAACAAATAATAGCATATCAGAGAAGCTTATTGTTATTAAATCTGACAGCATACCAATTTTCTTTATTTCTTATTGTCTGAAAACCTGATGCCAAACATGAAAGGAAGTTCAAACAACATTTAGAAGAAAAAAAAATTGACTAGTAACAGCGGTAAATCTACAAATTATAGCCCTTTGTGTTTGCACCATGTAGACACTCAGGAATATA